>NC_088979.1:110096625-110733678 GCF_963932015.1 Anas acuta | reverse complement strand
TCTTATTCAGACAGCAGTAACTAACATCACATTCAAAGTCATATGCATCATACCTGATTGTAAATCTATCAGACTACTTCTTTGTATATACAAGCTTAATTTTTGTTGACAGGGCTAAACTGGGATTTAACTTCTAGCAGGAGTACATTTATATGTAAATTTACTTTTTCCAGAAACAGATTTTCAGAACTTAGCATGAGGAAGCTGAATTTAATCAAGGTATTTGCACACACAATTTCCTGTGCAAAACAATCATGCAAGTAATTTAGCAAGCAAGTTATTTCCATTTGGTTGCAAGTGTCTGTGTGAATACACTCTGGGCTGGGTAAAGCTTTGTGCATACACACAATCCAAACAGGCAATCTGTGCATTGAACTGACCAAAAGAATTGGTTTAAGTTGCTAAAACTGTGTGAAAGGTTAGACAGCTGAAGTAAATAATACTTAAATATCAATGTGCCTCTTAATTACCTCAACACACATTTCTGTGAACTTCTGAATTAAAAAGCAACAGCAACTGAGCAAGGAGAAGTGTAAAGGAAGATAATTTTTTTTGTTGTTGTTTGTTTTTGTTTTTTTTCTCTTTGTTAAAGATGTTATAGTATTGTCATTGTGAAAACTGATGCTTAAAAAAAAAAAAAAAAGCACATTAAGCACAATTTAATCATTCTAGAAGTCTAAGGAGACATCCACCTGTTCAGTGGGAAATGTCTCACTGATTAAAAGTTAGGAATTTAGGATGTTAGTAAAGATTTAAAAGAGTTCTAAGTTAAATAATTTCTTTGTAAATTATTTTAGCCAATGATAAAAAAAAAATATGAAAATACTTGCAAGATTTGTGGTATCTAAAAAAATAAAATTAAATTAAATTAATTGCCATGAAAGTGTTAGTACTGTTTAAAATTAAAAACAACTATCTACCTTTCGTCATTTTAAATTATGATATCAACATTTTTGAATCCTCAACACAAAATTTTTGCCTTATTTAAAACAAGGTTAGATTTAGTCCAGTGTTAACACCAGTAGCAAGAAAATCTGGACAGTAAAACAAAGTGTTATAAATCTTCGAAAAGGGGAATTTAGTCAATCTTATTGGTAGAAGTTAAACAGGCATTTATTTAATTTATTTTAGTACAAGAAAAAGTACTGTGCTGAAGCACTGTGTTTTTAGTATCCAAGTACTTTTTAACCTTTTATTTTTTATTGTGTGAGTGTGTGTATTACTGTCAAGAATTCATAGCATATTCTATAGCCAGGACCATGGCAAACGTGTCACTTAACAGCATCTTCCCAGAAACTGCCTCATAGGCCTGAAGAAAGAAGATGAATGTTGCCAAAGAGTTGCAAAACTGTAATAGATAGATAGTCAGATATTTTGTCATCTCAGCTATTTCTCTTGTTATCTCATACACAGGTGGTTATCAACAATGAAATTTCATTAACAAATAGAGCTCTAATTCAAGACTTAGACATTGAAGTCAAAATGAATTGCTATCTAAATCTAGTTTGTTTACTTTCCATAATAATCTCCTAGATTTAACACCCAGGAAAATGGTCTTTATAGAACAGCTCTGGATGCTGAGTTCTTTGTGCCCTTTCTTTGTTTTTGTGTCTATATGAAGCATATACAGGAAGACTCCACAGTAAATATTAATAAAATTTAGAAGCCTCAGTAAGACAGCTTTGAAATGAAAATGTGCTTTTAAGAAGGTATTATTTTTACAGTTTTAAAATGTAATTTAAAGTACCTGACGTGCACTGTTTCTTTCTTTTGCATCATATTTTAGATAGAAGTTAAGAAACCAATAGTTCGAATTTCTTCCACTCAACAAGTCCCAACAACTGCATGTAGTGACCCTATACATTCTTACTAGCCTTATTTTGTTGAGTGACTCCTTTAATTATATTTTACTGTATCTTTCTACCTCCTCCGACTTGGGTGCTGAATTATGGAAAGCCAACAAGTAAGCATTGTTACTATCTTTTATTTCTTTACAGCCTTTCCTTCAGCACAGAAAATAACAATCCTTCCATTCCTTTTAGCTTAAAAGCTTACATCCCTAAAAACTTGAAAAATTGCTCCTATAATGTTTCTGTTACTAGAAATGAGTCGCCCCTCTGTCTCAGCACTGCCTTTCTAGCACCCTCTCCACACCCCTATTCTATTTAAAAGAATATTTAACCTAAACAGAATGAGTAGGAGCACAGGAGAAGGAGTTTGATGCATTGACTTCCAAAGCAAAGCACATGTAACAGGAATTAAAGACACCCTTTCTTACAAAGGCCATATGGAAAGGAAGTTCTTTCCAGCCAGAAACAAACGAAAGAAAGTTTTCATTACCTGTCCAAAAAGCCATAAAGTTTAATTTTTGTGGGAAGAGTCAAAGCTAAAAAGGGAAACCAAGAGAGAAGAAGTTCTAAATATTCTAGATACTACTGGGAGGCCATTAATGAAAGCAAAGGTAGTGAAAAGCTGACAACATAATACACTCCTCTTTGCTGCAAAAAAATTAAAGTAATTTGATTGCTTGTAAATAATTTTCATACATTTTTTCAAGCAGCATGGCATAAGTTATAAGTCATTTGGTGCTGAGCATATAGTAGGAATAATAATAATAAAAAATAAACTTTCTAATTTACCTCCTTATACAATACAGTTTGTAATGCTGACTGTAAATAAGAATACGAGCACTAAGGGAGTGATGGTTTTTTTAGCATAAAATACAAGTCACTGATGAATCTGGCAGCGAAGTGCTTAGAAAGAGTTCCTGCTTCATTCAAAGATCCAAAGAAGGACTAATAATAGCTAAGAGAATTCAACAATGATGTGCATGTGATACTGAGTCATACGCAACCTTACCAACAGAGTGGCCTGATATGGAACTGGTAGCAAATCATTTTAGAAGGAGGAAAGCTATAATACTGAGTACATGTAGACAAGGAATGTAGATCCCTAATTAAATAGCTCATGACAGTGTTTGCATAAACTGTGACAAAGTACATGTGATAACTGTACCTTACTGTACTTCAGTCTCTATTAAAAAGCACATACACTTTATTTGAAGCACACAGATGGGGACTGTAAATGACACCTTGGAAGAATCTTGTATTTCTGAAAAATAAAATCTATTTAGACAATAGAACACTAAGAACTGAAAAGAAATAATATCCAATCACAGAGCAGGAAATTAGTTAGATAGTGATCTCTACGAAGAGTCCCTGAAAACCTGAATGTACAGTAGGGCTCGCCTTTGTCAAGCACTTTCCTTTAAAATAATAAAAAAATAATCCATTCATTTCAGCAGAAAGAGGAACAGAGTAAATTAAGCATCTTACAGAAATGTAATATAAAATTATATTTTAACAACAGGATAACAGTATTAGAAATTACATCTCCATGAGATATTACAATTGACTTTCAAATAATTTTCTTCTTTATATTTGCTTTTATTTGACTGTTCATTTCTCCTTAAAACCTTTTTTTTTTTTTTTTCCAGCCCTTTTCCATACAGGCTGCTATTATAATTGTATACTTCAGCATTACATTTGATACATGTAAATGTTTCAAATTCTTATATCTTAGGCACAGGCACCGGTTATTCTATTACTCTGAGAAATACCATCATAAATAGGCCGCTCTCTTTTCTAGGTCAGCATTAGCTAAAAGATAACACACTCTACACACCAGTGTTTACTTCACAGATCTCTGGTGACAATGCAGGCACAGCAAAACTCAGAAATGCTGGGGTCCAGGACAAAGCCTAAGTGGAGTAGGAGGCAAATAAGTGGTGGTGCTCTATTAGGCCTATTGACCTCAAGAAGGGCCTCTTAAGTTTTCCCCATTTCCCTTCCCTCCCCTCCCCATTAATTGCTCTAGCCTGGACCCAAGTTGCTAGTTTCTGACTCCTGTCCCTTTCCCCCTTTTAGCTTTCCTGATCCTCACTGCCAGAAGCTGCTTGTCAGTTTTCTTCTTACCTGGTGCTAGGAGTTAAATGAGTACGCTGTCCCCTTCTGCTTGCTGTCTTCCCACCATTTACATGAAATTTTCTTTCCACTTTTGGAGCCCAGGTTAGGAAAGTAGGTGTCTTTTGTCTGTAGCCCCCTTTACTGACTGCAACAAAGTAGAGATCTGAAAATCAGCAAACAATGAAATCTGCTTCTGCAGATTTCTGATGACAGTTTACCTTCTTAGCCCAAATGTACTGTGAACTTCTGCAAAGATGTTCCATCTCTAATCCTTTTCTGGTCTTACATTGGTTGTCAGCCCCTTAACATCTTGATCTTTTGGCATTTATCCTACTTTCAGATTAGGACATATTTTCCCTACTTGAATATATATATAAAAGTCTTGAGCAACGTGTCCTCAAATGTGCTAGGCCTACCTTGGTACTTGATTTGTGTATCTCCTTATCACCTGTTTGTTCTTAAAAAAATTCTTGGTGATGGACAGGTACACGTCTAAAGCCTGTGCACATATTTGCCCCAACTAACAGACCTTAAGTAGGACTTGAAAAGTTTTTTGGCTACTATAAGGAAAACAATGATCAATAATACGTAACAGTCCCTAGACAATATAATGTTACCTAGCACAATTCTCACCATTATTTTAAAATGCTGCAACCCTTCAGACTAGAAACATTGTTTGGCTAATATATAGGCAACTTGTTACAGCAGATTAGGTCTTACACAGAGGGCCTTCTAGTAGAACTCTGCTGGTTTATTCCTATTATATTCCTGGAGAAAAAAACAAGGGACACTGAGAACAGAGATTGCCGGTCCCCATAGGCCTTGATGATGGAAAAAATCATTAAAGAACTTCATTGCCAAGCTCTAAGAATAACTACTACTTATACAGCAGATTTGCCCCCCTAGAGCAGGTTTCCATTCAAGAGGGGAAAAAAAATATATATATATATATATATGTATATTATATAAACACATATCCACTCACACACATATGAATAGAGAGATTCATATTTCATTTAGCACAGCATTTTCTTTCTAAATCCAGCAAAGGTAGCAGAGGAGTTCATTGCATTTTTCCTCCCTGAAAGGGCTTTTTTCTTCCTAGCTTTTATTTTTTATTTTTTTTTCCCTCTCATAAAACTACCTGAGACTTATGCCCAGCAGCCAAGATTGAAGTGCAAATAGCTAGAGACTGGCAAAAGTAGCAACTGAAAGCAGAATTTTACCATGGTGGGTGCTGAATATCTTTGGCTACAGTCAATGATAGTAATGGCACCTACAATAATCATGAAGACATGTTAACTTTTTAGAAACAAATGGATAAATATTTAGGTGCACTACTATAAAGTAGCAGTGAAAATGATGAGGTATAAGAGCTCTGCTTAAGTAGCAGTAAGCATATAAGTGACTGAATGGCAAAATATTCAATTTGACATTATTACAATCTAAACTTAGAAGTAGATTTAAATAAAATTGTTTGTAATAAAGATCTGCCTTATAGAATACGGATTTTATTGTATTGGTTTATTTGTAAAATAGTTTAAGATTATGGAGCAAGATGTGTATGCATTAAAAAGACCTTCTCATCAAATTCTGTAAAGATACTATTGAATTCCACATTTAGATACTACAGTAGACTGGAAAAAACAGATTTTAACATGTTATATACACCAGTTTGTAGTAAAGCTGACTTGCTAATCAAATCTATATAAAAAAATAATAATCAGTTTATTACCAAAATAATAAAAGTTAATTTTAAAATTCTCTGTTTTATGGATTTTTAATATATTTTTTCTTATCCTGACCAAATCATGGGAATAAGTGAAAAACTAAGCTGTACTCTTCAATATACTTTGTTTATGTGTAAGGCTTCATATTATTACATAACCTTTTGTTATATACTTTATAATATATTATGTTATTATATGCTATATTATTATTATATATTCTACACTATGTTACTATGTAGTTTACTACTGCAACAAATCATCAACGAAAATTAAAAGGTCCTCTTGGTCTCTTAAGTACTGTGCTTTAACATTTTCATTCCAGAGGTAATGAATAAGCACTTACTACACTGCTTCCTTTCCTACAGAGCCATGCTACTTCAATTACAATCAAGTTGATTAAAGCCAGTGTAACATCAGTTAGTCATTTCCTATGCCAACAACACTGCTCAGATAGCTTCACGGTTATACAGTGGGCACCTATGAAAGACAGCCTAATGTAAAACAGAGGGAACATACTAAATCAGGGAGAACAAATTATGTGATTTACATTCAAATGAGGAATTTTCATTAGAGCACAATAAAATTTAATATGAATTATTATCAGTAGAAGTTGTCTTTAATTCATTCTGTGGTGTTCAAAAGGTAAAGCTTGCAGTCTGTCCAGACACAGATAATTGATAAAACATCTAGGGCCTACTTTCCTTCAACAATACATGCATGTCAAGTGCATGCATGTGTTAAATTTCAGCCAATGAAAGAGCAACCTGTGTGCAGAAACACTGAAACTCCCCTCACCCCTTTCCTTTTTTTCCTGTTTTATTTGTTTGTACAATGCGCTGCTAGATAGAGTCCCAAGCAAGCTCTTTCAAAAGTAGTTGCAGCACAGAAACCTCCACAGCTGCATGAGTAGATTCACCACACTAATTAGCCCTGCTGAGAGAGGTTAGCTCTGCCAGGCAAACATAAAATCTCACAACATACTCTGAAGTCTGCAGTTTAGTACTTTCTGGAGAGCAGACGAGTTCAGAGGAAATGCCTTTAATAAAGGAACCAACTGTGATCACTTTTGCTTATCTTAATTAGCGTTTACATGCACAGTTCCCGTAAGACTACTTGTGCAGGCACATCCCGATGTTACTATATGCAGTTTCCAAGGTGATCCTTTCTTAATGTTCTCCTCTTCAACAAGAGCCTATTTGGTATCCTTAGCATTACAGACACTTTCTTCTATCAAGAAAATCACCATTAGTCCATAAAAAAAAAAATGTATTTTCCTGGTAAGAAATCACAGTCATATTTTTTGATAAAACAATTCTGTGCTGAAGACCATAGCTGAAGAGTTTTGTGCCCCATGTGATAATATAAAATCTCTTGGTGCTCCATGAAAATCAAGATTTGGTTATTACTGTACTAACCCTTTGTTGGTATTCATTTTTTCCATCTGAGGCCCTTATACAAAAATTGATTTTTTTTTTTTGCCCATTATTAGATCTTAAAAGGGAGCCACTTACCAGACAATAGGGACATAACTGTTTCTGCAAATAAAACAATTTCAAGACATCTCATTCTGAGTATGTAGTGAGCCACAAAAAAAAAAAAAAAAAAAAAAATCACCATCCTTTCAGATATATTAAGTGACTTCAAGACTAAATATTACCACAAATTTCTCCAGAGAGAAGCTGCAAATCAAAACAAAAAATAAATAAATAAATAAATAAATAAATACGGTGACAGGTGGGCATTTTATAACTGAGATGACTGGACAAGTGGAGCAAACTTCTCTTTCAAGTAAAATTGAAGGTCTGTGATGATTTTTTATTTATTTATTTTTTCTATCAAGGGAAAGGAAACTCTTTGTAGGGTAGCATTTTGTAAACCAGACTTTTATTCCTTCAGGATCCACACTTGGGTCAATGGCATACAAACCAAATATACAAGAAATTTATGAGTATGTAAAAATAGCAGACTTTTTTTCCCCCACATACAGATCAAATCAGTTGTTCAAAAATGAAGGACTGCAGGAAAAAAACTCATTCTCTGGTCACTTCTATTTGTAGTCCTTAATTAAATTCTCCTACCAGTATAAAAAAGATCAAATGTAGATGAGAAAAACACTGTAGATGAAAGATGGT
This sequence comes from Anas acuta, assembly GCF_963932015.1. Classification (NCBI taxonomy): domain Eukaryota; kingdom Metazoa; phylum Chordata; class Aves; order Anseriformes; family Anatidae; genus Anas; species Anas acuta. Next base: position 110,725,851 of record NC_088979.1, on the reverse strand, counting down.
GAACATATATAAACTCAAATTGTGTGTTCTGGATCCACTTTCCTTTTTCTCAAAAGTGACTAAACTTCTTGTTTTTTAACTTTTTGTTGTTTATGTGTCTCAGGGGGATTTGCAGAAAAATTATATCTTAAGGAAATCCCTAAAAGTTTTTCATTATTTTTCTTTTTTCAGTTTATATAAATATTAAACACAAAATTAGCTAGAAGAAACAGTATAACATGACCAAGGAGACCAATCACACAGGCACATAAAGAGAAAATAAGCTGAAGATAACTATTTATGAAGATGTTTGTACCAAGTGTTCATCATGCTATTTTGGATACTGAAAAAATACGTAAAAATTAAGCTGTAAAAACAGACAGTGTACAATCAGGGAGAGGATAAAACATGGTGAATAAATAGCTTACACAGACATGGAGAAACTAAAGGAAATAACAAAGTCATTCATTCATACAGGGAGAATTCAGATCCCAGAAGACAGTAATGATTTTCAAACACTCTCAGCTGGAATGATTTGGGCCTTATATTTGAAAGTGAGCAACCCCTCTCACTCTCTTCTCACACAACCATGATTCTCAAAGAATATTTAGCTACTCATGAACACGACGTTTTCCCTCATTTGCATCATAATCTGCTATGAGGAGGCACGGAAAAGCAAAAGGCTGAAATAACTTTCAGTTTCATGATCATGAGAAAGAATAAGACTTGTGTTCAATTCAGGTAGCAAAACCTCAGGCATATTACGGTTCTGCAGAGAGACTGTTTGTAATCATGAAAGATAAAGATATCATAAATATGCTCTGCCTTTCTACACACCTATAGCACCCCATTTATATGTTTTTCCTCAAGAAACAAGTTGTGGATGGGATGTGTAAGTCAATGAATCAGGGTAACAGGAACAGAAAGGAAATAGTAATCAACAAAACAGATCTGAAGTGAAACCTCTTCAAGCATAGGCACATAAATTATGAAGTGCTCACAGAACAGGGAATGCACTCAAGCCTATACTGGGGATCCAGCATGCTTGGATGCATCTCTAAACATCTCTACATTAATTCACACAGCATGGGGAACCAGCAGGAAGAGCTAGAAATCTGTGTACCATTATAGGGCTATGACCTTGTTGGGATCACAGAGACAAGGGGGGTAGCTGACAGGACTGGAGTGCAGAAATGGATAGGTACAGGTTTTCTAGGAATGAAAAGCTGGGAAGATGAGGAAGACCAAATGCCCTTTAGGTGAGAGAGTAGCTGAAATACACTGAGCTCTGCCTTGGGAATGGTGAAGTTCCAGTTGAAAGCTTATGGCTCACACAAGGCAAACATGGGTGCTAAAGTAATGGGTATCCACTAGAGACTTCCTGATAAGAAAGTAGCAGATAAGGTTTCTTCAAACAGCTGTAAGAAGCCTCACATTCACAGGCTGTGGTCCTCCTGGGAGATATGTTCCTAAAGACTGGAAGAGAGCAAATATCACTTCAAGAAAGGCAAGAAGAAGTAAGATTACGGGAACTACAGACCTGTCAGCTTCACCACTATTCCTGGGAAAGAGATGAACAAAGTCCTCCTGAAAACCATTTCTAAACCTGTGTAGGAGAAGGTGGTGATTGAAAGAAGTGAGTGTGGATTTATGACACGGGAAACCATTTCAACAACCTGATAGACTTCTACAATGACTAGCCTGATGGATGAGGGGAAAGCAGCTGATGTTGTTTTCATTGACTTTATTAAGGCTTTTGACACTGTCTCCCATTACAGTCTCACAGACGAGCTTGAGAAAGTAGATATTGAATATGTGGACAGTGAGGTGGATGGAAAACTGACTGATGAGCCAGTTACAGAGAGCTGTGGTAAGCGGTACAAAGTCCACTTGGCGTCAAGTCAGTAGTGCTGATCTCAACTACAGGTCAACGCTGGGGCCAATGCTGTTTAACATCTTCAGTAACAACCTGGATGATGGGACAGAGTGTCCCTTCTCTAAGCCTGCAGACGGAACCTGGCAGACAAGTCAACTATGACCCAACAATGTACCCTTGCAGAAAAAAAAAAGACCAAGAACATCTAAGCCTCTGTTAGGAAGAGCATTACCAGTGGGTGGACGGAGTTGGTCCTTTCCCTCTCCTCAGCACTGCTGAGGTCACACCTAGATTACTGGGTCCAGTGCTGAGCTTCCCAGACCAAGAAAGATATGGACTTACTAGAGTAAGCCCAGTGCAGGGCCACAAAGGTGATGGAGGTACTGAAGCATGGAGGAGGAGGGACTGAGAACTGGGGCTGTTCAGGCTGGAGAGGAGAAGGCTCAGTGCGATCTCATATAAATACCTGTAGGGAGAGAATGAAAAATAGGGAGACAGACTTCTCAGTGGTGCCAAACAACAGTACAAGAGAAAATGAACACAAACTGAAGCATGTGAAATTTCATTGGAATTCAAGAATAAACTTTTTTTTTTTTTCCCCTGGTGAGGCTAATCAAACAATTGAACAGGCTTCCACAGAAGTAGTGGAGTCTCCATCTTTGGAGAGGGTCCTGGGCAGCCTGTTCCAGGTGACCATGCCTGAGCAGGGGATGGGGGGTGAGGGAGGGATGGACTAGATGATTTTAGGAAGTCCCTTCCAACACCAATGATTCTGTGATTCTGTGATATCTGGTATTCTCATTAATAGAATTAGCATACAAAAGAACTGAATTGACTTATGAAATAATGAACTGTCCTCTAATTCTTAGCAGGAAGAGAATTGCCCATGCCAAGGGAAACTAACAGGAAACTTTCTTTGATATTTTGCAGTCCACACAATGGTAGCGTTGTTAGCTTACAGCACAGAGAGACAAGACATCATGATTTCAGATCCATTTAGCCTTAATATTTCTAGCATAACTGTAATATAAGCTTAAAACACACTAATTGCAACTGCATTCCAACATGAAAATCATCTATATACTTGTGCCACTTGAATGTTCTTCCTTTCCAGACATAGGCCTCATTTAACCTGTTAGCCACTGTGCCTAACTGCTGCAAATAGTGATGCAATCTAGAGTTCCTCAGTTAGTCCATACACTATTTTCTGCTGCATCTGTCTCCATCTGAAGACGAAAAGGGACTTAAGGGACTTCAAGCACAAAGGATTAAGTAAAACTCACAGGCAACTTAACAAAAAGGATGACACTGTTAGGTTCTTGCAAGAGAAAAGAATGTCTCTGCCAAAGCAGAGAAAGGAAGTGGTTTTCCATTTTAAATAGATTCCTTTAGGGTTTTTAGATGCTTTTATTGACAGTGAAAGTACTCATAGCAATACCTCACAAAGAATGTAATTTGTGCATCGCATGCATGCATGATACCAGCCTATCTTCATACCCATCCACATATGCCTCATCTCTGGGGGCAAGTACACATTCTGCTCAAACACATTGATCCAACTTGTAACATAAGCTAATGCATTCAGAGCTATGTATCATGAACTAGACAGTTTTTCTAATAATACCTTGCAATATGCTCTTGTACCTTGATGGTGACTTTAATTCTTCATAAGCAATTACTAAGTATTCACCATGATCAAAAACCTACACAAACTAGGATAATACTCACTGGTAAGGATGGTAAGGCAAGGATGTTTAGAGAAATCATTTTTCTCAGCTTTGTAATAGTCCTGATAAATCTTCAGCCTGATTAACTCTTGCTTTTATGTAGTAGACTACTACAATCACAAGACATAAGAAAGAGAAGCAAGAACCAAATGGATCCCATCATGAACAGTATTTTACCACTGTTCTGTGTCTGAGATGTCTTATGTCAAAGGCTATGACTAATGACACATCTCTGGGTTTGACAATATCCTTATAGAGGGAAAACCTAGCAAGTGGGAAATTCTATGACAGCATTGTATTGCTCTTCACTGTTCCTAAGCAATCTGCCTCAATAAAGAGGTATTGTGTGTGTAATCTGTAACAGCAAAACCAAAGCAGAAAAAAAAAAAAACAAAAAAACAAAAAAAAACAGACAAAGCCTGCAAAGATAGATACAGTACATCGTCATGGTCTAGACAGTTCTGATCAAGCCAATGCTTCTGAGTGATAATCCCTGAGAGGCACTTGTTTAATATTCAACACAAATAAGCATGGTGACTAGTGACTAGAGAGGAAAAAAATGTTTGAAAATGAGAAAGTCTCCTTGGGGACAACTGACAGATTTCATACATCTCTGAAAGCTCTAAAAGGTAAAGAATAAGAGAAGTATTCTCTAAACTTCTCAAATATAGAATAACACCGGTAGTTTATATGTTTTTGTCTAATTAAAATATCAGTTAGTCTTTGCAGTGTTATCAGCCTTCTGAAACACTTCAATCATAGAGCATGCCCTGCTGAGATCCAAATTGTTGTTTTATAAGATACATATTCTGGTTTTTTTTTTTTTTTCCTTTCTATATCCACTTTTTTATATCCTGGCATTAATTCTGCCCACACATTAGTTCCTAGTGTACTCTATGCTGAGAAAGAAATGACCTTTGTATATTGTCAGCAAACTGTCCTTCAAAGCCAATACATTCGCCCTATCACTCATGGGACTGTCATCTGGAAATGCAGTGAACTGAAGGTGTCATGGTCATGCCCTGGTCACCATGCTTGTTCATCAAAGACAAAGACAACTTGATATGCCAGAGGACTGGAGATTGATACGAACGGATATATCAGATAGTTGGCAATGAAACAAGAGGATCACTGAGTTTGATATGAGTAGTAGTAAGTTATATTTCAAATTAAGAGATAGCACCAGCTATTCCAGGCAGGCTTGACATGCTTTTAATTTGCAATACATGCTTCAGAGAAAAAAAATCCTACATTTTCAGAAACCACAGCAAGGGACTGAATTAATAGGAAACACACACTGTCTGTGAGGGAGTTCTGATATTTTATCCCCATCTGTGAAACTAATATACAATATTCTGTGAATCAATCTTCAGCTTATTGACATTGTTCTATCTTTACTGGGTTCTCGTTGGCCTACTTGCTGTCAGAAAAGCTCTCTGGTAAGAGATACAATGCTAGTATAGTGCAAAATATTATGACTGATGAGCCACTCACTACAAATATGGATGACCCAGGCTTCAAATATAACAACTTACACAACACCTTCACTAAATAGTATTAAAAGTATTCACTGAAACACTTTCCACCTCTCTCTTCCCTTCTCTGCATTGCAGCTAATGTTTTCAACAAATGGAAATTTTTACCATTATCCAAATTTAATTTGAACATTCTTCAAAGCTCTGTGAAGCTATTATATCATGATAAAACACAACAGAAACTATCAAAATAAATGTCTGATAAAAGAATGGACCAAAAGAATACTGAACTATACAGCCCAATATATCCCATTCTCTAAGAATTCTCAACAAAGAGCACTGATAACCTGAGGAAGAAGCTGGTCTGGGCAACACCTGGGCAAGTGTATTTAGTGGAATCACTCAATATGCTCTCAGGTGTGACACAGTAGCAGCATGACTATTTTACTCTCCTGAGCCACAGGGGAATAGTAAATAAGTAAACTGAAGAACATGCACTTTTATTCCATCTTGCATATGGCAACACTGGACAGATGCAGTCTGAGGTAAATCTCGTGCTCAGCATCTCTTTCTAATACTGGGCTTCTCTTCTTTTCTGGGTAGTGAAAGAGCTGGTTTACTGTTCTCCCCTCTAGAGCTAAAAGGTCATCTTGGGGAAAGCAGAGTGAAAGGAAAGAAGAACTGTTTAATGCCTGATAGGGAAATTTCCAGAAAGAGAAGGAAAAGACAAATACTGAGGGCTCATGTGGACAAAAGGAAAAAAAAAATCTGAGAGTCAAAGCTTCTTTGCATCTCTCATCTGTAAATTAGGTTTCAGTTCTACTGCTCTCCCTCTTCCCTAGAAAATGCCAGGAATTACTGTGCAGCAACTTACTCAAGCTCTTCTCTCACAGGTTTCCTTTCAGAGTTATATGCATGACTCGGGGAGTGGGTGGGGGGCGAGGGAATGACAAAAAAAAAAAAAAAAAAAAGGAGCCAGACAATGTAAATGAAGACCTCAGCCTTATTCTGTATACAAACTCATTCTGCTTTTCTTGGGACAGATGGAAAGAAAGAAGAGCAGGGATTTCAAAAAGCTAAAAAAATCTAATCCCATACAACATTTCATGTCTTTCTGTTCACAAAATCAGTTCAAAACTATCAAAAGGGCAACAATAAAAATGGTGAGAAGTAGTTCAAAGACAGCATTTTTGCATGAGGAGTGTGAACACAAGGTACCATGAACAGCGATGTTCTCACTATTTCTTTGCCTGTATATAAGGAAGATTGCTTTGCAGGAAATCCAACCAACAGATTATGAGCCACTTAAAATCTGTGCCAAACAGAACAGGTGATAGAAGCAGGACATAAATCTTCAAGTTATATGCATGAATACACAAACGTTGTCTATATGATTAAATATATCTAATGCTCAGCACAGCAGGTTACCCTACATGAACTCAGAATTAGTCTGGTTATACAGCCTCTTTTTCTACAAGCTAGGTCACTCAGAATTAATTCAGGCTAATTACATGTCTGTAAGATTTTATATTTGAACTCCAGGTTTCAGCCCCAGGCTTTATCATAAAAGAATAGTAAACTATAATCCCAAACCCTACAGAGCTTAACCACCCAACTAGGGCTATACACCCAGCAGCAGAACTGTCCTCCCCACCTTTTTTCCCCTCACAGATTTTCCTGAAATGAGTTCAGTATCAGAACTTGGGAACAGAAGGTGAAATGTTGAGAATTCCACATTCTCCTCCTCCTGTTTCTCCTCCTCCCTTCCTCCTGACACCACAGGCAAGAAAGACAGACAGAGAAGAGAACTTTTTTCACATTTTTTTGTTGTTGTTGTTCTCAATTTCAAGCACAGCAAAGCTTGGGGGTGGTATTTTGGTGAAGGAACAGAAGAAGACAACAGCAAAAGCTTTTAATTCCAATGTTACCATCATACCATCAGTGGAAATACTTTTTTTTTTTTTTTTAACCACATACTTGAGAATCAGCTGACCTAGCTCAACCCCAGCTAAATACTGAAGATATATTAGGAATCAAATCTATCATTCTAACTGGATACGTACACAATGTAAGCAACCCTCTCTGTAGCACTGATTTTTGCCTGAGAGGCAGAACTACATGAAATATGGGTTTGTACTTCTCAAATACAGAAATATCTAAGTGACATTAAATTACTTAGACAACTCTCACATGAAGCCTGAAATGCTGACTTCAAACAACAACCAGAAGGAGAATAATCCTATCAGAAAAAAAAAATATATATATGCATGGAAATGTAAATATGATGTTGAATCTTTTTATTGAAATATATACATATCAGTGAAAACTCTCTATCAAGAGTCCCACTATGTTTTCTTCAAATAACAGACAAGGTTTGTTAAATACTATTCCACAAATTTTTACTACATACTGTGCTATATATTTTCTGCATTTTATAGGTTTATTCTTCTATGAAACTAATTGATGTTTTGATTTAAATATATTCATGGGCAGCCATTAACACTACCAATTGTCTCATGTACACAAGCCTCAATGTTTAATCCTACAGTTGAGAAAAAAAAATCATGATATTGCTTTAGAAAACAGTAAAAACTGTATGAAGCACTGAGATGAATATCTGACAACTACCAAAAGAAAAATGCTCCTACTCTTACCCTCCTTTCTATCATCTCTACCACCAACTGCTCTCCGTACTTTTATCCCTTCCCCCTCCCCCCCCCCCCATATCAAATCATGTGATTATTTCTTGTCCTCTTCTCCTTCTATTCTCCTCTTTAGGCCAGCTCTGGTACTTCTCTGCTCATAAGATAAACTGATCAAACACGCTAGCTTGGTAGGATAATTTTCTCACAATTTCAGTGAGCTATATCAGCTTACTATGGCAATCAAAGTAGTGTTTGAGATGGCTCCGGTGAAACATAAAACAGTGGGGACCATGGAAGAGAATATTCATTTGGTTCAAGTAATCCTACAAAATCATATTTAAAGATTTTTAGCTAAGGTGCAAAAGAAAGAGGATCTTGCTTTATGATTCTTACTTCCCTGTTAAGAATGACCTTTTCCTCTTTATCATGTTTTTTTTTTTCCCCTCACTGTCTATACCCTAATATTTGACTAATTTTCAAGGTCATTTATATATATAAATATACATGTATATATACATGTACATGTGTGTATATATATATATATATATATATATATGTGCTTGGAGAAAATACAGAGGAAAATTCAGAGGAAAATTCCAGTAGCTTTAAGCTGTTAATTCAAAAAAAAAAAAAAAAATCAAGAATTAAGCAAGTATTGTTATGGTGTTATGGTGTTCCATTTTATCAGTTGTTTAGGTTTCCACCCTTCCAACAAATCACTTTATAGACACTTCAAAGATTATTAACTACATACAGCATTTCACTGTACCTTTTCCCTTTAAAGTTCACAAAATCTAGAATGAAAGCCCAATGATTTCTCTTGGAAAAATTTTGAACACATATGTTTTTACCATGTCAGGTTCCTCTTTCATTTAATAAGAACGTGACTTGCATTTTTATTCTTGCAAAAGAAGCTCCTTTTTTTTTTTTTTTACTGAAAAAGATATGAGCACTGCAGGGACACCAAGTAATATTGTGGGTCTTAGCAGTCGCCCACATCTTAAAAGATTCTCTCTGTCCCTCTCTGACCTATTTTTCACTCTAGGTGTCATTTTCCAAATCAGGAATACTAAAAAGATTATTTGAGTAGAAAATAAAAGCTTAGTTAAGATTGATGAACTCATGCCATGGACTAGGCACAAAGCCTGGTTAAGGTTTTGATTTTGATTTTTTTTTTTTTTTTTTTTTTTGAATAAGATTTTGATTTTGATTAAGGTTTTGGGACACCAGTTAAGGTGTCTCTGCAAGAAGAAAAAAAAAAAAAAAAAGAAAAAGAAAAAGAAACCACCAATATAATTATTCTCAGAAATTATTATTAATGCTGTCTGTCATGGGCTTACATCTTAGGCTCCACCAAATAATTAATGATTCTGTCCCCAGGTCTTAATAGCTTAATTATCAACAATACTAACTTTTTATTTTCTTCACTGTGTTCCAATATGAAATAGTCACATGCAGCAGCAAGACCAACTTCTAAAAAGAAATTGGGATAATTCAAACCTAGAAAGTGTGCTGAAATCAATGTGTCACACAGAAGCCTTATTTTTATTCCAGTGACAATAGCACTTGTTTTAAAATAAGTTTGTAAATAGAGAATAGCTTTCCAGAAGGATTTTGCACATCAAGAAACTCTTAACTTGGGAAAAAAAGTCATTTAACATATGTAGAGTTTGCTTGGACTTTGAAAAAAACAAAACAAAACAAAACAAAAAACAAACAAACAAAAAACCATATTGTATTGTGAAAAGATACCTTTACACATATCCTACACAAACAACTGAATTCACAGTAACAGTAAGGTTAGGAAATCATTGCCAAAGAGGTTTCTGAGAATCTTTAAATTTGCACATAACTTTTGATACAAAAATAACTGTAGTGTCATGTTGAATCATGGCAGTGAGTGTTAAGGGTATCTATGTTGTCACCTGAAAAGCTAGGGCGGCAGTAAACATGCCATAACAATGTTATTGATAATTTTTAAATTTCCAATTGACACTTACAAAAGATATATTGACACTTCATTTAGAAGCACTGAGTCTTTAGAGAACCCTTAGCAAGAGAAACACTGACTGACAATACACAGGAAAAACAAAAATAAAAAAATTTAGATTTGTCGTCTAGAAGAATGCTTGGGTTGGCAATGCCACAGAAAAACATGTAAACAATTTGTAAATGTGTATGGAGTAAATCTTCAGTGAGCATGAAGTCACTGATTTGGGCGGGGGGGGGGGGGGAGAAGATGTTGCTTTTGTTTCTTAGTCTCTTGAATAAAGACCTGTAAGTGCTTCACCTGGTTACTCTCAAACCCGTGCAGGAAACTGGTCTAGTAGAAGGAATCACTATTTCTTCAAAACTGCATTCTTCAGGAAGACATACAAGAAAACAGTTCCTCGGAAGAAAAATCTGTATGTCCTAGGAAAAATTCTGTAGTTTCCTATTTTTCCCAGAAAATAGTTCTTGCTTTTTCTGCCAAGAAGCTCAAATTAAAGCTCAAACTTGAGTAGAGAGCAGATGACATGGGCTCCTGAATTTGTAACCACAGTCACAGAAGAAGCAAAGCTAAGGTGGTGCTACGGTGTGGATCATTCTATGAATACTCAAAATAGCTAGGTACCACAGAATTATATTCTGTTGTCGCAGAAGCTTGTCAGTTCTGACAGTTTTGTTTAATAGTGTTTGCCAGCTTAGACTTTCTATTCGTCCAGTCTCAAATTGCACCCTCCAGTGTAAAAAAAAATAAAAAATAAAATAAAATAAATACATACAGATCACATGATTTGGGCTCTAAGGCTGAAAAGGTGCATTTTTACTGCAGAATTTAATAATCTACATTAATAGACATAATCTACATCTAGATGATGAGCAATCATGTGTCCACCCCACACAGGAATATACAGAGAAGCAGAATTAAAACAGGTTAAATGCTACTACAGTCACATAATTTTCTTTGTATCATTCAAATAGGCATAGGTCAAAAAATGTATGAAATAGCATGTTCTACACATCCACATCACCAGCTTCTGGATGCCTTTCCCTCATACTCTACCAACTTCCTGTATCTCCTGTGCTATTCCACTGATATATATTGCTCAGTACTTAATGCATAACAACAGCTCTTGCAGAAAGAGCCACTTGCTTACTTTTCTGTTCTACAGAGTCTGAAAAGCCCCAAGGCATTTTTTGGACACATGGTTGTAGATTCAGGAAGAACATTCAAGAGTAGCACAGATTCTAAATTAATCCCTGCTTAATGTCCTAATATGTGGTCTAAGCCCTTATCTAAATGCATACTTGTGTCCAAAAATTCAGGACACGAGGGGTGAGTTTAGACACAAATGATGGCTTGGGTCTGTCCTCAAACTACAACAGGAATGCAGTACAGGTATTTCTCTCAATGCAACTTCCAGAGCACAAGTGCTCAAAGAACGTTGAAGGAGAAATATGTAGATTGGAGTATATAATGAAGGTGAATGCAAACAAAAAGTGGTGCAGTAAATGATTACTTTTTACCACCAAATAAATACGGTGCTCCAGTCCTCTTCTTAGGGCAACATTGCATATTTTCTCTCTTCCTGTGTTGGACTTGATGATCTTGAGGTCTCTTCCAACCTAGAAATTCTGTGATTCTGTGATTCTGTGAAATTGCTGGGACGCTAGCTTTGCAATGTAGTCCTAGTTTAACTGAACACTTACTACTTTGAAAAAAATGCATATTTTCACTACAAGCTAGCACATGAATAACTGAAGAAATTCCAAGAGGTGGAAAACAAAACCAGAAAATGTACACTGGCTCAAAAATAGCATTAAAATTTATAGGCAAACATTAAAAACAATACATGACTTCTGATTAAGGAATATTTTCTCCATAGAGTTGTAATGCATCAATAAAACTTTCTTGTATTCAAATTTGTCTATTCCACCCTCTTCATATATCTGTTTTGACTAGACACATTCAATGATGAGCAAGACTGGCCACCTTGTTACATCTAATAGGTCTTAATATGACTAACTGCGCACAATTTTCTTGCTTATGAAAAGGACTGCAAAAGATAGTTAAAAATCCAAGCCACACATGCAATTACTCAAAAAGAAAACTTAGACATCTGAAGTGAGGCTTGGGTAGCTAAATCCCCCTAAGGTCATAGCTCTGATCTATTCATCTCTCACATAAGCCTCTATGCACTGAAATTCCAGGTATGTTCGCTTTCTTGGTTTTTTTCCATGCCTGGTTTCTTGGGCATTGGATTTGAACTTTCATTAAATGCTGTTCAGTGCAAAGAACAAAAGCCATTTTAGGGGCAAACATCAAAATTCAGGTCTGTTTTTTTTCTAAATAAGTACAAATTTTAAGATTTTTTTTAATTAAGAATCTTGTTTTAAGAATCCAGAACAGAACTGTAATGCAATACTTGTGTAATCAAGGCAACATGTATTGGATCTACAGAGAGACATCTTCTATGTAAGGCTATTTCTATACTACAAAATAAAACAGGAAAGTTTCTAACATGCAGAATTGCTAAACTTTTTTATTCTTCAACCCTAAAACTACAATAGCAATGTTCAAACTGTTTACAGCAATGGTACTTAGAATACGTAATCTTTGAAGTCATTCCAGGGGACTGTTTCAAAGAGTATTGGCCTAGGCTATAATGATGGCAAGGATCAAACCAACTAACCAATGTAGACAACTACTTACTTGGGGCCTGCAAACTGTTTAGTTTAGTCTTGAATGCTTTGCAACATTCTAAAAGGATCAAGATGCAAAAACCATTTACATCCAATATATTTGACTTTATTTTTATAAAGAAAACAGAGGAATGTCATCTACACTAAAACATTCTTCTATATTAATGTCTATTAATTCAACTTTGCTTTCTTATTGTTCCTCTGTATTGTTTCTAACTTCTCTTGATTAACATCTTTGTGGTACTTGCTTCAGAAAGTAGTAGTCACATTACAAGTGAAGCACAATTCATGACACTCAGTAGACTCGGCAGCCTTCATTATTTAATTGCAACATAGAATAGAATAACAATGTGAATATTAAAAAGAAGCATTTCAAAATAAGTAATACAGAATTTCCACCATAGGTAGTAAAAGTAGTAAGTTATTTGAATTGTGTGCTGGGTGCAGTAATTTTTTATGTAATTTAAAAGTATATTTTCCCTGACTTGTTACATTCCACCAGAAAGAAAACCTCCTGCTCTGATTTAAAAATAAAATAAAATAAAATAAAATAAAATAAAATATAAAATAAAACAAAATAAATACAATTCAAGTAGAAAGATTACACTAAGAGCAAAGCATCACATAGGTTTTAATGTGAATTAGATGTTTGGACTCCAGGACTACCAACAAAATATGGCATGGGTGTATTTTTTTTTATTTAAGTTGCTTAATTTCCATGTATTTAAATTCAAAAGAACTTGAATTAGGAAGTACTGCTCTAAAACTTATTCCTTAAATACTTAGGCTGGGTATATATACAAATATTTTTAGGCTGGGTTTTACAGATAGATAACATAAAAAATGTATATAGAGAGAGAGACATACAAAAAAAGAATAGTTCATTAGCTCTTTATTTATCTAATCTAACTAACTTCCATTAAGGACACTGCATTTCAAAGCTATTTGCTAATCCTGATTGTTTTATTATGAAATAATATGATATGGTCTAGCTATTTGGCAATTAGTTCTCTTACTTTTTAATCACATACTCAAAGTAGACTAAATGAGAACTAGTATGTTCCTTTATTGTTGCACACTTCAGTTTCCACTTGTTCTTTAATTACTACATCCATTTGTTTGTAGTAATAATTTAAAAAAGAAATGCAATTCCAAATATGGATGTATTTGTATATATATTTATATATATATATACATGTATATATATAATGTGTGTGTGTTTTCTATGAAAGAAAGAAGCACAATTAAGGACTGAACTACCATCTATACTCAGGAAAAATAGGTAGTGTAATTCTTGTACTAATTCTTTCCGTGCTTTGAAATGAAACTGTGGACAAAAACGGACATTGCAGGTTTTATCTCCACTTTTACTAGTTGAGTGTTCATATTAATGCAACACATTTATTTCTGATTTTCATACCCATTGGCCTGCTACACGGGAGCAGAACCTATGTATGAACTCCTTTGATTGCATCTGTCTTCTTAGCAGTAAGATATCAAGTCAGAGTTCATTGGCACATTATTTTCTGGGCACACTATTTCATCATGGTTGAGAATTGAATATAAAAGCATATGTGACTCTTCTGAGGAACTGTCTATTAACCAAGTCTTTGGATTTTATTCAGAAAGAAAATGATATGTTGTTTTATATCTGAAAATAGAATGAACTTCTGGATTGAAGATTTATCTTCTCTGCCCCCGTACTATGAAAAGCAAGGCGTGGTAAGGAACGCATGGATTTGGGCTAAGAAGGTATCGAGCAAAGCCATCAAGTCGAATATAATTGCCATACTGAGCTAGATCAAAGCTCCATCTTTCTGAGTATCTACATCAGTGGCAGACCCCAGCAGAAGCAAAGTGATAACTTCTTGAACTGCCTCAGTAAGACTAATCATACAGCATACATCACAGTCTATTCACAAATAGAATCACAGAAGGAAAAAAAGCTTTGAGCCCCACATCAGGAAGACATTTAAATATTTATGACCTTTACCAGACCTGGTCACTTGCTTAACACAACTACATATGCTTTGCTGAAGAGGATGCTTTGCATCATAATCCAAAGTCCCCTGAAGTTTCTGCAAAACCTCACCCTTCAACAGGCTTCAGATCAGATCCTAAAAACCAGATCCACCAAAGAGCTAACAATGGGAGATGTAGTTATCAAACACTTTCCAAAATCTAAGATTCCTAGGTGTTTGCATGCATTGTTGTCACCCTGATACAATCAATCTATTGGTTGCTCCCACTGGTGAAATTCTTCTAAAATCAGATGAGCTACACAAGCAAGAACCTGACAAATGGCTGGGTAAACAAGATCTTCAGAGCTGATCTAGTTCACTGGTCACACAAATGCTATCAGAGCATTTAGGAAGCCTTTAATTTTGGGGGGTATTCTGAAGCTACATGTGAATCTTTGTCTTCAGAGAGTCTAATTAATCACATAGAAAATCTCATAAACCTCGAACAAGAAAATACAAAAAGATTTCCATAAAAAGTTATTCAAGCATATAGGCATTCAGAAGCATATGTTTTTGTTTACAATTTTATTGGTGGGACTTAAAGTACTTTAAATGATTATCACTCACTACCAAGTTCTAAATGTAATTAAGGAACCTATAGAAGTTTTTTTCTAAGTATTTCCATAGATGGTAGAACTATAGCAGTTACATGATAAACTGTAAATTCTTCTGAATGTATGATTCACAACAGTGATTTCTTACAAATATAATATAGAACTTATTATTATTATAGCACTGTTTACTTTGTTGTCCTAGGCTCATCTAATTTACTCCTGTCTTTGCTACTCATTCACTTACATGGTTTCAACATCATGACAGTAGTTTAAGACTATTTGGATGCAGTAACTTTTCTCTGAAAGACAAAAAGGTTAATATACATTTTTATCCCATCAATACCAAGTTGAATTTACCAGTCCTTTGTCGGTTCAGTGAATTATACACAATTTATATGCTAAGGTCAAATTCAATACAATGACATAGGGGAGAATGGTGACATCTGAATGTGCTTAGATGAAATTGACAGGTATGGGTAGAAGTGTATTAGAACTCAATTTTCCACAGTGGCTAAAGATCATAACTACCCGATACAGAACAGGATTGGTTGCTTGCCCTCTAGACCCTCTCCCAGAATCAATATAGATTTTCTTGGGTTTTCACCCACACTAGTGTTCTGAACTGATCTCATGACTGCTTCCTCTGGTAGAACTGATCCCATTATAGATGTTATTAGGGAAAAAAAATCTGTTACAAATATTTCTTTAGCATTTTCTATCTTGTGTCCCTTGAGGTTGTATGGCACAATGTTCTCATGATCACATTTAAAATATGGGGCTTGGAGTTACTTTATTCTAAGACTAAATTTTTACTATTCACCACATCTCAATTTATCTTTTTGTAGATTGATGTAGATTGATGGAAGGCTTTTCTCCAGACAATCTGCGTCACTCATCTAGCCAGGATATCCCAGTGTAAGTCCTATTTTAGCAGCTGGTGTGAAGATGAGAACCATCCTATTCAGCTTCTTGCATGTTTTGCAGTCCTAATGAAGTCATGAACTTTCTTTGGTATAAAATGTGTGGAAAGCATATTAAGAGATTTTGGCAAATGTCTGGCAAATGGCACCAGACAGAAGAAGTCCTGCTAAGTATTTCCCCTTGAAGCAAGCAAGCACTTGTAATAAACACTATAGCTGGCAGTGGGGGACAAAAGTATCTGGATACTCCTACAAATTAAATTTTTGCTGCTGCCAACACATTTTTCATTGTTTTACCTAGAAGAATTTTTAAGTCTTTTTTTTTTTTTTTTACCCTCAGACGTGCATCAGGTAGTGAGTACTGTCATACAGAGAGTACAAACTCAAAGCTGAAAAATTAATGCAATGAACTGTTAGTTGAAGATTGATTAAAGCATTGCTTCAAGCAAATCATTTCATTTTCAGGAACCAGGTTTTAATGACATTAAAGTGGGTGACCATAGGACCACTCTGCATTTTCCACACAATTGTACCACATCTCACAATCTACCTGGAAGTGCCATCTTTGATACTCAGGAGAATAATTTTATTCTTTAAAATAGTAAGGTCTGCACTTACAAGAAGGTAAGAAACCCATCTGAGGAGAGACACAGCTATTATGATAGCATGGCAGGTGCTGAAATATTAGAGCCATTTTCAGATTCAGGAACACTTGCAGTACCACTTCTTCCAGTTCTGCCCCTGAGTACTACTTAATGGTGTATTCACAGAATGATTGAAAGAGGACCATGCACAAACAATAGAGATTTCACAGAAGCTAAAAATGTATTTTGTTTTCCTCACAGAGATATTTGCATTTAATCCTTTCACTGGAGAGTATTTGCAATGGTTCATTACCAGGTACTTAATGATAAACTGTGCTGTCACAAACAATTGCAAACAGTAAAAACATTAACAGCATATCCCATATGTTTTCAACAGTAGCAACACAATCCAGTAACATGCTGTCTCTTAAAACATCAATGGTTAAAGAAGAACCCAATTGAAAGATCTAGTGACATTGTTAAAAACAGTCAACTTTAACCAATTTTTATTTAGATATCTAATTAGATATTTATCTAATCTGGGGATCCAACGACTCTTTTCCAAGAGTTCCTCCTTTCTGTTTTGAAAGTATCATATAAAAAGCCTATTGCTATTCCTATTAAAACAGAAAAAAAAAAAAAAAAAAAAAAAAGCATATTATTTCACCTTGTATATGTAACCAACAAGAAATAACTACCAGCTTCAGCATTTATCTTATACAGAACCTGTAAAAGAACAACAAAGATCAACTCAAATTTCAGGTTCTGACAATTCACTATAAAAGTACAATAGCACAGGAATAATACTTAGTTTCAGAAATCTAAGTTGCCTTTCAAGTTTCCTAACCTGCAAGTCTATAAACCCTGTAGAGGTAATGCTAATCTCATTTTAACAGATAGTAAACATTAAGGAAGGTAAGTATTACTGGTCTCTGGTCAAACATTTAATTCTGTAACAGTAATTACTCTCTGCAGTGTCACCTGTAGCCACCAGCTTCAAACCCTTTTACAGGAGGAAACCTGATATCAGAGATCATGAGGTATACACCATACATACACCATGCTTCCAGTGCATGCTTTCTGTACATAATACAGACTTCAGGCATTAGTTTTGAAAACTACAGCCGCATCACCAATAGTATTGGTTTTGTGGAACAACACATCCCAAGGTATCATCTGGGGAGTAATATGTCTACATTTGCATTCACATGTGCTCATAGCCCATGACCAAATACCAGCGAAAGCATCTACTAATGGGGAAATAAGTGAAATACTGTCCTTATTTATGGCCACTGATCTACACAATAAATATTTTCCAGCATAAGAATGTAGGAATATGAGACAATTATCAGATGTTTCAAAAACAGATTCATATTTACACATTTAAGTGAAAAATTTATTTAGAATACTGTTCTTCTAGATCTATCATTTTCTGTAGTATTGCATAATGGTCATAGCTACTGTAAACGTGCAGGCATCATCAGGAAGGCTCTGAAACTGATCAATTTTAAAGATGTTATAATTAGTTATGAAAAATTCTCAGAGGAGAGGACTAAAGACTGACTACTCAGAAACAGCTGGGCTATCTGTCATATATGGTTCAGCAGTAACTTGGTTCTACAGATTTCTCTACTTGAAGAAAAAAATATTTGCCAAAAATAACTATTTGTGCAAATAGTTACTGCTTATTAAAAAAAAAAAAAAAAAAAAAAAAAAAAACTTTTTATGACACATATGCAATGTAATCCCTTACAGAGATGTGAAATGTAGTAGAAATATAGTAGGAATATAATAGAAATATTTCACATTCCTCATTTTAGTTTTCCCCAGATAGCTATCTTGGGTTAACAGCCTTGCTATGTCCTTGATACAGTTAGTAGAGAGCAAAACAGAGAGCAGCTAGCAGTGTTCAAGCTAGATATCCCATATTCACAGGAGATTAATCAGAGTGGACATCTGTGGTGGTCTGCTTTTTCTGGAACTAACAAGGCTATGAATGCTGTATCCTGTTCTGTACTTCATGAAGCATGGCACAAGACAGACAGAACAATGGAAAATTTGGGGAACATGGTCAGTAAGAAACAGTAAACAAACAAACAAAAACACATGGCCAATTTCCCTCTTTTTCTGCTGGCAGTGTGAGGAAAAAAGCAAAACAAAACAAAAACACACACACACAAAACTCACTGTATTCTGACTCACCCCAGCTCAGATTTCATAAATGGGGGAAAGATCTCAGTGTACAGATACTTCACACATTGTCACTGGAGAGCTCTGGAGGACATGACATCTTCTTTGTGGGTTTCTGTGAATCCCAATGGATTCGTGACATCCCAACCAGTAATGGCTTAACTAAATTTAGGCTTGTCCCAGACTCAGGTGATAGATGCAATTCAACTAATTTAACTTGTGGACCATGGCCACTTCAAAGAACTAAAAATACACAGAGAAACACCCATACCTGCCAAATCTTCTATTAGGGGTGCAGGAAAATATACCATAGGAATGGGAAAGAGACTTCAAAGATGTCAGCAGTTGAAATCCAGATCAGACCAGCTCTGAACTTCCTGTGATGCTACACTCATGTTCCACACAAGATTCATTCGCAGGATATGAACTCTTTTTTTAAATAATAAAAGTGAAAATAGCCAAGTAACTTTTAATGCAGTAAGGGATTAGTGATTGAGCTCAATTTCCAACCAATATTGCAAAGCTATCGTAAGAGCTATATATTACCTTTTATAATTATAAAACAGATAGTTAACATCATAGCTTATTCTTTCTGGTTTTTCTTCTAGTATTTCTTTACTAATTACTTTCCGTATTATGTTGTCTCCTAGTTGAAATAAAAATGTATACTACTATTTCTGCTAGTTGAAATAAAAATGTGTTTTGCAGAAGGATGAATACACAGAATTCAGAAAATATTTAATGATTCAGGCAAATAAATAAATTTATTCTCTCCTACTGTATTAAGAGCATATGTAACTCCAGGTCAGCATGCTCTCAAGTTGCCAAAACATGACCTTGTATAATTTGCCCCCTAATTTTTGTAAAGTTCAAAGGTTCCTTTAACTTCTTTTATTATTTTATTTTCTACCTCCAAGTCCTGTTCAATTACAATCTTAACATCTAAGAATACTATTACACAAAACCCTAAATCATACAAAACACATAACACTAAGTATTGATAGAGAAGATATAGAAAGAAAGTAGTTTGAAACAAACATTAAACAAACAAATAAAAAAGTATTTTTATCAACTGCCATGATTTCCAGCTGTTTGGTTATTTGAACATAACTATATTGGCCAATATTAACTATCAAGCTGCTATGAAAATAAATTCTAAAACCAATAATCCATGCTGGAAATGCAGCTATAATCATTTGTATTTGTTTATTTGTGTATCGTGTATCTGTGTATTTGAAAGCACCTTACCCCTGTCTTAAAAAGCATTTAATGTACATAAAATTCAGCAAGGGCCCAGATAAAAGCATTTCCCAAATACGGACACTTTACTAATCATGGCTTTTATCTCAAAGACAGACAAATGCAATATAAACACTTCTTGTATTATTGAATGTTCATATAAAATACACATTCAAATATGATTTTTAACTCTACTTATCAGTATTATTACAGCAGTAAAAGCTAAAAAATGAAACAATACACCAGGGAGAGATTCTCAGCTAAGATTAAAGTAATGACACTGAGAAATCTTAGATAAACTAATAATTTGCCATGCTAAATATGTTTAGAGTTAAGTACTATGATAGATCAAATCAGGCAGTTCTGTTCTTTGTAAGAAATGACTCAATTTCCACTAAAGAAAGTGAATTTTATAGTACTCAGATAAAGAAAGTTTGGTAGGTATTCTTAATCTTTTTGGTACGTATTCTTAATCTCTGTTTCTCAGATAAATTTTATGCCCTACAAATTAGGATTTTATGCCCTACAAATTAGGATAAACAGATTTTAAAGAAATTTTATAACATACAAATTTGCCTCGCTCTTGTCACTCTATATGAGCAATAAGGTAAGGAAAAAAAATCTAAGTGACTGTTTTCAGGTTCACTGTAATTTCTCAGTTTCAAATCAAGACAAGACAGTACCCTTGTATACATTTACCAATCATTCGCAGAGATCTAACAAGTGTCTTTGAAAGTCTCAATTCCTTTTCTGAGATTGTGTCAAATAACTTACCTGAAATTTGATGCTATTACAGGAAAACTCATAGCCCCCAAGAGAATAAAGACTACAACATTTTTTTTACAGGGAGATTATCTGGAGATGGTTCACATAAATTGACGGAAAAGCCATTTAGCCATCGCAGAGGCAGATGCCCTTCGACAGCTTTGATGAGGTGAACACATCATCTCAGAAATACTCTGTAGGCCTGAAAGATGAATCAGGTTTATAAACGCCTTGCTAGATGAAATCATCTTTGTTACTTGCTTGAAACAGACCCTTACAGTCTGCAAGGCAATCTTCAGGAAAGAATAAAGTAAATGGTTCTAAGTTCCTCATGCTTCTGAAAACTAAAGTACAGGAATTGGAGAAATGGACTAAAAACCAGTATTTTATGAAACTGAGATTGGTGATAGAACTCCTTGTGTCTCTCAATGGGTTACTTTGTAGCCAAAAGTACTACAAAAGAATTAATTGTAACTTGCTGAAAGATGAATCCCAAGAAGTTCACTTAAGTTTTAGTTAGTCTTTTTTATTTTAAAAGCTTGATCTTTTGAAGAGGTTTTGAACACCACACAGTTACTACTGAAGCCCATTCTTCAGTATTTCATATTCAGTATTCAGTAAAAACTGGGGCTCTGGTTTTAGTTGGTTTTGGGGTTGGGGGTAGCTTTACCTTCTTTTTTTACCTTTCTTTTTTTTTTTTTCAAAAAAAAAAAAAAAAACCACCAAATTCTCCATTTAACGTACAAACACTCTTGAAATCAGCACTCTGGTTGGTTATTGATGAAATGAACTTATAAACAAATTTTAAAATCTAAAGGAAGACCTTGTGGTGCACTGGCTAATATGCTGTAAGTCTGCACACAAGAATCTTTTTATGTAAGAAATAATACATAATTCAAAGACATTTTACACAATCCTGAGTTAAACTAGACCTGTTCTTCACTGGTATAGTTATTTGTACCCAAATTTTTTACAAACTCCACAGTACTTCTGAGAACACGCTGACAGCTTCAGGCCATTGAAGAGGGTGCTTCAACAAAAGTTGGTGGCTTGTAAAATACAGTTCATTTTTAATACCTGAGGAAATTTTCATGGAAATAGTTCTGGTTTGGAGCACTTTGGGCAAAACACGTACACAGGCCAGTTTCCATATTTCAAACTGCTTGTTTATATACTTGAATAGGTAATATTTTTTCTGGACAATCGCATTTTAAACAGTTACTAATTTCACTAGATGCCGCACATTGCAAGAACTTCCATACTGCCAGAATCCCGTTTTGTCACACACTTGACTCAAAGTTAAACCCTGACTTTACGTTTGTTCTGTTTATGAACACAGTTAATTGTGAAAATCAGCTACAAAAATGCTGTAAAACTCTAAGTCCAATCGCATCCATGCTTCTAACTCTTTGTGAGGAGTTAAAAGGTTAAAGAGTTAAATAATAAGATAAGGGCTGTGTTTCTGTTGCTTGAAAATTAATGCAAGATGAAGTTAGGGCAAACCCCTGAGATGTGTTTATATATGAAATGCACTATGACACTAAAATTACGTTGGAAATACCACCATCCACCCGAAGAACAAGTAACATGTCTGTGAGATAGAGCAGACAACTCAAAGCAAACAAACAGTAAATACTTCAAATAATGTTCACAGTGGACAATTCACCAACATGCAGTTCATCAAAATAGCTCCTACAGAACATCTGCTAAATGGCAGAAGTGTTTTTTTTTGGTTAGCTAATATATTAAACATACAGAACATAAAGTAAAGGCTGTGGAGGAAATAGGACCCAGGATTCATCTAAAGCTACCGTCTCCAGAAAGGTTTATATTCTAAAGCCACAGGCAAATAATGATCAGATACAGAAAACATGTGCTGTATTTCCTGTTTATGAAGCTTCTACAAACACATGAAGTTTCAAATCTGTTGCTTTCTGAACTGTAATGAACTAACACTTTTCATTTGCAGATTATCTCAGAAGGAAATGGAGAGAGGGGATGACCAGATAGATGAAAAAAAAGGTCAATTTTAACAGCTAAAGAGTGCATCCTTACACTACACAGGTATGGGGGAATTAAGTCATGACACTTTAAACAAATATTTAGTATGTGGGTGTGTTTGGGGAGGGCGGAGGGGGTAAGAGTAAAGGGAACTGATCTAAAAACTCCTGCATATACAGAATTTCTAATGATACTATAATAACGACCCGACAGTTTGAGTTCAGCCTGAGTAAAAAAGAGTTTACTCTAAAGCTACAAATTAGGATGCACTGTCCACCATGATACAGAAGCTGAGAAGAAAGAGAAAGAGAGCTGTGTTTGGCTACACTGAGTCAGGGCCTACAATGTCTGAAAAACAGGGTAAAATATTAGATGCTGGAAAGCTACAAAGTACTGTATCTTCCACCAAGCAAATTACAGTATGAAGAATGGCTGTTCCACCACATTGTTGACAACTGCAGTGGCAGGAAAGGTAAAGCTACAGAGTACGTAAAGCATGCTAGGCAGTGCTAATGGGGAGGATAAAGCCCCATTAGCTTCCCCAGGGTAAATCCCTGCTGTAAACCAAATACATCGTGTGCAGCTATTTTACTGGCTCTAGCATCAAAACAGAAAAGGCCTGTTAACAAAGAAGTGCTTCCCAGGGGGCTTGTTCAAGCAGCAAGCCTTTTACAAATTTCTTCAATCACATTCAACGTGGAATTACAGGAATTGGAACCTATGGGTTTACAGCACTTCGGACAGCTCTACTCGAGCACTGCCCTGCTCCTTCAGCCACAAACAACTCTACAGCTCAGCACAGGTACCAGTGAACTTCCTCAAAGGCTCTGAAATATCTGAAATGAAGGCAGATGCTTCCTGATCCACTCAAAACAATATCTAGGCAGAAAAGGATCTCTTCTGCTCCATGTCTGCTTTTAACTCTGCAAGTAGGGAAGGTCACTGCTTAGCCTGCTTATGGATAATTACCACCTCTGCTCAAAATGGTGAAACAAAAACAAGCAAAACAAAAACTAAATTATTTTTCTCCACCATTGTAGTAGCTCATATTATTGTGAGTTACAATGCTAGGGGAAAAGTAATAATAAAAAATATATATATATCTGAAAAATTAAGAGTGGTATAAAATGTACACAAAATATTTTCTCAATTAAGACCTATAGGTCTGAATTGAAATACGTCTCCCTAACTACTCTCTGATCCTCTTTTTTTTTTTTTTTCGGCCCACATGTCTGAAATCAGTAGCCCTACTTACTGTGTTTAGCTTTGATTTTAATAAAGACAACTAAATTCTGGTCATAAATTAGGTTTTGTCCAGAGTTGACAGCCAAAACATGAACTGTATTGCCTAAGTTCTTCCTTGAGGTTTTTTTTTCTGTAGCATATGGTGGTATCAATATCAAACTTTATTTATAACTCATGACCACTAAGGCAGCAAAAGAAAGTATGATACTGCTCTTTCTAAAGAGAACCTATTTATTAAAGATCAGGGGTATAGAGAAAATATATTTTATAGAAAAAATATGTTTTTCAGTTCTCTAGTGTTAAAAGTCTAGTGTCAAAAGCCTTGCCATGAAAATATTTTCACATATCACCTGAATCAGTTGTTTTCAGGTATTGTTCAGCAAATAGCAAAGATTATTTTTCTATGGGCCCTCGTAACAATTACTTTTTAAATAACATTCAAAAGTGTTTCTGAAAAGTCATTTTGAATCAGCAAGCCATTCTGTATCAAAGCTTTCAAATATTCTTTACACTTCCTCGAGAAACTATTTTGCACAATGCACCTAATACTTGCATTGTTGAAATTTTTAAGAGGTAAATGCTTCAGTCAAAACTTGATTTAAGTTATAGCATCCGAATGTTAATACAAGTCAGGACTACAGATTACACCCATGTAAAAAGACACTTGAAAAACAAATAAGTCTTTTGGTTTTTATCTAAAACCAGTACCACAGTTCTCTGCACTTCAAGTACTGTTTTAACACCACAGAGACTTGAGATGTTGATATTCTATCATCAGTAGACACATCTACCACCATGGGGAAATAGAGAAATATCTTTGTGATAATCCTAAAGTGTAACAGAGTGTCATCAAACGGCTGTTATTCTCTGTTTAGGGAGCCATTCTGCTCAAAGTCTAATTTACACATTTTTCTAGTTTTCTTCTGCCTGTATTACTTCACATTTCTATCAGTCAGTAAAGGTCATCACATTTCTCCTAGCACTGAAATGTCCATTGAGGGACGTAGCATACTCAGTTTGATTAGTAAACAAGATCTGTCAGCTGAATTTTCTTTTTATTTGTAAAGATTTTGCTAAGTACACTGCAGAGACATGAGTATCTGGCCAATGGGCTGAACTCCCTCATATATATCCATCAATGGAAATTCTTCTCCCAACCGCTGCTCATGTCTGGGATTGTCCTGACCCATGTGCAGCACCTTGCACTTAGACTTGAACCTCAATAGATTCACACGGGCCCACCTCTCAAGCTTGTACAGACCCCTTTCGATGGCATCCCTTCCTTCTGTTGTACAGACTGCACCACAGAAACACAGTATGTGTCTCTGAAAAACAACCCTCCCAAAATTTCCCCTGTGGGCCATGCAAACCTAAACCACCTCTGGGGCCAATGACAGTGACACTGTTCTTGGGCATGGCCACAACACATTCATTGCAGCTTTCCAGCACCAGTGGGAAGAATGTCATCAAGGTGGCACAACTGGCAATCATAGTGAAAACTAATAAAGCACCAGAAAATAATTAAAAATGGTTTCCAGAAGCTACTGGAGCAGAGCTATACAGGGTCAAGTTCATTCCACTTTAAAGTTTTGCCATTTCAAAACTTATTTTCGCTTTCATTCAGGAGAAAGAAAAAAAAAATATCTGAGAAAAACCTGAGTCTCCCATCTTGTACATAATCTGCTTTAACCTTGAAATGCGAAGGATCTCACAGGGTACAATATTATGGACCTAGGTAGACAAACCATCAGGAGTACACAAAAGTAAGGTTTAAAATCCTGTCTGATTTCTGGAAGAACATTTCTATTTGGGCAGACTACAGATACCAACAATTTTATTTTTATTTTTTTTAAACTTTACCATTTCACACCATATTTTTTTTTTCATCCATCCACTCTGTGCTGATATACAGCAAACATGCACAAACACTGGTACACTGTCATGTGAGCCAGCTGTTTACATAACCTGTGGGGTCATGTGTCTGTTCTTGCAGTGAGATGGACGTTGCTATGCAAGGGGTAATGTCAGAACCAACACGGGTATTTGTGCTGTAACATTAGTGTGCATAAAGCTGACACATGGAGATCCTCTGGAAAAGAAATCTTTTCTGAAGATGTTTCCCTCTCCTTTTTCATTTACTGAAAAACTAATAAATTTCTCTAGAACACAACCATAATACTACACAGCAAAGACAAAGTTGGAAAAATCATGAGCCCTCTGCTTATGTAAGAAAATGAATGACAAATACACTCTTCAATTCTCAAACAAAACAGGAAAAGAGAAAAAAAAAATCATGCCTGGCAGCTTCTGTTTACTACCCAGACGGCTCTGAAGAATGCTACCCAGTGGAAGCAACAATTTTCTTTAGAGGCAAAAGGTATTAAAATTTCCATCATTACAAATTTATAACAAATTTTGGAATACTGCGTAAAGATTCTAGTCACCGCTCTAGTTAAAATTTACTCATATTTAGTAACAACCTAAAGCTCTAGGCAACAATTTTTATGCCATTTCTGTCATTTATTATTCTGTACTATATTTTTTAAATTGAATGGCCTCTTTATTGTTTCCTTGGAAAACACAGTTTGCTGTCAACTGCATCTTTGTCACAATCATTATTTGGTCCAGTGTCTTCCTAGATGAAAATAGAAATGATTTTTTCCTACCTGAATAATTTCAGCAAAACAGTTCATTGTTCTTGGGAATGAAAATAAAAGAAGGATACAGTAGGTTTCAACACTAAAATGAACAGATGAATAAACTTTGGCAACTTCCTTTGTGATACCCTAAGAGTCCTCATGTTCTGCAACAAAAATCCATCACTGAAGCAGTACTCATTGTACCACATCTTTCCTTCTCTTGCAGGTCCTCTGACAATCCGCCCATTATCTGCAGAGTTATGAGGATCCCAAATAAACGTGGCTTGCATACACATAGTTCAGAAACTTCAGGTTATACTGGTACTTCATGCACAAGAAAGAGTTCCCTGAAAACATTAAACCTCATCCAAGACTGAATCCACCACCAAAAAGGAGTAAAGGTAAAAAGCAATGCAATGGGACAGGACTATTACAATGGAGAAAGTTGTTAAATAACTTCCTAACAGGCAACAATGAAGTCAACAGTGTATCAGTTGCCAAAAAAGGGTACATTGACTGCCACATAAGTCTTTTCTAATTATAAAGATACTGCTTGAATTCATCAAAGCACACAAAGCATTCTCAATTCTCTCAAGGAAGAGTGTGACTTTTTTCTTACTGTTGGCATACTATCAATTAATACAAATTAAATGTTAAGTATTTCACATTTATCGGAGACAGTAAATGGCGCATCATGTTTCCATTCTTGTCAAAGCCTCAGGCTGGATCCTCAAAGGAACAAAATGTCTATTCATTAAAGACCAAGTAGTACAATAAGAAGAATTCTTTTGACCTTTTCCTTTATTCAAGAAAAAATAATCTAACACTGCAATGCTAATTCACTTAGCTGTATGTATCACAAATACTTCAAAGATTGTGTTTGTATTTTATGCTAAGAACATAAGGGCAAAGCACTAGCACTATTCACCTGCCATTCTCAAAACAGTTTTTGTTATACACAAACAACAAGAATTACTTGTCTTTTTGTTTGAAATTCTCCAGGTCTACAGAATTTAGCAAACATACCTACCTAGAGCTGTGAGAACTGTGACCCCTAAGTATTATAATTCTTAATATTAATAAACCAAAATAAGTGGAAAAAGTTTAGGCTGCTGATGTGTGAAGTAATAAGAAATGCTTCTTCTCATTCAAAGAATCATTTATCTTGGTAAAAATATTGCGGCAGTGTCTCAGCCACAAAGCTCAGTTCTACGTTTTGCCTAATCAAAGACATGATGATTCTGTAAATGTTATTGTTTTTGGCAATAACTTTTTTAACAGCAGAATTAGTCTCCCCACCCCCTCCATCCCCCCTTGCAGGCTTTCCTTTATTAAGATATTTGCGTTCTGATTTAGCCCACCTCAAATCACTTGTTTCATCCCTCCACTACTCTTTCTACCAAGATTGGTATCACTCAATTGTTACAGCTTTTCATATCAAAAGAACGAGTGAAATGCAAAACAAAACTTGGGACATTAGAATTCTATTTATGCTTGGCATTGTTTTACATCCTCAGAACTGAGAGCGTAGAAACTGAAAGTGTTCTCCTTCTTTGTAATGTGAATCCAATAACCCCCCAAATTACACAGCTAAGAAATCAATCTAATCTCAGAAAAATAAATAATTTCTCTGATTGCAAGTTGCTAACAAAAAAAAATGCATAGCACTGTCCAAGGCAGTGCCTACCTAAAACTAAAATAATCTAAGTAATTTTATTCTCGTATTTCAAACTTGTTTGCAGGGGGTATACCAGAATAGGAAAAAAATGTTGTGGAATGGAGAATAAAGAACACCAAACCATTCTTGCTACGGGATACATAGATTTATAAAATGTTTTTCTTAGGCTTTCAAATGAAAAGGTATTCCCCTCATCTGTGAAACAAAAGCAAGATTTTCACCCATGGGGTCATGGCACCATGAAAACAGCCATTAAAATCAAGTGATTACCGACTGCAATAACCTTCACAATGTTAACTGTGATTACAAATCAAAATTCAAAAAGTCAAAGCCAAAACTGAGTTTCAACTGAGGCAATTACAGTACATTTCTTTTAAAACTTCATCACAATCGGACACTAAGAAATGCATATACATACAAATAAAAATGAGGACATTTTGTAATTTTGCCACGTTCTGTAAGTTTCATAAAGTTAACATACTACAAGAGCATAAAAGACACTAAGGCAGAATGACTGAAAATGTGTTATAGACTTTAACTTCATTTTCCCCTTCTCTCCTTACTCCCATACACTACAATTCATTATTAAAAAAAAAAAAAAAAAGAGTGAGACAAAGTCGATCATATTTTGATTGACTAACACCCATTTGGACATTAGTGTAGATAAGGTACAGGACAGGATTTTCAAATATCAAAAGTTACTGGAGATGTAAACTTCTTTGTTTTGTTTAAAATGAATGCCCTGGCAATAGCTGATGTACCTAATGGCAAATAGCCCTAATGGTCATTATTTGTGCCCTAAAGTATTTCCAAAACTGAGCAAATTTTGAAAAGAAAGAAAATCACAGACATAAAAATGAAGGTAGAAAACAGATAAGAGTCTTGTGTGCCTATGTTGTTCAGTTGTTTGCCTTGTTGAAATTGGAGAAATTCAAATAGAAAATAGGAAATAGGACAATAAGAATATGCAGTATTACTGCCACATTGGGAGTGGGCTGAGAGGAAAATAAATATTTAATCTAATCACTTTCAATTCAAACAACCAGTAATGCTGTAGATATCTCTCAGAACAGGATTCTCCATCTACATTAGAAAAAACCTTATCATTGTTCTATTCTAAGCTTTCTCAAAACTTTGATTTCATTACAAATCCAAAAGCATCTATAGCATACAGAGCTTTCCTGGAGTTTGTCTTTCCCTTTAGCTCTAGTAAAAGATTTCCTAATTCATGGAATTGGGGAGGGGTAGAGGAAGTGGGGGGATGACACAGGCAGGAGGAGCTCATTTGTTATAAATTTAACATAAACCCAAATTACTTTCACTAAGGTTTTAATATTAGACTTAAAGGTTCACTTAGAGACAAAAAAGAAAGATGAAGTATGTTTAAAAAAAGTCATATGCCTTATGAAAGCTAATGAATTCCAGACAATCTGTCTACATCTTCCTTTGCTTCCAAGACCACACACCATCATCTGATTTAAAGTTATTTGTTTCCTTTTTATCCGTTCACTAATGGTGTCATCTGTCATCCTGCTACCAGTCAACTCCAATCCCCTCACATGTTAATAGACTTATTAATAGATTTTTATTCACTTCTTACCATGTGCTAGTCTATGTTCAAGAAGGACACTTCTGTATGATGGGGCAGGGGAAAAGGAGGAGGTAGAATCAATCTTTACTTCCTCTCTGAAGAACCTTCTGGAGTACCCTGTGGTACCATCTTGTATCTAAAGCAGTCAACCTACCAAATTGATTAATTATCCAAGGCTGAAGTCTCTTTGCCCTTGCCCACTTGCTTTTGTTTGCTTGCTTGCTTGCTTGATAGATTGTTTTGGAGTGAATGTTGTAACATGAAGAATACTACACATTCCCATTCTTTCTATTATATTGTTTTGTTTGTTTTCATTTGTTTGTTTGTTTGTTTTCCAATGTTACCTCTTTTTTCAGTATCATTTTAAGAGCATTTCTGGTTGTTGGGAGTACACTGTAACAAAAGGCACTAACAATCTCAATACCATCTTCACTCATCTGTTGATGTTTCATCAGCCACTACTTTGCAGTGAGCTCATTCACTGTGATTCATTCCACAGCCAAACAGAATAATTTTTTCTGCCTCCTGTCTTGTCTTAAGGATATTCCAAAAAGAATGCATGCATCAGCACCAAGCATTACAATAAAACTTATAACTTCTCAGTGTCAAATAGTTTCAAGCACTGTACATTCTACTTCTGCTTTTTATAATACCTCTCATCCCAAGAAATAATTATATAGTTATGTAAGATTATTACAGA
Organism: Anas acuta; assembly: GCF_963932015.1. Classification (NCBI taxonomy): domain Eukaryota; kingdom Metazoa; phylum Chordata; class Aves; order Anseriformes; family Anatidae; genus Anas; species Anas acuta. The sequence goes on along the minus strand of NC_088979.1, from coordinate 110,695,336 downwards.
GCTATTTAATGTGTGTGCATGCATATTTTTTGTTACCGACCAGATAACATTGACCAAGAACTTCAGTGGCACAGGATAACAAATACATAAACTAGAGGTGTTAATAAGTTATCATCTATATGAAGATGTATTTCCCCTTAAATACATTTTACAAAAATAATGCAATTGCCATTAATCTTGATTTTGTATGTGTAAATAAATGGTAAAGAGCTTCATGTGAATATGATCTTTTATGACTTTATCACAATATTGCATTGCTTTTATATTTTTCACTACATTACGCCACCATATGGATTTTGTTCTTCATTTTTAAGAGAGATTTTGTGTGTATAAAGATTTCTTTAAGGGATTTATCTGTACTCTTAGGAATGGACACAGACATCTTTGCAGGAGGCTTGAGGTTGAAGCTTCTCTACTCCATGCCAGCGATTCACCCAGCCTCCACTGCCTTCTTTCCTTCGCTGCACTTTGAATCACAGTGTGTGAAAGACAGAGCACTGAAAACAAAAAGGCAAGTGGGTAAGTGGCTGGGGAAACTGAAAAGGCTAAGGATATTGCAGAGAGCAGCTGACAACTGAACAAGTTCAGGAAATACTGTGTCAGAGGGGAGAACAGTCCAATGACCTGTGGAAACAGGTGAAAGTCTACACTAAAGCTGTGTGATCAAGCAGGAGACCTACTAAATGCCATTTTACTTTTGCTTGTTTTACTGATCTTAATTTAAAAACCATGACTAAAACATAGGAAGGCAGAACCAAGACCATTAAATGAGCAGAACATCAATTCCCACAAACTTTGAGATATACTGTGTGCTCTGTATAAGCATAAGGAGATTCTTAAAAAGCTCTGCAAATGATAAACCTCCTTTTCTCTAGATAATTGGCATGGACAATGCATCTGTATTTTAGACTTTACTGTTCAGGAGGTTAACAAACTTAATGTTCAGAATTCTTGGAGGCGAAAATAAAATAAAATAAACAAGCCAAAGCAAAACTAAAAGGAAACTAAACAGAAAAGCAAAACGAAAACAACAACAAAGACACCTGCAGAAGAGAAGCTATTTGAACAGCAACAAAAACAACAACAAAATGTCACTAAACATTGTTCGGTCCTCAGCAGCTTCTTGCTCTGCTCTCTGACTTAACCAAAACATTGAATGTGATCAGCTAAGTGTATTCAGCACAGACAGCACCATTCATACACGAACTGGGAGCGAGTCTCCTCTAAGTAGTTTTGGAGCTTCCACATGATCATTTTATTCTCAGGTGTATCCTACGCTTTACTCTGTCTTGACAGCATGTAGAAACATACTGATGTTTCATGGTTATGTCAAACACATTTGTAGTTCTTACATGACCCCCACTAATTCTTCTGTTGTACTTACACTTTCCAGTCAGTGTCAGTATCAATGCAGAGAGAAGATGAGCTATAAATACAAGCAAAGTTGCTTGTGAAGAAGATAATCTTTATGACTAGTCTTTTATATTTCTTTCGATTCAACTAAAATTTCTTAATGCTCTGATAAAAAGATAGTGAATCTTTACAAATACATTCATTTCAGGAGACTTAATTATGCTGAGTAAATGACTAAGGTAGCAAATCAATCACAGTATTGGATAAATGAATTATATTGAGTAAATGGCTAATAAAGAATAATTTTTAAGTGGATAAATGAATTATAACGAATAACTACAGGGATTGATTAAATTAATTGTTTCCATTTCTACCAGTATGAGTATTTTGCTTTCCATTATGTACTGAACTTGAGGCATGATTTTAAAAAATGATTTCATTACCTTTCATATTTAATTGACTTTACCTATTCCATGAATATAGGTATAAGGTCATGTTCTTTCAGTCAGTACTGTCCATCCCAAATGGAACAGAAAATGGGACTTGCAATATTTTGAGTCTGGTATCTTTTCCAAGACAATATTTTGGAGTAGATCCTCAAATTAAAACACAAATCATTTTCTTAGTTCTTAGTTCACTGTAACTCCAAAGTGCATTCTAAAATTTAACTATGCTTGGATATTTTGAGCTCTCAGATAATATTTTAGCATTTGCCACTTTAGTCAGATGTCCCATAGCTAATCATTTAAATTAATTTGCAATATGAAATGTTTAATACAAGTCTCAAATGTTCCCATTTCACCTATCAAATTGAACACTGAGTAGCTAGAAAGTAAAATATACCATGACAGACAGCCTAAATGCCATATTCATCTGTTTTGATAGCCTGTTATCAAAGATGTCTACAGAAAGCAACTGTCATTGGGTTAAGCATTTCCAGCATAGCATAGCTGAGGAAAACACACATGCCTTAAAATTGCTTAAGCAGTGGCTGGAAAGGAATTTCTTTGCTTTTGCATTTCTGCATCTTTGTTATAGCATGAGTTACAATTTGAAATGTCTAAACATGCATAGGGCAAATTCAAAGCAGAGTTTGTAACGCCAAACAAATTCTGCATTAATATAGTTTAAAATATAAATCCCAATCCCACTCAAATACTGACCAGCTTTAACTCCCCCTAGATATAATTTTACTTAAGAAAATTAAATGAATTACTCCAATTCAAATGCTTGATAGGATATTAGCTACTGCAACTCTTAAATTATGAAGCCAAACTAAAAATACATGACAAGAAGAACAAACATGTAACTTACAGTTACTTACAGACTATATTTTGTTCCAGCTCCTATGTTCTTCTAGTCTTTCTAATGAGGCATAAAACAGACTGATTCAGATTTCATTTTGACTGCATATTACACAAACTAAGAAATAACTAATACCGAACTGCGAGAATTTATGAAAGTGAAGTATTGAACTACACAAAGACAAGCAGTGAGCAGGCAAAAAACACTGACATGACTGCCACTTAAATTCAATAGCTATGCTGAAAATGTAAGGTAGTAGACAGCATGTCTTCTTCCATATGAATGATGTTTCTAGACCATATTCAGTTTCCAGTTTGGATTAGTGTTCTTTTTCAAAGTCATTCTAAAGCATCTGGTCAAGAAGGTAGTCCATAGGAGACATTTTATTTTGGATTTTACTTCTCTGCATGTCTCGTTTAGGCAGAGTACTTTATCAGACTGGAAAAAATAAAGTTATTAAAAATTAAATGTCTGTGAATTGTGGTATGAGAGGATATCAAGCTTGCAGGCCTCAGAAAACACTTTAGCAAAAGGTGTTTCTAATTCACGAAACTTCTGAAGCTCAGTAATAATTTATCTTGGAAAAATGAGAATTAAAAATATATACATACTGAAAACTTAAATAGCAAATATGACTGGTAACGAAGTAGCTAATTTTAAAGACTTTCAGCTCCTGCTGCTGTCAGTATTATCTTTTTTTTTTTTTTTTTTTTCCTGGAACTTACAGAGATCTCACTTCAGGGCACTTAGAGGATCCTACCACTTCACCTACCATCCCCCAACTAGTGCTAGAACAAGAGTTGCTGTATCTCCTCTTACATGGATACACTGGAAATACAGGTGGTTCAAAAACAGTCTATAAAAGAATGTTTTAAAGACATAGCCCAACTTCCTTGTAAGAGCAGATTTAAAAAGTTAGCTTTATTTACTTTCAAGAAGAGACCCAGTACACATCAGCTTAGAAAAAGTATACAAGATACCAAACAAAATAGCTAACAGAACAGGCGATTTATTTTTACCCTTTCTTGTAATAAAAGGGCACGAAGATATTCTGTTCAACAAAAATCAAATTCTTAATCATGCGTGCCCATTACTGGCATTTGGATACTATCATATGTGTGTTCATAAAATTTGATCTCAAGGGTAACACACAACAGCCCTGCTAGATTTCAGTTCTTTGGGTTCAATAGTTTACCACTTTGTGCAGACTGGTTTTGATCCCCAGAGTAATTTCTCCCAAGAAGTGAATTAATTCTGTCTCTGTCAGTCTCTCTGAGGCATGAGTAGTTTCTGGATGAACTTTATTGATCTTTTAAACATCTACACACTATTACAACCTCCATCAGAAAAGCCCAAGATGGTGAGGCACTGCATCCCAGTACAGACATAAGAACATTTATTGTACTAATGAAATAAATCAGAGCAGAGACAGATAGAGCTAGTTGATTACCTAGCACAAACTGACATAATTCTAAAGCCATAGAACTACAGTACAGTGATTTACAAGGACAAGCATGCAAATCTCTATCTCAAGACCGATTACAAAGGATGTACTATGTTCTTCTTTCCTTTCTGAACAAATATGCTATATATCCATATGTAGATAGTTATTTGAGTATGTACAAGGGTTTCTATCTTCTTGCTAGAACTTAAGAGATTTTTAATGAATAAGACAGTATATTTAGCCTGTGGGAAATATAATGGAAAAGCAGTAAAAGGGCATAATTTTGTCACAAATTCCAAAGTTTCTGGAAGGAGAACTTGAACATATTTTCAATATTATGTTTCCAAGAAGCAAAACTGTACAAATAAATGGCTTTAGTAAGGAAAATACCACCATCAATTCCATGCAAAAGAAGGCCTAAAAATCCCATTTCAGTGTAGGGAAAAGCAAAAGCAGTAATTCCATTTTTATTCTCATACCTGTACTATGTACACTTTCAACCTAAACACATGCCATTCAAACCTGAGGTGAAAATTTCCAGTTTTACCTGATGCTTTATGCATGCCTGAGTTGAGAACCTCACAGCTGGAGAAACGGAATCGTAAATTATCAAAAGTAGCCAGGATCTTCATTTTACATACCTTTCCTGGAGAGACCGTTGCATTAGCCTCACATAAAAGCACTGGCAGAGTGGCAGTCACTCTGAAGGAAGGTGGGAAGTTTCCAGAGGAAGCTAAGTCTTTTTGAGGCCCCAACACCACTTTTTAGAGCAATCTTGATGTTGAGAATTCAGCAAAACTTCTCACGAATTCTTATAACAAGAATAATAGATGAATTATTGCAATGTCCCACTGACAGCAAGTGGGGATTCCCTAAGCAACACTGGCACCCTTACTTTATGAATGGAGTCAAGTCCTCCATGTTTTATGGAGATTAAGTCAGCAACTGCACTTGAGGAACTTTCTTGTTCAATTGAATAAAGTAAATTATCAAAGAAATAAAGTTCCTTTCCAAAAAGAGACATCATGAAAGATTTTTCCTAATTCCTCTTTATAACTATTTCCCCACAAACCTGTATCCCTCCAGGCACTACATACATTAAAACACTGTCTCATATTAAAATCTGTGATCTCCATTTGCAGTTGCTGACATCTACATGGATACTAACACTGAAAACAAAATATAAACTCCTTTCCTTTTGGACAATGAGGAGGTATTCATCTACTGCATGCCAATCCTCATTTACAAAGCAGCTGGCAGCACAAAGAATGGCTAAAAGTGATTAATAGCTACCTGTCAGCAATTTGCTCTGCCTACACTGGCTGTAATTCCGAGTTCCTAAATATACCATACAAACCCACATTTGAACCACTTAGCTATTATGCTATCACTGCATCAACCACACAGATGGCAAAAAAAAGATTTCTAAGTTGACTGCCAGCAGACTGCTGAAAGTGCACCAACAGTGGTGGAAAAATTCTAATAACTCTACATAGTCTGGCATGAGAAATGCACCAGACTGACAACTTTGCAGACTTAGTCCACAAAACAGCAAGGGCAACAGCTGTGCCATCTCCTCCATACTGTCCCATCACTGTATTTCACTGCTGACCTGGAGAGATCACGACTAGAAGCAAAGAAACATTTCAGTTATTTTGGCATCTCTGATGAGGCTGCTAGCAAGGGTGCCAATTAGTGCCAGGTTTCATCATATTTGTAAAGTGGAAATGTGTTTACTCAGAACTGGGCTGAGACTACCAAATTAATTTTACATAGAGCGCTTAGCCACCGGGTGGTAACAACTTGCAGCTACTAATGATTTGGCTGGATTTGAATTCTAGAGGTAAAAAGTGAAAGGCTGTTTGTCCCACCACTGGTCCCTTGACACACTATGACCTCTACTAAAATTTTATAATGAGGAAAGAAAGCTGTACAGATTTTAGCCACACCATGACATAAGGAAGGTATCTGCTCTTATCTTACTTATGTTACTTATCTTTCCAAAGCATCTGCATGCCACACCACATTTAAGAGGATCACTGTAAACATTTTTCCACTTAAGAGCTGAAATAAAATCACTGGTTTGTGTAGTCCACAAAGAAAGTTTTCTGCCAATCAGTAATGATTTTAATACTGTAAGACACACCATGCATAATGCACTTTGCACTGCTTCAGTGTTAGGAAAATCTGATGGACTACTGCTTCCTACCCAAGGCCATAAGAGCTCCATTAGGTTTTATTACACAATACAAATATTTCCAAATTTCTCATATCACAAATGTGCAAATAGCACAGAGACATATTTAAAAGAGTGTTTATTCATCTTACAGTTGAGAGACAGTCTGTGACAGAAGGTTGAGTTCCACTTAAATTTTAAGGGGACAGCTACCACTACTACCGTTTTTGCTTATAGTACAGAGAACTATAAATAATTTGAAATAATTTGTGGATTAAAATCAAACCAAATTACTTGTTAACCACTGCTGTCAAAAGAGACTCTTGTTTACTGCAAGAAAACAGTCTCACTTGCTTTAAATAACTCCAGCAATGCTATGTCTCAGAACCCTCTGAAATATCGAGCCACTAGAAAATATATTTGGCACCACATAATTGCATGACACTGTATTTAACAGGGCATCTTTTCTGATAGGTTCTTCTTAATGTCAGACCTTTTGTGTGCTGTTGAAGTTTTTGTTCCAACAAGGATGTTCAAATTGCTTTTAATATGATTGGGAACCAAGTTAAAGTACTTCAGCTCACATTAGAAGAGGGATTAGTACAGCAATTTGTTCAGCCAAAGTGCAATGAACTGCATTTTGGCATCTGAAACTCAGAGATTCAGAGACCTATTCTTCCTTAAAAAAAAAAAAAAAAAAAAAAAGTATTGTAAAGCTCCACAAGCAGATACCATTCTCCAATTTTCATGAGGTTAAAAAAAATGTAATGTCAGTGTTTCTTTTCAGGTAACTAGGTAACTACACAGAAATGTTGCAAACATGCTTAAACCTTAGCTCAACCACTTGGGTTACAGCCAGGCCAGCTGAAGAAAGTAGTCCTTCTATTTTTTTCCTTTGTATAGTGTAGCAAAATACATAATACTTGAAGAATAAGAATAAGATATCCACTAAGTCCCAAAAGTTCTAATATTAACTACAAAATCAGTTTGAGTTTTCAAGAGAAATTCAGGGTTTCTAGCCTTTCTACTCATCCTTCTGTTGTCTAAATAGGTCCTACAGGAGAATTTTCTGGTATCTATTAATGCCCAGACACCAACTGAAACTCTTTCCTGCTATATGGTACATTCTTAACAGCTCTAACTTCATGCACATCCTCTGGTGTCACACAAGGCTCGGGCTCAATATGCAACTTTTCTATCAGCTGCTAGTAGTCCTCCATCTGGAGTTAGACGTGAGTCCAACTCTGAGACCTCTACTCCTCTATTGACCTGGGTTGAAGCTGTTTGCATTACTGGGCTGGTGGGGACAGGAGGGAAACAAACATCCAGGAGATGGGCGCAATTACTTCAACAAGTACCTCAAGAATCAAAGCATTCCCAAAGTGGTTTCTTTTTCTTTTCTTCACTGACTAAACTGTGGTGCTTTTAGCTAAACACAAACCATATACTACACTGAAGGGGAGATGAGTTTATTTGGTCCATTGATGTTGGCTCATTTTGAGTCATTTAGTGCTGTTTTCTTCAGAGCACAAAAACGCTTGTTTTCTTTTTCAATTTCTTTCCTCACCTCCCATCACCCCAAAATGTTTACAGACTTACTTCTTTCAATCACAGAGGAAGCAAGGGAAGAAAAGCAGGATGGATGTGTACTTCTATGTGCAGGAATGCCTCTCTTTCACTAACTTACTGCCCTCTTATTTCTTGCCACATCTAATAATAGCTTAGGTTAGGAAGAATTATGCCTGCAGAGTTATGCCTAATTGTATTTGGTAAACAAGACAATTTATAGATCCTAAATCTTCTTCTCCTTAAATTGGGCAGAGGATAAAATTCTCCTATCATCATAACCTCTTTTCTTTAATACAGGATCAGGATGCTGACCTTCTCTGTACTGCTATAGCTGTAAGTGCTATAATCCTTTTTACCTTTTATTTTTTTGCAGCACTGTAACCAGATGTGAACATAGTCCTCCAAATGGGCAATGGCTGGCACAGTCTGTAATCTCAGCATGACTCCCTTCGATTTGTACTCATCAGCTTCTGCTTTCATTTCACGTCTAGGCATTGTGCTTGCTTTCTATGTATTACATTTGTTTGCTTTGAAAACACTTTTGAAATGTTTGCAACAGTAACTCCACATTCATTTCAAACAAAACTGGAGAGCAGTATTGGAATTATGTTCCTTTACCTTTTTCATTATAAATTTGAAAAAGGAACTCTTTATTAGCTTCCTCACCTGGCTCCCTGGGAGCTGTTGGCAGGCTCTGCCACATGCCAAAGCATTGTCACTCCCAAATTTCTTCCACAGACCAAAATGCCTAAATGATAACAGTGGTGAATCCAGTGAAGTCAGAAGCTGCTACATTTCTATAGAAGAATTTGCATTCTTCTATATCTCTACAGAAGCAAAACAGGGTTTTCCAGATGCAACAGATCTATCCCTAAAATCTGTTTGTTTTTTTTTTTTCTTCTACTTTTTCTGTACCCCCAAGTTTTATTTCTAGTTTATCACAGATTATTCTTTTATTCCTTCTGTTCTCAACACTTCTCAGATGAAACAGTTTACTAAAAAGTAAACTTTTTTTCTTACAAGAAAACACATCTTTGACTAATCGTTCCTGCTAGACAGGTCACATGCCTTTCTTTCAGTTGTTCTGTATGCTCATGGAAATAACTGTGCACTGGTGCAAGACGAGAACAGCTCTGTGTATTATTCTTTTCTGTTTGCTACTAATCAATCCCAAAGCAAGCATTTACAATATGCATTAATGTTAGAACACTTTCAGCATTGAATAACCACAACAAAGTCATTCTCACCTGCCAAGAAATTACAGACAGTATTACACCAACAATCTGACTTCACCCCAGAATCCAGTTCTTCAACAGCTGGCATTTCCCCTAAAAAAAAAAAAAAAACAACTCATTATGTATGCCAAAATATATAAGACCTACTTCTTATTAAAAACTTATTAACAGAACAAACTTTCTAACCATACATCTTTATTACATTAAAAAATAATAATAGAATCACATGCTTTTTACTCTTCTTTCAACTTTTTCATATGCTTTATGCTTTACCTACAACCAAGAGAAGAAAGGATTTTTTTCAGATGACAGTAGTGATTCTTATACCCCTGAATACAGAAGCTGGAGCCTGATGAAAAACCATAATATGATGTGATTAAAGCACAAAAAGCCACAGCACCGTTAACTGCAACAATCTGAGCCTGAAAAGCCTGATTTATTCCTAAGTCCCCCTCCTCCTGTTACTGGAAGTCTGTAACAACAAAAGGCTCCTAAATCAAGCCTAACTAAGGGATCTAAAGATGCACTTAGGCTTCTTTGTTTTTGCCACAGACTGGAACTAATTCTCAGGTAAAATTGTTTGTCTTCCTTAACTCTGACTGACTATGTCATTAAAGCCAACACTGTATAGGTTTCCTAGCAGAACTAACGGGAAGCCGGCCGGAATAAACATCTCATGCCCTTTTTTTTTTTGAGAAGTAGCCAAAGCATATGGGTTGTGTACTAGGGTGCTGGTGTACTTAAAAGGCACTGTCTTCCTTTCAGGTTAAATTTCTGTTTCTTATCTCAAGGCATGAGGTAGGTCTACTTGGCCCAGCACGCATAAGATTTATGTATGGCTTTCCATATTTTTACCTAGAGACAGTAAGTAATAGTCTTCAAACTTCCAGAGGTTTTGATACAAAATGTCTGAAGCAATTTTCTCAGCCTCTCAGTGTTTTAGCAGTGTTTCAAACACTCTCTTGTGCCAATAGCCCTCTGTCTCTGTCACTGTCTTTTAAGCCCTTTAAGGCTATGCTGATGTCCAAATATTAACAAGTAAAACTAACATTTAGATCATGTAGACATCTCCTGAATTAACAGCCTGATAGTGAGTTTTGCTGAAGTCCCATGCCTGAATGTCATTACATTTGCAGCAGTATACCAGTGCAAAATACAGAATAACAGATGTGTTCTAGATAACATTATTTCATAATGACATAATTCCCAAGGAATCCTTTCAGTTTTAAGACTAATCCACAATCTAAAGCTTTGCAGAAAGCATCAAGAGTGGTTCCTACAACAACATGGTCCTTCTTCTTAATGCCTTCCAGTCATTTAATGTAACTGGAGCTGCCTGATAAAAGCTAAGCCTCTCATACGTCTCATGGTATGTAGTACATACATCAGTATGTTACTACTTATAACTAACGTCAAGGTATGACATTATTCTAAAATTCTGATGTCTTAATTACTTACAACCCATTCAATAAAATTTTCATGTAACTCAACTGTTACAAAATAGTATATTTTATCCATTTCCAGAACCTCTGCAATGTTGGGGATTTTCCTTTTTTCCTGCCTTTTTTTTTTTTTTTTTCCTCAGAAGAATTCCTTCTCATATTGTGTTGGAAGGCATCTGTATTTACTGGATAGGAAATACAAACCACTTCAATAGCATTTTTCTTTACAAACTATTCCATTCTTTTCACTGTCACTGTCAGAACTTATGCGGGGGGAGGGAAAGTAACATAATTTCAACGAGATAGTAATTGTTTGGTGAATTGGACAGAATGTATATTTTTGTTCATCTTGAAAATCAGAAACTACATCCGTATTATTTTGAGCATATGTCACTACTTAAAATGAGTAATGGATTTTCCCCTCTGAAGACAGAATAAAATACTGGGCAAGTGAACCATAGAAGAATGTTTTGATATGTGAGTAGTACTTGGGATTAATACATCTTTTGTGTTACAGGGGATGAAGCACACAAGAAACTGAGTATTCTGGGCTGACACTTTATCTCCTGCTTAATCATGAATCTACACCATATTCTGAAAGAGAATATGGCCTGGGCCCCAGAGCTTCTAAACCTGTGCATCCCAGCAGCTCCACAGTGGTAACTCCTACCTTGCTGGAAGAAGACAGGTAGTTAATATTCATGGATATCATCCATGATATTCATGGATATTCATCCAAGCTCAAGAGCAATGCATCCTAAAAAAAAAAAAAAAAATGCCATGAAGCCTGCACTGATGAATAAGGAGATCCTGGACAAAGTCAAACACAGAAAAGAAGGGTCGCTTGGGAGAAATACAGAGAAATTGTCCAAACAGCCAGGGATCAGGTTAGGAAAGCTAAAGCCATCAAAATAGAATTAAAACTGTCCAGAAATGCCAAAGTCAACAAGAAAGGCTTCTGTAAGTATGTCAGTGATAAAAGGAACACTAGGAAAAAAGTGGGCCCTCTCGAGAAGGAAATGGAAGATCTTGTTTCCTAGGATATGTAGAAGGCTGAGCTACTCAATGGCTTTTTTTGCCTTAGTCTTCACAAATGCTCTAGCCACACAGCCCAAGTTGCAAAAGGCAAAGGAAGGGACTGGGAGACAGAAGAACCACCCACTGTAGGAAAAGAACAGCTTTGAAACCATCTAAGGAACCTAACGTGCAGAATTCCATGGAACCTGATGAGACACATCTGAGGGTCCTGAGAACTGGCAGATGAAGTTGCTAAGCCGCTATCCATCGTATCTGAGAAGTCACGTCAGTCTTGTGAAGTTCCCACTGACTGAAAAAAAGGGGAAACATAACCCCCATTTTTAAAGGGAAGACCTGAGGAGGTACAGGCCAGTCAGTCTCACTTTTGTGCCCAGCAAGACCATGGAGCAGACCCTCCTGGAAACTATGCTAAAGCACATGGAATAAGGAGGTGATTAGCAATAGCCAATATTGTTTCAGTAAGGGCAAATTGTACCTGACAAATTTGGTGGCCTTCTGCAATGTGGTTACAGTGTAACTGTAAAGAGAAGAGCAACTGGCATCATCTATCCAGATTTGTGCAAAGCATTTGACACTGTCCCATGTGACATCCTTGTCTCTAAACCAGCGAAATGTGGATTGAACAGATGAACAACTTGGTAAAGAAGTGGCTGGATGGTTGCATACAAAGAGTTGCAGTAAATAGCTCAATGTCCAGGTGGCAACTGGTGATAAATGGTGTTCCCTAGCGGTCAATATTACACCATTTAAAATCTTTGTCAGCGACATGGGCAGTGAGATTGAATGCACCATCAGCAAGTTTGCTGATGACACCAAGCAGAGTGGCATGGTCAGCACACTAAAGGGAAGGGATGTCATCCAGAGGCACCTGGACAAGCTTGAGAGTTGGGCCCGTGCAAACGTCATGAGGTTCAACAAGGCCAAGTGCAAGGTCTTGCCTTTATTAGGGCAATCCCAAGCACACATACAAGCTGTGTAGATAATGGATTGAAAACATCCCCAGTACCTAAAGGAGGCCTACAAGAAAACTGAAGAGGGACTCCTTACAAAGGCATGTTGTAATAGGACAAGGGGTAAAGGCTTTAAACTAAAAGAGAGGCTCTAAACTAAAAGATTTAGATTAGGAATTAAGAAGAAATTCCTTATTCAGAGGATGGTGAGGCACCAGAAAATGTTGCTCAGAGAAGCTTCCAAGAGTAAGAAGTAACAATCTTTTCTTGGGAAAAAAAAAAAAAAAAGCAGATTATCACAGCATTTGTGAGCCAAACCACATACAAGTTTTTATAAAGTTACCTGTAATAACTGTTGTAAAGCAAAATATGTCCAAGCGTATTTCTTTAGAATTTGAAGACTAAGATCCCCAGCAGAATTTGATGAAAAATGAAAATGTAAATGCACCCTAACTTGAGTAAGACTCCATATCTCTGAAGTATTTTGCCTTCTCTCCAATGGTTCACAGATTATTATTATTTTTAACAAAGGAAAGAATGGAAATTAAAAAATACATATATAATAATAATTACACATGATGACTTCTTCCTGAAGAATAATTTTGCCAGCTTCTAAGACTCTTCTTCTGTCTTTCCTGCACATTGATGTTGTCTTAAATATGGCCATGGCATCAAGCAAATACTACCCATCATAAACATAGGCAGCCTAAACGGAGGTTCATATTTCATGCCCCTTATAATGGGACAGATCTAGAGCCCTTTGCGCATAGTCAAATGCACATTGTCTTCCTACTGCATTGGGTCAGGCCTCTCCATGTGTAAGAAATTTCATGGAAGGTCTTACCCCCACTAAAGTGTGTATGTTGCTAATCATTAACAATTTTTAAGGATTACGGTAAGCTTTAGAAATCAGAGACAGAAAAGTAGCATCAGATTCCATTCTAACTACCTGTTATCTATTCAGAATGCACTGATTCCAATACATCTAGCTGATGAACTCACGGTATAAGTTATTTGAAGCACGTATTAGTGTTAGGTAAAAATTCACACCCAGGTAAAATGCTTTTTGTGTAGCTCTGTATTGTTTCCTTCCTGTATGAGAAATTGCAACAAAACAAGGAAGTATGACCTTGGATCAGGTCTCCACCTGAAATCCTGGACAACCACCATAGAAGCTGGATGCCCTCATTTCCTGTCAAAGATGATAACACAGCAATACTGAAATCATGTACTAGAAGAAAACAGGAAAAGGGGGAAGAAAAAAACAAAACAAAACAAAAACAAAACGCATACACTCATCATTATTAACACTCTTTTATCAGCCAAAAAGGCAAAAGAAACTATAACCATTCTAATCCTTGTGTCTATGGAACGGTAGCTATTATATTAATATAGCTATATTAATATAACATACTAATAGTACTTTTATAGCCTAAATTCTCAGGCTTGTTTTTCTCTTCCATCATAATTTCAAGGTGTTTTCAATTCTTGGAGTTTGCTTTTGTTCTACAAATGGAAAATACTGACATATCTTTGAAAAGTCAAACCAGAAAATATTTGCTTTTTCATGATTCATCGTAATTTGGTAAAAACATAACATTAATGTGGCTGCTGCACTACATTTGGGGAGGGTAGAGAAAAGGAAAAAGCCTTCACGGCTCCTAAGTTACCTATACACATTCAAATAAATTAGATGACCTTTTGCTATTTGTACTGCTTGCATTACCTGTCACTGTCTCCTCTTCATGTAGGAGGTTCAATGTGAGGATTAGATATTAATTGTTTGTTTTGAAAATGCTTCCCTTCTACTCCACATACACTGCACAATTTCATTTGATTTTTATAGCTAAATCCAAAGGCTTTTATAAACACTTTCACCCAGATATATCCAGAGTTTCTCATTTCTTTGCCTTTTTATTTGTGCTCCTCTTAAAATGTTGAGGAGTTGCAGAAACAGCAGCTCAAATTCTAATGACTTGTTCAAGCAAGGCAGTAACAGCCTTTGCTAAAATACTTTTTTTTTTAAAAAAAAAAAAAAAAGAGAGACATCTCCAAATGCTGGACAAACTTTACACTACATCAATTACTTTTTTCTTTTTTTTTTTTCAAGATAGTAAATTGCCCATAGAATGTCAAGGGACATTTCTCAAGTGCCTCCAATAAAACTGAAGTGACGAGCTAAATTATGTAAAGGTTGGTTGCAAATACTTGAACCAAAGCCAAATTCTCTTCCTCAGCTTTTAAAGTCTGTTGGAAAAAAAGTCCTCATTTATTTTGTATTCCCACTTGTTGCTAAGAGGAAGACTTAACTACCAGTAATTATTCAAATTAAATGCCAGACTCCCATTTTCATAGCCCAAAAACCCCAGCATGAAGTAACCAACAAATTACATTAGTCATCATTACTAGTGAATTAAATGAGAACTAATACTTTATTCCAACAAACAAACAAACAAACAAACACTTATTTTCATACAAAATAATACTGAAAGTTAAGTGACACCAGAGTCATATATTCATGAATAATTAGAGGCAAGAAGAACAGCATAAACTCTAAGCAGTAATACTGCACTGAGCACCACTAAGCTCAAGACCTACTTATTGTCTATGGAACACACCTCCCAACACGATACCCCCAAAGACAACTTAAGGTCAGGACAGAGCTACCCAAAATGTCAGCAGTTGAGGAAGGGTAGAATTAGCCCCATTTGTTTCTAGATTTGCCTGAGGCCCTTTAATGCCCTTCAACAGACTGACAGATTAGGGTCCTACCACAGCAATTCAGCAAAAAGTTTCTGTGCCTTTGTGCAGCCACCTACCATAAAAGCCTATAACGGCTTCAACCTGTGATGGGAGGCAAGACCAAAGCCTAGGATTCCCCTCATACTTGTACCCATAGGACATGCTCCAAAGCACAGACAGCACAACACTGGTTCATTTAAAGGTCCAGGAAGAAGTCACCCAATATTTTTATTTAACAGACAACTGAAATACCAAGTAAAAAGGTTTTCTTACACGGAGGCAGCTAACAAGTTTCCTGACTACCAATTTTATTCTGTGTGTTTTAGGCTATGCTTCCTTTATTGTCAGTAATGGTCAACTTCATTTTTTCTTCTCTAGTTGATAATTACACTTTACATTCTGTTTGATTATTGCAGAAATGATTTGTCATATAATACAATTAAAATATCAGAGTATAGAGGCAGGGCTTAAGAAAGTATTAATGCTCAACTTAATTTCCTGTTTTTCTAGTACAGAAGTAATGCTTAAATGATGTGTAAAAGGTGACTTTTTATGAAAATAAAAAAATGCTTATGAAAATGCAGTTAAATATTTTGTTCATACTGACATGGAAAGTCATCAAAGCAAGGACAAATGAAAATATGCAGGAAATACAATACTTGAATCCAGAATGTTCTTATCTGTTCTTAATATCACCATAAAGAATTATTTTATCTCTAGTGTCTATTTCAAGACATTTTATTGTCTGCTAGTATAGAAAACATCCTATAACAGAAATAATGTATTTAGAAAACTAAAAAACAAAATGAAACAACAAAAACAAAACAAAACAAAACATGCCAAGAACCTGCTATCATATACACAATGAAGCTACGTTTTTTTTTTCTCTAAGTATGTATATGACTTGCATAGCCCAAATTATTACTGCTTTTCACACTCATTTATTTTAGATGCAACCACCTGGTGTACTGAATCATCTATCAGCACTTCCAGTACATCAAGGCATCAGGCTGGCCCTTGATACGATTTCATTGTATCATTAACTACTCATTTTCTAAGATCTAAAATGAAGAAATGGCTCCAAGATACTTAATTTAGGAGGACTGTCATTCCGTTAATGAATGTAAAGAAAAGTACAGAAGATTCACTGGATTCAGTGAGGGTTTTGTTTGTTTTTGGGGTTGTGTTTGTCTTGATTTGCTTTGCTTTTGTGGGGGGTGATTTTTATTTTTATTTTTTTTCAGTAGGCAAACATTATAAAGGATCTCTAGAGCCACAAAAACTCTCTCTCCAGGCACAAGAGACTATCTTTTGGGAGTCCAAGGTGAGATGTGTGAGTTGGTTTGACACATACGTTCCCCTGCCATGAAATATCCCTAAGAACATCAAGCAAATCACTTTTGACCAGCATAGGTCTGCATACAACAGGGTCCTAACACAAAGTTATCACATGCTCTGCAAAAAACTCTCAACCTGGTTTTATGCTGAACTGCTGGTGATTTTATTTGCAATGGTTATCTCCTATGAGGGAATTCATCATTTTGAACACAAAAGTAATGAAGCATTTCTGGCAGCATTGATGGGATGACATACTTAAAAGGGGAATAAAACATGCAGCTCTGTTCTCAGCCAGACAGTTTAACCCCATTTGCGCACTTTGTCTACTTTCAAGAGCAGTGGGAGATAATATTTGCTTGTGAGGAGAGGCAGTAAGAGTGAAAATACTGACTGAAACTCCCTTCAGTCTGCAGACACTGTAAGGAACTCAGGATCCGAGCACATTTTTAGGGCAGTTCTACCCTTCACAGCCCCAATGCTGAGGGAAAGGAGTAAGAAGAGAAAAGCCACATCCCCTTATCAGAATAAGCTTACCTGAATTTACAAACAATATCTGAGAGTGCCTTGTTGAAAAAGGCAGCTAAGGCCTGACTGGATTCCTATCTTCTTTCTTTCTAAGGCACACTAAAGAAACAAGTAGCTCCGAAAGTCAAAATATACATTTTATTAATCGCATTGATATAATGAATCTAGCTTAAATGGATTTTTTTTTTTTTATGGCAGCACATCATGCTGTGTTTGGCAATTGTGACTAAACTAGTATTAATACCACTCCAGTGTTTTGACTATTGCTGAGCATTGCCTCCACAGCACCAAGGTTTCTTTTTTTTTCTCCCACTTTTGTACCCCAGAGCAAGTAGGTCAGGGGTGGTCAAGAAGCTGGGGGATGGGACACTACCAGCACAGCTGACCAAGCAGACGAAAGGGATATTCCACATCATATAACTACATGTTCAGCAATAAAACTGGAGGGGAAGGGTGTTTGGGGTGAGATAGCCATTTCTCACAGACTAACTGGGCATTAGTCTAATTTTAGGAGGTGGTGAATGAGTGCCTTTGCATTACTTTGTTTGTTTCCTCCTCCTCTTTCCTTCACTTATTAAACTATATCTCAGTGTGTGAGTTTTCCTGATTTTGCCCAATTCTCTCCCCCATGCTGCTAGGGGGGAGTGAGTGAGCGACCAGGTAGGAGCTTAGCTGCTGCCTGGGTCAACCCACCACAAGACTATCAGAGAAAGTACTCTGAAGCAGTACCCAAAGCACTACTCCAGCCATTTTCTTCCAGTGATCAAGGGAAAGAGAGAAAGAAGAAGGCTAATGTGGCACTGATAGTTCTGAAATGAGACTGCTTTTAATAAAATGTGTAATTCAAATTAAAGATGATATCCATTTAAGACAGTCGTGTTAATTCAAGAACAGAAATTTAATAGAAGGTGTTAACTGAGCTCTATTTTGAACTTCAGTGAAAAAGATTAGACATACAAAAGAAGTCAATGGTAAAGTGAGAACAGCATTTTGTTGCAAAGAAATAAGCACTGACCTATTCTGTACAGCTGCAGTAAGAAACCAGAAGCTTTGCACATACATAGGCATCACTGAAAGAAATACATATATACATATCCACAACTGTAATGAAGAGGAACATGCAAGAAAACTGCTTCCTACAGAAGGTCAAGGACCTAACAAGTTTCTGAAAAGGACTGGATACTTATAGGAATAAGAAAAACAACAATAGTTACTTGGTAAATATACATTTGGGGAAGTTACATCTAAAGGTTACAGTAGTTTTAATCTGTCAATGATAGTCGTGTAACCACTGCTGTTGCTAGCAAGGTCAGAGCTATGTAGGGAAAGCTATCCCTGCTGCACTGATGATACTACTGTTAAAGGTTGAGAGAATCCTTTCAAAGTCTGCTGAGGTTTATCTTGTTAACTGTGCAATACATATACACTGCATCAATCTCTATTAGTCAGGTCTTGTACTTACTACTAAGCCTTCGGGTCCCATACGCTTCTAACAAAACCCTGGAAATGAAAGTGGTTATAATTGTCATTGTATTTCACCCAAATCAACAAGAGGAAGTCAAATGCTCTTAAAGCAAAAAAACTGTAGTAACTGTCTTTAAATTGTGTGAAAACAAATGACTTTCTTCTCATCAGTAACATTTTCATTCAAATTATTAAGACTACTTTACTTATAATAAAATAAATAATATAACGGGGTGCTAGGACAGATTATCCCACAACTATTGATGAATATAACATCTTCTTTACAAGAAAGTGCATGCACATTGGATGGCATAGGTAAACAAGGAAACCCCATTGTTTCTTAACATTGCTTTTGCTTCCTGTTGTACTCACACAATAAACTGTATATCACACCATTTAGAAAAAAATCAAAGCTGACACTGCAACGGGAAAGGTCAGCTCTTCTGCCTTCCCACTTGCACCACTGATCCACTTAATAATCCAGCAGGTAGAGCAGTCTTTCTACCTTGCCACAATTTTTACGCAGAAAAGAAGAGATTCTGTTTTTACGTCTTTCTTCATATATTTGTAAAGAAACAAACAACAAAAAAAAAATGCACAGTCACTGTGGAGAGAAGCATTGCTTAAAACAGTAATGCAAAACATGAGGATATGTGGGAAAGACAGCTACTGAATCCTACAAAGAGGGTCCAAAACCAAACTGGTTGGAAAGCCTTCTGTTTCATAAAGAAATTAAGTTAAAAGCTACTGGGTAAAGGGGAGGAAAAAAAAAAAATCACTAATTCACTGAATGCATTTGATAGATGTCTTGCTAATGAGCAGAATTTCACACCGTCCCAATGAGGTAACATCAATGTAACCACTCAGAAAGCTGCAGACTGAAACATCTCGGGAGGTAAACATACCAGCCAAACTTTCCACAGTGGAGGAAAGACTACTAAACTCTTCCCGTTTATTTTTTTCCCTGTGGTGTACAGAAAGCAGAGGAGAGCAGCACATTTACAAAGTCTGTCACCGGAAAAATTTAAGTGTAGAATTACTTGGTCTCTTTCAATACTCAGTCATCTCCTACCCCTATCATTACTCACGTGTAAATGAACAATAATGTGGCTTGAAAGGCACAGAAGAAAAAAGCTTCAATTTTAAGTCTCACACATGTGATCTCAAATGATAACATGTAATAGCAACTGCAAAATGTCTACTACCTAAGGAAAGAAACTGAGAAAGTCAGTTGCAGTATGGGCAATCACTCTTCCTTCCCTACCCTGTATTCTTCCTTCTGCCAACTGTATCTATTTTTTTAATCAATAACTTAATTAAAACTGCTATAATAATATTACCATATTTGTTGCTAATTGTGCAATGCCACAAGTATATTGAGGGCTGTGTGTACAATTGTCGTCTCCATTATTTGAGTTTACCCAGCCTATAGTATTAATAATGTAGATAAACTTAACCAAGATCCATAATTCCTTCATCCACTGCAATAAAACAAATGATGCATTTACAGTTTCTCTGTCTGGAGCATTAAGTAATATAGTAAAAACGTCAAGAGCACAGTTTTCTTCCAATTAAATACACAGAAGAAAGCCTTCTATTTTTAATTACTCTTTTAAATCTCTGATTGAAAAACAGAGCTGAAAATCAGTTTTGGAAACACTGTCAGCCTGATGAAAAAAACACACTTAACAGCCATTGTCTTCATTCAGTCTCATCATATCCAATTTCAAACTGGACTCTCCACCGTTTTTCACTTTTACTTTGAACAGCAAAATAGACCACTGATGAAAGAGGATTTATCCAATTATTATGAGCTAAGTAGCTTTAACTTCCTTTAGATATCCACTAACAAGATATAAAATGACACTTCCCGGACACATCACCAGCACAATAGGGCCTTTATTGATTTTCATATCATGTTCTTCAGTCTGAGATGACTCTCTTGAGGACTCTGCTTCCCAGCAGGAAAAAAATTGCCTTTTCTATGTTTGAATTCAGATCTATTAATGCATTCCTTGCTGGAGACAGTGTCATTTCAGTTCTCTCCCTCTTTAGTTGATGTGTCTACACCTTGCTGGCTCAGTGTCCTAATGGATCCCAGGGTTAAAGGTCAAAGTACGAAAACAAAAAACGAAATTGCTCAGCTTGGGAATCGATAAGAAAAAGACTCTTAACACTCTGTCTAAGGGTAAAATGTGCAACCAATGAGGTGTGATAACTGTTCAACCTTGTGCTAAAGTTATAAATAGAGTATCAAATCCAAAAGACGTTACACACCAAAAATAAAGACAAAAAGTAGTTAATATTATCATTCAATTTGCATTAGAGCCATCAGGAAATTCACAGCTGAAGGAACAGATATTACTCTTTCCTTTTGCCATTATGAAAGTTTCTGAGGTAAAACATCAACATCATTTCTTCATGATACAACTTACAGGCTAAAAGAAGATCTCGATATTTAAATTACTGCTGAGAGGTAAGTTTCCCAGAACAGGATAAGCTACCTTTGGCTGTATGCCAGCATTTACTCATAATTACAAATTCAACCTAGGAAAAAAAAAATACAGTGACATGGTATTGGCATGCAAGAAGCCAGGTGGAGCCTTACTTGAATTTGGAAAGTGTAGCAGATTAGTTAGGTGCATGCAGTCTTTGCCTTGCAGGAAAGTATACATTGTAAGAAATATAGCTCTTTCGGTATTACAAAATGTAAATATAAAAATATAAAAAACCAATGTGTTGCTTAGCTTTACTGGATACAAAACTTAATGGCCAAAATTTATGGAGCTTAGATCATTGGAAGATGACAAATGGAAAGTTAAAAGGCTCCAAATGATTGTATGTCTCAACTTCCACAAGTCTATCTTTGTCACAGACATCAAATATAATTCTATGACAGGTCTGACAGGAGCCAACTCCAGTTAGAAAATGAGAAATTCACTTGACAGATAAAGAAATATATTTAAAGGCACTATATATACTGAAAACAAAGCTCTCAAAACTGATGCTCACTACATTCACATGTAAATTTACTCCTCTATACAAAGGTATGTGAAAGCATCAACAACTGGCCCAACGGTTTACCTATCCTTAGTTCTTCACAAAGAACAACTGTCGTGTTTTATAATCATGCACAGTCTACATTAGACAGTTTTGCTTGATCTCCTTCTTTGATTCTTCTGGCACATTACACCAGGCCACATAAATGTTTCTCCTTGTCAACTGAAAAAAAAAAAAAAAAAAAAAAAAAAAAAGACCTGCTGTAGCATCCATAATCATCTAGTATGGCAGGGTATCAGATGCTTCACTTTGTGGGTTAAAAGGAAGATCACATCCACACAAACACCGCATGACATTTTACATGCATTCACAGAAATGACTGACATCTTTTTCAGCTCTCTCAATGTTTAACGGCAGCAAAATTCATGCAGCCAATGAGCAACACGATGCCTTGTTCTTTTCCACAGCACATTTAAAACAGTATACAACTAAGACAGTGGCAAAAACATATCAGCTCTCAGCTGTCCTTGAGTTGCATCTCTATCCTGTACTTTTAGGGAGAAGGAGAAGCTAGAAGGAGGCAACTATCCTTAGGATACAATAAGGAATAGAGTGAGAAGGCTGGACTGGTAATAGGAAGCAACATGGGCATAATTCATCACAAAGCTATAAGAGGGTTTGGCTGAACCCTAAAAGCCAGTGTGGCAAGAACTAGTTAAAACAATCTTTTCGTCTCCACTGCTCAGGCGTAGTGCCCAAGGCCAAAGTGTTCCTCATCCCAACCTTGGGGTCTTGTCATCTTGTTCTTGTTTTGTTGTCCTCTGTGACCACAAGCAGACAACCTGGTAGACTGAACCACTCAGAACACAGGAATATTTTGCCTGCCTTGCAAGATTAACAAATGAAATAATATGCAAACTGCCAGGGGAAAAAAAAATCCTCCCCTCACCTGCCTCTTCTACCTAACATAATCCAGCCACTGAAAGCATCATTGTACAGAACTGGCTTGGAGCTTTATCATGAACACATCCAGTTTGTATCTTGTCTTACATGGACCTGTACATTATTTTCCCCTATATCTACTCAGAAATAAATAAATAAATAAATAAATAACAACAATAATAATGTGTATCTGGTCATGATCAAGGGGATCTATTTTAAACCAAGATATTGTGAAATTAACAGTGTTATTGTCTTTAAATAGATACAAACATAATACCAGATACAAACATAACTATCAAAATGTAAATGCCTGTTTGCCTCTCACAAATGCTATGTCATACATCCAATCACACTGTAACCCAACACTGAGAACCTAGAAGAGTCAATCAAAGTGTTAAAAAATCAAGGGAGTTACCACCAAAATTAAGAGAGCTGTCTGTGCTTTCCTCCCATAGTTCTATGAGCTTGAGCAATTTTTTCTTCTTATATGGTTAGCTATTCTGTTTTCTCTGAATGTTTCTGCGTGATTTGTTTTATACTTCCTTGGTGGACCACAGACACCTTGCAGACTTCATTGTGAAACTCCCAGCATCTTAGAAGATCCTCATTGCTAAACTGTGCTGCCTTCCTTAAAAACATGTGGACATAGGGCACTGGTCTCTACATATAATTCAGAGCCAGTGATTTTTATGAACTTAAGTCTCCTAAACTCTCCAAAAATCATCAATAATCCTTCATCACTTGTGTACATTTTCTTCTATAACATAACATGGTATGCCAGCAGGAGTTTTCCCTCTAGGCCTGTTCTGATTCACCATAAGCCAGGATACACAGGCAATTTTTGTAGCACAGACTCTTAATTTAATTTCTAAGTGACTGAATTCCTTGGACCAAAAGTCATTGTATGAACTTATACGTGCTCTACAAGGCACAGACATCATACAGACCCCAATCCGTGGCCCCAATCAACATATACAGAAACATACAACCAGCCTTATAAAACCACATTTTTAGTAACTCAGTTCAAGATCTATGCTGTTATCAGCACCAATTTATTAATTAACAGTATCTGCACATTATATGTCATTGACATTTACTAGGACATCTACTGGCTTGCTTGAGGGGATATTTGCCATTCAGTTCTGCCGGTAAAATGCCTGCTGAGCAAAGACAATCCCAGTTTTGGCTGGGAAGGCGTACAGAATGTGCACCCAGCGGGAACTCAGCAGCAATGACTCGGCCAATTGATTAAATCTGAGCACTGACCAGCAGGTGTCTTTTTAGTGTGCTCTGAATGGCTTTTCCGTAAAATCCTCCGCTTCAGAGTAGCTGGATGCACATCAGTTTGGTCATATGTCAGTATGTGAGGAATTTTTTTCTGAAAGATGAAACCATCACTCATTTGTAGATCTCACAGAAAGAACAGCTTCTCATGTCTCAAAGTGCAGGTATTTCCTTGGGAGATCTTTCAAATCTTAACAAGTTGTGAAATAGAAGACAACAGGAATTTGCCTGTTTGAGCCCATGTTGAGACAGTTGAAAACCAGTTTGATTTGGGTTTCATTTCTCTTTTTCCTCCATTTTCCTTCCTGTTTCACAAGTAAAAGACCAGAAGTGTGCTGACATATCAACTCTTTGCTGAAAACTGTCAATGGGCTACTGAAAACTGACCCTATGTTCGTTTCTTGTACCAACAGCTTTCAGAAAACCAAAACTACTGATCTATACTTTTCTTATGATCTTCTGACGTAGTTTATTAAGTTTGCTGAAAAGGTCAAGGCAAAACCTTACTGTGGAAAGGGCCCGTGGCATTTCAGCACATCCCTGAATTTTACTGAAGTTTTTCTAGACCCCCATGATATTGAAGTCCTATTTAAGCCACTGAAAGACAGTGGCATGTAATGCAAAAACATAGAAAAAATAACTTTCCTTCAGTGAAAGTTCAGAAAATTCAACAATCTGGGCATTTTCATCTTTCTATGTAACATGATTTACAAAATATCAGCAATATACCAATGTATCCCAACGTATCTCCCACACAAACTGCAGTTTGGAGTATCTGACTGAAATTACTATGGATAGAGAGGGGGATTTGGGAGAGAAGGAGGGGAGGGGAGGGGAGGGGAGGGGAGGGGAGGGGAGGGGAGGGGAGGGGAGGGGAGGGAAAGTCCTACTGTCATTATAAAACTACTGAGATTACAACACTTCCAACAGGAAAAAAAAAAAAAAAAAAAAAAAAAAACACTGTATTCTTGGTCTCACAGCAATACCAAAATCATGGAAACTAGTTGAACTCCTGATCTAATCCAGGTGATTTTATTTCCACAATTGTCTGTCCGCACCTTACTCAGACAAACGTGAAGAACATTAAAACAGCTGTTTTCTCCATACAAATAAAAAGAGTTGGCATGAGATATACTGACATTTTATAAATGATAAAAAGGAAATGTGCTTTCACTCAACATGTAGTTTGAACTCCCTTACATGAAAAAAACTTACCACTATTTAAAAGTGAACAACACACAAATTAATTATTCTGAGTCAGAGCTGATGTTAAACATACTTTGAGGATAGATCAGTAAAATCCTCCCATATCACATTACAAATCCATGCTTAATTATCCAAGATCTGAGTGAGACAAGACCACAGGGATAGTTTTGTATTACATCCTTGTGATTTTTTTTTTTAACATTTCTTCCTAACTGTTGTACTAGCCACTACCAAGGACAGAGCACTGAACTTACTTTAATTGTAGCCTTGTATGCTAATCATTAGGATCTTAAGTTCTTTGCCACACTCAAAGTACTTGAAATATGCAAACCAGATCAGGAAGTAGCTCATATAAAAACTGAAAAAGTCGTCCAAGTGATTGGCAGCTCAGTAGCACTGACCGCCTTTGGTCAGGAATGTACTTTACCTTTTGATTAAGGCTGAAAATGCTAGAAAACTACCTTCATGAGGGAACATGACACTAGGGTAAAATTCAAAAGAAGGTAGCTGCAGTGAGGTTAAAAGTTTTGCTGAGCAGATTAAGTTCTCTGAAGCGTTAGAATAAAACTATAATAAGGCAAGTACATCAGTATGTTATGAGTAAGATAGTTTGCACTACTGCAGTTGCAACACTAATTACACTACAGTTTCTGTACCATAAACACAGCCTTCACTTGTGGGCTAAATAAACAAGCTACTACTCTGGATCACCTCTAGGCTTCTCGGTCCTGAGGAAACAATGGAGTCTTCCCTAGGAAACCAGTCTCATGCTTGACGGGAGTAAGATTCAATGTGGCAAGGGCAGCAAAAGAAGTCAGAGGAGGCTGGCAACATTCACTGACTACTAAGGAAATGAAAATAGCTGGGGCCAGCGTAGAAAAGGTATAGACAATGATCAATAGGTAAGGCAAAAACTGCAAAATGCAAGAGTGCTGCTGAAGTTGAAAAAACAAGTGGGAGTAGTGACTGCTGCTCCACACACACAGCTCCCCACCAGCAGCAGAAGGATTGCAAGCATGACAGATTGGCACTCTGGGCTGTGATGCTGGTAAAGGCAACCTTGACAGGCCAGTACCAGAGGAAGCTACAAGATTTACAGGCAACTCTGACCCTTCTCTCACTCTCCATCTTTCTAAAACAGTAATGGACGGAGTAGCCACTTCCCTCCCCTCCCTTCTCAAAAGGGGGATTATACTCAGGACTGTTTGAGATCCAAATTTCATGCAGTTCTTCAATATTATCGGGGGGGTGGGGAAATGTATCAAGCTAAAGCCTTCACCTTGACAAGCACACCAAGGGCTTGTAATCTTCCAAGTAATCACTACTGTTTCTCTCTCAGACAGCACGCACAAGCAGCACTGATCCACAGTCTGAAATGAACAGGCCTAAGGAAGTCGACCACTTAGACCTACCATTTCCTCATGTAATTGTCAACTTTGTGCCTAGCTCTGTAATTTCAGCATCCAGTGCAGGATGTGGGCAGTCTTGCTGCTCATTCAGAATATGTCTCCAGCTTGACATGGACTGTCCAAAAACACTGGAAAGTAATACCTGGAATATTGTTCAATACAGCCAGCAGTGTTTCCACCAATGCAAAAAGCTGAAAGGATCCTTGAGGTTACAGTTTCCATAACCAACTGAATCACATCAACAGTCTTATTTATAAGCTGAGAAAGGGTTTAGAAATGCTTGACCTTCAGGAGTCAATGAAAGATGCAGCTGTCCTCGTTACCATCTGAAACTTCACTGCCACTTGCTGAGGCAGATTTAATGCATCCTTCCAGCTTATCAGCAGAAATGGTAAATAGTCCACATTAATCAGAACATACCCATCTCATCTCAGTCTTTTGGGGGATGAAGGTCCATTAGGGAATCAAAACCAGATAAAGCAGAACTTCAATTACTTGAAGCTTATTTCTGATTCTGCCTGAAGTATCCTTGTATTCCTCAAACAAAAAGGATGTAGGAAGTGATTTATTTTCTGAGATATATCCATTAGAAAACAAGAGCAGCATAATACATTCCCATTTCTTTATCCACTTTTTAAAGCATATAAGGGCAAGTAGTAACCCAACTTTTCTCCATTTCTTTATGAACCAATTTGAAGTGGAGTGTAATTCCCAATTTTCAAAATTTGCTGAAGTTTGGTATGTAAAACAGCCTATATACAGCATGTACACAAGCTATTGTCAAAGATGTAGCAAGTTCCTAATGCAGCCACTAGTTTCAATCTCAGTGACCTTGCTCTAAAGACTGGGGCAAATGCTTATAATGCACATGCATTAAAGTTTTTTTTTCTGATTGTAAGACTTCAGTCACGAGTAAGATTTCCACAGTGAACATTTCCCAAGACACTGTAATTACACCATTTCAGACAACTCAGTGCAGGTATGTAATACTGTTTTAGAAAGCCAGAAAATGGTTGGAAAAATGTGTACTTATGTTCCTTGCATCTCATACATTTTCACTTGTAAGACTGCAGTGCAATAAGGACTACAGAACACTTCTTTTTACATAAAAAAAAAAAAAAAAAAAAAATTAACAAAAATAATTTAGCTTTTCTCTGTGCACCTGGTAGCATTTTGCAATTCTTACTCATATCCCTACTATCTTATTCATGCAAAAGTCCTGATGAGCTCAGCTGAAATCCTGCAGTCTAAGATACTTGTATAACCCATGATGCAGCATCAAAATCTGGAAGCAAGCACAAAGAAACGACAAGACTAGCTATATGTGGTACTGTTTGTAGAATCATACTTTTACTTGAACCACCACACTCTACTTCCCAGGTACTAAGCAAATGGAAAAGAGCCAAATTCTAAAGATAACCATACAGTTCACATACTTTCTCAAAAGCATAACTTCTTCAAAAGGATGAAATTTGCAACTTTTGAAATGCTTTTCAGAAATATCATTCAAAAGAAAACAGAGATAACAGAGGCCCATCTCTGTATAAGAAAAACGGGGGGGGGGAAGAAAAAAAAAAAAGAAAAAAAAGAGAAAGGAAAAAAAAAAAGACAATCAGCAGTTCTTTCAGATTCAATCTAGTTTAAAGAGGCTGACATCATGTAAATCTATCCAGGAGACATAAAGTCACATCAAGTAACAGCAGGATCTTGTGATGTTATACATGAGTATACATATTACAGCTTAAGAAAAAGTCTTCCTTTTCAATACCATTTTGCTTACAGTGGCAAACAATCATGCTTACATCTTCAAGTGTTCTGCTTACCACGGAAACCCTTTATGGAAAAGACAAATGCTTTTATTGCATTGTGAATTCTGCCATTCAAAAATGAGCTATTCCCAAAAAGTAAAAGTTAAAAAATGCTATCAATCTCTGGCTTGTAATGTGCAATTTAGATTTCCAGAGCTAGGCTATTTGTGAAATCCAAAACCCCAAGAAAGACCACACCTGAGGAAGGACATGCACTATACCAACACAGTTTCACTCTCCCACTGCAGATTCAGGCATTGATAGGAAGAACTCTAGACCTGGGGCACACAGCAGATATGCTGCTGCATGAAAAAACAGTTTGCATGCTGAAGGACAGCAGCTGGGAGTATGACAAATTTATCCATTTTCCTCCAGAAAATAAATCTGTCATTCTTGGAAGAAAGCTAAGTTGTTTTCAGAGCTTGCTTTGTGTATTTGCAGGGATATTCTTCAGGCTTTGTTTTCTTATAGTTTGATGCTCTTTTTTAGGCTGTGACAGTCTTACTTGCAAAAGGTTGATCATATGTCCCCGGCCCACATCAAAATAATTATGGCCACTGTCGCTACTTATAGATGTTTCTGTTTATCACTTATCTGACCAGGTTTTAATCCTCTGTACTTAACACAGCCACAACCTCAACACCCAGAAGACTGTCTAGATACAAAATTGGACTGGGATAGAGTAATTACAGTTTCTCCTACTTTATTATAGTGGGGCTATATGGCAGAATGTGCCTGCAAGACAGAGCAGAAGTTGCACCATAAGGAATTCTGCCCATCGATGGACTCCCTTCACTGGAAGCGTCCCTGCGTACGGTGCTTTTGTACTCCTTATGTGTCTTTGTTTTAGAGACATCACTGAGTCTCCTAGCGGATGACTAGAACCTGGAAAAAATTATTTATTGAAGGCAATTTATCTGACAAATATTGACATTTGCTTCAAATTGCTTTCAACGGTTCATTATTTGGCCAACTCCACAGGGTGCCCAAATTCAGCAAATAACTTTTTTAACACTCTGTTCACAACTCCTGAACTCCTGTTTAAGAATAGTTTTTGTTATTGGACAAGCAGCCCTGTCAGGCAAGCATTTTGTCCCCACCTTTGGTGTAATAGGATGACAAAAGCAGTGCTGGGCTCTTTGGGTTTATCTGCGCTTTACAAGCACTTTGCACAGCAGAATCTGAACACTGGTAATACTTTAGTGAAGAAACTACAATTTCTTACCCTCCACTTCACAAGGAAAATGTGTGTGTGTTTTTTGTTTTTGTTGTTGCTGTTTGTTTGGTTTTGTTTGTTTGTTTTCTGAAATACAGGACATTTCCTTATGGTCACATCAGCACAAGAAATAAAATGTTGGAAACTACCCCAGCTAAGCCCTTTGTTATGCTTTATTAAACAATTTGCTTTCAAAACCGAAATCAGTACCAACAATCCCTTGCCACACACAGCAACCTAGGCTGTCATACTATGTACCAGCTCCACTCTTGTTCAGGGACAAGCTCACAGAGCTGTAATGACTCCAGAAGGATCAAGGCCCAGAATAAAAGATCAAAGCAAAGTCCTCTCTGTAAAACAGATCACTACAGAAGCTGGGAGGAGGACACATCACTGTAACTCTGCATGACATCTCCCTTAACTGTGTACTTAGGAAGGGCTATAAACCTTGTAAAGCTGTAAGTAAGTATCAGAAATGTTGATACAGAAGTGCTCTAGTTAAAATGAAGACCACAGAACAAGCTTGATGTAGGATCCAGTTGCCAAAAACGATCTCTGTCATCACTAACAGAGAACATAAGGGAATACAAACACTATGCTCTACACAGAGATGATATGTTTGTGTTGCAAAGCCATGGCCTGCTTCCAACCTGGAAGTGGACTCCATCCCACATATCAACCCACAGCACTATTCAGGTTGTACACGTCATGCCCTAGGACTTGAAAATAAGAGGAACTCAGTCCTTACCTCTACTGGGAAGCATTTAATGAATCTGATTCCAGTCTTATCTCTTATGCCATCATTTATCATGGTACCAAGCATGAGCAACAGGCAAGTAACAAAATAGGAGAACTTTCTATAACAGTGGTCATGTAAGATCAAGCGATCAAAAAAGCAGCAGGTGAGGAGTGCATTTGGGGCAGGGAGTTCTTCCTGATGTCACAGAGAGATACTAACTATCAAGGTAAAAAGAAAGATGTAAGCACTCTTTTCATTACAGATATTCAAAGTTATCTTGTACACTTTAGGGAAAAAAAAAAAAAAAATTAAAAGGTTAAATACAGAAATGAAAAGCAAAGTTGCTGTTTTGTATTGTTCTGCTCTTTTGCCACTCCACTGCTACAACTCCAATACAAAGAATAACTGAAAAGGCAGAAACATATTTTTCTGGGTTGTTACTTCCCTCACCCCTCTGCGTAACAAGTCAGCAGAAACAGACTGGTGTACCAGGGTATAAACTAAAGCACTCTTTCCTTGCTCTTTCAAGTTCAACCCTTTTTGCCTCAGGAATTCTCCTGGCTCACGGGTTTGATGTCAGCCCTTGATTGTGTTTTGATGTTTCTGCAGATCTACGATTGAGTTCAATTCTCAGCAGCCAAAACAGACATTTGTCATCCTGTATGCATCAAATTTCCTGTGGCACACTGCCCACTTAATCATGCAGGCAAGGGGAGCTTTGACAAAGAGAAGGGCTGTCCGCAAGCCACTCTGACCTAGCATGTGTGGAGTCACATGTAATTACCATTACTTATAAGGATCACTCAAGGCTTCCTGGTGTTGCTGCACACCAATTCAACCACACCAGAGTGTCTAAGTAAATATTTGCACGCAACAAGAGCTGTTGAGAGGGTTTTGTCTACAGCAACAGCACCCAGTACATGAAATATTCAGCACGTGAAATGTCTCCAATGATGCAGAGTAGTGGGTTTTCGTTCTGATTTGATTAGCAGTGATGATTCTTTCATGAGGTGTGACTGTCCTTCTAGATTAGTGTCAGCCCAGATTCCATGCAGCAGTCACGGAAAAGACATGGCAGAACAGTCTGACATGTTACAAGGGTTACTTTGCAGAATCTCTACCAATCCGAAGATTTCTTCTTCTTCAAAAAAAAAAAAAAAAAAATCCAGAGCCTAAATCTTAATTTAAAAAATCATCCATATGTAGAACTGTAAATTTAAATGTAAATGCTGAACTCACATCTCAACACTAGCATGCCTTAACTAGTGAAAAATAGAGGTTTAACTCAGGGAATTCCTTTATGTGTCACAAAAGAGACATTTGTTCTTTCTATACACACACACAAAAAAAAAAGCTAGAAATGTTACACTGGAAAATGTGCTAAGATGTGCTTCCATATTAGGCATACTAATCATCTCCTAATATAGACCTTAAAGCTCTGTATTTATACTGAATCAACAATGATTATGTGAATTAGGTGTTGTCTTTTTAATACAAGCAATTTAGACCTTTCCACTCTGGTAACATTCCCATATTATTTCTGCACCATAGCAGTGAAGTTCTGTGAATATAATGGAAGAAAGCAGTTCTTTTAGGAAAAGGCAGTTAATTGGACCAAGTGATGTGACTGGAACAGACAAAAAAGGGACTGGTATCCTGAAAGCTATTGTTTTTTTCAATTGCCTACCTTTTCCTTCCTCCCCTACAACTTCACACCCTAGCTTACCACCCAAGGAGTTTCTCTCCTTCCTCCTTTTGCCTATTTTTCCTTTTGTCACACTCACTCTGCACTTTACTTTCAGGTCCAGGTGTAATTTCTGGCTGCCTCTCCCAGCCCCTCCCAGAGGAGAAAAAAAAAAAAAAACAGACGCTATAAAGACACTGTAAAACATGCTGAACATATTTGTTTAAAACTCTGCAGGTATGTTCTCTTAGAACACATGTATTGAAGTATATTGATGAGCATATTTTGGCCACTTTCTGGAAAATATGAAATGTTTAAGTAATTCTTTATCAGTTCAAATAAAAAACACTCTCCTCTGCAATCAGTGTAAAATAAATTTTTGGTATGTGTTGTCATCACTGGCTGTACTGGAGCCAAAGGTAAAATCTCTATGCTACTTCACAAAAAGAGAATTTTGGAAGGGCTACTGAATACTAAGTTCTCCCGGTGGATCAACAGCAGGAAAGGTTTCTGTAATCGTCACAGAATGGGAAAATCTCGTTATTCTATACGTCTCTGTTCTCTGCTTCCTCTGTGTGTACTTGTATTAAAAACCGAAACAGGAAAGAATATCAGTTTCTGAAGATCAACTGCCTTCCAGTTGAAAGGTTTAGAAACTGTATGTTTTGGGATATACTCTCGACCACTAAATATATATATATATGATAAAAAAATAAAATAAAATAAGGATGGGTTTGAATTCCACAGGCAAGTTCACTGACATGGTGCTGCAAAGGCTACCAGGAGAGCAAAGGGTGAGGCAGAGAGGACCCATTTCTACTGTTAAATGAACTTCAGACTGCATGGCACGCCTTGGACACATTTCCAGTTTCAGCTGCAGCCCCTGTTTAAACCAAGGCAGTGGAGTGCTGGACGATATGCCAGGGAGAGACACCTGCCTACTACTCCAACTAGGAATTTTATTTTCCAAATCAGACCAGCACAGAAACATGGAAAATGTACTGACACAGGGCTAAAATTGGGAGATCAGTGATGGCAGACATCAGGTGATATGTTTAAAAGCGGGTTAAATCAAGATTATTACCACTAGTGCTGTCTGCTCCATAGTAAACTTTAAGATAAATGTAGTATTTCTTGTACTTTCCTAACTTCCAGTATTACTTATCATACTATCTCATATATACAGTATAACTAAACTACAACACGGGTTTACATTTTACACATTCTGAACAGGATAAGCATTTTGATTACAGAAAGATGAGACCCAACAAACCAACAAGTTAATTCTAGCATTTTTTCTCTTTAACATATACATAGGTACAACTTCAATAGCATTAAAAACCATAACAGATAAAAATATTTTCTGGAAAGAAATAATCAGGTTCTAAAGAATAAAATAAAATACAATACAATAAAATACAATACAATAAAA
This sequence comes from Anas acuta, assembly GCF_963932015.1. Taxonomy (NCBI): domain Eukaryota; kingdom Metazoa; phylum Chordata; class Aves; order Anseriformes; family Anatidae; genus Anas; species Anas acuta. The sequence continues at coordinate 110,662,035 of NC_088979.1, read as the reverse complement.
TAAATAAAAAGCTGGGAAAGACAGAATGCTGTCCTGATTTTGAATGCTTCTGTTGCTTTCATCAAATCAAAAATCCAAACCAAAGCATTTTATCCACGCTTTTGTTTTTGTCAAATAAAAAATTCAAACCAAATCAAACAAACAGGTTTATAAACAAATTAATAGGTACACCAAATACTTCCCTTGTCCCTGAAACACAAGGCAATCATGACATAATATCCCAGACATAAAATGTGCTCAAATTTAAAAATATATATATCAAAAGGAAAATCAAACGAACCAAAAAAAAAAAAAAAAAAAAAAAAAAAAAAAAAAAAAAAACAAGGCACATCCTAGATGTAAATAACCTTAATGCTCTTCATTCTGATCTAAGGTTTGAGGCTTGATCTATTAGAAATAGGAGTCACTCAAAAAACAGAAAATATTAATTGGAAAATTTGCTTTGAAGGACAAAGACAAGCAAGTTCATCTCTACTTCAGCGTCTCTGTAAAGTTTAAAATCTGGATAACCTTTTTGCCTGTTTTGTGAGATTTCTAATGTAAATTTTTTAATGAATTTTCATTTGTTGTATTGATACCTTGTTAAAAATAGATTTTTGTCATTAAAATTAAATTTTAAAATTCAGCTTTAAAATATTTTAAAATATTTTAAACTAGGTCTTTTAAAATAATTTCCTTAGATCTCTAATATAGACACATTAACAAGTATTTCCACTGCCATATAATCAAAAATCTGAGACGGGATGTGATTTTGCTTGTACATGTACTCTCTTAAAATTTTTTGTTATTGTTTTAATTTTCCTGTAATGTTGTTGCAAATACTCTGTGTAGTCCCTCTAATAACAAGCAATGATGTTTGTTCTCAACCATGAGATTACTCTGCAAATGATGCACATAAAAATAACTTCTAGCATTACCTGTAGGTAATGCAATAAAACAATTACTAAAAATAAGGGGGAAATATTTTTACAATGACCATATGAGCCTCTGAAAGCTTCCCCAAGATTCTTTCTGTGTATTGTCCAAGTTTTATCTTAACTTAGGCATGAACGTATACATTCATTTTTTAACAAGCAAAGCAACTGTTGAGTCATAAATAGTGCATAGGCACTATTGGAAAAGGACAAAGGGTGCACCCTGCATGTAACAGCATGCAGACTCTGTCAGTCACTTAATCTGGCCTGTCAGGCTTCAAGATTTAGCCTGACATCCTGAATTAATTTCCTAATGATGCAGCTTTTTTGACAGTGGAGGTGTACCACTTCCCTTTTTATGTTGAAACACCTCAGAAGTCAGAAGTTCATCTTTCAAATTAATTCCATTTCAATTAAGGTTAAAAAAAAAAAAAAAGTAAAAACTAAGAAGGTGAGTAGAAAAGCCTCCATGAGGGCTCAATGGCTTGAAAATCAAAAAATGAAGACCAAAAAATATAAAGAAACAAAGCAATAACAACAACTGTACTATTACCGGGAACTTCGCTGTTGGACAAGACTAACTTCTGGGGGTTTCTAATCCTTAACATTAATACAGGCTTTATGAGAGCTGATATAATTTTGTTTTATTTTGTATTGAGTCTTCACTGGGAAACTTTGAAAATGAAAAGCACATAGATTTAAACAGTGTAAAAAATAAAGGTTGGAAAAATAGGTAATTCCTGGAACCTTCTGAACACAGAAAGTTTGATGTTTGCAAAACCAGACACCACAGGGCTAGCCTGTTTCTCTGGTAATTTACAGCAAGATTAACTTTATCGGTATTCAGGACAACTCTTGTATAGTGGAAAAAAACAGTGCGGTAGAAACATAAGAAGGGGAGATAAAAAGAGAGCAGTGAGGATTAAATGCATATTGTCTTAATTGAACTGAGCACAAGGCAGGGAATGATGATATTGCCTGCAGCTATAAGAAAACATTTCTGATGATCTAGCCTGCATGAGAAGTAAGGATAGACACTCCTCAGTACATGTCACTTTTTAGAGTCACTGAAGAGGTGGTGTAGCAGCATGCAAAATACAGCATCTGTTGCATGCTTGTTAAAGTTGAATGAATGGTTTGCCATGAATAATATGTTTGACAAACTTAGCCTCTCTATTTTATCATTTTGCTAGAACACTCTGAATGGAATTGCATTATTTAAATGCATCAAAATCTCTTCTCAGCATTTTCCAGTGTAGGACTCAGCAGTGACTATTCAGACTTTTGCTGAGCTTTGTTCAAAAAACAGATAATGTGGTATTTTTCCGTTTCCTGACTGGATGAACAAACATAACCTACTTCTGAGAATAGACATGCACAGGTATTTAAAAATTGATTTCCACGAGTAACTGGCTTTGTGACATACAAATACATATTCAGCGAGGGAAAAAAAAAAAAAATACGTGAAAAACATGAGCAGTGTTGCCTTGCACAGTGATAGTTTACCTAACAAAAATTTTACTACAGAAACTTAACTACACAGAAACCAACACACATTACCACATTCTAAAGGCAGAGCTTTCCAGTAAAATTCCCAATTATCTGATTGTTCGTGAAAACCAAAAGTTCAAGCAAGCAAATTCAAAGATCTGAGCAAGCAGTTAAGATTACCTGCATTTTAGCTGATTTTTTGTTTGTTTGTTTGATATTAATCCAGATCCCACTAGTATCCCTGGAATGAAGTATTAAACTGTATTTTCTTTCTTGCTACAACACTTAGTCATTTATACCTATGTACACACTCACACACACACACCAAAAAAAAAAAAAAAGAAAAAAGAAAAGAACATGCTTTCCTCTCTCTGTCCCCAGAATCTGTTTCTTGTATAGTACAGGAATCACTGAGATTGCATGCAATTATTGAAATGAAGATGTTGGCAGCTATCCAGATGTCAGTAAGCATACAACGGGTTTTACTCACAAGTTTCTAGCGTGCCGTTCTGGGTTGTAATCTGTGAGTTCTAAAAACAGTGAGCTCCCAGCAGTGCTTGTTCCCTCCTTTTGAAGCCAGATTCTTTTGTAAAACACTGTCATCTTAGATTAACAAGAACATTATTTATTTTCTAATTCCCTGGGTGGTATTTGTTTTTTCCTGGTCTATAACACATATCTTGGAGAGAGCTCTCCTACCACAAGAGCCTAGAGTATGGCATAAGCACAAAATGAGTAGCTAGAATCCCTGCCACCCTGAATTTAGCTGAGTGGAAAAAAAGGCCAAAAAGCTCATTCACTGGCATTTCTTGACCTGTCCATAACATGACAGCCTTTTAAAACCAAGTCTGAACAAATCCAGAATTTCTGAAAATATTACTGGCATTAACAATCTAGAAGTGATTATCTATCACTTCCGATGGTAATTTGATTATAGACATCAGTTTCAAGCTTCCCAAGCCAAGAACAGTGAGGCAGAATACGGAGATTTTTTTTTTGAGGAACTGCCAGAGTCAACAGCCAAAGGTAAATCAGTCACAGAAATTAAAATCAAAAAAAGCATTCTGTTTTTATTTTTTATGTGTCTGCTTACAGAAAGGAAACTGAGTTCAGTTCCAGAACACTTGAAAAATACTAAGGCCATTCCTAGCAAAAGTAATTCTATTCCCTTGAAGATACTCACATATGGACGTTACAATTGGACATGCCTGGTCACCTACACCCAGTCAGACTCCCGAAGTCCATTTCTAAATGGAAGCTTCCAATACAGGAATGACAATAACTGGTCCATAGTGAGAGAAAAAAAACCTCATTCAACAAATACTGTGTATCTAAAGAATGTCTATATGAGTATGGGCCTTATTGCTACCACTCTTGGTCACCTGCATTTCTCTTTCCTCACGCCATGATAATGAGAATATGATGAGAATCATATGATGAGAATATGATAAAGTCACATAACCAAATGCAGAATTTATCCATTTTAATGTGATCTCAGGAAAAGCTGTAATGCCATTTTTAAGGTCTTGAATGTTCTCTTTCCTAGGGCACTGAATCTGGCTACTATTTGAAATGGCAAATCAGGAAAAGGAGGGTAATATGAGGAACAGTTCTTTCTGCATGGACGGTTTTATCTGCTAGGACTCTCCAAGATCAAACTGGTTTATTAAATTATTGAGTCCACAAGGCTGGCAATACTACAGCTTTGGAAGCTGCAGGAACTCACCTCTCTACTTTAAGTCAAAATATTTTTCCATTTATCTGTACAAGACAGATATGTTCAGAAGCTGGCTCTTAGAAAGCTGCATTTTAAAATAATATGCTAGATATTTTAAATATCAAATATTCTACCTTTCCCTTAAATATCTATCAAACACAGTAAGAAAGTGACCAAACTGTTTATGTTTGGCAATGGTAAGGAGTGTTTACTGGAAGACAGAGATGTGACACTTACTTCTGCCGTCACATGGTTGAATACCTCAGCTTATAGGCCTTAGTTCAGATGGTCACACTTAATAACGCTTGAGACATGAGCAAAACCCAGCCTTCACCCTCTTGTGCCTTCATCAGGTGCAGGAAGTAATTTCAGTTGCAAAGAACTTGTTATATAGCAAGGGTCACTCTGCTGTGACACCGGTGGCTACTGCCATCTTTGCTTCCCACTTGAACTTTATGTAGAATCAAGTCAGAGGCAGCAGATCCATATATCTTACTCTTCAACTGTGCAGATGCATGAACATGACCACTAAAATTCAGTTCTGAGTTCTGCAGCAGAAATGCAGATCAATTCTTAACTTACCAGATGATACAGTGACTTTGAAGGCATCACACACTGAAATAAAATTGTTTTTATAATACAACATCTAAAAAAAACCTGCACTAGATAAGACAATTCTTGCAACAGGTCATTTTTAATAAACTATTAGTGAAGCACCTTAAGTTATGGTGTCTCCCTTTCATCTGGTACTTTTAAATTCATTTACTCTAAATGTTTGCACATTTTCACTAAATGTGTCAGAGATAAATAAAATATAAACAAGGTTTAGCTATGAGGTTTTACAAGAGCCTCACATTAAAGATGGCTCAATAAGAACACAAAGAGGTTTGGCAGGATGTGCTCTGTAACTAATGTCACTTCATCTTCTTCAGACTAGAAAAGTATTTCCTCATCCTTCTTTGTTTTGTCAATTACACTTACCAAAGCTGTCCAACCGTTGGTCAGAAAAGTGGAAAAAAAATCAGATCAAACACGTGGGCGATGTTTTAGATAACATCTGTTAGTGCTGCTTCAGCCTCTCAATCCATCCGAGGGCCTAGCCCACCTCTGCGCTGCGCTCGCTTCTGAGTTAGAAATTAGATCACTGCCAATTAACTTTAACATGTTAAGTGTAAACTATCATCCATTAAAGGAAGATAGACAAATAGATAAATAGATAGATAGATAAATAAATAAATAAATAAGCAAGGTTACAGCTACATGTTGTAAAACATTAAGGAGAGACCAGAAGCGGAGCCCCTGCCCCCCCACCCTTGGCCACCCTGGGCCAGGCCTCACACCAGCCCCTCATCCCCCTCATCTTCCAGAAGCTTCTCCCACACCTGCCCAGCTCACCTCACCCTGCCACCAGCAGCTGGGGCAGCCTTTCCCCTCAGCGTGGCGGCTGCACAAAGGCAGTGGGTGAATAAAGTGGGCACAAAGACAATGGCAGAATAAAGTGGACGTTGACTGCTGTAAACAATTACCGAGCAGCACGTTGGTGGAGACCCAGCCTGCTTAGCATGTGTCCCTGGGGGCCATCAGGAGGAGCAGGCTGAATAGGCCCTTTTCTTCCCTAAGTTTCTAATGAATCTATAGAAGGATGCCAAATTTTACACTCAACTGCAGTAGTATGCAGAGTTAAATAAATAAATATATCTGCTACCATACCCAGAAATTTGGAAAGTCTTTCAGGACTTGTACAAGTCTCTACATTTTCTGACATTTGTATTGTCTTTTAAAGAACTTACTGGCTCAGTAAACTAGGACTCTTCAAGTATCTAGTGGTACCCAGCTCTACAATCTGTTGTCCTTATTTTGAAATATGGCAAGAAAAAAGAATTGAATGAAGACTGTATCACTTTAGACTGCAAGTTATGACAGCAAGTTCAAAACCCATCAAAAGCACCACATCAAGGTTGCTCTTTTTTACCTTTGTATTTACAAAATAAATCAGAAGTAACCCATGGAATATGAACTGTTAAATTGTTTTTCATGTGACAAAATTTCAAGAAAACAAGTTGCTTTTCTACAGAAGAAACTGTAAACCATAGACTCTGTTGCAAAATTCAGTGAAGAACGAAAAATGTCTGTGTTTTGATTTAGAAATGCATTTGCAACATTTAGTGGGAGCAGGGCTTCAGATGACACTAATCCTCATACATGTGCCAGACACAGAGAAAGAAGCAACAGTGAACAGGAGGAAGAGAGCTCCTGGAAAGCTTAGATTGGAGAAGAACAGAAGTTTCCAAATTACAGCTCTACAGCCTTCCTGAAATGAACATCTTGTGTTAACTTCTGTTCTTTTTTTTTTTTTTTTTTTTTTTTTCAGAGCAGAATAAGGAAATAAAAGTACTTTTTGTGAAAAAATAGTTTGTCAATAGAATAGAAAAGTTTTCAATCAAAGCAGTTTTGAGTGGAAGAAATTTGGTTAGTGGTACTTCAATATCCTTTTATCCACACATGCCTGAAGTTCTTATTTTCTCTTAGAAAAGAAGATCATAAAGATTTGTTAAACATTGAGGGGAATATCTGGGCTTTCGCTATCAAAGATAAAAAAGAAGAAGCTTTGACTCCTGAGATCCAAACAAAAAATAATAACTATTCACTGCAAAAAAAAAACAAAAACTCATTTGAGGTGCTGCATGCCTTGTCATCCCTCAGTCAAGATCAAATTATATTCCATTATCATATACGCAATGAACTTGTTGCAGCTGTAAATTGGTGATTGATCACCAGGTGTAACCAAAATCATCCTTTCCACATTGGAATCATGAATGAAAATGAAATAACTGTTATCATCAGCTACTGTACAGACATTACAGACACTGTGATTGTATAAAACACCATAAGTTTGTGAAGGAGGATGGCACTGTACCGGACAGTTGGAGAGCAGAAGTTTGTGCATGAAATTGGTGGTAGTTATTACTCATTTATTAGGAGAACTACATCTAGAAGTGATGTGGCTGTTTGTGATCTGACTTCAACATGCAAATGCCTTCAGCACATGGACTGATCTAGTCGTGGCCTTTTGGACAACAGTTTTAGATTTTTTATCTAGTAGACATGGACCTCTGCTCCTTGGTCTTCATTATTCATGCAGATCACTTCCAAGATAACATATTTTTAGCCCACAGGTCCCAGTGTTGATAAATGAAACTGTTGCTCCCCTTCCTTTTTTTCCCCTTTGGCTTTATCTTTTAAGAGTTAGTTAACATTCCTGGTGTTCCAGAGATGCATTTAAATTATGGAATGAAAATAACATGTAACTAAAAGCTATATTGTCTTCTAGAGATTAGATTAGCATGCAAAATAGATGTTGCAAGATGAAGACACAGTTTGAAAGTACATTCTTTCCCTATCAGTTCTATATGGGAAGACTGATCCATTTTTCTGGATTACTTGCTGAGATAGCTTCTTTTTTTTGAGCTCAGTAGCTTCCCCCCCCAAAAAAAAAAAAAAAAAAAAAACACAAACAAACAAAACAAAACAAAAAAAAAACACCACCGCCAAAAAAAAAAAAAAAAATCCACAGGAAATGCAGATATAGATATAAGTTTTCTCAAATGATCAGTTGTCTATTTGAAGGAGGGAGTATCAGTGTTACTAAAGATAAGATGTGAGGCAAATGATTAAATTTACAATTCTTTTAAAAGACAATCTTTGGAAGACCAGAAATCATGCCCTACTGGAAAAAAAAAAAAAAAAAAAAAAAGATCAGTCCAAACAGCATTTAGTGTAGTCCAGGGACAAATTCAGTACTTGAAACAGTAGCCGTAATTTTCACAGGCATTTTTCAGTTTTCCCAGTTCATCCTGGAAGCCATCAATAGGTTTGGAGGTCTCAATAGTGTAACACTTGACCAAACTGCAAACTTGACCAGATGCAAAATTTTCAACTTGTATATAGCTCATAAAAATTATGCATCCATCTGCTACCACTCTATCATTTCTTGCTTATTATGGTTTGCTGACACTGCCAAGTTAAAACTACTTTTATTTATTTATTTATTTATTTATTTATTTATTTATTTATTTATTTATTTAATTTCACTCAATGAACACTTGAATAGGTTAGCCTCCAAACAGTTTTTGTACCTTCTGGCTTAATTGAAAATGCTTCAGTATGAGCAGTATGAGAGACCAAATACATGTTTAAATTTAATATCCTGTTAAATCTAGATTAAGAAATAAATCTAACAATAAAAGATTGAAGAGTACTGAACAAATATTTTTTTCATAAATATAGGGTATAAATTTACCTATATTATGTAACACATGTGGAATAATAAAAAAAATGCATAAAATAATATAATTTTTCTCTTTACATAAAGCCATGAGAGGGAGAGATAAGAAACCACTCAAATTTGTATTGTGACAAGATCTAACTGACTTTGTGCATATGGTCAAAAAGAAGTGTGATAAATTATTAGTAGTTCTTCAGGATATTCAGCTTCAGGATCTCCCAATGTTTTGGAAACTTTGATTAATTCTTGCATTATTTCTGCAAGATAGAAAATCAAATATGATCTCCAGATTACTTCCTCATGTGTAATTACAATATGTCCTCCAAGGCTGCATACCAAAACTGTTCCAGAATCAGGAGCCGAACCTGGACTTTCTAACTGAGAGTTCCTAGTCTAACAGATGATTTCTCACACCAATAGCAAAATGAAGACAAAAGTTCTGCAGTTCAGTGAAGTTGCACTTCACTGAAAAAGAGCACAGAGTCTACAAAAAATGGGAGGACATAAATAAACCGCTGTAAATGCTACTGGCTTCTGCATTTGTAAATTCTGCTCCAGATTCCCTTTATCTCACATTTTAAAGTGATATAAAACTCTGAACTTCAGTTTTGAATTCCTTTGCATAATACATAAACTTATCTGTTTAGTAAAATGGAGATAAAGAAGATTGCATTGTTTTCATTGTCAGCTACAAAGAACTTTCTTACCTGTGAGATTAGGCTATAAACTTGTAGTTGCTCTATTTTATTTATTTATTTTTTTAAATGCTATCAGAGCTCAAATAAATAAAAGAGAGAGAGGGAGAGAACAAAACTCTATTAGTGTTACATTTATTGTTTCAGTTTCTTTCACCTATTACTCCCGTTCTAATCATCACAGACGCAAGCAAGAGATAGAATTTTTCTTTTAGATTTGTTTTGTTCATTATCATTTTGACATGATACTCACTATATTTGGACACTGAATTCTGGCAGTAGGTGTACTTGTAAAAATTATGGGCTTTGTTCTAATGAAGAATTGACTCCAGCTGGGATGTATATGAAATACTCAATTCCTTACTCAGCTAATATAAGATGCTCTGACAGAGCTGTGTTTCACAGGACTGAGATATAGTCTTAGTACACCGGGACCTATGAAGCAAAAAGAGTTTCAGGGGGGAACTAGATTCTATCATATCTGAGGAGTTTTGTCAGTCTTGTGAAGTTCCAATGGACTAGAAAACGGAAAACATAATCCCCATTTTTAAAGAGGAAAAAAGGGAAGAAGAGGGCCAGTCTGTCTTGCCTCTGTGCCCAGCAAGACCGTGGATCAGATTCTCCTGGAAACTATGCTAAGACACATGGAAAGTAAGACGGTGATTGGTGACAGCCAACATGACATCACTAAGAGCAAATCAAAGTGAAACTGGCAATTTGGCATTTTTAGGAAGTTGTATGATTTCAGAACTTTTTTCTTGCCTTTATTTCCTCTAAAGGTTTTTTAAAAAGACATCATTTTAACCACTTACTGACACAATATTTATAACCGATAATTTCTGTTATACATACTTCTAAATTTGATCTAGATTTGATGGCAATTTGCAAGCAGCTTTCTGGGTAAGAAGTAACAAAATTTTCTCATATAAATCCCAGTCAAATTCTGGCCTGTAACATCACAGAAGTCTCCATCATTTCATATGATGTCTCTTCTTTAAATACCCATGTGGACTACAGATGGAATACAAGCCTCAATCTGACTGCATATTGGGCCATGATGAACTAATTTTCTCACCAGAAATTATGAGGTTTTATTACTTTGTAAGATAGTCACCTCCCCTTCCCCTGCCTTTTCAACTGAAGCTATTGCCAGAATGTTTTTCATGAGACAGTATTCTATTCATGTGTGTGTTGAGCAGCATTAAAAACATTTCAAAATGAATACACAAACCTGCTGTTTGCTGCTGTGTGTAGAAATTGTGCACTTGTCTGAAACTAGCCCCTCTCCACTCCATTCACTGTAAGCTCATTTTCTAGAGCAACACCTAAAAAAATATAGCAAATTAATAACTATTAAATTCAATTTATTTGCTTTTCACCTTACATAAGTGTAGAAGATGACACCAGAATGAAGAGAAAATAGGCATGCTTCTAGTAGAGCAGGAAAAGGCTAGATAACCTTTCTCTGTAGATTTTGAATGTCTTCCTTATGAGTTAAAATATTCTGTATTGTCTGAAAGAGCATGAAAAAGTGTTTATTTTTCTATCATTCCCTGCTAGCATACCATAGAGAAGTTGCATGCCTTTTGCAGAACTCATAATCTTCATCAAGACTGTCACTTTGTAATTAGGTGAAATTCATACAGTCACTCCTCTATTACCTATTTAAAAGAAAACTGGTTGTAAGAGGACCCACTGCAGCCTATGTGTGAAAATAAATAAATAATAATAATAATAGTTTGTCTTTTCTATGGCAGGTAAGAGAACCTAGTAACTCTCCTTATTTCTTGTATATTCCACGTCTACTTTCTCTTCAGGGTGACACTGCTGGCAGAGGTTTGCAAAAGTATTTAGAACATTATTCCCATGTGTAGCCAACTGATATAGATTGCTTATACAAAATACATTAACCAGTGATGTACATTTTTACATATGTTATATGATTGTTGCTTAAACCTCTACCTTAAACCATTAATTCATGCATGTAATCTTTACGTTACATTTACATTACAGTAATCTTCCTGATTCTACCAGAGATTATGATGTACCTGAGACATTGTCTCCCATCTGACAAGGCAATTCCAATCTTACTATGGCAGTGCATAATTAATTTTTAAATATAATTTTTGCAGAAGGTTCCCTGCAGTGTCAGAGAGGTTTTCTCATCGTAGTAGCATCTGTTGTCTCTCGTATTTCTACTTGTGTAGTCTACGTTGTATTTTCACCCATTTTTTCCCCCTAATGTGGTCTTCAGTTATGCTACTTTAGGCAGAACTCTTATGAATGTGGAAAATATGCCAGTGGGTTGGCAGAATCAGCTTTTTGCACAATGTTCTTTTTACATTAATCTGAAGTATGACAAATATTCTATTTATATTCAGTAGTGCCTCTGCGTAATAAAATGTGTCTGTACATATGTGCATATTTTTGGCTAAATGGAGTACAGAATAAAGGAATGATTTCTGAATGGTGCAGGATTTTTTTTTAATGTGATGTGCAACGCTGTATAGCTGACAAATATAAACTGTTCCATTTTAATGCATTAACTGCATCATAAGCTAACAGGTGTGTGTATGTGTATTACATTATATATAAGACCTCTCATCTCTTCTATTTCAACTTCAAAATAAAAATCAATCTCCAAATTGCTAACATACAGGCACACAGCAATTGCTGTACCAAGTCAGAGCGATCAAATGACTTATTCAGCATAGTGGGTTCAGATGCTAGAGAGGCAGGCATTAACTTTTCATAAAGGACAAATAGTGCAGTAACGTAATGTTGAAGACTGGGGGAGAGCAGACTTTAATCAGTTTGTAGTCCAAAATATCTTTCCTGTAAACTAAATGGCCAAAGTCCTTTTATGCCTGGGATACATTTAATTGCTCATCCTTGGACCTATATCATTCTCTTTAAGGAATACAGAGTATTTATTTAAGAAGGAGAAATGAAATGAACTGAAAATTTGTGGTGAGGTTACCATTAGCATGATACAACATTCCAGTAGTTTTATCATTACCAAATAATCTCTTTAGTGGTTGCTAGGCAGAAAAAAATGCCATAGAATGTTGTTTTTCCAAATGTTTCCCTTTTAATGTGCTAAAAAAGTGTGCTGGGACCAATATTTAAGAACATAGTACCACGATAATTGTCTTCACAACTGGCTTATAAAATTCCCCCTCTTTTCTCCCCCTCCTGTTCCCCTCTGCTGTTTTGTATCATTGTTTTTGTCTCACTGCGTCAAGCTGGACCTATTCATGGGTCCACAATGCAGTATGAGCCCCTATAAGAATCCAGGTGTTAATGTAAAATTTTTTAAATGCTGTTCAACTTCTTTTTGCTTGTCTTTAATCGTAATCATTTCTGCAGTCTAGCTCAGCTTGCAGTCCCACAGACTCTTGAATAGGAGATGTAGGAATGACTGCCTGCAAGCTGTGGGAGAGGGAACAGTACATAGAAGGAATGCAAAGGGAAAATAATTCTTAATCTAAAGAAACGGTATATCATGGCAGTATGCCCTAAAATCCAGCAAACAAGCTTAATTTCTGATTAAAATTTTCATAAAACTAAATTATTCATCTGCCTAATCATGCTGCTCTGATGATGTCAGAACATTTCCTGATTTTTTAATTAACTTGAGTTAGAGAAGGAGACACATGACTGAGGATGAGGTGAGGGAGAGAAAGGGAATATGTCTTGAAGGAGACAGGTGTGGCCTGCATTTCTGCTTTCTGGAAATTCTCAGTTGCCTAGGGCTCTTGAGGACAAAATGAGCAGCCTGAGGGAAATTATGCTTCCTAGTTAATTATCAATTATTTGGTGAATGCTAATAGCTTCTGCTTGTTATTCAAGGCAATATCAGCATAATGACAATAGTTACTGGATGCTTTTTTCTCTTTCATATTCATCTTGAGTAAGGCAATGCTCACCTCTTCATTACTTACTTACAAATTAATAAAAGGGATAGAATGCTTTAGTACACAAGCTTATGAATAATCAGCAAGTGGGAATAATGGCTTGGATTTCACTATCCACCTAAAAAACACTATAAAACAATAAATTTAACTTTCATAAATCAACACATCATCTTATTGCTGGATATTTCTGGGTAATGAAAAGTGATGGGTTTAGTCTCAGTTGATTCCTGTTTAAAAAGTGTGAAAAAATTAAGTGATGTTGACTGAAGCACCCAACAAGAAATCTGAGGAACTAACCTGTACTACAGAGGGCTTAGTGAGTGTTACTTCCCTGCTCAACAGCACTGACTTTAAACATACAGAACTTTGCAGGACAAGGAAGGGGGAAAGCAGTGGAGAAGGGGGGGGAGGGGAGGGGGGAAGGTGGTGCGTGGAGTAAAAGACTTATTTGGAAAACCTAGGTAGGCAGTGGGAACTAACTTTGCCTGGGTCATTGTGAAATGGGTATAATATTAAATCAGTCTTTCTCCTTTTGGGAGTAGCTCGGGAGTTGGTTATCTGGCACCTTCTTCCAGCAGCTGTCACCTGATTACAATGTGCAGCACATGATCAGGAAACCCAGATTTTAAGCAATCCATTTTATCATTTCCAAGGCATGTAGAGGTTATTATCTCTGCTGTACCTGGACCACAGTTCAAATGCCTCCTCAAGGCTCGTGCAGCTGGTGTCCTCAGCCTAAAGAGCTGTCATTTGTCAGATGTTGTTAGCAGTCCCACTTTTCATTAACTTCATCTTTCAACAGCTCCATCAGTATCATGTATCTGTGGGACAAAACCAGTGAATTACAGATTTCCATCGCTGAGAACTTTACCCACAGAAGACAAGCTTTTTTCCCCCATTTCTGTTCTCACAAGGCTTATATTATCCGTGCCCTCTCACTAGATGTGTGTGCACAATGAAAATAATTTTCTGGCCAATGAATTTTTAAATACAAACGCGAGTGTTAAAAGACACCTCAGCTTTAAATTTTTATTTTTTTTTCAGTGACTTTTTCTTTGCCTTTTTTTCAACAAAATTCTATGTTATATTACTGTATAACATTTAGGTAATGTACTCTGGGCCTCTTTGGTCATATCTTTTGGTTCTTAATACAGGTAATTAGGGGAGGAAAAAAAAATAAAAGATGAAAAGAGGTTTGAGTGTGCAATGAGAAGGAAGTATGTCAACTAAGGTAACAGTTAGGGGTATAACTGTACGGTTGTAGCAAAGAGCCAGGTTATCGTCACAAGGGAGAGAAGTCCAGTCTTAAAAAGTCCAAAGTTCCTTTCTGTAAGTGGGGATACTCATTAAAAATAACTGCTACTGTCCAATTTCAGTTTCCAGCTGATTTTTTTCTTCCCTCTTTGGTAAAGACATAAGGAAACGGAACTTTGCTTACAGTATCCTGAACCAAAGTCTTGGCTCAGTGCAGTCTGTACAGATCTGCCCCTGTTTCTAGTATTACTCTTGTACCTTATAAACTGGCAGTCATGCATCTGGTTCCTTCCAGTTCTGATCCAGAGACAGCAAACTCCTTAAATTAGACTTTCATTTATCTTAGTTATCTTGATTTATGCAGCATTCTCTGGAACATTCATCATACAGCTAATCTTGAATAACCTTCAGTAATATTTTAATCTTGCTGCCCCTAATTTTACCCTTTATTTTCTCTGCCTCAGGCTCGAAGACTTCTCCTTCTGCCCTTGAACAAAAATACATGTAAAAGCTTAGGACACCTCACTTGCTTTCTTCATTTTTTTTTCTTTCAGATTCCTTCTCTTCAGCAGGTCTATTTCCCCACCACATTTAAAACTGCTGGAAGGTTTGAGGTGTTTAAAGTGGCACCTTGCTGATATTATACTGTCTGTCTGAAAAATCTTGGGTTAATTTCACAGTACAAAGTGATAAGGTATTGCGCCTTGACATTTTCAATATATGCTTTATTGAATTTGAAGTTACAGTTATTTTTATTATGTGTTTTATTTTGCTTTTCTAGAAACTTCAAAATATTTAAAACTTTACTAAATTGTTTGACAAATACTTCAATACCTCCCAGCCATTCTACTTCAGATTCTTTTCTTCAGGGACTAGGTCTTATTTATTTAAACTGTTTAACACGTTTTAAACCTTAGTCTTTTTCTCTGTTATCATTCTCCCACACTATCACGATCTGTGAGTTTCTGGAGGGCATGTCTTCTGCCAGGCATCTTCCTAGCCAGATCCCCTCTAGGCTGCATTTTGTATACTATCCTTCCCTTCAGAGCCAAATGTGATAAACTTGGATTTATTCATACCCAGACTCTCTGACTGTGGCTCTCCAATAATCCCTTGCAGCAAAACTACTGGCCATTTCTCATGATGATGATCTCAAAGTTCTCTTCTGGTCAGGGACCATATATGCCTGAAATCAAGCCTGCCTCTCTCAGAAATGGGACACTTTGCTCAACCTTACTGATTTACAATGATTGACTAGAAGAGCACTCTCACATCTATCAAGTTTTGCACTTCTTGCCATATTTCCTTTCCTCTCACTGTACACGTCCATTTTTATATATAAAAACTGGAACAGTAAAAGGAATCACTCTGCATTTAGTTAGAAACTTTATACAAAATAAAGTTTGAAAAATTCAGAGGCCATACTAAAAATTTATTTTGTAGCTCAACATGTGAGGATCCAAAAGTCTCCAAACAGCAAGTAGTTTCACATACTGTACTCTCTGCACATTGATGTGGAGCAGACAAGAGACAGAATTGCTACCTTAACACTGAGCTTTGAGTCTTTTTTGTCTAGGTTAGCACTTTAATCTGAAAAATAGCAACAGACAGCTAAATTTTGTTCTTACCATCTTTATGAAGATATTTGATGAACTTTAGAATAGGACATGTTCTCTCAAGCCCAAATCTGAGCACTTAATGAACTCAGCTCAAAGAATCCAACTCTAAAGGTGTTGTTTTGTTGACTCATTTACATGAGTTCCCTCTCTGGGTTCCTGCTGAAACAAAAGAAGTAGACAATTTTTGATTGCAAGGTTTTCCACAGGAATATTTTACATAGGCTGGGATGTTTGCCAGCAGTACAATATACAACTAATACCACTCCTTAGTTAAAGGCCTTAATATATTTCTGAAGACTGAATGTTGCTAACATATAATCTATGCTCAGGGCTATATATGTAGCAAAAAGGATGCTTTTGTTCCAGTCACACCAGAACTATATATTTACCTCCCAAGACACCACAACAGCAGCTGACACATTCATGGGAAACTCAAGCAAAGAAGAAACATTGCAGTGGTGAACTCACTTTCTAGCTAAGGCCATGTCTTCCTGATAATGAACAAACTATGATGATTGAATTGCACAGAGAATATTGCCTGGGCAGCACTCTTTTCTGGACTACAATCTGCAGAGATGGAAAACTAATAAGCACTGAATTCACAAAAATGTCTATACAGTATTTCTGAACATTTCAGAAGGTTTCCTACTGGAGAGCAGGAAGCAAAGCTCCTGGAGGTATTCTGGTAACCATGAAAAGCACCACTCCCCCAGAGTTTTCTTCTTCTAATGGTAAGTCACTGCACTTCCTTGCCTTCCACCTCACATCTTGGGAATGTAAGTTTTCCTGGCTTCTAAATGCAGTAGGTAAACTCAGCTGCCCGTTTTAACTGTCAAAAGTAATCAAACTGGAAAAGTAGACTGTAAGAATTTCCAAGTGCTTGTGGGACAGGACAATACATTTTCAAAAGTTTTTTTTTGTTGTTGTTGTTGTTTTTTTTTTTAAAAAAAAAAGTACTGCAGATCCTTTTCTGTTTGATTGTTTGTTCATTCATTTCCTATTAGGAAAGGAAATGTAGAACAGACTTATGAAAGAAAAAGAAAGAAAAGGTCCAACACAAACACTGGTTGGGTCTATCCTGGGATAAAGTAACTAAACAAAAACTCTGCTTTGGCAAAATTTTAGTGTACTTTTATAGAATTTGAGAAAGGTTATGTTGTGGCAAACAGGGTTGGTTTGACCAACCAAAGCAATAATGCTTTGACCAACATTATTGTGTCATTTTGTTGACAAAGTACTTTTTTTTGTTAGGTAGTTCAGAAAGAGTATTAAACATTAAGAGAACTTAAATACCTGTTTAGCAAACACAAACTTGAGTAGAAAATGTTACCATTATAAATTGAATTAGCCTGAATATCAAACAGTAGATTTATATTCTTTGCAGAAGAGAAAGATGTTTGAACTGCTGATCAATATTTAATGCAGTACTGAATATGGCAGCACTTTCCCATCTCCCTGTATAGTAGATAATTGAATAAATCCACCTTACTTTCATTGTCCTTTCATCCAAAAAGTGTTCTGCTCTTTGTATACAAAAATCAGCAGCCTGACCAGAAAGCAAGACTATGCTACAGTCACACAGCTACAATGAATGGTTTTATAACTTCGATATCTCCTGAACGTGCCTTTGGGTTTTTGCTGTTTCTTACTGATTGGAATAGCAGCTAGAAATGAGTAGTACCATGTACATGTACAAATCACATAGGCTATCTAAAATAAAAATCTGCTATATAGCTAAGCAAGAAAATTTTGCCACTTTCAGTGATCTCTGAATTATTGCTGAGTTATTCAGCTCATTTCACAATGCAAATAGCATGGTGTATTGGTAAAAAGCTGTTGAACCCACATAAATGTATATGGGTTTCACTGAGCCTAAGTGACTTTTCCATAAAAAGTGAAATCATACAAGTAAAAATATAAATGCACAATATAAAAAAGCTGCAACTTCTATACTCTTATGGGAGATTTTTTTATCGAGATACTGATTGCACACATAGAGAGGTTTGGAGAAATTGAGATTCTCATAACAGTTTGTGTCAGCTGTTGATGGTGTAATGAAAGGATGTGTTGTATAGGTGTCATGTGGGAGACTGCAGGACTGAAAATGCTGCTAACTCAACTCTATTGAGTTTGGCAGGAATCTTCCTGATGCAGAGCTTGACCCTGAAGGATGCTGAACCACTGTCTTATTAGCCCAGGGAACAGGGCCTCAAGAGAGACTTTCTTATTGATTTTAAGTCTGCTTATGGTAACACCTATCACAGTAATATTGCAGGATAAAGCCAGAAGAGCAGCACCGTAGCAGATAGGATGGCAATGTGTACATTTTGGGTTGGCCTCATTTATGGTTGCAGCAGTTGCATGCAATCTGGTCTCCCAGGTTCACAGCCTGGCTGAACACAGGAACAGGGCCAGGGTGCATGTCTCTTCCAAAAGGTTCACTTTGCTCAAGGACCAGAGAATGAGAGTGTCCAGGTGCACGGCACACAGTGCCATGTGCCCAACACTCAATTCTCTATGCACTAGCCATACAGAGTCTGGAAAATAATTGGGCATGAAGAGGAGTGAAGATTTCTAACTCCCTTTAAACAGACTATTGCTCTTCCGTGAAGAGACTGAATGAAAAAAGTCTGTATGACTCCACCATGTTTCCATGAAAAGTAATGTTTTGTATCTTTACATCACTTTTTATTTCTTTAAGGTAGAATTTTTTAAGGTAGCAAAACCAAAGATTAACCCTTGAATTAATTGCTAAAATTAAAATAACAACTAGGAACAGTTTATGGTTTGGAAATATATATATATATATCAATAAATATCTTTATATTTTTATATACTTACATGTATCTATATATACACCATGCCCATCATTTAGCACATGCATGTGTATAATCCTATCAGAACACAAGTATCTTCTAAATACAGTCTTTACCCTGTTTATGAAGCCAACAGTTACTTTCTCTCATTTTCATTCTGTAATTATTAACTATCCCAAAGATTTCATCTTGAAATATCAGATTTTTATGTTCCTGAGCACTACTGCAAGTTATCTGCCACACTTGCAACAGATCCAATGGATCGTGTCTGTCTTTGTGGTCATGCATCAGTGCTACTGTAACTCTTTATATGAAAATTGC
This sequence comes from Anas acuta, assembly GCF_963932015.1. Taxonomy (NCBI): domain Eukaryota; kingdom Metazoa; phylum Chordata; class Aves; order Anseriformes; family Anatidae; genus Anas; species Anas acuta. Next base: position 110,643,006 of record NC_088979.1, on the reverse strand, counting down.
TTTAGATCTCCAGATGGCTTTTTAATGTTCCATTACTTTGGGACTGTAATGTAGTTTCCTGTAAGCATTTCTAAAAAATAAATAAATAAATAAATAAAAGAACAGCAAAAAAAATAAAAAAAATGAAGGAATAATAGAAGCTAGTTGAAAAATCAATACCATTTCAGTCTCCTCTGTTACTTTGATGCTTGAATGTGGTAAAAAAATTTGGAAAGTAACCCCACAAGATGGTGGCATTCTAGCAACACCCAGGGTGGAGAGAGATGTGGGATGAAGGAATACTGCATGGGCTGGTGCCTCAGTGGCTCAACACTGACTGACTGGGCAGCACCACACTTACCTTCACCTTGTTAGAGCCCCAGATCAGCTGCTCAGACTAAATGGAGAAACCAATCAATTTTTCTCATCTGCTTCAGCGACACACCTGTAGATACTGCTGGGTTAACTGCTATCAGGAGTGGTGGGGGAGGCATGAGCAGCCCCTAGCTTTGAGGCTAGAAGTCCTCGTACAGTATAGGAGCTTTAATCATAAATGACTTCCTCATCTTTCTTAATTGGCAGGTGGAAAGACACCTTGCATGTTCTTGGAGCAATCATCTGCAGAAGATACAGAAAAATAGGGAAAAATATATAAAGGCAAATAGAGAATAATCCATGCTACACGATACATGTAGTTTGTTGTTTTGGACTGTGGCAAATTCCAGAGACCAGCTCTGCAAGGTAGCTAAGCGGGTGCCTGATTCAAATACAGATCTTTGCTTGGGGCAATGAATGGTGCTGCACGTGCTCTTGGAGCAAAGTGCTTTAACAGAACTCATCAGGAAGAATTCAGTTCCTTGTCTTAATCAAATCCAACAAGTCCCAAACTTCTCATGCTAAAATCACTTGGAACAGTTATTCCCATGCTTCAAAATAAATAAGAAAAGAAGACCTATTTCAGATGTTACCAAACAATCAGACAGTGTCAGATTTGCTATTTTCACATTACAATTAAGCTTTCTGATTATGTATTTCATACATGGATTTTTCTACCAGTGTAAATATCTGCTAAGAACAACAACAAAAATCTGACATTACCAATTAGGTATTAAATGAAGGCAATGTGAAACTAAACATTTTGATATAATAAGAGGAAATTAACATGATAACTGAGCGTTTCTGCCTCATAAAATTTCTGCCATAGTCACTTTCCTACAGAATATTATGTTATGTATTCACTACAACATTAAAAAAGCCCTTCTTAAATATACCTGTTTTCAAACAACCATCAAGCAGAGGTTGTCAGACAAAATAAATAAATAAATAAATAAACCACCATTGTTTCATGCCAAGCAAAATAATTTTTCTATATCCAAATGATATGAAAACAAATTGAAGAAAAACACACAGATCAACATCTGAGAAAAAAATTAGCAGAGACTAAAATATATGTCAGACTGTACTAATCTTGATGCAAAGGAGGGATCTGGAGGGATGTCTCTGTATCTCTTCTACTGACAGTATTTCCTTCTGCAAGAATTAAAATGAACCGGAGCAAGGAATAAACAGGGACTGAATAATACTTGATAAAAATATCCCCCATGATGGGCAGAGTGGGTGGTGAGGATACTAATTTCAGGTCATACTCCAGTGGACACTGAAGTCTAACAACACTGATGAGGAGACAAGAGAGCCTTCTCAGAATAACCTCCTCACGGGGGTATTTTACAGGAGTAAGAAGATGCAGATCTGTAGCCTTTCAGAAACTGGAGAGAGAAAATTGAGGATTTTCTGCACTGTGGAGAAAGTTTCAGCCACTTCATTACTGAGCAAAAAGACTGAGACCAATGATAGCCATTTAACTTTTGCCTTTAGGTAGTTTTTACAGCCCAACTATGGACTGAATTTGAGTTATATTTCTGATGTGCTTAGAGAGAACTTTAACATGTTTAGATTGGCTAACTAATATAGGTCAAAATATAAAATTTCACAGGTCTAATTGACAGAAATTACTTGGCAGGGGAGGGCAACTTGGGTGTTTGGATGTATGTCAATTCATCTTGATGGTTATTTACCAATTTGGTGTGTTAGAACCTTTTATCAGATCAATTATTTATGTCATCAGCTGGAGGAAAAAATAATTATAAGCAAATGTTTAGCAACTATTGAGCTGATTACAAAAAAAAAAAATCAGTATGCAAAAATCCAGTTTCTCTCTGAATTCTACACATCTGTTAGTATGCTCAGAAAATTATTTTGTACAAGTTGCTGTTGTGCCTTTTTAATTAGATAAAAATACATGCCACCAGGAACTTGCACACTCCCAACCCCTTAATTTCTTTAATAGAAAATGAAGGTAACAACAAATCTACCTGCAATCCTTTTCCCATCACTAATAATAAAGTTGAAGTTTGTTAGTTAGCTTAAATGAAGAATTAAAAGGCGATCTTGCATGTAAACACAGCCAGTGTACGTTTCTGCCTGAAGGTGGTACATCCACAGGAATGTACCAATTTAAAAAATCCATCTGTTTATGTTAATTAGTTGGTGGTAAGTGAAAAGCAAAAGTAATATCTTTAACAAAAAGGGGAAAACCTACAATAATTGTTTATAAAATCACAGCCTTGCAGCCTTCTATGATATAAGTTACTGACCACTTACTTTCAAACTTACTGATCCATTTTGTGGAGGTTTTTTGAGTTTCTCTTTCCTATCAAATGATTTTTGGGGTGTTCTTCATTTCTGAAAAGAAAGATGCATTTATCTGAGATGTTTAAATGATGTGATGTTTAACTTCATCTGAGACATTTAAATGCCAACCCATCTAGTTAGATACAACAATAAATCAAAAGAGCACATCATTCTTTAGTGTTCTGACAGACAAAATACACTGTGTATGAAAAATAAATAGCACAAGTAACTTTTTGGTGGGCCATTGGGAAAATAGGGAGAAAACATCTTTCCAATTAAATATGACAAATCCCATCACTCAACAAAAAGAAAGAAAGAAACAAACAAACAAACAAAACAACAAAAAAAACATCGGAAACACAGATACTGCATATCACTACATGTAAATGCAAATTTAAATAGGAACTATGAAAACAAACCAAGTGTTCAATTCTGTCTTCTTCCCTACAGTGGACGTTGTGCTAAAATACTTATACTTCGGACCATATTTTTTTGTCCTGATTAAGTTTTTAGTTTTTAGTTTTGTTGTTGTTGTTGTTGTTGTTTTTTCATAATATAAATCATATTTCAGACAACATCCTATATTATTCATCCTGGCTAATCCTCTAGTGACAACTATGTCTACCAGCCTAAAGGTACAGTGTCAAAAATCAAACCTGTATATTAATTTAAAACTAATTTAAAATTTCCTGTCCAAAACCTCTAGTAAACAATGAGTAACAGTTCCTTTATTGCATATTTCAACTTCAAATCTATAAAACCTTGCAGCTCTGTGTAACTCCACTCACATTTTCATCCCTTTTACTTTGATAAGGGTCAGAGATTAATCTAAACCTTAAATGAAGAGAAAGAAGAAATCTCCTCAATTTTATCATTTGGGACTGAGGCACCTTTTCCATGTTTTTATAAGCTATTTTTCCATCAGATTTTTAGCTATCTTTGAGAAAGTTACATATTTATAAGTTATTTGAACTTTGCAGTACAGGACCTTGTGTATACTTCCTATTCTGCTGTACTATCAGCTCCCTCTGAAATAAGGGCTCTTCCAAGAGTTCAGATACAAGTCTTCGAATTTCAAGACCTTTTTTTTCCATGAGATTTCAAACACAGCTTTGCTATTTCCAGAGCAAACAGCATTTTTGGTAACACAGCAGAAAAAAAAAAAAAAAAAAAAAACAAGCCCTACAAACAAATACAAAGTAAAACATTAATATACTAAGCACTGAATAAATGTCCACAAGTCAGAAGTCAAGAACTTATGAAAATGAGTGTGGACTAAAAGTGCACAGGAGAATGGTTAATTTGAAAATTAAGTTGCCTTGTTCAAAAGGCAAAAATATTTATTTTCCTTACAGAGCAAATGGAAACAAATTTCAGTTTGGAACAGTAGATGAGAATAATGTATATGAGAGATGAAGTGATATTAATCTTCCAGCTGAGAGGAATGTTACTGCATGTCCAACAATGACAGTTTCTTTTGCAGAGAACAGCAAAAAATTTTTGCCTAAAGAACAACAGCTATTTTTCCCCTTTAACTGAGAGTGCTTTGGAAGATGAGACAACTCCATTTGTTTCTTCAACTAAGATTTTGACTGCATGTGATCTAAGTAGCAATCCTAACTCAGATCTTTACCTATGTCTAACGCATATCTAAAATATAAGCAAATAATAGCCTTGCAAAAAACAGCTAACTAACCTCTTCAGATCTCCAGACCAAAATTATATAATAAGAAAATGGGAAGGGGTCAAACTGCAATCAGGGAAAAAAAAAAAAAAAAAAAACAAAACAAAAAAAAAAAAACACATTTGAAACTAGATTACATGGGCATGCAGCTACAGCAGAAATATCATTTCACACTGACACTTCGCTGCTGTGCTTCATTCACATTCGGCACAAGGGATTCATGCCAACCCAGCTGCACTGGGGAGGAGCCTCCTGAACCATGTCCCTGTGGCTGCTGCAGGAGCAGCCATGGAGAGTGCAGGAATTCGACTTTGCGGCCAGTCTTCAAAATAAGCAGGCGGTGGAATTAATTGTCACTTGACAGGGAACACAGTCTGTGGATGACAAATTGAAAAACAATGTTTCAAGGATCTTAAAACTGTCATCTCAAGCTGAAGCTTAGTATAGCAGTCATTTTATGAGAAAGTGATGAGTTATTCTAAACTGAGTGCTTTTTTTGTTTGCTTGTTTGCTTTTAATTGCATTATTAAGTCTGAAAAGGCTATTTCTAGTGGATCCATACCTTTCCCTCTCTGAGTCTATGGTTTTCCCTCTCTGAGTTTATGGCAACAATTAAATATGTCTCTCTACTGACATCAATTAGTTATGCTATTGCACATTAATACTGTAGAAAAATGAAGCTGTTGACAATCAAAAGCAGAAGCTGTTGACGACATAAAAAATTCTGCTTTTTAAATCTCACATTAATTCATAACAAACTCTGTGTGCCAAATGGAAACTTAGAATTTATAAACAAAATAAGATGGGCTTGAGGTATTGTTTGTTTGATGGGCTTGAGGTATTGTTTGTTTGTTCTCTGCCATTTTTCCCCAAAGAGCAAACTCAATAAGGGATGTTCTAAATAATACCTAAATAAATATTTGGACTAAAATCCATCCTCAGCACTAGAGTCAAAAACTACATGAAATAAAGTAACCTAAAGGGAAATACAATTAAATTGTGGGCATATCTTCTCCTTGTTGTATGCTTTTGCTCTATTTTCCACAATCTTTTTAGGTAGCTTTAAACTTCAATGAACAAAAAGTACACTAAACAAATGACATGATTTCTAACACTTAAGTTAGCCTGTAGAAGAGTGTTAAATGCATTGTCTTGACATCTGTTTTAAAATAGTGGCCTTCAAATAAATACACTTTCTTTGTTCACCAATTTAACTTTGTTTTCATATTCCTGTTTTCTGCAAAACCTACACACATTATTGGCACTTTTTGTTCCTTAATAAATGGTCAGGATTAACTCTTGAGGAAAGGCCACTCTATATGATCTCATTCATGCTCACTGGCTTTTTTCTATTGGTGGGAACAGCCTTAATTCATAAGAGCACTAAATAATTTGATTTCTTCTGCAGTCTTTGATTGCATCAGGTTACTAGCTTGGCTTTCCTTCACATTATCTTGTAACAGAACTGGGAATTACGTACCAGACTGTGCTAGCTAGGTTATTTAGGGTTCGTTTTATTTTTCCTGGGTGGCTGATCTGGCATGAATGTTAGGTCGACAGGCTCTCTGCAGGGAGTTTCTCTGCCTGGGGAATCTCCAGAAGGCTTTGAGTGATACAGTGACTAGCCCATCAGCCACCATTTGGTACCTGTTGTGACAGGCTATAGCTACTCCAGTAGCCTTTCAGAAGTAATCAGCTCCTATTAGATATTATCACCTTGCTATTCTAAAGCCTGACCCTTGGGCAAGGTGAGGAGTGCTTCAAGCAGCTCCTTTATTTTTTGGAAGCATTTCCACAACCCTCACATGCTACAGGAGGCATTTGGCACTGGAGGTGTGCAGCCTTGAGAGTGCTTAAAAACTGCTCAGACAAAAGCCAGAGAATTCCCTGAGGTTTGCAGTGCCAGCCTCACACTGTCACAGCTTGGAGTACCTGTTACTCCAGATTTCATCAAGAGATGCTATTAAATACAAACCTACGCTACATTTTCCTCAATTAAGATTCCTTTGGAAGAGCTATTACAAAGAGGTTAGTCTTCCTGCAACACATGAAAGGCTGTCAAAACATTTCTGCATCCTTTGTGAGACTGGTTCAGTCACAGGAATGCTGAGAAAGCTTCTTCTTCTCTCAGCAGATCTGCACCTGAACCCCAAGAAAGGGCTATGAAGGGTGACTGTTGATATGATGCCCAGCTCACAATGCCAGTGCTGAACCTGAAGCCAGAAAACTATATAGAAAACCTCTCTGTAGAGGTTTATTTCTACAATTTGTTGATTACTGTGTCCTAACATCATCTCACATATTGGTATTCTCCTGTCCTAGTTTTGGCTGGGATAGAGTTAACTTTCTTCCTAGTAGCTGGTATGGTGCTGTGTTTTGGATTTAAGAAGAACCAGGACGAATTCTCTACACTTAGGTTGTCTGCCATTATGCCTGTCTATCACAAAACAATGCTCCCAGCTCCTATTCAAAAACTGTATGTATTCTAGGCACCCTCTGTTGCTGACCCTGATCAAAGCCTAGCTCTTCATTCTTTATGACCAGGCAGCTATAATTATTGCTTTATGGGCTTGATATATTTCATCCAAGATAAATATGTCAATATTTCAGCTATAGGCTGATTTGACAAAGGCAACCCAGAAAAATAGATTTGTTTACACTGTTGGGCTGGCAGCCTGTGCACTGCTTGACTTCTGTTTAAAAATAAATAAATAAATAAATAAATAAATAAATAAATAAATAAATAAATAAATAGAAGGAATCAGTGAAGTGGTTTGCATAAGTACTTATATCAAGATTCAGAAAGTTAGTCTTTTCCACCATTAAAAAGCTGTGGCATTTATAGCTTGCTTACTTGCTTAACTAACTAAATAAATAATCTTTTCCTAGTGTGTAAGACTAGCTCTCAGCACATTTTGTAAAAGAAGAACTTGAAATAACCATTACAAATAATTGAAGCTTAGAAAAAAAAAAAAAAGTCCAAACAGATAAAATTACTAGTTTTTTAGTTCCACAGAAAAAGGCCAAGGACACAGTGTGACAATAGTGAAAGGAATTTTTTTTAAACAAAAAACTTTCAGAGAGTTTGGGATGTTTCCCACAGTTCAGTTAGAAAAAACAGATCACATGCATGAGCACTTTTAGTTTGGAGCAGCAACAGCTACATTCTGTACATTAAGTCACTGTTTCACTTGGGATTCTTATTACTGATATACTTAACTGATGTATAACATTAAAAATTAGTTCAATAGCCATGCTTAGTCTTTGATCTCAGCTAATTTTACTGCTATGTCTCCAAATTCAATTACCATAAGTATTTTTTCATAAATAAATTCTTCTCAAACATCTCCTTATCCTGTGCATATAGCATCTCAGTCCAGTGGGCCCTGTGAAATCTTTCTTTCTTCATATCCACAATCTCTCTCTGCCTTTTAATGGCTAATATTGCATTCCTGTCTAGTTTACTGTTTGAGCACTTTTTGAGCACGATTTGAGCACTGCTGCAAATCGTCCATGTAGGACTGACTGTGGGTTTAAACTGCAGCAGATTTATATTAGGAAAAGGTTTGTAAAGAAAAGGATAGAAAAGCACTGCAAGAAATTCTCCAAGAAGGCAGTGGAGACTCAGTTGCTGCAGATTTTCAGGGGCAGACCACCAAGCCTCTGTAAGGATAGTGGGGGTCCTGGCACTTCTATTCTTGTTCAGCAGCTTCCTATGGTAAATTTACCTTGCGTTAGTGCTGACAAAGGAGAGTGCTGAGCTAAGAGCTATGTCAGGACTGAGGTTTAAAACAGACACAGGTTTAGTGGAGGACTTGTTAGTGTTAGGTCAGAGGTTGGACTCTATGATCTTGAGGTCTCTTCCAACCTAGACAATTCTGTGATTCTGTGATATCCTCATGTTACTGTTGTTGCTTCTCTCCCAAGGGACAAGAGCTTCCTCCTACTTGCCCATGATAACCAGCATGCAGATAATCCACATATACACTCCTCCCCGTTCATGCCTCTGCAGATCAGGCTTGTTTTATCTGCACCTTTCTCTGGACACAACAGCCTCTGACAGCCCCTTCCTACTCTTTCTGCCTTAGATTCAGCTGCCTCTTCCTAAATGCCTCTCTAATGGGGAGTGCCAGCCGAGGTTTAAAGACAGATCACACACCTCTGAAGAGCTAAACAGCAAACACTTATGAGGAGAGCCTGGCCAGAGGAAAGGCTGCCAGCAGGCAATTAGTGCATGAGCATCTCCACATTGCCTGAGGGATGAACATTGTGTTAGTTTTTAGGCAACATCCTTTGCTCTCCTTCCTTCTGTTTCATGTGGCAGTGTGAACTTTCAAGGAGACTGCAGACAAGGTAGAGAAGGCAACAGGACAGGGGAAAAAAACAACATCCCCCAGTTGGTAGTGGTTGTTTTACTTTAGTTTTACTTCAGTTATCCTATGAATACAGCATTCTTCCTGAAACTCCAGTTTGTCTTTTATTTCCTCCGGCCGTTTCTCTGAAAGCTCTGGCTTGAAAGTGATTAATTTTTAATTGTTCATGGGATTTTTGTTTCCTAAAATTTTCTAAAACTTTGCATTTTTATAGTTAGTTCTGTGGAAGGATCTTAAAGCACTTTCTAAATGATAAATTAAGGCTCTCCAAAACTGCATGAGGTGGAAAACAAATTAATGAGGAAAGGGAGACCAATTCACTTACCTCTAGCTGAATAGTTAGTCCTCAAAATACCCAGGAGGAGGACCCCAGCTTTTAGTGCTTACTCTTGTGCTTTAATGTCACTTGAAGTACAGTGGTTATGAAACTACAATCAAGTATTCTTCTACAGTAAAATGCTGAATCATGGTTTGGTACTCATGGTATCTATCGAGAAAGCTTCATGAATCCACAGGCGCAGGTCTGCAGACTGAATATCCCATTGTAGTCTTATCTGCCTTATTATTTTTAATGAAGCAAAACAAAACAAAACAAAAACAAATAAAATTTTTTTTTAAAAAAAGAAGAATCTCACTCTCATGAGTTATATGTATATGTATATATAGTTATCTATATAAATAAAATGAAAATAGATTTCTTCAAAATTCACTAAAAACACAATGTAAAAAGTAAATGAAAATAGATTTCTTCAAATTCACTAAAAACACAATGTAAAAAGTAAATTTCCTAGAAAGCTTTACTACAGGAAAAATTACTAGGCCTTACCTTACAGTAAAAATTGCACAAGGGAAGATAAGATTCAAATCTCAAGTTAGTGGCTTGGAAGCATCTTTTGATGATATCAAACTTGCCCAACAATCAGTTCTGCTCTAACAGAAAGGGCAGGACATTTGCTGTTCTTGTCTCCTGGGCACGGGAACCACCACTTTCCCCCTTCCCAGCCTAGTCCTAACCTTCCAAGGCAGAGCTAGCACTGCACACAAGCTAATTGCTGTCATAAAGATGGCACTTGTAGCTAGCTCTTAATTAGGGCTGAGATAGTAAACAATATGTAATATAAATTAAATGAAAGCACCAATAATTAAGTAATTAATAAAATTTGGGCGCTGTCTTCTTTAAACAACATAAACCTTACTGAAGTCAATGGGAAATGACCAAAAGCCAAATATGATACATCAGTTCAGTTGTTTGGTAGATGTTTTATACAAAAAAAATATATAGTCAATATTCAGTTGTACTTCCAAGCATTTATTTTTGCCTTCCCTTTTTCAGTTCATCAGCTTCACAAATGAAATATGTACATATATATATATATTTGGGCAGTTTAGAAACGCGTGGAAAAAGTTCTTCTGAGAAAATATTAGAGCTGCCTTTTGAATTCATTTGGTACTTAAGTTAAATATTACAAATTATATATAATAAATAAATTTTAAAATAAAAGCAAAACAACCATGCCTTTCTACAGGGAGGAACAAATATTCCAGTATTCTTCCAATTTGAGTCTTGCTAGCTGTGCCCCTACTCAAAAACAGGCTTAATTTTTGTTTTTTTAAGGATCCTAAACTGCCCCTGTGACAAGGTAACACAGAAGGAAGTTTACCAGAGAGAAGAAAATATCTTAGGCAGACTTTGGTTGCCACTCCCCAGTGAAAATCGTCTGTAAAGGAAGACTGCAAGCAGTGCCACAATCTCCCTGTTGCTAGACTCATATCATCGAAGCAGTTACTGCCCCACGCAGTTTATGAGAGTGTACTGGTGTTTCTAATCCTCTGAGAGACTGCACCAACGTGCAATTTTGTGGTGGTCACAGTGCTGTGCCACTGGTTTTTGAGCCACTGCACAGTGATGCCTACTGTTGGAGGAAGGAAGTTCAATTTTTCTGATTCCTGTCATCAGCAGGGTACAGCAGGCCTGCCTGCTAACGGAGACATCTACAAAGTTCTTTAGCTGGTTTGTTGGCATTGAGAAATGTCTTTTACATAACTACTATTTCAGAGTCTGTGTGTATAACATGAGCACTTTTAGGCAGAAAACCCAATTACATTGTCTCCCTCAACATTTTAGTGCTGATTCTTAAAATGCATATTGCATGCACTCACATAAAGCAGAAATGCTCTATATTTTGAGGAACAAAATGCTGTGCCACTGCTAACATGCACATTTTCCATGCAAGTTTTGTTCTTACAAAAGCTCTTGGTCAACAAGGAACAGTTTGTACACAAATCACTGCAACTGAAGCACTGAGCATAGCATACTACTGGCACTGGCAGGACCTGTTGCAAGCTTAGAAGCATAATCTGAAACTGTCACATATATGACCCCATTGCAATTCTTTTTGCTGTTAACAAGGCTTATTTAATGCTCTGACAATGCACTCCTTCCTGGTAATAAAATATAGTTTCATTATCTCACATAAACTGGCATAGAATATTATATTTTTTATCATATTTATTATTGGCATTGATTTACAATGAAAACTGAGTTTGTCCAAGGGAGCGCAGTGCAAATAGAAGGAAAAGCTGCAGGACACAAATAGATCTAACTGATAGAAATGTATCAACAACAATCAATGACAGTGCCTTCTGGAGAAACACTGCACATGAGTTGTTGAATGTTAACAGTGCATTTTTTACTCTGTAAGAACCAAAGGATTTCTGTTGTGTAATAATTAAATAAAGGTCTGCCTCTTGAAGATAACCATTAACAATAAAGCTGAATGGATTCTCAGTTTATGTGAATTGCTGCAAGCCACTAGAAGTGTTGTCTGCTTCACATCACCTGTGAATAGCACTTAACAGGAAATTATTAATAGGTCAATTCTATTTTCATTGCACGCTAGCCATTGTTAAAGCATATGCCAGAATTATAACCATTTACCTGTAATCATCTATTTTATTTTTCTAATAGAACACTTGATTTGTGATTTATTTTTTTTTCTTCTCAAAACAGGTGGATGTTTTGGTCCATACATGAGTTATGACTGGACTAAAGGGGAAAGTGCTTGCTAGTTACTAGAAATATATTTTAAATCTGGTGCCAATCTGACCTTTCTGCTTAGATGTATTGTATAAGAAATAGAAGCAGAAGCAGCACAGAGTGAAATAAAATTGAATGCAAGCAGTCAAGCAGGAAAGGCATTTGCTGCTTATGTTCCCATCTTCTGGAGTAATGTATGCAAGTGCCATAAGATGTACTGACAATATTATTTCTGGAGGCCAGAAAGAATCAGCATAAAAAATACTGCATACATAAAATAGCCTAAAGTGAACCACTGCCTTCAAATAGTGAGAGATCTGTTTTGAAATATTTTGCTAAAACTAGTATTTTCTCTTCAAAAAGAACTGACAACAAATTTGAGCCTTAGAAGTTTGTGGCATTCACATGTTGGATGAAGAGGCAGGAGCTCCAAGCTTTGGCACTGCACTGTGACCTCAAGACTCTCATTCCTCTTTGTCTGACTCTTGTTCTGGTGGGTGTTTACACTGATAGTCCTTAGGGAGAGGGATCACCTTTTACTATGTAATACAAACAGAGGTTTATCAAAACTATCCCCTCCCCATCTCATCTATGGTAATCCCACCAGAATTTAGTGATTATTTATATCTATATTTACGTTTCTAAGTTTCTGTATAGAGCCCTCTTAGGTTGTTCCTGTGCTTCTTCCTTCATTCTTCTGAAGGGAATGAAAATTCAGAAGTAAAGTGCTTAAAAATAAAAGAAAAAAGAAAAAAGAAAAAAGAAAAAAAGAAAAAATGAAAAAGAAAAAAGAAAAAAAAAGAAAAAAGAAAAAGTAGTCAGCCAAGCAAGGTTTGTGGATGCACACTGGCAGAAAGTTGAACCTGGAAATGAAGAGTGCTCATAAGAATTTGACTAACAGAATAAAAACTTGGAGAAGGTTTACTTTAGCAGTGAGAACATGGAAAGAGTAGCTCACCTGGCTGGAAGTATGCAATTTATGTGAAGGTGTACACATATATTTATTTCTCCTTTTTATATGTTTACATAGAGATGTCTTTTTCACAACTGTTTCAAATGAGAAAAAGGAAAAAAAAAAAAAAGCCCCTAGAGCTGGCATGCTTGTGAAGAGCATTTGTAAAGTAAAGGTATTACTACACTAATGACCTGTGTCCTACAGAAAATGCTTGCCTCTATTAGAGGAGTTCTGGATGGAAAGGTAGAAAAAATAAATTATCAAAAACATATTTTTTAAAAAGGTATATTTTTTAAATGGATGAGCTGAGCCAAGTTGTTTAGAACAAAATAAAAGAAAGCTGAAAATCAGAGCTTTCAGTCTGAAACTCTTGATCTCAGGAGAAGAACAGTTTGGAATTTAGTCCCCAGATGAAAACTTGGATTTGCACGTTTTGCTTTCAGAGTGGTATTTTTAGCTCAGAGGCAGGCTGAAAAAAAAATGAAGTTACTGAAATTTCATAAAATCAATTTCTAAGCCTTCTTTAATCTCAAGTTTAAACAAATTCAATTTGTTTTAAGCCACAAACCTACAATTTTTGTATTATTTTTGGTGAGGAGGCAGGGAACAGCTTTTATTTGAAGAATGCTTTTAACCTATTTGCATCTTATGATCTTCTAGCATTCCTTTGGAACCCTTTCCCTCTCTTCTGGATTATTCAAAAGAAATCCACATGCTGGTCCCACTACTGATGTCCTAAGTTGAGCTCATGCTCCTTCTTGCATACACTGACCTGGACAGTTGGGAAGAGGACAAAAAAAACATCTAGTTCTGCATGGAAAGTTTTAACAGTCTTTATCCTATCTGTGCTGAAAGCTTCCTTAGCCTCTGGTCTTTGAATTCATTAATCATATGATGACTTGGTAAAATTAAACTGTTTTGAATGTTTATTTTTCAAAGGCTATGGCAACGAATCTATAAAACAAGCAGATTTCTTTTGCTAGTAGTCTACTTTAAAAGAGGGAGTTGATACCTGTCTGAGATACTTCATGTAATGTGGCTCCAATCATATTAAAGAGAGACATTTCTACTAGTATCAGAATATGTGAAATACATGAAATACATTGACACAGCACCACAAGTGATTTTAACAAAGTCACCCTAGAGTTACTCTGGTTTAGCTTAAAGCTGAAATGAAAATAGAAGCTGACTGTCAATTAGTATCAAGGAAAATTCATGACGACTGAAATATGCAGAAAATCCCAACAACAGTGTGATGAGACAAAAAACTGCCAACTTGTGCTGCATCTAAAAGCATAAATATGTCATGGCAGAGAGACAAAACTACTTTGATTAGTACAGGTCACTGCCTGTACCTTCCAAATCATTTCATTTTTCTGAACCCTGTTGTAAACATGCAAGCCACTTTTGCTACTTCTGATGAAGTCTGGGGGAACACAGACAGATCCTACACCTCTGCAAGAAGTTACTTCTTTTTCAGAACTCCAGGTAAGGATTTGGGGGTTTTCAAGTTTGTCAGCATGTTGTTCTGAAAAGGATAAATGACAAAGCAGGCTCTGACTACAGTGGCATGTTTTCAGATTTGATACATTCAGGGAATGAGGGAGTGACCAAATATACTGGAGTATAGGGAAAAAAAGAGGATGTGTTTGCTGAATTAAGGAAAACATTTAATTTTTCAGGCTGTTTTAAAATATGCTTGTCATCATTTTGAAAGGCATTATTATACACATCAGAGTGGATTTACTGCATAGGTGTGCCCTTCAGTGCCTGATGCAATGCTGGTCATCTGGCTATGTTGCTCTACACACTCCCAAAGTATTAGAGCTGTAATGATTTCTGCACAAGTGCTTAGATGGCTTAGAATGCAGAAAACGGGATGTCAATAAACACCACTGAATATAACTCACAGTTTAACAAAAAATTTTAAAAAGGTGAGGGAGAGAGGGAGAAATATCATGGCTGTGGTGTTACAAGCAAAGACTTGTTTTCATTTTTCTCTGAGATATAGATGTATGCAACTAAACCCTCATTCATTTCTGTCAGGTATTACAAATGTTATTAGAGACAGCAATGTTCAAGTCCACAAGACATTAATATTTCATTAAGAACTGGTAAAAGCTGAGAAAAGTGTAATCATTGTCTTGAAGGGGATTAAAAAAAAAATATTTCTCCCAGAAAGCGGTGATTCCAGTTCACTATCTTCTGAGCAGTAAAATTCTACTAAAATGCAAACAATCTTCTCTCAGAGTTCACTGCATCCAGAGGAAAGAACCTCTGCTGATTTCAACAGGCTGTGAGTTCTGTTCTCAGATAGGAAGAGAGGTGACCAGGACGAAATCTATACTAAATTTAGCTATTAAGGACTGAACCTTAGAACAACTTCCCTGAAAATGAAAAGGGAGAATTTTCAAAAAATGTTTTTGACTTTGTTGAAAATCATAAAAGTTACAAAAAGTGTGGAAATGAAATAACATTTAGAAGTTGTAGACTACTTCTTTCAGAATTCAATCCATGATATCTTCCTTTTTATAATGAATTTCTTCATAAAAATAAGAGTTATACTTCTATTCCCTTGCGAGTTAAATTATTTTAAGAGGAAGGTTTCTTTCTGTTCTCTCACTGCTGCCAAATAATAAAGAACAAGCTGCAACATCTGTAATGAATATTGCAGGTTGAAGAAAATACAATATAAATTAATAGCATAATAATAATAAAAAACTATGCTAGCTACTTCTGTGAAGTGACACACTATCCATGTGGTACTTTATCTCCAGGAGCTGGCTAACTCTCCTTATGGTTTTAGTTTGTAGGGTGACTTTACAGGTGGTCTTCCTGAACACTAGGCTAGCTAAAAGACAGCTCACAAATGCATATTTGTACCCAACTATAAATATGTTTGGTATTTGCAATGGTCACTGGCTTCAAAGTAAGGTTTCTCTATTAACACATGAAGTTTAAAATAAGCATCCCTTTTGAGCCACAGTAAAGGGCATATTATCATTCCTTTCAGAGATACATGCAGTGGCTGATTGTACAGTCATTTTCATTAACATAAGACCTTTAATCAGCCTCTCAAAAACAAGAAAACATGCACAACACTTTTAAAGCTTTTCTCTGGGTGTCTAACTTAAACATTTTACCTCCTTTTGTCTGCTGTTTTTCCAGAGGTCTCGGTGGGATTGTGGGAAGAAAGGGCTATGTCTGCTTCAGAACAACATGAAATCTTGAACAGCTAGGAACAGCTGCCTTAAGGCAAAGCTCAGCATTGCTGCCTTCTCTCTGAAAAATGTGGCAATTTTAGTTAAAAACTGGGAGGAGAGTCAATACAGCTGGCAAATCAAAGTAACATCACCCACTAACTTTCTAACAGCAAAGTAAGCAGTAATATTGCTTAGTCACTCGACCTGCACCATTGCACTGGCTTCTACATAAAGATAAGCCCTAGCTTATAGGTAACAGAGACCATTACAATGCTAAATATGATTTATGAACATATTTTTCCCTTTTCCTGCCACAGTATTTGACAGCTTGTTCATGGTTACTAGTTATATAAAATGATTTCTGTCTGTAAAACAAACTAAGAGAAGGATACCATGTCAATTTTCCTTCCATTTAAAGACAGGTATAAAAACACGTTTACTCTAAAACAGTAAAACTCCTCATTTCGTAAGCCCTTACACAAATTAGTCCAGAAGTCTAGATAAACTAACAAACAGTGACCCTGTAATAAAAAGGGGTAACCCACATAACAAGGAGAAAGGGAATAACAATAATTTGTTTAGTCTAGTTTTGGTCTTTGGAGAACCTAGCAGAACCCTGTACCCCTCAGCCATTTCTGGGCCAGATTAGAAGAAATCTCTGCTTTTAGATTTACCTAAAATCTACCAGCAGTTCCCTTTTTCACTTCAGGAGCAAAACTGCTACTCTCTTACTATTTTCTGGTCACAGATTCTATACTGTGGTGTAACGCTGGCTTCTGTTACAGCACATACAGCCTTGAAATCAGGCAGAAACTAATAAAAGGATGGGAAACACATGACAAAGTAATGTGAAAGTAGGTGAAAAGGAAAGGAGTCTAAGGTAGGCCTATTTCAAATACAGGATAAATATAATTTGCTTCCAATAAAACTTAGCTTTAATGAAGACAGTTGTTGTCTGAATCTGTTTTTCCACTTCTGAAGGCTCCAAAGAGACACCAAGAGTTTACAGAAGATGGAAAGCATAAGTATGTATTACATAAACATTAATGAGGTCATAACCTCAGTTGGAGATTACAATCAACTCCTATGAGTAATATGAATAAATGCACTATGCAAGTACATTTTATTATAAGAATCATGATATACATGTAGTTGTGTTGTAGACCTCTGAATTAGTGAAACAGAAACAACTTTAAACATTTTCTCCAGAAAGAGATATCATAACAATATAAGATGTTCTTTTACTGTCAATAATCCCCAGGATGTTTCTAAAAATTAGAAAATCTACCTGCCTAAAATGCAGAAAATTATCAGTCAAATCCAAACTGAAGCTTGCTGTGTTGGGTAAAATAGAATTACTCACTGAACTAAAAATAATATTTTCCAAAGTTCAATGGTTTAGCAAGGCCAGTTTCTTGAAAATGTTAAAGAATAATGAAGAAACCTGAGAGACGGAAACAAGAAGAGCTATTTTAACAATATGCTATTAAATGCCAGACAGCACAGCCAAGCAATTATGTGGAGAGTGTCTTCAGTCAGTAAATAAACACAAATATGAAATATGAAACTGCTTACCAACAAAAGAATAAAATTTTGTGCTAGCGTTCACAAACATTTAATGTTACCTTCCCTAACCTTCAATAATCTCCAAAATACATCATCACAGAGACTAACAATATAAACTTCTGTCTGTTATGCTTCACAGAAGTCCCCTGGGGACCAAAACAGTCTGTGGCTACAGGTGCTCCATGTGCTCCCATGCAAAAGGGATCATGAATGTTAATATGAGCCCCCCACCACCTTTATGAAGCCCAGTGATCCTTCAGTGGACCACAACTCACATGCTGGATAAGTTCAGTCTCAAATACATGACAGAAATGTAACCCTCCCTCAGGTCTTGGCTGGCAATTTGTTCTATTGTGCTGGCCTTTGCCAGCTAATGTCTCATTGGCAGCTCTACCCAGCTTTTTCTCTGCTATTGCTCTGGTCGATTGGGTCATCCCTCCCAATAGTATCTTAGTGCATTAACTCCATTCTCAGGAAGTATACAGAGCCAAGCAGGGATTAGTCACAGATGCTCAGCATCAGGCCTATATAACAAGTCTTCTGTTTTTTTTTTTTTTTTAAATAATCTAAAATGTTTCCTCACAGCCATGCTACGAGTTAAAGAATTACTAGCTCTTGATATCCAATGCACTAGATATAACTGAAACTAAACCATCCCTTTTGCAACATTTTAATAAAAATTAAAATAAAATTTAAAAAGCAGCTCATTCCTTCAAGCTTGGAGCATAGCTGTTTTTAACAGGTATTCCATAAGATGTACCAAGTAGATAGATAATTTAACAGATCCCAGCCTGCTCCGTGGGCTTCTCAATTCATCTCCTTACCAGATTTTAAAACATCCTGTCCATCTTTCTGGTGTTACACAGGGCCAAAGCCTCAGCCAAATAGCTTCCAGATCAAGATTGAAGAACAACAATAATATTTGTGGCTTACTACTCATTACTAAAAGGAAGGGGAGAAGATGCTTTGGTGGGCTACCGCAACTTAAATTCCCATTTGGATGAAAAGGTATCACAGCTAAAATGAGATGGTTGCAAAACAGGAAACACACTGTGTTTTTAAGATGTCATTAAAGAACACGCAACCTAATTTGTCTACTGAGAAATGCTGAGGGCCTTGAGTTGGTCATTCTTGGGTTTAATCATGTAGGCTCTGTTACTAAAGACTTCAGTAAACAGGGATGGATTTAGGCTGTGATTTTCAGTGTCCGTATTCCATGGGGGCTGGGTATTGCAGGTCTCAGAGCAAGTCTATTATCTCTTCAGCCCCAAGATAATTTCTTCATTAGTATTTTTATCAATTTGTATCAGATATGTAGCATGCAGGAAGCTCTCTTAATCCCCCTGGCTCTCATAAAGCAGGCTATATTGCAATTGAAAGAGAATACTCAGTTTACAGCCTTGTTAACATGCTAACAATCAAGATTTTACATTCTACAAGCCCCTTATTAAAGTGGTAAATTAATTAGCTTGCCCAGACAGTAAAGGTCTGAGACTATCATCTAATATGAACTTAATTTTTCTTCCATTTCAAACACAGCCAAGCACATTCCCATGACAAAGCTTTCAAGGTCAGGTTAACCAGTGCAAGGACTAGGTTTCTGGCTGGCCTATTTTCAGGAAAATAGAATTTGTCCTGCCTCCCTTTGTCTGTCTGCTCAAAAGCAAGAACAGTTTCAGAATAATTGATGAAATACTGGCTATTTCAGCAGTGAACTTTTTATGTTACTATTCTTAACATATCATTAACACTATTTATTCTTATTACATGCCCTTTTTGTATGTTTTTTCAGCCTATGTTTAATACTGTGATTGGCATTGCCACTTCCAGTTGTCATCTACAAACAACAATCACAGCCACAAACCCCAGTCTCCACGGGAATTGCTCTTTGCTGCTGTAGAACAACTAGTTAAACAATTTGTCCTGTAGGAGAAAAGGTTCCTCTAAGTATTTGGCTCTCAGAAGTCAGTGACTTTATTAATCTTTTATCTGTCTCCAGTATTTTTTATGCCACTAAAGGGCAAGTTTGCACACTTGTAATGAGTGAAATATGGGATTGATCTATATATCCTCTTCCTATCTGGAATTTCAAAAGTTTATCCTTCTGCTCTGCCCTTATCTATTGCTACAATTTCTCCTGCTTCCTCTGATGTACAAGATTGTTTGCACTATTGTTCTGGCCCATACCAAATACTTTTCCTCACAGATTTTTATTTCTTTAACACTGCATTTTTTTTTAATTTTTTTTTCAAAATCTGATGTTAATAACATAAATCTCAGAGCTCAGCCTTAACCTTGCAGTTATAAACCAAGTCTGTTCATTAGCTTCATTTTTCATATAACAGAGGGAAACCAAGCAGCCAAACAGCCCAAGTTTGAAACGAGACGTGGCTGGATTATTGGCAACTGTCAGAGAAGCAAAGGATTATAAAAATACAATCTATTCTGTGTGATTGAGAGGCATGAAATATAACCTTCCAGCATTAGCATCTGAAGCATCCTAAAAGCTGAGAGAACCTATTTGAATCCTGTTCATTTAAAATTTAATGGTGTTTTCCTGTATTGCAGATATGGTATAGAACGATGGGAGTTAAATACATTATGGAATTCTAAACTGTAGTCATTAGTGGAAAGAGAAACTAAAATCCAGAAGGGGATATCATTTCCTAAATGAGGATAAGAGCTAATCAATCCATGTCTTTCTAAAATCTAATTATGAAGTCTAAATACTTTATGGATAAGACATTCTGATAATGTCCAAGCTGTTTAACAATTGGAAACATACCTCAGGTGATAGCTTTGCTAACGGGTTTTCAGCTGCACACAGTCCAATTGTGGCTACAGAGTTCCAAAACAACTTGATGTTTGTTTATTCATGGGCAGGAATAACGGAGTGGGACTTTTTGTTGTTGTTTGTTTGTTTTCTAGATGTTTTAAGCCATTTGTGGTAACTCATGAGGATTTCTCCCTATGTCTTTAGATGTGCAAATAAATTAGGAGACTTTCACACTAATCATTTGTTGTTTACTACCATACTGGAACAGGAAAACATTGTCTACTTCCCCGCAAATCCAGTATTCTAATCAGCTAAACCAAGTTTGGCACAAAAAACTTGTTCAAGCCTTCTCAAGTCTTTAAAAGTCTTTCTCTGCTGAGCCAGCCCAGGAAATCATGTTCATACTTAAAAGGTGTGATCAAGGACTCCAAGAGCACCAATGGGCTCTGCAGCCTCCTTCCTGATCACTGACCTGCAGCTGGTCCAAGTTACTGTCACTCAGCCTGCTCTGCCCCCCCACTTTAGGTACTCTGGGCCATCATCATCAGCTCCCACTTACCTCTCTCTGGAGAGTAAGCCAACCCTCACTACTGTCTGACAATGAGATTTGCAAACACTTTTCCCCTATGGTTTCCTGCATGATAGATTTGTGATATCAATTAATTCATAACTTCCCTACACATTCCTTGAATGATTATTGTAGACAGTTCAGGATTTAACATTACATATTTCTTCAAACATCTTTGAGTTTAAAGCCTGAAGAAGCTGGACAGCACAAAACAAAGTAGATCTTTCAAGACTCTGATTCTCAGAAGCTGCCACCGCACCTCAGGAGTCCAGCCACTTCTCTTCAAATATTTGAGTATAGGAAAGTATTTATTATTATTATTATTATTATTATTATTATTTATTAATTTATTTATTTATTATTTTTTGGCTGTAACTCCACCTCAACAGTAAGATACAATGCACAAGTTAAATTAAAAAAAAAAAATTTGAAAAAATTGATTGCCTCAAATATCTTTGTAAAGATTGCCATACACATCTTAACAAGTTTCTACCCAGAAGGATCTGCTCTGAGCAGTATCTCTTTAGGTGACACAGAATTGCCACAAATCTCCTATCTGTTCCAAGCAGGACAAGAGTCACATAAGAGAAAGAAAAGTCACAAAAGGCTGGATTTTTAAACTGCTAGTAACCTCTTGTTTTTAAATACATTCCATAAGCTAATTAAATAACCTGAGAGGACATTAAGAGTTATCATGAAAACCCACATGCAATTAAATATTGAGATAACTGCTAAGTTGCATCTCAATTAGAACGAGTTTGTGTTGGTTGTTCTGTTTGTCAGCCAAGGATCAGATATTGATTTTCAGTGTATTAAAAGGAGGAAGTTGTAGACCAAGTGGGCAGTAGGTAGAAGTGCTTGGAGGAGTTTGGCTTACGTAAGGAAATGAATACATTTGAACCTTGAATAATGAGAATCAAGGGGGCAAGAGCATGACTGAAACATAGTGCTTATTTAACAAATAAGCAAATAAATAACAAATAGACATAGGTTACCAAAGTTGGGAGCATAGTTGCACCTATAACATCTGAAAAAGATAGGCTTAGGTTTATAATTATTTCTTCCTTTAATCAAGAGAATAAAAATCCTTTTATGGGAAAAATTAGTTACAAAACACTGCACAAGGAATGAGAAACAAAACTTATGATAGATTATTACAATCAGCACATATTAACAAAGAAAGCCCATCTATCTTGCATGTTTTGCAAAACCATCCTTTCTTTTCTTAAACAGGAAATTAAATACTTACAGTCAGAATCACAAGAAATAAAACCCAGTTATGTGAACTGAATCTTTCAGCTTTGATGTACTTCATTAATCAGGTTCTTTGCTTTCAGTAAAAACTTTAGTTTCTTTATGGTGTTTTGCACATATCTTGAAACTACGTTGGCAATGTATCTTCTAACATGAAGAAGGCAGTTCCAGTTCTGCATACAGTGCATATTCTACCTGTGCTTTCATCAGAGCTGGACTTCTATGTTTTATGAGCACCTGTCCAGCAGAAATTGGCATGGCCACTGGTCTGACATTATAGGCCACATAACAGGGAGTGTTCTGGGCAGAAATGGGAAGAAAACAGTTGTTATCAGAGCAGCATTTATAAGTGATCTAACATTATCTTTTCTCATTTCTTCTGAGATGCCTCTTTTTAGTAAAGGCAGATACGTGTGTGTTTGTTTTTTCCTAAAAGTCTCTGGCTTGTTGAAAATCACAGTACAATCTAAACTAGACCTTTTCTTTCAAAATTTTCCAGACTCAGGATGTTACAGTTAAACTCTATTGCTGTTGTTCTATTGTTGTTGGTGGTGATGGAGCATCCACTTCCCTCAAAGAATTTTGGGCCCTGTATCAGCCCTCACCTAGGCCACTATGGTACTTGCAGAAGCTTCCAGTGAGAACAGATGTCTGGGCAAAAACTCAGACCTTGGCTCTGGACTGGGGAAACACTTGCCAAGTACAAGTCATTCCAAATAATGTGTTTTGGCATTAATGAACTGATCATTTTCCATAGACAGATCAGCACTAGAATACTAAATGTGGATAAGGTACAGGTCCCCAAGGAACTGCAAGTACTCCAGAAAACAAGGCTGAGTTCTAAGCCCTGGGTCAATATTGGAGATACAGTCTCAAAAATCATGACACACTA
This sequence comes from Anas acuta, assembly GCF_963932015.1. Lineage (NCBI taxonomy): Eukaryota > Metazoa > Chordata > Aves > Anseriformes > Anatidae > Anas > Anas acuta. The sequence goes on along the minus strand of NC_088979.1, from coordinate 110,620,028 downwards.
TTCCAGAGGATTAATATATATTCAAGAAGAAATGATGAACAACACAACTGACTAAGCAGCATTTCTTTAGAAATGGGTCGTGAGCTATACCATAGTAAATAATATGCTGTTGGCAAAAGGGAAAGAAAAGACAGAGCACATACTAGGAAGTATAACCGGGCTAGACAAGACATAGGCCAGTCCTCTGTTCTGCTCCACCTTACTGAGACCTTGGCTAGAATAACTCCTCTGTGTACTTTGGGATATTTCAGAGACATTGACCAATTCAAGTTCAAAGAACAACGAAAAAAAATGATCCAAGTTCTGGAAAACGTTATCTGTGAGGTAAGATCCATGAGACAAGGTTGAGACAAACTGTGTTTGCTCCACCAAAGGAAGGGACAGAAGTGGGCAAAGGCAACCCTTGAAGTGTATAAAAGGCTGCTGTACAGAGGTAGAAGATAGCGTGCTCTTCATGAAGATGTACAGAAAACAGAAGAGTATGACAGTTACTGCACAGGCTGCAGGAGATGTTATGGACTTATCACTATAGGAGCTACTGGGGAAAAAAAAAGTTAAGCAAAAATCTATTAAGAATTGAAGTGGTAGTACTCTCTACGCACTAGGACTGAGAGTGATCTAGATGATTTCTGCCATCTTAGTCTCTCACCCCTTCCAACCATCTCTCTGTGTAAGATAAATTCATTTTTTTCATCAATTTTTTTCATCTTTTTTTTTTTGCTTCTGAAAAAAAAATAAAATAAAATAAAATTATCTGGCTCATTCAATTAAGGGAAAGATTATCAGAGCTGTGAAGACTAGCCAAGAAAAGGCAGACAAGCTCTGAGCAGCCTAGCTGGCTGGGTTACAGAGTGGCAGAGGGTGAGCACCCCAGTAAGAGTTTTACCAGTGCCTTCATTTTGTGAAAAAGCTGGGATGGAAGTGCTCTATGACTGCTTAATTTTCTGCTGGAGGAGAGTAAATACCTTGCACTTCAGATATGATGAGTAACTTTTAGATGTGTTACTTGCCTTCCTCTCTTCCCCCTTCCCTCATTTAACAAACACTCTAGACACCAGGCTGCTGGGTAGTACTAGGATTGATATTCTGAAAAATATTTTCCCCTTTTATCAGCATCCAGTAAGGCAAGAAAATCTGATGTATTAAGAAAAAGTAATTTTTGTTTTATCTAGGAATAATTAACTTTCTTTCATGTTGCTCCTTCCTACATAGAAGCTCAGCTGAAGAAGCTGTTTCACTTTTCAGTTGTGTTTGTTCTGGAAGACCTTTTGCTTGTTAAAGCTGTTGAAAGTATGGAACAGAATCATGTAGTGGGCCTAATAAAAAAGTATCTGTTAATCATAATCAGAAATAGTGATCAGTTCCTCTACAGGTATAATCTCTTTCTCAAAATAAGGACAATAAAAGACAGGATCAATCATGTAATAAGCTAGTGATATCTACTTGATGGCAATGACCAAAAAAAAATCTAATTTTTTTTTCTCCTTAACTTTTTATCATATTTTTTTCCTTATGATAGAGAACTAACAAGCCCCAAATCTGCCTACTTCCTCGATGTGTTGGATCTTTGAAAGGTATCCTTTCAAAAATATCAAGATTGTTCATTCCACAATTGTCACGAGGAACATAGATCAAAATCACGATTTTCTGAAAGTCATCCATCTCTAAAACAGAACCACAATGCTGGATTTATGCCCACCTGTGTGTGTATAGCCACATACATTAACCTGTGGCTAATAAACAGTTACTTGGTAGAGTCCTCATTAAAAATATATTTTAAAAGCTTAAATGTATGTTAAGATACTAATCTTACAGCCACAATGGGCAATAGTCATACAAAGACACCTGAGTTTCTGCCCAATTGGGTATGGAGTCCAGTTTTGTTATCCCCAAGTTCAAGAGAGACATCCGAAAAATTTGAAAGGGTCCAATGGAGGACCATTGAGGTGACCATTGGGTGGAGAAGGGACATATGAAGAGAAGCTGATGTAACTATGTTTGGCCTGAATAAGAGAAGGTGCAAGAGATTTAATCATAGACTTCCACTGCCTAAAAGGTATATGTGGAAGATGAAGATGCTTTCTTCTCAAGAATGCAAAGCAACAGGACAAATGGCAATGGGGCATAAGTGAAAATTCTGCTGGAATATAAGAATTTAATTATTTTTTACCATGAAAATAAACATTAGAAAAAGCTCCCTAGAGAACTGATAGAATTTCCATCACTGCAAATATCCAGGCATCAGTGTTAATATACTTAAATAACAAATCACTTTGCACCAAACAGCAGCTTTCAATTTCCATGTTTATTTGGAGACATACTGTCTAGTAGGAGTACAGGAAGATTTAAGAAAGAGTAGTTATCAAATGGAAATAATTAAGCAAAATCAAAAGGGATGTCAAAAGCTACATTTTTCACCCACTCTGCAGAGGTCTCAAATAAGAACAAATTGTGCATCTACTGAAGAAGAGATAAAAAAATGAAAAAATAATAATAATTAAAAAAAAAGAGGCTCTGGATTGTCTTTCAGCTCTCTGACAATGAAGAAACAGCTATCATTCGTGTTGCCTGATCATGGCCAAATTGCTGTGCCATTATTGAAGGCTTTATTACCCATTTTGACATGAATGGAGCATTCAAAACGAGAACAGATAATGCCAAATCTCTTTTACCCCAGAATTCTTCTGGCTGCAGCTCCACTGAAATAAGCAGTATAGACTGGAACTAGCATTCAAATGTGCTATTGTGATTAGTTTGTTTCAAAGGCCCTGACGTATCATTAGTATTAAAGCCATTTTGTTTTGTTTTTCTTTTGGGGGCATGGTAATTAATACTAAGACCTTGTAAAAAGACTGGACATACAGATAAAATACCTTACTGGTTGTATTAATTGCCTGAAAGCCTTGATTAAAATTTTAGAAGTTTGAAAGAATGGTCATGGCCCTAAACTGGAGGGAGAGAAATAAATATTCTAAGCATTGGTTCACAGTGCTTCATACAGGCATGTAGTTAGCTCTATACAAGGTTTAAGCTTTACAATATGTTATTTTGCAACTAGCACATAATTCTCTAAAATTAAGGATGAATACAGCTTTTGAGTTTCAGCACAAACATTTACCAAAAAAAAAAAAAAAAAAAGAGCTATCCAGTGACTGCAATGACTTTTGCCAAAATATTTCTTCAGTTTTGAACTCGGTGATTTTTTTTCTCCTCTCTGCAATTTAAGCAAGTAACCATGGAAAAAAAACAAAACAAAACAAAACAAAACAAAACAAACAAACAAAAAAAAAAACAATTGGAACAAACAACAATTACAAAACAAGTTCCACACCAAAACTAACCTTGCTGTAGAAGATATCTAACAGGATCTGTGAACATTAGAAAGCAAGTCAAGTACAGGTAGATTTCCAAAAGACATCAGTCCAGCTCTTCTAGGGTTAGTGGCCAATATAGAATCCTCAAGTAGTGACTTCACTAATGAAAGAGACAGATATAAAGGAAAAACATCATTCTCTCTCAGGAACAGTGATTTTTAGGTGGCATCTTTATAACACGGAATTTCTTTCCTGAAGGCCCTACAAATCAAACAGGCAAAATACATTCTTAACACTGGTTTACACCAAGGAACAAATGTAGAGATAAATTAAAGAATTTAACCAAAATCAGTGCATATGTGGCAAGGTTTTGGTAGCAGGGGGCCATAGGGGTGGTTTCTGTGAGAAGGATCTAGAAGCTACCCCATGTTTGGTAAGGGCCCCACTGCTGACCAGAGCCAAGCCAATAAGCGATGTTGTTTTGCGCCTCTGTGAGAGCATATTTAAGACAAGGAAAAAAATGCTGTGCCACACAGCAACTGGGAGAGTGAGAGGAGTGAGGAACAGCCTTGCAGGCACCAAGGTCAGTGTAGAAGGAGGGGGAGAGGTGCTCCAGGCGCCGGAGCAGAAGTCCCCTGAGGCCTGTGGTGAGGACCATGGTGAAGCAGGATGTCCCCCTGCAGCCCATGGAGTACCACGGTGGAGCAGGGTTCCGCACTGCAGCCCGTGGAGGAGACCACGGTGGAGCAGGTGGCCCTGCACCGATGGAGGCTGTCGCCTGTGGAAGATCCCTGCCGGAGCAGATTCCAGGCTGGACCTGTAGCCCGTGGAGAGGAGCCCACGCAGGAGCAGGTGACCTGGCAGGAGCTGCCCATGGGGGAGCCAGGTTGGAGCAGTTTTCTCCTGAGGGATGGACCCTGTGGTACGGACCCATATCTGGAGCAGTTCTGGAAGAGCTGCTGCCTGTGGGAAGCCGACGCCAGATCAGTTCAGCAAGGACTCCATCCCGTTGGGTGGGACCCCACAGCACAGGGGATGAGAGTGACCAAGAAAGAGCAGCAGAGAAGAAGTGCTGTAGACTGACCATAACCCCCATTCCCCCGTTCCCCTGCGCCACCGGGGGGAGGAGGTGGAAGAGGGTGGATTGGGGGGGGAAGGTGTTTTTGATTTCTTTCCTTTGTTTCTCACTTCTCTAGCTTGCTAGTAATAAGCAATAAATCTTACTATCTCCCTATGCTGAGTCTGTTTTGCCCATTACAACGTGTGTGATCTTCTTGTCCTTATCTCAACCTTTGAGCCCTTTTCATCATATTTTCTCCCCATTCCTCTTTGAGGAGGGGGAGTGAGAGAGCGGCTGTGGTGGAGCTTGGCTGCCCACTCGAGCGGAACCACAACACTATGTCAGTCATCTCCTCTGATGCAACATCCCTCAGATCCAAAAACTCCATGAACTTGACGGCATCACTGTTTAATACTTATGTACTTTTTAGACTGCCACTTTATCTGTTCATGCAAGCATATCCAAGAAACTTGTTCTTACTCCTTACCTAACACTCCCACCCTTTTCTGAGGGGGACGCATATAGCTGACATATAAGGACTATTAAAAAAAATCATTAAATTGCATAGAAGAAATAAAATTAGGGAGAAACTTAATATCCTCTTCCAGTGAAGAGCAGACTACCTTTTAGAGTACTTAACGTTGCACAGTAGAAACATAGAACCTCTGACATCAAAATTGGAATTACCTGTTCATTAATTACTAGGTGGAGTAAGGCTAAAGTATTCCCTCAGAAATCAATAGTACTTTGGAATCACCCACTGTGTTTTGTGCAAACCACGGCCTACAAATTCATTAAACTGCAGCCCTATTCAACAATTCATTTTCTGAATGACGAATGCACAAATAACTTTGATACATTTCTTCCATTCTGATAGTTTTTGCTAGTGTTTCAGTGGTGCTTGTAAATGTAAGTATAGGGGATCTCTCCCAGACCAATGGAGCTTGTCAAAATAAGGGTAAAAAACCCTTAATTCACCCATTGTTGGGGATATACAGAAATAGTTCAAAGAGCCAATAAGATAGTTAGGTCATGAACCTTAAATTGAAACAGCAGAAAAAAAGTCACAGAATCACAGAATTGTCTGGGTTGGAAGAGACCTCAAGATCATTGAGTCCAACCTCTGACCTAACACTAACAAGTCCTCCACTAAACCATATCACTAAGTTCAACATCTAAACGTCTTTTAAAGACCTCCAGGGATGGTGACTCCACCACTTCCCTGGGCAGCCCATTCCAATGCCTCACAACCCTCTCAGTCAAGAAGTTCTTCCTAATATCCAACCTAAAACACCCCTGGTGCAACTTTAGCCCGTTCCCCCTCATCCTGTCACCAGGCACGTGAAAGAATAGACCAACCCCCACCTCACTACAGCCTCCCTTAATGTACTTATAAAGAGCGATAAGATCGCCTCTGAGCCTCCTTTTCTCCAGGCTGAACAAGCCCAGCTCCCTTAGCCGGTCCTCATAGGACTTGTTCTCCAGACCCCTCACCAGCTTCATCGCCCTTCTCACTTGAGCACCTCCATGTCCTTCTTGTAACAAGGAGCCCAAAACAGGTCAAGCAGGACCTGCCTTTCATAAACCCATGCTGACTGGGCCTGATCACCTGCTTGCCCTGTAAGTGACGCATGATGACACTCAGGATAATCTGCTCCATGAGTTTCCCTGGCACTGAGGTCAAACTGACAGGCCTAGAGTTTCCCGGGTCTGCCCTCTGGCCCTTCTTGTAGATGGGTGTCATGTTTGCTAGCCGCCAGTCGACTGGGACCTCCCCCGATAGCCAGGACTGTTGATAAATGATGGTAAGGGGCTTGGCCAGCTCCTCCACCAGTTCTCTCAGTATCCTCGGGTGGATCCCAACTGGCCCCATCGACTTGCGTACATCCAAGTGCCGTAGCAGGTCGCCAACCATTTCCTCATGGATAGTGAGGGCCACATTCTGCTCCCCATCCCCTTCCACCAGGTCAGGGTACGGGGTATCTAGAGAGCAGCTGGTTTTGCCGCTAAAGACTGAGGTAAAGAAGGCATTAAGCACCTCCGCCTTTTCCTCATTTTTCATAACTAAGTTTCCCCCTGCATCCAGTACAGGCTGGAGATTCTCCTTAGTCCTCTGCTTTGCATTAATGTATTTGTAAAAACATTATTTTGTTGTCTTTGATGGTAGTAGCCAGATTGAGCTCCAGATGAGCTTTGGCCTTTCTCATTTTGTCCCTGCACTGCCTCACAACATCCTTATAGTCCTCCCAAGTGGACTGCCCACTTTTCCAAAGATAGCAAACTTTGGAAAAGTTTAAACCCTTTGTAAACTCTTCTTCCTCCTAAGCTCAAGCCACAATTCTCTGTTCAGCCAGGCCGGTCTTCTTCCCCACCAGCTCATCTTTGGGCATGTGGGGACAGACCACTCCTGCGCCATTAAGATTTCCTTCTTGAAGAGCACCCAGCCTTCCTGGACTCCTCTGCCCTTCAGAACCGCCTCCCAAAGGACTCTACCAACCAGTGTCCTGAACAGTTCAAAGTCAGCCCTCCGGAAGTCCAATACAGCGGTTTTACTGGTCCTCTTCCTGGCTTCTCCAAGAATGGAGAACTCTACCGTTTCATGGTCACTCTGCCCAAGACAGTTTCCAACCAACACATCTCCCACCAGTCCTTCTCTGTTTGTGAAGAGAACTCCTAGCGAGGCACCTCCCCTGGTAGGCTCACTAACAAGCTGCATCAGGAAGCTATCTTCCACTCTCTCCAGAAACCTCCTAGACTGCTTTCTCTGGGCTGTGTTGTGCTTCCAGGATATATCTGGGAAGTTGAAGTCCCCCACAAGAAAAAGCACTGACGATTTCGCAACTTTTGTCAGCTGCCTGTAGAACTCCTCATCAGTCTCCTCATCCTGGTTCAGCAGTCTATAACATAACAGACCCCCACCAGGATGCTTCCCTTGTTGGCCTTCCTGCTGATCCTAACCCATAGGGACTCAACCTTATCATTCCCAGCCTCGAGTTCCACAACATCAAAACTCTCTCTGACATAGAGAGCCACACCAACCCCCCTTCCATGCTGCCTGTCCCTTCTGAAGAGCCTATAGCCAGACATTGCAGCACTCCAGTCATGAGAGTGGTCCCACCATGTTTCCGTGATAGCAACCAAGTCGTAGCCTGCCTGCCGCATGATGGCTTCCAGCTCCTCCTGTTTGTTACCCATGCTGTGTGCATTAGTGTAGATGCACTTCAGTTGGGCCTTTGCCTTTTCTCCCAGCCTTGCCATTCTTCCCCCTGGCACAGCTCTAACAAGCCTCGTTTCAGCCCCATCCCCCTTCTTGCCTAGTTTAAAGCCCTCTCAATGAGCCCCACCAGCTCCTGCCCTAGGATCCATTTTCCCCTTAGAGATAGGGACCCGTCTGCAGCCATCAGGCCAGGTGCTGAGTAAAGCGCCCCGTGGTCAAAAAAAAAACAAAATTTCTGTGTTGGCACCAGCCTCTGAGCCACGTGTTTATCAGGTGGGCTTTCCGTGTCCTCGCTGTACCCCTCCCCGCCACTGTAGGGATGGATGAAAACACCACCTGTACTCCCGCTTCATCCACTAACCGTCCCAGTCCCCTAAAGTCCCGTTTGATGGTCTTCAGGCTTCTCTCTTCAATGTCATCACTGACAGCCTGGACTATCAAAAGAGGGTAATAGTCAGAGGGGCGAACCAGGTTGGGAAGCTTTCTGGCAATGTCCCTGACCCTGGCCCCAGGGAGGCAGCAGACTTCCCTACGGGTAGGGTCAGGCCGACAAATAGGGCCCTCTGTTCCCCTGAGAAGGGAGACGCCCACAACAATCACCCTTCTTTCTGTCCTGGTGGAGGCAGTCCTGAGGTGTGGAGTCGACTTCCTCGCCCTACGCATCCTCCTGGGTAGACTTTCTACCTCTTCCTCAGCTACCGGTCTCTCAAGCTCCAGGGCCTCAACCCTGTTGTGTAAGGGCACCTGGGAAGGTGGGGCTGGTGTGGGGGGGCATCAGCTGCGATGTCGAGCAGGGACCTGTTTCCAGTCCTCAACTCCTAAGTCCCCAGCCTCTGCCCAACAGCAGCAGGGCAGGGGGTCCACCCCATTTGGGGTGTCTCACCCTGGGGCCTGTCCTTCAGGCCGCACAGGGAGTTGCTCCACAAGTCTATCTCGCGCTCACACTCCCTGATATCCCTCAACCTCTCAACCTCCTTCTTGAGTTCTGCCACAAGGCGGACCAGGTCATCCACCTGCTCGAACCTCACGCACACAGTCTCTCAGGCCCCTGCAGGTGGTAGCAACAGGCTCAGGCACTCCCTGCATCCAGAGACCTGAACTGCCGCAGTTTTGAGCAGGCAATCAGTCTGTGTACAGACCTCCTAGAGAGAGCACTGTGCCTGGTGTACACCAATGAAGCTGAGCTAGCGGTAGACCGCCGTTAGAGGAGGTGTTCGTATGGTTGTGGGGGGGGAACACTCTGCCCTTCCTGCTCGAATTGCCGCGCCTCTCCCTTCTGACACGCCACTCCCTGTTTGCCTGCCCTGTTCGCCGTGCTCCTGGTTGCTCACGCTCCCTAGGGGCAGCTTTTGAACGGCCGGGAAGGGGGCGCTGCTGGCTCCACCTGCACCTCGTCAGCCTCCATCCCACGGGCTTCCAGGTCCTGGCGGCTCCCTCGAGTGGGCTCAGTGCAGGAAAAATTAGCCCTGCCTGTCCGATCCCCAGCTCCGCAGCAGAACGCGTCTGCCCCAGAGCCAATCGCCTCAGTAAGTCTGTCAATCAAGAGCAAAGACATAATATCTTCTTTTTTTCTGTTATCCCATACTTAAACTATTCTTAGCTGCATCCAGGTTGATTCTCAGTCTGTGAGCTCTCACCTGCTGCAGTAAGGCAATAAGCATCTCTCTTCATGAGCTGATCCACTAGAATTTACCTAAACTTAAAGATTTGTACTCAACAAAGAGACTGGAATATGTTGCGTTGTATGTGTGTTTATAATTATGCATATTGTATTTTCTCATTGTATTGTATTTAATGTAAATTAAAAATAAAGATGAATATTAGTACACCAAAGACATTTTGTTTCACGCAAGGGTGAATTCTTATAAAGTCTCATTATGTCTTTATCCAGACAGAAGCATAATGAATCATTTTTTCATGCTGTTGGGCTTAGAATTCTTAGTCATCCTCTTCTTGCCCCCCAGTCTCCTCTTGTGTTCTTGACACAATCACAGACAAGTCCACAAGGTCAGATACTACAGAAATGTAGTAAATATTAAATATATAACAAGTATTAAATATTTATCTAACATCCATCCTCAATGCCAGAAGCAGGTTACTTGTCTGTACAGCCTGTATAGATATTATGTAGTTAAATTGCTCTAAGTTACTGAATATTTCCAAAGCTTTACAAAGCCTTGCTCACACAGCTACACAAGCACCTTATCTGAAGGCAGAGAGAGTTAGGGTTGTTTAAATATCCCATAGCTGTGTCTTCAAGTTTACCTGCATGGCCTTGCCTTAGGAGCTCTCTAAGTCTGTTAACAAGTCTCAGCTGAGACACATGGGGATGAGATGGCAGGTGTCCCAGAACCCATACCAGGCTATTTACTTGTTTATATTATGTCTTAGCAAACAGCTGATGAGGTCTGGAGTATATGTACAGGTTCAGCATATACCACCACTTTACAGTCTACGTGTCCCTAGATAACAGTCTTCATAGTAGGTGAGCTATGGCAGGGCTGCAGGAAGAAGTTGCTGGCAATGCAGACATAACCTTCCTTCCCACTTTACTGACTGCAGTATATTCACATGATCATAAGGATTCATTGCTCAAGACTGCTGTAGAGTGAGTAGGGGGTGACAGCTAATTATTTTATCTCCACAAACAGATTTGTCAAGGAAGTAAGCTCTTTGGTTGCAAGTACACATACCAACAGATAGACTGCTCCCTGTGCACAGGGGAACTGACAGAGCCACAATACATTCCTGGATCTTCTACTGCCGGCCATCTTCAGTCCAGATTTATTTGGATTAAATTTCACTGGTGAGGAATGAAATAACACCACTTAAGAACAAACCTAGCCATCCATACTAGGAATTCCAGCTGTCCTGACAAAACTTAACAGTTATTCTATGAATTCAATGCCTATTTCATTCCTCTTCATAACCACATTGATTAGCTCTCTCCTCCTAACATGTTTCTCAGTCAAAAACAGTTGACTTAAATCCAGGAAATCTGGGCCTTTTGGAAACCACAGCAGTTGCCCTGCTGCAGTCTTCCTCAAAATGCATGCTATCTATAAACTGCAGTTGTAATTCATTGTGTCTGTATGCATAGAAACTGAACGGCTGTAGCTGGCTGTTAATATTATTCAGAAACATAGCATATTTCCTACCTGGTTTTCTTTTGGGCACCCTAGTTTTCAACCCTCTCATGTTAGAAAGGAGTCTAAAGATAGAATGTCAGGACACTTTGTAGACTGAAATATGACAAACAATACAATAAAGGTAACTGGCAATATTAAAAGCAACAGAAGATTTTCTCCTAAAAACATATCATTGCCAACTAATCTTGAAATAATTCTAAAAAAATCTTGTACTGGAAATGTTAGATTTGATATTTCATATAATCACAGAATTAATAGAATAAGGTTGGTTCCAACCCAAACCAATGATCATCTAGATCCTACCCCCTGCCATGGGCAGGGACACTTCCCACTAGACCAGGTTGCTCCAAGCCCCATCCAACCAGGCCTAGAACACTTCCAGGAATGGGACATCCACAGCTTCTCTGGGCAACCTGTTCAAGTTCCTCACCATGCTCTGAGTAAAGAATTTCTTTGTATCTAATCTAAATCTCTCTTCTCTTTGTTTAAAACCACTGCCCTTTATCCTATCACTACATGCTCTTGGAAAATGTCCCTCTCTTTCTTGTAGCCCGCCTTTAGGTACTGAAAAGCCACTACAAGGTCTCCCTCAAGCCTCCTCTTCTCCAAACTGAAGAACCCCAACTCCCTCAACCTGGCCTCACAGGAGAGGTGCTCAAGCCCTTATGTTGGGAGCCCCAAAGCCCACAGTACTGCAAGTGAGGTCTCAAGAAAGTGAAGTAGAGGGATAGAATCATCTCCCTCACCCTGCTGGCCACACTTCTTCTGATACATCCCAAGATACAATTGTCTTTCTGGGCTGCAAGCACACATTGCCAACTCAAATTGTGCTTTTCATCCACCAGTACTCCCTTCTCCACCTGGCTTCTCCTTCTCTGCCCACTTATTGTCCAGCCTCTATTCATGTTTGAAATTGCCCCAAACCGGCTGCAAGACCTTACTCTTGGCCTTGTTGAACTGCATGTTTTTCTTATGGTCCCACTCCTTAAGCCTCTAAAGGTCCCTCTGAAAACTCTGGAAGTTTAATAAAAACTCAGAGAAAATTTCAGTGTCTTGAAAGTTACTGGAAACAGTATTGTTCCTGAAGTCTACTTGCTCACTTCTAGATAATAAAATGGTATTTAATTTGTGGGGTAACTCTTCTCTTCAGGTAATTCAAAGGAACTTTCCACTTCACATTGATTCAGTACCTGGATTATCCTTAACAACTATGAGTATCATGAAATTTAATTTTTCTCACTTCCATAAAACTAGAAACTGCTTAGTTTAGGCATAACCTCAACCAGATTGCACACAAGTACCCTGTGTTCAAAAAAATGAAAAGGAGGGAACATGCCACAGGAAATCATATTCAGCACAGATCTCCTAGTAGCTGTACAAAATTTGAACACTACTTGCCTCTTGCATTTGCCTTTATTGAGAGAACTGGTGGAAGAACTGGCCAAGCCCCTTTCCATCATTTATCATGAGTCCTGGCAATCAGGGGAGGTCCCAGTCGACTGGTGGCTAGCAAATGTGACGCCCATCTACAAGAAGGGCTGGAAGGCTGCCCCTGGAAACTATAGGCCTGTCAGTTTGACCTCAGTGCCAGGGAAGCTCATGGAGCAGATAATCTTGAGTGTCATCATGCGGCATTTACAGGGCAACCAGGTGATCAGGCCCAGTCAGCATGGGTTTATGAAAGGCAGGTCCTGCTTGACGAACCTGATCTCCTTCTATGATAAAGTGACACGCTTAGTGGATGTCAGAAAGGCTGTGGATGTGGTCTATCTTGACTTCAGCAAGGCTTTTGACACCATTTCCCACAACATTCTTCTCAAGAAACTGTCTGCTCTTGCCTTGGACTGGTGTACATTTCACTGGGTTAGAAACTGGCTGGATAGCTGGGCCCAAAGAGTTGTGGTGAACAGAGACAAATCCAGTTGGAGGCCAGTCACTAGTGGAGTCCTCCAGGGCTTGGTACTAGGGCCAGTCCTCTTTAATATCTTTATCGATGATCTGGATGAGGGGATTGAGTGCACCCTCAGTAAGTTCGCAGAAGGCACCAAGTTAGGTGCGTGTGTCGATCTGCTCGAGGGTGGGAAGGCTCTGCAGGAGGATCTGGATAGGCTGCACTGATGGGCTGAGGTCAACTGTATGAAGCTCAACAAGGCCAAGTGCTGGGTCCTGCACCTGGGGCGCAATAACCCCAAGCAGAGCTACAGGCTGGGAGATGAGTGGTTGGAAAGCTGCCTGGCAGAGAAGCACCTGGGAGTATTGGTTAATGGTCGTCTGAATAGGATTCAGCAGTGTGCTCAGGTGGCCAAGAAGGCCAACGGCATCCTGGCTTGCATAAGAAGCAGTGTAGCCAGCAGGTGGAGGGAAATGTACTCGGCTCTGGTGGGGCCGCACCTTGAGTACTGTGTTCGGTTTTGGGCCCCTCGCTACAAGAAGGACAGCAAGGTGCTCAAGCGAGTCCCAAGAAGGGCAACGAAGCTGGTGAGGGGTCTGGAGAACAAGTTTTATGAGGAGCAGCTGAGGGAGATGCAATTTTTCAGCCTGGAGAAGAGGTGGCTCAGGGGTGACCTTATCACTTTTTATAAGTACATTAAAGGATGCTGTAGCAAGGTGAGGGTTGGTCTATTCTCACATGTGCCTGGTGACAGGATGGGGGGGAATGGGCTAAAGTTGTGCCAGGGGAGGTTTAGGTTGGATATTAGGAAGAACTTCTGTACCGAAAGGGTTGTGAGGCCCGTTCCAATGAACGGGCTTCCCAGGGAAGTGGTGGAGTCACCGTCCCTGGAGGTCTTTAAAAGATGTTTAGATGTTGAGCTTAGTGATATGGTTTAGTGGAGGACTTGTTAGTGTTAGGTCAGAGGTTGGACTCGATGATCTTGAGGTCTCTTCCAACCTAGATGATTCTGTAATTCTGTAATAGTGGTCTAGAGGTTCCTACTACCTTACTCCTAAAATTTAATGTATATCCATTCGGGTATCAGTGATGACTTCACAAATTAAATTAGAATACTTTAGGTGGAAGGAACCTACAAAAATCATCAACTGCCTGACCACATCAGGGCTAACCAAAAGTTAAAGCATATTATTAAGGATATTATCCAAACATCTCTTGAACGTTGGTGGAAACAGGGCATCAGACACCTCTCTTGGAAGCCTGTTCCTGTGTTTTCATAACTTTGTGATTTATTTAGAGGTAACTCCAGTAGCTGGACTAAAGGAAACCTAACAGACCATACATTCAGGAAGTCAGTACTCAGACACAGTACTGTACTGAATATCCAGGCAAACAGGATTCATGTACATCATGGAAGGGAGTAGCAATGAAAACATCAGTAATATGAGTGACAAGTGGATAAGTTAGTTTGTAACGGTTGGAGAGAATCAGACATCAATATTTTTATATCTTAGTGGCAAATTACTGACTGTCAGCAATTTGTTTTATGATTGTGATATTTCAGTTGCTGTTGACAACTGCTTGTTACTCAAAATTGCATAGAAGTCTTTACATAAAATATGATATTGATTTTTTTCAAAGCATTCCTGCTTTCTCTAGTAATAATTTTTTTCAAAGTTATAGAGATCTCTGTATTTTTGTGAACAACATAGGAAGTCCATTCTAGCACTGACCTGTCTTTTAGCTATGTTATTCTCATTTCAGAATAGTCTAAGATTAGTAGAATAACCCCAACACATAATATTAAACTATAAAATATTTCCATTTTTCTTTCCATAATTCTTTTTTATTTATGTGAAAGCAATATCTTCTGAACAAACTGAATGAATAATTAGATGATAGTGTAATGCAACATGGCAACACAATACCTGATTAGCAGGGTCTATTTTTATATCTACTTTCATCTTTACTCATTTATCCTATTAGCTGCACAGTGTGGGGTTTGGGGAATGCCTCCTCCTCTCCCATTTAACCAGGAGGCAGCAGGTGCAGAGCTCGCATGCCCTGACAGACAAGAAAATTTGGCAGTAGGAATAACAAACATTGCCTAAAAATCAAACAGTGATTATCAAGAAAAACAGGTGCGTTTTCCAACAAGTGCTCCATCAGTACTGCTCCTCTGCCCTGCTCGTGTCCTGCAGTCACTGCAAGGGATCATGCTGTGGACTACCAAGGAACAGAGATGCTTCTATCATGTCTCAGTATCTATTCAAGATATCTGCTATCACCAGTAAGATCAATTGCACAAAATTAAAATAAGAATTGAATGGGTTAACCCTCTTACTACATACTGTGGGAACTGGTGTAAATCTGATGTAACGTGTTCATGCCTGTCTCACTCCTAGGTAATTTATAATAGCCTCAAGTTCCAATATAAAAAGCACATAGCTGCAGGGAGACATGTCAGCTTCCCTTACATGGGCTGTCATTCCCTTGGAAACATAATAATTAAGATGTCTGGTGTAACTGCTTCTGCCAGAAATATTTTTAGATTTCAGCCTGTTTCAAGAAACTCAGAATTCAATGGGAAAATTATTAAATGCTGCATGACAAAGTAAGGAAAGTATCTCTACTGTCAGTATAAGCATGTGAACAGACATTCACACACAGTTCTTCATCAATAATAGGAAAACTATCTTGTCCAGAAAATAATAATAATAAAAAAGACAATAAAATAAAAATAACAATAGTAAAGCTCAGGATTAACTTAACAAGGAACAAAGGCAGCTAAAACTGAATTGAAATAGTTATTATAAATAAGAGAGATCCCCACCTACTTAGGTATTTTCGGAGGTCTGGAGGTGCTGGGATGACCTACTAGCTGCCTCTTCAATTACATATATATTGGCAACTACCAAAGCACTTTGATTGCTGGAGCTGCTGAGAGGCACAGGAACACATGTTCTCGCAGAAGAGGAGTCAGAGGCTCTTACCTGTCTGAGAAGTGGTCACAAGACATAAAACAAATGTAATGAGACAGTTGCACAATATTTAGCGTACTGCTAGGTTGTTGCAAATGGTTAATTTTGATTTAATCAGTGAAATAAGACTCAAACTAGTTGTAACAGATTAGCAAGTGTCATCAGTTTGCCAGATCAGAATGGAATATTCTTCTGTCCAGTCAAAAGCTCACAGCTTGGGTTTCTACCTGTGGAGCCATTCAAAGGGAGACAAGCCTGCTTATTTTGGGTTCCTAGACTTCTCCCTGTAAATATCACCATTGAATGGTTCCTAAATTATAAAGGCATATATCCTAACATATATTTAAAAGATGACTGCTCAATATGGAGGAAAGACCCCTTAGCTGCAAGTGCACAAGCATAAGCCTGTTCATGAAGCTGACTGTGGTGGGAGAGGGAAAAGGACACAGATCCGATGAAGCATCAAACAAGCATGACAGTGCAAGAATCAGAAAATCTTTGAACCAATGAGATTGCATTTTATGAACTGATATAGGCTATTGTTTGTGGGGTTTGATAGATGGATAGGTCAGGACCTGGAGCTGTCAAAATAACAAGTGTGGACAGTATTAAGTTGTAGACAGAAAAAAAATAAATATAAAATAAAATATTTTAAAATATTTGAGAACAAAATCTTATAAAAGAGAAAAAAGTAACACTTTGCATTCACTTTTCTGGAAAGCATTCATACTGAACTCTGAGGCTAAGTATTTAGTGCTAAGTGAAGCAAAAGAATTACTTTGTATGCCTTGTTTAGCAGTCCTGTTTATGCACCTCATTAGAATGTTTGCCTTTCTTACAAGAACATAATATATTTAACTCAGGTCCACGTGATAATCATGCCTTTTCCTGCAAAACTGATAACCAATCATTCTCCAGCCTTTATTATTGCAGGTTATAGTTGCAAAGGCTTCTACTTTGCATTGTTTATATTGTACTGTGCACCACTTGATCCATTTCTCTACTTCAGCATAAATCACCCTGTATCTGAATAGCATTCTGTCGTGTTTGAAGGACCCCCAATTATATGTCATCTGCACATTTAGTAAGTACATTCCATATTCTGCTACACAAGTCAATAATGACAATTTTGAGGCACACTAGGATCTGTTTAACCTCACTCCATGCATGCCTCCATTTTGACAGCAAACCTCAAAGATTATCTCATTATAGAGTTCCAAATACTTTCACATAGTACTTACAGTTTTTCCTTTGTCTCAGATGATATGTATAAGCAAAGTAGGGAAAAACCTTACCAGACTTCTAACATCTATTTCTTCTACCCTTTCCTATGGGTTATTATTCTTAGAAAGAAAATAGGATATTAGTGATTTCTTTTTTTGTTGTTTGTTTGTTTTTATTATTGACTAATTAATGCAGGTTCTTATCTCCTCCTTTTCTTCTGGATGCTAACATATCTTGTTGAACCATGAATTTTCTAATTGACCAGAAGACAGGTTAAGCCTTTATGCCTTAATTCATTCTTCTTCTCACTTAATAAGAATAGCTTCTCTCTCTCCACCTCCACCTCCTCCTCCTCCTCCCTCTTCCCTTCCCCCGCCCCCCCGTTTTTCTTAATGGAAGGATTGCATATACAGCTTATTCCTAGGTTTTAAATAATTATTACAAGTTTTAAGTGGTTAACTTAAATGTTTCGGTACTTTACTTGCATTCCATAGTCATAAGGATCTTCCTATGAGGAAATATTTATTTTAAATTGAACATTACAGTCATCAATGATGTAAAACTTTAAATTCTTTTGCAAAGCCTAGTCTTAAGGGGATTGTTTTTATTTTTGCGAGCACAGTGACACTAACTTTTAAAACAACATTTCTTTCTTAATAAGTGGTTTGCTGTTAAAATTTCCCCAGAGGTATAACAGGATACAGGTACCATGAATGTAAATGCTTTATTTCCATTACGTTTGGTGAAGTAAGCTCACAACCCCACCACAGTACCTAACTTCAGTATGACCACATTATAACTTCATCAAAACAACTCATGCATGTTACTATTCCCAGACAGGGCAAGAGATGAATAGACTTAAGACAGTGGTTGTTCACTGTCTAAGAAGGTTTTGAGGAAGGCTGAAACAAAACAGGGGAGGATAGATGCTGATACTCTCCATGCCATGCTGCATATGAGTGCCTTTCTTGTAAATATGACCTGTTGGTTTCACAAATACTGAAAATACAGTAAATAAAATATCCTGAGCATTGGCTACAGTAATGCTAAAATATAGGACTGCAAGAAGCTCTTAGGAGAGTTTTCACTAAAAATAAACTACAATGATATACTTCGAGTGATTAGCACCTGTTAGAGGCTAACACAAAGAAATAATCAGGAAAGACAGTAAGTCTTGGTAAATTTGATATTTTCCACTTAGTTAAGCCTGAAAATATTCACCCTAGGACATTCAGAGAACTGATGGAAGCAATTTCTGAACTACTAACCGTAATCATAAATAGCTTCTGTAAAAGTCTTTTGTATCTCAAATATCTATGCCACAAGGATTATACATAGATAATGCAGAGAGGAGATTTTCTGTACAAAAGATTTAAGTATTTTATCCCACCATCAGAAGGAAACCTTGCAGAAGGTATTTTTTTATGTTCAGATTACTGAAGAAAAAGTACTTGGTTTTAATCTCAAGGTCTGGATCAGTTCCCACAGGGTTGTAGAGCCCTACAGAATTACATGTGGACACAAAGACCCACCCAGATTATTATCATGAATAACTTGAAATGCTTCTCTTCAAGATTAAGGATGACAGACCCTTGATAATAAAAAACTTTCTCCTACTATCTAGGATTCAAAGAGCTCTCAATCTTACAAGACAGAAGGAGAAAGAATTTCATTAAGGAGACACCAAATTTTATTAGATTAATATAATGCTATGTACCTTCTCCAATCATAGATATCCATAATTAAAACATCCCCTTTGAGCAGGCTGATACATTTTGTTTATTTTTGCCCTCAATCTTTCCATCCTCTCAATGTTTTTTGATCTAACCTTCTGTATTCCCATCTGCCTTTATATGATTATACCAACTGAAAAATTCAATTCTCTGAACTGCGCATAAATAAATATTTTGTTGGCTATCTTGTGCAGCTGCCACAAGCAACTGAGCAACAGAGACTAATCACGTAACTGTAGTAATTCCATTTTAAACTATCTTGCAATTAATTTGTTCTGTTTTAACTACTGGAGGAAAATCCCCAAAGATCACAATTTACAACTAGATATGCTCTAAATTGTATTAATCTAAAATTATATTTTTACCATACATTCTGCCACATTGTTTTCTTACAGCTCTTTAGGGCCCTTGTTGGTGATCTGACCTTGCTACTTCAAGTTCATGTCCAAAACTGTAATTTCCACAGTATCCTCTTTCTTCCCCCCTATGAATTCTCCTAGATACATCAGAGATTCCCAGTCCTGTGAATAATGAATGAATAATTTAAGATTCAATTTCTTAATCTGTTGCATTCATTCATTTTACAATGACTTTGATGAGAATTGAAGGCAGTAACCATTTTGCAGAAGTGAACATCTCAGCTGTAATTTTTTTTAAGACTGCTTCTCAGAAAAAAAAAATAAATATAATTCAAAATAATAATTGCAAGTGAAAGCCATGGCATGAAGATATTAATTAAAACTCCTTTCTTCCTAACCCCAGCTGATTAAGCCTGTAGTTACTGCTTAACACAAAACCAACTGAATTTCATATAGTGATAAACTTCATTTCCGCCATCTCAACAATAAAACAGAAAAGTATACAAGGAAAATTTTCTACATAACAGACATCGTCCCATCATTCCCAAACCTCAAGAAAATGAATATCCTATGAAATATATTTTTAAAAGTTCCTACATATAAATCTTATAATTCTCTAGCTTTATTAAAAAATCACCTATACAGTCTTTTCCAATACAGATCCACTTATTTGTTCTACTGGTTTGATGATTAAGGGCATTTTTAAATGAAAGTATAAGATTCTTAAATATATCATTAACAAATGACATTTAAAGGACAAATTCTCAAGTTCTTGTTTTAATTCTATTCATTGGGGTTTCACAGAAAATCTAAGAGGCCAATACACAACAATTAACGTACCTAAATGCCAAAGGTAAGACTCATTTAATTCCAAAATTTCTGAGCTCTTGGATTAATACAGTGGCTCTACATTAACAACAAATTTATTTTATTTTCTACCCTTGTCTATACAGACCTGGATCTAACCAATAAAAGACAGAGGTCAGAAGAACTGTAATGAAAGAAAATTTATAAAAAAAAAAAAAAATTTGAAATGTGAAGGGTTAGCAAGATTCAGTCCCATGGGATACAGAAACAGCAAGCTCTTTATATACGGTTCCTTACAGCCACTGCAAAAAAAAATTGGTACCTTTAAACTGAAGAAGGTTGAATGCTGCTGCTCTAAGTTGACCTTCTCCATCAAGCAGCAGTTCTTGAGTTCAAAGTCAACGTTCTGAGTTGTTTTCCTGTCAAAGTGATTTACCTCACGGTTAGAGAGAGCAAACATTCATCATTGTGCAAGCTTCATCTAATTAACATAACACACGTCATTTTCTAAACCAGTTTTCCATAAAATAAAAACCCTTCTGATTCCTTGCATTTGTCTAAATCCTTGGCATTTGTCTAAATAAGATCCGTCCCCTGATGACCTTTCCTTTAAATATGAAAATGGGATTCTTTGTACAACTCCACTGACTTATTTTCTTTCTGTATGTAAAAAAAAAAAAAATATATGTATATATATTTATTGCTTAGTTAATATGTTTATCTGTACACCTGATAATCCAGAGTTGTGCATAACAGGTTTGAGGAAAATTCAGGGAAAAAATGATGTAATGAATATGCAATCCCTGTTTACTCATTGGAGGTAACTAGTACCTTTGTCACTACAGTAGTCACACTGGTTTTGGATTGGCTATTGCCTCAAGATTTCATATAGCATAAATAATGTTTCTTGCTTAGGGAATCATTCACCAGTTTGAGTTTCCAAAGCTGTGTGTGTCTTTTTCAGTTTATATATTCAAGAAAGTCATTCCTCATTAAGAGAAAAAAGTTACAATGAGTACTCCTGAATTTTGCCCACCCACAAAAATAAATAAATAAATCCATCAGTAACCATTCTTGACCATAAAACTGGCAAACAAAAATATCCTCAACACCCACAATGAGCATGAGTAATAAAGGCTCTACAAAACTGAAACGAACATGACTTAACTCTTGTCAGTATGTTAAGCATCAAAACCAGATTCAAATCAGCACAGATGTTTCTTTCAGATTCTTCACCATAATCTTGAAAACTCCCAGGTCTGTCTTTTCTGTCCCATTTCTACAACCAAAACCCTGAGGAATATTCTTGACATTCTTACAAACATAGTCTTTTCCTTTCTAGTATTGTTGCAAATCTGCATTCACACCACCCACTGCACAAAACAATTTTACCTTTAACATTGCCCACAGCCTAAAAACATCATCTCTCTCTCTCTCTCTCTCTCTCTCTCTCTCTCTATATATATATATATATATAATTTGGCTCTTTTGCCAAATTCTTCAATAAATCTTTCACTAGCTTGTAATATCACATCCTGAGAGAATCTATTCCTGTCTCTCTCTTTTTTAAATGGAGTTACTGTTACATTTTTTAAAAAAGAAAAGTAGAAAATAACCAACCTTCCCCCCCACCCACCCCCCCACCCATCCCTCCTAAAGCTTAACTATACTTTAAAATTGTTCAGGAACAAGTTCTTGAAGTATTGTTTATTTCCATCATCTACTTTTTTTCCATGTTCTCACTGTTAACTACTTTGGCAGTGAAATAAATTAGGCATTTCCAGAAACGGACATGTTGTTATACTCAACAACAAGAATGTGAAATCTGTACTTGTAATGTATCCTAACATAGCTAGTCAACACATACAAGACTCCAAATTTTGCAGTGACAGTGGTAATACTCTACCAATTTTATTGTCTGTTTCTCTTAAACAATTGATAGGTGGCATAGACTTCTCACCAAAGAATTACTTTATATTAATATAACTTCCCATAAAAATAAAAATCTTGAAAAAATTTTTTGAACATAGATTGTCTTGAATATTTCCTCAAAGAAATTTAAAAAGACATGATGAAAAGGGAATTTATATAATGCTCACATTTTTATTGACTTAGTTTCATATTTTTCAATTGCCAGCATGAAAAAACTAACTGCACTTTCAAAGGTTTAGCAGAAATATTTCACATAAAATTGAATGTATTCTACTCATTCCTTCCCACATTCACAAGGATGCATTGTTACAGAAGGCCCACCAGTACTTTGAGTAAGCAAATTCATCCCTCTGAGCACAAGGCCCTGTAATGTTAATACTTGTTCAGTTTAAGATGTCTCAAATGATAAGACTTTCCATGTTTATCCTTGAGAGTTTATTTAAGTGTTGCTCTTATACCATCATGCTTTGCAACGAACCTAAACCCTAACATTCTAAATTATGCAAATTTGTATTTTCTCTGCTAATGCATTGTTACAGAAAGTACCCATACTTATTTGCGTTTTACAGCTAATAAAAAAAAAATCATCAAGTACTGATTTTAATTAATAACCTTTACTGTAATCCCAAAGGAACTGAGGGGAAACCCTGCTTTGTCCATATTAGATAGACGGATGAATTTGTCACAAGAGAAAATCAGAAGGCACCACTAGAGTGATGATACCATTAAAGGCAATAGTACTAAACGTGAAATAAACTACTGTGAGAAAAGCAGATGCATTATCAATATATCTTCTAAAGCCTTCTTAGAGTTTTTTTTCCATTGGTGTTTTCAACTGTCTTACTTGGATCAATTTCTCACCCGTAGATCTCTCTGATGGATATCATCACTTAAACTCAACAAAAGCATAACACTTTGTCTATTTTAAGTAGATGGATTTACCAGCATGTATATTTTCATCATATCTAAATAGGAATGCTGGAAAGACAGGTGCTAGACATGTGTTGTTTTTATATAATGAATTCTTGCTTTATTTTTCTGAGTATTTTGGATAGTTTGGAAAATGAATATAATTATCTCAAGTCCAACAAAAGAGCTGAAATAAGCCTACTAACTCAGAACTAATTGGTATTCAAGTTTATAATTACTGGCTTTGTCAAATAGATCTATTCTGATTATTTTACTTTATTAAAACTGTCACTCCTTTTAAATTTTAACACTGTTTAAATCAACCTGTCTTTAGTAATTTACATGAGTTACACAATTACACAGGTAGCAATTAAGGTAGCTTGGGCATCAAATGCAATTTTTGATAAAACTGTGGATCTGTACATTCAGTTCATTAGGTGATTATCATTGTTAAATGAATGACAAATGAATATCACAGACTCATAGGATCATCTAGGTTAGAAGAGACCTCCAAGATCATCGAGTCCAACCTCTGACCTAACACTAACAAGTCCTCCACTAAACCATATCACTAAGCTCAACATCTAAACATCTTTTAAAGACCTCCAGGGATGGTGACTCCACCACTTCCCTGGGCAGCCCATTCCAATGCCTCACAACCCTCTCAGTAAAGAAGTTCTTCCTAATATCCAATCTAAAACACTCCTGGCGCAACTTTAGCCCATTCCCCCTCGTCCTGTCACCAGGCACATGGGAGAATAGACCAACCCCCAACTCACTACAGCCTCCTTTAATGTACTTATAAAGAGTGATAAGGTCACCCCTGAGCCTCCTTTTCTCCAGGCTGAACAAGCCCAGCTCCCTCAGCTGCTCCTCATAGGACTTGTTCTCCAGACCCCTCAGCAGCTTTGTCGCCCTTCTCGGGACTCGCTTGAGCATCTCGATGTCCTTCTTGTAGCAAGGGGCCCAAAACTGAACACAGTACTCAAGGTGCAGCCTCACCAAAGCCAAGTACAGGGAGACAATCACTTCCCTCCACCTGCTGGCCACACTGCTTCTTATACAAGCCAGGATGCTGTTGGCCTTCTTGGCCACCTGAGCACACTGCTGAATCCTATTCAGACGACCATTAACCAATACTCCCAGGTGCTTCTCTGCCAGGCAGCTTTCCAACCACTCATCTCCCAGCCTGTAGCTCTGCTTGGGGTTATTGCGCCCCAGGTGCAGGACCCAGCACTTGGCCTTGTTGAGCTTCATACAGTTGACCTCAGCCCATCAGTGCAGCCTATCCAGATCCTCCTGCAGAGCCTTTCCACCCTCGAGCAGATCGACACACACACCTAACTTGGTGCCATCTGCGAACTTACTGAGGGTGCACTCAATCCCCTCATCCAGATCATCGGTAAAGATATTAAAGAGGACTGGCCCCAGTACCGAGTCTTGGGGAACGCCACTAGTGACCTGCCTCCAACTGGATTTGACTCCATTCACCACAAAATATATATAAAGGTGTTATTTTGTATATAATATTTGCAACTTTAAGAAGCATATTAAATGAGATCTATGCCCAAATATCATCTTTAATAATAGAAAGACCTGTATAGAAAGAAAAGCTTCATTCAGTTAAGTCACTTTTAAGTGTGTCAGATTTTCTGATCCTCATATGAATTACTTAGACTATATATTCAGTTGTGTACAGAGCACATTTTCTTCCATTGTATCATTATATGAGACTCTATTTTTCAATGTAAAATCTAGTTGGCCATCTAAAACTATACACATAAGCAGGGATTTTCAAGTTATTTTCCATTAATACTTCTGAAATCTCTCATGCAGCATACATTATCTTAGTGACATCAGACACTTGACCAAGAAAACAAAGAAACATTCAGCTTGTTTCAAGGCAGCAGAAGCTGAGAGCTCTCAGGTCTGTCCTCTCCCTCCCACTGCCTCAGCCCTTAAGGCTGCCTATAACAGTGGACACAACGCCTATAGGTTACTGTTGTGCTTAAAACTTCATAAATGGGGCCCACAGTCCATCCTGTCTGGTTGTTAACAAGCTGTGTATATGACAGGAACAGCAAAACTATCAAAATAAGAAAAAGAAACATACTAAAAAATAAAAAATAAAAAATAAAAGGCTGTGAAAAGTTTCCCATATGCATCTGTAGGAGGATCTGTAAAGGAAAATAGCAATTCACTTTACACAGTATTGCCACAGGTGCCTATGGGAGGTGGGAATGGTATAAACCCATCAGTCCCCACCCAAGAAAGCTTATCTTCCAGAGAGATTTAAGTATTTGCTGCTTTTCCTGGCCTACTTCCTGCTCTACTGTACCCACACATGCAAGGAAACAGACACCTGCATATCACTGCTTTACTCTTCAGGCTTTTGATAACGCTACTCTGAAGGAATAAACAAGTCCCTAAACCCTAACACTGCCTGCCTCATATTAGATGCCTTGTAGGAGAATTCATGCTCTTGACACACAGCATAAAATTAATCTCACCCAAGCGTATGTCTGAAAGGTGAATATATTCACATGAGTTGGTTACTGTAAATTTTATAATTAATATACAGTTTCCTCTAGAGTGACATGCATTCTGTTAATCTAGATATCAAAGGTGTTTGCTATGTGTTTAGATGAGTCCCACATGGAGCATTCACAGTAGAATGGGGGGCCAATATGCAGGATTCCCAAGGCCAGACGGCTCTGCTTCCTTGGCACTCAACCAAGGATGAAGTACTGAAATGGAAGTGCTGTAAAAAGAAGGATGCAGGCTTCACTGCATTTTATACCCTTAAAGTAGATCAAGGACAAGAAGTATCTCCCTGAAACAGATGAGTAGGGTTTAGATATGAGCTAGATACCAAACTGCTCAGCCTGATTATAGTTAAAGGGCTTTAATGTAGACCCAAGAGATGAAAATCCTTATAGGATTAGACCAGTGATTTTCTCTTTCTGTATCCTGATTTTAGCCAAAATGCAAGCTACTGTAACAAGGGTACATTTTTCACTTAGCAAGTTAAATAAGCAATGGCAGAAGTGTGCTGCAGCAGCACAGATCACACTAACAGTCAACAACTTGAAATATTTTTCTGCAGTCCATGGGAGGGTTTGCAGCCCTCAGTGAACTTCATGTTCATATCAACCTTCAGCCATCCCCTAGTTACAGTGAGAGCCTGCACAGGCTAGTTATGACTACCTTCACCTTTTGGATACGGCCTTCATTCCCTCACATAGGCACATAACCTGGCCCCACAATTTAACACCTAATTTTACAAGTCATCTACTTACAAATTACAGGATGAAAAGAAATTCATGTGTTACTGAGGATGATTCATGCTCTTTCCTGAACCAAACATAAGCAGCCACATTCAGGCATTCTATTTTAAGAGACAAGAATATAAATTAAACTGCAGAATACATGAATACCTGCTTATTTAATTCTCAAGTACCTGTGAGGTTCCCTAGTTGTTTACTTAATTCACTGTACGCAAAAGATTTGTTCTGTTTTGAGCACTTAAAAAGAGCAGAGCTCAGCCTGCCCTGACTGAGGTTGCAATTTGCATTTGGCCAGAACCCAGGAGAAAAACAGAGCTGCAAGCTTAGAGTGGCTTTCCTTGTGACTCTGAGACAGAACACAGTTGAACAGCACTTCTTTCCCCTGAAACTGGTAATTCTTGTGAAACTATCTTTCTGAACTTTGAAACACAAAGTTAAAGTAACACTCATTTGTGCACTTCCAACAAAATCACACATCATACACAAAACCTCACCTCCACCCACAAAAAAAGCCTCTAACCATATGTTTATCCAACCCACAGGCATGAGAAGCCTATCCACATCTCCAAAATTTGCACATTTTACATGGTGTTTTATAACATTAGCTTGATTAAAAAAAAAAAAAAAAAAAAAAAAAGCCTACTCCTATACTCTTATATTAGAAAGTGGCTGGTATTATATAGAAAATCTATAATATTTTTTCATGTTATTAGACCAAAAATCACTGACTAGAAAGTGGTGTATAAAACACAAAATGATATGACAGATTCATTTGTAGACAAAGCATACTGTTTTGTATTAATAATAAACATTTTCACACTGAGGGTAGTATTAATGAGAATCTTATTGATTTATTCAAACCTCGTTAGCTTTTACTGTAATCCATATTGAACTGGATTTAAAACTCACTGGTTTATTTATAAATATTTTGCATAGGAAAAACTATGTGTTCATCTGTAAAGTGTGTGATTATCTGCATAAAATGTTGATTTTCATTCACTTGAGCATAGAATATATGGGTGCATACATCTTTTAAATTGGTATGTTTGAGTGAATGCTTAGTTCTAGAATGGCTTAATTTTTTAGGTGTTGGTTATTTCAGAGGGTGCAGACTCCAAGCTGCCATCAATAATGATGAAACAAACAAACAAGGAAAATCCATTACAAAAAATAAAACCTTGTATTAAACATCAAACAGAAGCATGTCTTCAGCTCAGCAATAGGAAAAACTGGGACAGATTCATCACTGGTACCTATCCAGTGGAACTAGAAATTCCTGAGGAAACAAATAAAATTAAATAATGCACCATAATATAAAGGTAAGTTGAGTAATCCAGAACAAGACAACAAAAGGTAAAGTTTTTTGGTTCTTTGTTTTGTTAAAAACATACATCCAGAACACTAGCTCGTGTACTGTAAATTTAATTCACAGGAGGTCATAAAAATCAGTATCATGCTTTCTATCATCAAAATGCAACACTTCAAATTTGCAAACATATGGAAGAATGTTCTCCTAAGAATGAAACAACTCATTTCACAGAGGAGCTGATGCCAGCATCCAATCCATGGGTTCCACAGTATCAATCCAATCTGTTTTTCTGGCAGTGTGTAAAAACTGGGCACCAACATGCCTTGCACATGAATCAGTATGTTCCATAAATAGGTTAGTAGTTTCAGTTTAAGTTTTTCTTCTCCACACCTGCCTCGCCCTCCCAGCCGTCATCAATAGAAAGTGCAGTACTGTGGGCACAGAGCCATAAAACCATTTCAATTCCAGAATTTCCTTGTGCAAATAGAGTACAAAGGTGCAACTTTTTACATTCAGTTTGTGCTATACAGTTGGCACTAAATCAGTTTTCAACTACATCCAGTCAAAGGATGCGTACTCACGCACAGGTAAAACTGAGTACTACTTATGATCTGCTCTTTCTGGGATATGTTATTGTTGTTTACTGGTAAGCACACTTATTTTTATTTTTTCAAAGTGTTGTTCAGTTTCTAACCACATTCTCTTTTTTGCAGATCATCCGAAACATACAGTAAAACACATTGTTGGTGTTCTAAGCACACAAAAGTACTGAAATCAGTATGGGTCGGATCTTCACTGCCCTTATCCACAGTCATAACTGTAAGGGCCAAAAATTTGCACCAGCATTGGTACTGATAGCTACATCACCTTGACATTCAGGAGAAGCATTTCAAAAGAAATGGAGTACACACTTCTCTGATTTTCAGATTCTTTAGTTATGTTTAAGTGCCTCCAATAGCAGGTAGTGCAGCACAATAGTAGGCAATCTGTAGAGCCAAGCACTCTGCTCTACAGCAGCACTGAGGAACTTGCATCCATGCAATGAGCATTTTGAGACTGGGGGCATAACTTTGGGCTGGTTGACATTCAGTCCATGAGACTGAGCTAGGCCCAGTCCCCATTGGCAGTTGCCCAGTAGAGGTAAGTACATGATACCAAATGGAGTACATTAGGTGCATCCTGGTTAGGTTTTGTCCAAATAAAATTCAGTTTCTGCACTACATGTTGCAAAACAAAACACAAAGACCATGCCTGATCTGAACTAAAATGCTAATCTTTGTTCATAAATACATGGAGTTATACCTGAGTAATACTTAAATGAACTAAAAATCTCAACCTGTTATTTTAACATTTGAGTCCACAGCATCCGCTCTATGATATTTCTTGGGACACAAGCATCTCGAAATATATTGAACTTTATGTTGGATCTATAAGTCAAAAAGCAGAATCCTCTAGGATCTCTTTGGAGAGGAAAGGTAGGATTATTTATTTATTTATTATTTTTAAATGACCAGAAAAGGTCTATTTTTCCTGTTCTGAAACTCACCCAACAGCTTAAATCCTACAGGGGTAGGATTTACCCTGTAGCCAGAGTGTTCTGTAAAAGCCAAGCAGTTGCTAATGTGATTGGGTTGGCAGTAAGCATGTTGATTCTATACCTTTAGGAGATCAAAAAGATAACACAGAAGTACCTACCTGTATATTGATGTAAATTAGTTACTATCAAAGTCTGTGTTCACATAATAAGTACCTGATCAAAATTTCTAGTCAAAAGGAGTCAGGAGAGTAAAGTAGCAAATTTCCTTAGCATCTGTTCTGATGGAGATAGAGCAATGGTTCACAGGCAAGAGCCAAAGTTCTCAATCAGCTTGGTGCAGTTATGGAAATAATCACCGCAGACATGAGTGTTTTAGGGAAAATAAAGTTCTGGACTAACAAATTGTCTGTGAATCATTAAGAGATAGGGCATGAAATGATATTAAGCCATGGCAACAAAGGGCTTCCAATTATTTATGAAAAAAAGTCAACCGAGACAAACTGCTGTAGCATTCATTAAACTAATGAGAGGAAGCACCTTGAATTGCAGTTTGAGGATAATACCTTGAGGTCAGAACGCAATTTGATGCAGCTTTGGTTTGATCTCTCTGCTGAGAGCTATGACACTGTTTAAAAATTAAACTTTATGAAAATCAGAAGTCAAATATATGACTGCCTTTCCTTCAGAGAAAAAATGAGAAAACACACATGAAAAGTGCCTTAGTTTTATTTAAATGTTACTCTGTGCCTGTAGGTGGTAAGAAAGTTCTAATCTCAAGGACTGCTTTTCTTAAAAGCATCAAGTGAAATCATTTGAGTTTCATATTAAATCAACATACTTCAGGAAGATGAAGTAGAAAAAAGGATGAAATATGTTTAAAAAAAAATAAAAGAAAAGGTGTGTGTGGAGGGGGGGATGGTCCGCAACTTCCTAGACACCAACCACACAACTGTCAGCAGCTTATTTCTAGGCAGTGTGGTGACAGTCACTCTCAGCCAGAAGACTGAAAAATTCAGCCATGTTTGTGTGACACTGGTGGAACTGACCTGATTCTGCAGGTGTCCCACCACACAAGCACAGCATCACTGTCAATGCCTACAGCCTGAAAACAGGCTAGTGCGCTGAAGGGCCAGCCTAAATTTCCTTGCCAGCTTGATGTTCCCAACACCTTTGAAGAGTTCAAGACCAGATCCTGTCTCACTTTAAATTGCAAGGAAAACACCTCCAAGATCTACCCAGAATATCCTGATAAAAAAGGTGATATCCTTTTCAGTATGCAGTTGCTGCTGTACATGTATGTTCAGTGTGCTCTGAGACTGGGGATCTTATAGGTTCAGACTCCTGTTCCCAGCCCTTCTCCCTGCACCTGTTCATCTCCAGCTGATCTCCACGACACTCCCTCCACCTTGCTTTCAGCTGATGGGGACCCAATTCAGCTTAAACAGATTTGGTGATAGGGTCTTTGGTAGCCTGGCATATTTTGACTGAAACTAATCAAGGACTAACTGGTTAATGGTGGAAGCAAACCCACAGAGGCAAGAACTTGCAGAAAGGGGGCAGAGATGAGCTGTGAGCCAGGCTACAGTTGTCAGTACTACAAAAGAGTTCATCTGCATATACAACTTCAAGCTTTATACAATATACTGGCTAAAATCCAGACACGGGCAGAAGGGACTTCCTAAGCCAAAACAATAATCATATTCTTCACAAGTCTCTGTCTTATTGCAAGGTTTAAAGAACAAATTATCAAGCCAGAACCAAAAAATGTGTTGTGTTTGTATAAGGGAACAGACAAACTGTTACTGGGAATTTTGCACTCGGTTTTGGCATTAACTATTTCTCAGCTGGGGAGGAGGGTCTAAATACCATACACCCTGTATGAGCAATTACAAGTCTGTAAGCCCTAAACTCACACGCTCGAGTCTATCCAAGAGAATAGTAAGTAGGAAGCTTCCTCACAGCCTGCAACTGTTTACTCGGAAAGAAGTTTTCTAATACCAGAAATGAGTCATGAGTGATACAACATGATTCAATAACCCATCAGAGTTTGGTTAGACAAAAATTAGACAAAAAAATAAAACAAGCAAAAAAAAAAACTATCAGCAATTTTACTCAATACTAAGGCTGTAAGCATTGGGGTGAAGATGCAGGATGGAAACAGGCTTAAAGAAGAGGTGACATTCCTGTGAATTATAGCCTTCCTGAAAAAAAAACAGAAACAAACCTGAAGAAGACTCACAAGTCCCAACCAAAACTATGCTCTTGTTACTGAAATCAGCAGTTTCTATTTTACAGCTAATGCCAAGGAGAAAAAAAAAAAAAAAAAAAAAAAAAAAACAAAACAAAAAAAAAAAAAAACAGACAAACCTAGTAGACCATTTTGTATTTTAACTTTCTTCTTTGGGCATAAAGATATTATCATTTCATAATATCTGGACAACCCTAAAATGCTAGAGTTTGCTCAAACATCATGCATGTCAGCTCTAGAATCAACAGGCCTGCTGTCCAACAATCAGCTGTAATGCTGGAAGCCTAGAGAAGAGTTTTTTTTCATTCAAACCCATGTCACAATCACTTCAGATTTTCTAAAAGTAGCACCGTTGTTATTATTTCGGACACAAGAGAAGAGACAAGATAATTAATTTTTACATCTGACGCACAAGTAAAACAAGGCAAAGCAAGCCTCCTGGATTCAGCTGTGTCTAAAAAAAGAAAAAAGATATCTCCTTTAGTGTTGAGACATTTATGTTGTTAACAGAAGTTTAAAACATATATTCATGCTTTATCTGTTATGTATAACATGCATAATTGAAATATTTGAAGTTTCTTGTTAAACAAATACACCCACTGCAGATAATATTTATTATATACTCGAGCACTGCATAAGGAATATTTGTGCAAAGAAAATATCATCACAAACAATTTAAGGCTTCCAAAGCTGTAGACAACTGCAAATCTATAAATTTCTGGAAATAAATTATAAAGCAAAAAGGGGGGAGATCTCTCCCCTCATCCCCCTTGTTCCATGATGGGTCATACCACTATCAGTCAAGAGTGGTGTCCTGTCTATCCTACATCACATACCTTACAAGAACGGAACCCTTCACCTGCTTTGTTGCAAATATTTTTTTCCCCCCTTTCTATCTTTGGAAAGAAACATTCCCCTTCAATGGTTAAAATAATAGGCCAACCTTGACAAATAAGATTTGATTACTTCTGCTTCAACCTGAATAACAATAAAACATTATCACAAGATTATCCACACACACTGCCAATTCATGGATGATATTTAGACAAATTTCACTACTTATGTATGTTTATTATCTCCACATGTTACAGTAGTATTAGATCAGCATTGAGTTTGTCCCTTAAACCTTTAATTTTCCCCTTCATGAGCTCACAGTAATAATCTGGCCATGCTCTAAATTATTCAGTCATAATCTGCAAATAAGTAGAGTTCTCTATCCATCCACTACTATCAGTGAAAGATTAAAATTAAGTGTACTGTGCTGCAGCTGAAATATGTTTCAGTGTGCTGAGACAGAGTTGCTTGAAAGAGCACAAAAACAGTATTAAAAATGAATATAAATGCTAGCTATTGATTGACAGGATCAGTATTGCAGGAAAAAAAAAAAAAAAAAAAAGAAAAAAAAACACAAAACATACTAAATTGGATTGTGCTCTAAAAAGAAATGAAGGGAAGAAATGAAGAAATCAACACTTTCCAAGCAAGAAGACAAGCCAAGAACAAAGGATGATATGCTCACGTTTTACAGAAAACATGATTTTTACAAACACTGAAAAGTAAAGCAAAACAAAACCCACAGCAGGCATTATTTGACCGTATCCCTTTAAGTGCTCAAGGTACTGCTACAACTTGGATTATGATCTCCAATATTCCTGCTGGAGCAGCTGTCCTTCACATTCTGTGTTCACAGTCCTCAATCACTTGTTGGAG
Source organism: Anas acuta (assembly GCF_963932015.1). Taxonomy (NCBI): domain Eukaryota; kingdom Metazoa; phylum Chordata; class Aves; order Anseriformes; family Anatidae; genus Anas; species Anas acuta. Next base: position 110,587,361 of record NC_088979.1, on the reverse strand, counting down.
GGGAGAGCTGCTACAAATGCAAGAGGAGAATTGAAAGTCTGGGGGTTGGGTACATTTTTTATTTCTTTGCATTTTCAGTAGTCAAAAAAGAAAACCCCTCATCCATCACTTTGATAGAAGTCCACAGGGCATCCATTTATTCTATTCAGAACAGGATCCGATGAGTTCAGATCCTTATTTATGTTCTTTCAGTGCTCAGACATTACATTTTCTTGGCTGTTATCTGGGCATTACTATTTATTATTAGTCCACAATGGAGATCCCATTGTAATGAACTGTGATACGCTGACATATTTCATGTTTGCTGGTCATATTAAATTTATTACAATTACTCTTGAAAGGGATAGTGTAATTTAGTGAAATCTCTTTGTGGGGAAGGGAACTCCTGCAGGAGGCTCTCACTGAATTTTCTATGAGCCTGTGCTAAGATCTTCTGTTTCAAGAGCTTGAATGATTGCCAGTCAGCCTAAGACTTATGCTTTATGTAATAGAAAATTTTAATTAAAAAAATGAGCAATAAGTTCATGATAGATTTGTTTCATATCAATAGAAAGTGTGTGCAGTCCTATTTTTCTTTTTTTTAATAAAAAAAAAAAAAAAAAGAGGTAAGCCATGTGTTAAAATGAAATTCTAGGAAAGAAAATGAGGAAAAGGCTTTAAAATAAACCCTTATTAAATAAGACTATCTACCGAGGTGCTTTGTTTCCAAAGAGATACTTTGCTTTGAGAAGTTCAACTAGTTATTGGATATCTCAGTGGGAACTTTTGATGAGCTGAGTTCCTGTTCTGGGCCTGCATCAAGTCTGCTGAGCACATCCTAAATCAGTATATTAGGTCTGCTGAGGACAGCAGGGAACCTCTGCCTAAGATCTACTCTGAAAGCTTGAACAAAAGAAATGGTAGGAGTAACGCCAGGAGGTAGAAGAGTTCAATACTTACAGTCAGTTCAATAGCTGTGGGTATGTCTGTCCCTGAAGAACTGGTGCAGGCTCAGGTGCTGGCTGATGATCCTGCACCCTGTATATTTGTCAGCAGGCTTCCTGCATAGCCCTGGCCCATGCCAGGCACCCTTTCGTTTTCAAATAACTGTTGGAGGCTGCAGTCTGCAAGAGCTACTACAGCTCATGTCCTAGCTTACCCGTGTCTCCCAGTTACTCCAGCCTCTCCCAAGCAACCACGTGAGAACCACAGCTCCGACTAGGAGCTCACAGATGGGAACTGCCGAAAGGAGTACAACCACAGCTTGCTCTTCAGCCCTTAACAGCACACACCTTCAAAATGGGCTCTGACCATGCCAAGGTATCCAGGCAGCACCTTACTGGGGTCAGCAAGGGTTCCTGCCGATTCTCTACAGACTGTCCCTGTTCTCAGACAAAGCTTTTGAATAAACACTGAGTCCTGCAATGTCATTATAATGAAGTGTTTTGTAAATTAAGAAATCCTTTAAGACGAAGTGATCATACAGACATGTTGCACTGATCTATGGAATCAGTTTTCCGCAGCAATATTCATCACTGCTATGTTATTGATTTTGGTGATGTTACACCTGGGATGGATTTGGCCGCTGCTTCCTAAAAATGTCATTTGAAGTCTTATTGATAGTAATCAAGTGAGCATCTCATTATATTATCCCTAGTTTCTTAACAATAGGAGGGAATAACCACCAGGGAAGGTGGAAAAGGCTAATCCATAAATTTCTCATTAGCTGAAAGGGAGAGAAACATTCCCTTGAATAATTGAATATGTTTAGCATCACAGCCTGCAGTTAATCATGTTTACTTAGCCTTACTTCTCCAGCATCCACAGAATGATGCTGCATAGGTTTTGGCACAACATTAACAGTTATCAATGTGCAAACTGACTGTTCAGAAGCACATCTAAAGATGCACATTTTTAAAGCAATGGCAAAGTATCTGTCCTAAGAATAAACACAATTAATTTTGCATATAGCACTATTATTCTAATTAATGATCAATAATAAGTAAAATTTTGAATTAAAGCTAAAGCGAATGATTCATAGCAAATAATTTACCCAATTAATTTGTTCTAATTTTCTGCTTGGAAGTTTGCGTTACTTTTTGAACATGCCCAATGGTTAGAAAATTTTTGTTTACACAAACTGTTAGATTTACCAAAATGCAAAAGCTGTCCTTCATTTCTGGCTGTTATATAAACTATTCAGAATACAAAAGAAAGCCTTTGATGAGAGAGATTCAGCAAATCATTTATTACATCAGAACAGCTTGAAAACAAATGAGCCAAAAGGTGATTATAGGATCATAAAAATATCAGAGAACTTTTCTTCATATCTCACCTTAATCTCCCTTGCTGCAATTATGATCATCTGCTTGTTATTTTCACCATGCACAGGGCAAAAAGGTTTGCTCTCTTGTTCTCTATGGAAGAATTTATTTCAAGGCTGTGGTACTTTCTTTTTTCAGTCCCGAAGCTTACTCAAGGTTTTCCTAGAGCCGTGTTTTTCTAGTTTTTCTGATCTACCAAACTTTGTCAGTGTTCTTCTCTTGACTAACCCACATCTATCTGGCAATGTATTTCCCAACATTAGCATACATGTTCTATGCTGGAGAATACATATAACCTCTTTTACAAATTCCACCATGGCATTTGTTTTCCTTGCCACATTAATACAGCACTGATTTGCATTTGTTTCCTGATGTACTGTGAAGAATCAGTATTGAGTCTGTTTCTCAACCTTCATGCGTGTACTAGCATTATCTTGCATTTGTATTTTTTTTTCTTTCATTTTTTTCACCTATATGTAAAGATCACCAGAAATCCTAGTTCTATCTGCAGACCTCTTTTTTTTTCTTTCTTTTTTTTTTTTAAATCTACGTGGTCGCATAAGCAAGTTTTAGTTACTAAACTTTCATCTAGAATTAACAGAAAACATTGAATGATACTAGATACAGGAGGAAGATGCACACGTGCATTCGGTATATTCTTTCATTATCACACATGCATGAATAAGAAGTTACTTATTGTAACTTCTTAAAGTAAGCACACACACACACACAAACCTCTTTTGTATCTGAGTGGACTGCTATCCCATTATAAAGTATCTTTTGCAAGAACAAGAGTAATGTTAAAATGTTGGAAAGATTCTTTTGAAATTCGGTGATTAGATTTAGGGTTTTCTTTGTACTGTTTTTGGCAATTTCCTGGCAAAAAAAAAAAGTGAAATTCAAATTGCTAACATGCACAAATGTGACTTTTGAATATCTGAGTGGCAAACTTTCTTAACCATTTTCACTTGGAAACAGCCTCATCTGTCTTTCTAAATAGTTTTCCATCAGACAAGAGAACCACTTTTCTAGGGCACAACTCACATTACAAGTGAGATACTTGGGTAAAAATATGAGTGAACCTACTATATTGCAGTTGATGCCATTTAACCCTTTCACCAAACACCTCACATACAAAGGTAATTCAAATTGTTTCACCCTTTCTTGCAAACATTGTGCACAACTTCACTCAAGTGCTGTTTTTTATTGCCTTAAAAATTCCAACTCCATGCCTAGCAGCCGAAGGACCGTAAATACTACAAATGCACGGATGACGACTATACTTATGCTCTATGCTGCAGACAGGTATGAGTATGCTTTGCACAATCTCTAAGCCAAAACACCAAGCACATGCTCCCAAAAGCAAAGGATTAGGAGCAAAGCAGTCAGAATAGTGCTGGCAACATGATCCATCTTCTCAGAGTTTAAGCAAGCTAGCTGCTGGCCAAAACCAAGACACAGGATGAAAATACACCCAACAAACATAAATATACCAAACAGCATATGGTCCTCGGCATCTTTGAAAGGTTTCATGCTCCATCACTTTTATGTGTTAGAATGGCTATTGCTTAATTCAAATGCAATAAATTGGCAATGAGTTAACAGCCGGTGGCCCATAGAATACATTAGGTAGTTGTGTTAATGCATTAAAAAGCATTAAAAAGCGTTAATAGGTTTGTATCAAAACAGTGACATTATCATGATTTCAATATCTGCTGGTCTTGCATGAAATTCAATGTATTATTCTTTCATGGAAATGTAACACTACAGCATCACAGCTGTTTTGTAAAAAAAAAAAAAAAAAAAAAGCACAAGATATTCAGACGCTGCATATTGTGAGTGACACCTTGAGGATCCAGAGCATGGATATTTTGTTAGTTTAATGATTTTTTGATACATACCTCCTGAAACAACATTTGTTGCCATGCAGACAAAAGTTCTTTCTACCTATGTTTTGAATTCTAACCAGAAATTCTCATTACACCCATTCTGTGCATTGGAGCTGTGCTTTAGAAGAAAAAATAAATAAATAAATAAAAAATCTACTGGTGTGAATTAAAACTAAACAAAGCTAAGATTCTAATAACCACTAATTGTAGTGTGGCCAAGGCTGAGCTGAACCTTATCTTCTATAAGATGCTTTGATTCTTTTTGAGTTTCACTCTAGTTTACACTCTGGAAGCAACAGGATATACCCAATTTTCACTTCTTTTGGTACATACTCTTGAAACAGGCTTTTTGAAAGGTAAGCAAAAATACTAGATGCATTTCCTAAAACAAAATAAAGGTAAAGCCCTTTAATATTTTTTCCTAGAGTTAAGGTATTTGCTGAAACCAATCTGTTCACAAGAACAGAGACCTGGAATTTGCTTCTTGCATCAGTCTCCCTGCTCTGCTATTTTAGTGGTTTTACCCTTTATATATAATCCCACTTACCAAGCTATCAAACACTATCTTAAGAAGTGTCAGCTTTCCTACCTCCTCCAAAGTCTCTGTATCCACCCAGTTCTATTGGAAAGTTGTTGCAAAGGTTATCCCTTCGTTCTTGTCAGGACTAAATAAATCAGGCTCTTTATATCTCTAGGTAAGGGAAGCTCACTGCTTCTCTGATCAGCCCACTGTCTCTTCCCTGAATTCAGACCAGTCTGAAAGCTGGTTTCTAAGGCTGACCAGAACAGGACACAACACTCTACAGGACATTTTACCAACATCTTGCAGAACAGCAGGAATTCTTCTAGCAATAAAACATCTAGTGTAGTTCATGATTGTACTTGCTTCTGTCCTGCCCTCCTTAGCTACTCTGAAAGAGAAAACAAAGACTTCTTTTCCCAGACACTACCTCTACCTAAGATGGCATAGGAAATGTTTATATACACCAAAAGCCTTGATTTATCCCACTGCATCAGAAAGAACACTATTTTATCTGGTTACATATGCAGATGAAAACTTTTAGAACAGCTGGGAAATGCATGCACATATGCTGAACATTGGTCTATGTTTTTCCTGTGCAGTAAGTCTCCAGGCATTGTTCGCTGGTAAAAGTGTCACAAATACATGAAGTACTTTTCTCAGTATGTATTTGTCCACCATGCAGAATTGACTTCACTATGGCTATATTTTGGACTGTTTCTCAAAGCCTGTCTAGCAGCATTGGATACCTAAATAAGGTAGTGATAGCACCAATAGATCAACATTTATCTAGTATTACAGAATAATTGTTTTTAGGGCCATCAGTGTTGGGTATTTTACATTTCAGTGATTTTCAATAATTTCATTGCTTTGAACCCTAAAGTTGTTTAAGCTCCATATTCACATAAATATAGAAACAGGTTGTCCTAGAGACTAATTTTCTTATAGTCAGTCTTTCCACTGTAGTCTGAGCTACACTACAATATCGCTGAAAAGAAAGCAAGTCTTTAGAGATCACAAACAACCAATTTCACAGTACAAGCAGTCATAAATAGAGCTAAATTCCCTTTAGTAATAAACTATTCATCTTTGTGCTTCATTGAGTTCAAAGAAAAGCATTTTTCAGAGTTTAAGCAATTAAGTTTACATTTCATTTTCTCCTCTAGAAAGGAACTTATCACAAAAGCATGGGATTAAGAAGCCACTGCTCTATTGGAGGTATTCTCTGCGTATGAAATTTCAATTTAGCAAAGCATGTAAAACCCTAAAGGCAGTTAAGACCCAATATGCTAAAACCATTTTGTTTTCACAGTGTATTTATTTTGTATCATCACTGACCCAGTTGATTAGCTGCTGAATTAGAATGGCTGAGCATTAGATTCAGCTAGCAAAGTCTATCCAGCACCTCCTACCAAGCCAAACTGACAATTACCTACACAAATTTGTCAAAGTACATTTCCAAACAATACATGTTTATAAGCAGTACCTCACAAGTCAAAGAGACCACACTGGCAGAAGCAGCTCGTGCTCCTCGCTGTACCGTGCAGCCTTCCTGACCTGCAGACCAAGCTGCCTGTGAGGTCACCCTGATGCAATCCTAGCCAGCACACAACAGAGTACTTAAACAGCTCAGAAAGTTTGTTTTTGCTAAACAAGGCTCATATTGATCAAAATCAATTAAGGAACTTTCGCACCATCTGGTCTGAGAGAATTACAGCATCCCACAGAGAACAAGTAAAGCGGCAGGTAACCCTCGCACATGTACACCCCCTTACGTGATCAGTGCAGACACAACCCTGCCAGCAAGGCTGGAGCCTCAAGTTCTCCCCCTGCTTCCAGATGAGATCAAGCTATAGTGTCATGAGTACAGTTTCATTGGAAAAAGTCTTTTTTTTCTTTTTGGCAGCATAGCTATGGGAATTGAGTTTCATGCTCTGCCTGCACAGTCAGTCTAATTTCTAGGCAGCACCACTACCACTCCCCCTGTATTGTACAACAGGGACCTAAACACAGGAGACACATAGGACCCCAGGCAGCAAATGTTCAATTTCTGTTGTTTCAGTGGGGATATAACCTCATCTCTGAAAGAGAGATGAGCTGCAAACCTAACAACCTAGGCACTTATTACTGCTAAAGATCCCATGGCTGTCTTTGTAAGTGCAAGATAGTTGATACTGATGTCTTGGCCAGACTACCTCAGGTAATTATAGTTTGCCAGTCTGAACTTCCCATGCAGATCAGACTGGGTTGCTGTGCAGCTAAGCAGTGCCTTTGTTTCACAGCTTTTCAGTAGTGCATAAAATGATTCCTGCACGTGATTTGAATACCTTTAAAAGTTGCCTTTGGCACTAAAGGAACTAGATGGATGCAAAACCATCATTACTGCCATCAAATAGTTTCATGCTAGCTTTAGCAACTTTTCTTTTTCACTGGTTCCAGAGTCTTGGAGTTGTACTGACAGTCCATCCCACAGTAGGAAAACATTGAATAACATTTCAAATTTTGCCAGTGAACATCCCTTCAGAGATCTTGAGTGGCTTAATCATATTTTGCTTCTTTTACATTGTAATATAATCAACCTAGATGAACTAGCTGCTTTGCATAGACTTATTCACCTAATTTTGCCCTCTTTTCAGAGATGTGAAACAGCTGTGACAATCATGATTGTTTATTATAAGCAGGTGGAACAACTGGAGAAATTACGGGTAGGAGCAAGTAATCTCCTCAGGAAAATGTAAATGAAGACAACTTACTGGTATTTTAATACAGACGTTGTCCACTTAAAATAATAATAAAAAATCTTAATATTAAGCAAACCAGTAGCAAACCAAAATTTCAGAAACACAAGAATGGGACTGGTAAGGCATGTAACCTTGGACTTATAAGGTCAGTCCTGGGAACCTAGCAGCAACTGAAAATCATTTTCTATTAGTCAGTGAGAGACCTTTGGAGAAGCCAATCTCATAGTGAGCTTTCCCATGAGGAAGTATCTGAAAACTAAAAAGTTTAATGAAAGAATCCAGACAAAGAATGTGTCAGCAGCTGGACTGGATCAAAAATAAAAACTTAAAATGACTTAAAATGACAGATGTCAGACTTCACATGGTAAATGACCACGAATGACCATGTAAATGACCACATTTACGTTTAAATATAAATGACCACATTTTCTAAGTAACTTCTGCCTCTAACATATATGCTATTTTAGGACTACCTGCACAATTTTAGCTGAAATCACTAACCTGAAGCTATTTAAAAATGCATATAACTAAAATAGCATTAAATTCCTTTGGGGATATTGTTATAATTCAATACTAGCCTTAAATAAAATAAACTAAATGTATTAGGAATTGGCTACATAACAAAGAGAGCAAGCTATGATAGCACGTCATGTTTCTATCCACATATCTGAGTCTTCACAAAGCAGAGAGGAGTAATCCTCATCTACTTCACTGTTCATTCAACCAATGAAGTTTATGTAACTGCTGAAAGCTAATTAAAGGAGATCCTCAGTAATCCTTTGAAAATAAAAATTACTTTGAAACAAAATTGCCCACTGTAGAGGGTGATGGTAAAAATAAAAATAAAAATAAAAATAAAAATAAAAATAAAAATAAAAATAAAAATAAAAATAAAAATATAGCATGTTTAAGTAGTAAGAGGGGATGCAGTAACAGATCTTTGGTGGATGCTAATGTTTGAAATTATCATAGCTTTTTCTGCCTTGTTACATATTAAACCAAATAAATCCAATAGAAGCTTCCATATCTTTTAATTTCATATTTAAATGTAGAACAATGTTACCCAGATTTAAAAAAATAACTTTGCTTTGGTAAAAAAGTGCACTGCTACACATCCTATATTAGATAATTATACTTCCTCAGATCTTCACAATTAAATCATTTGCTTTCTATTTTAACCAAATAATAAATAAATAAATAAATACCTTCAACAAGAGAGTAAGAATCAAGTTGAATCACAGGTTCATTTTACCACAGAATCTTTCAACATATGTATTTGTGGATGCATTTAAAAATACACAAAGTGTGGCCCATTTCTTGATACTCTGATCCTATATGGTGTTTTCGTAAATCCAACTTAACCTAGTCAATGGACTTGCCCACTGTTCCTTTAAATGACACTGGGATATTCTGGCTTCTTGCTTTGGCTTGTGTAATAAAATAATAAGTAGTCTATCTCCAAATCAACATTAGATTAGATTTAGTACAGTAGTACTGAAATTTTTGAAAACAGAAAAACAAGCTAGGCCAGAAGTATTATCTCTTGATTAAAAATGTAATAAGTAGACACACTTTAGCCTTCTGCTCCACCTTCTTTCTACAAACATACCCCACCCCCTTCTTGATTCTAAATACTGTCTGTCCTCAATGTGCAAAAGTCATTCTATTGTTATGTAAACATTTCTAATACAACTATGTGTGCAGAAATTTTTTTGCACATAAAGTCCATTCACACAATTTCTGGATTAAAAATATATAATAGAAAAAACACAGTGCAGGCAAATATATGCTTAAAAGGAAACAAAAACTACTGTAAAGATGTCATTGGCTGTCAATAAATATGTGCTTTACTCAAGCTAAATCAGTTGCTCTAGTCTATAAAAGACTAAATATATTGTATATATTGATATACACAGTATTTTTGGAGTCAAAAGCATATAAAGTTTAACATATCAGAGATCTTATGTAAGTACAATATGTATCCTGAAGGATAAAAATACAGACGTTCAGATGATTTATTGCAGTTAAAGAATACCATATCAGCTGCGAATGTCATTCACAGCATTTCTTTATAAGGTGCGGGTACTAAACTGCCCGTCTTTTCATCAGTGCGTTACTAAGCAAATCTAAGAAACCCACATTAACAAACTAGAAACTGTCATTGTCCATTTATCCTGAAAGAGGGGGAAGGAATGAAAGAAGTGCAGCACTATTATTTTTTTCCCCATTCTCTTCAGCACTGTCTACTACAGAGGTGGGACTATGAAGAGGCAATGGCACTGAAACTCCACTGCCTTCACAGTGTATTAGGGAACTTTGGTGCCACTAAATCCAAAAGACTCAATTAAACCACTGGCACCTATTCGCCTTTCTGTCCTTGGTACCTGTGGGAAGAACTTCCTCTCCTCCCACATGCATGCCAATTACTTTTTCCACAAGGTAGCAGTTCCCTAGCACTACCCTAACACCAGCTTCTTATAGAAAGGACCAGCTCCTTCCCGCAAAGAGAGGTCTGAAGGCTTTCCGGAAGAATTTTAATAGGGTCAACATAATGTTTATAATTAAAATTGAACTACATTTAAAACTTCCCAACTTATTCTCTGGAGCCTCAGCTACTTTATGTTTTAAACTAGCTCTTTGTGAGCCTGTGGTGGATACTCAAAACTTGAGTTCAAAGGACTAGTGGTCAAGTTCATAGAAAACAAATCCATCATAAAGCTTATACACCACCACTGGCCTGAAATGCCCTTGATCCACAAAGCATTCGAGGCCATCCTGGAGAAGCAGCACTCAGCTCTTTAACAGTTTACCTGTAGCCAATAGTGAAGACAAAGTGGGCTATACAGTTCTTTCAACACTGTATTTAGCACCTTATTTAACTTGAAACTTCTGGTGCTAAAACATTTTAATGCAGATCATGCACCAGAATACTCACAAATCTAGATCATAATGGATAGTTGGAATGAGGCGTCTTTACAGAGATGCACTTACATTACTATGTGCTGACATGAGGCCTCACAGACTATATAGAAAGGCTGATGCACACATGCATCAAGACTGGTGTAAAGTGCATAGACCACAAGAAGCTAATTCTGTTCAAGGTCTGTTATCCACCTTAGTCTTCTGCTTTTCATCTCATGTTGGCCAGTGCTTGTATTTCTAGTATTTTGTGCAATATAGATGTTTTAATCTCTTTTTTTATTACTAAAAAAAAACACCTTAAACAGCAATACCTCCTTCAATGCTTTGCACAGAAATTATTTGAAAAATTATACCCGTTTTAAGACCAGAAGAAATAGATTTCAGTATTCCTGAGTTGAGTATCAGCATTTTTTACTCCCTGTTAAAGTGGCACAGTTAGGCCTGTTTTCTCTTAGCCCAATGAAGCTATAAACAGTATCCACGGATCCATAAACTACTTGGATAGGGAAGATGACCAGCCTTCCTGGAAGGCATAACAAACATGTTTCTGCTCCTAGAAACAGCTGAGACACCAGACTTAACCTAAAGCAGTGTCTGATTTTACAAATTACTTCAAATACTTTTTATATGGTCGTCTTACGGCTCAGAAATAGTGATTATATTTAGTTTATTATGGTTTCTCCCATCCAAAGACTTTTTTTTTTTTTTTAAACATTTTACTTAAACATCACCATTCCCCACACAAACAGAGGAAAGTTACAATTAAGAATCAAAGTGGCTTGTCCAGAGACACATGATGTAAAAAACATTCTTAGGTGGCTTCAGACTAGAGTTCTTCTAATTTTTATCAACATCTCTCCACATACACTATGGTGTAGCAATGCAGAAAGACTGAAAGCAGGTTTTTACTTTGTTTTAATTCATTTAATTCATTAATTTGTACAATTAGGTCAAATATGACAATAAAATTTTATACTGTATCTTTAAGTCCCACATAATTCTATAGTTAAATTAAAGATCTTTATATTGGTACATACACATGCATGCACACTAATCTGAATGTTGCATTCACAAGCACTGAAATCTATGCATGTCTGTAACAGATACATGCTGACTATACCTGGATATATTCACCATATTGATACAGTCTCTTGTGTAGAGGTCAGTGCTTATACAGACAGAGGTTACCCCTGAAGCGGATATCACTCCCTCCCACCTTAGATCAGTATACTTCTAAAGTAGTTACACAGCAAGCTTTACTGGATTTTCACTAAAATGAGCCCAAAAGAGACCTGTGACATTGCTTTGTCTCACAGGGCCAGCATGGGTAATCTTCAGGATCCTGGTCAAGCTTAATACATTTTCACTTTCACTGTTTACTCCTTCCATCAGTTTATGGAAAGGGCTGGGGAGATTGCCAGACAAAGGGGCAATATGTTAATGTGAATTTGTATTTATTTCAGTAAGCCATTGCCATGAGTAGGTTATGTTATATAGCATGGTAGAGAGCAAAAAGCATTAGGGCTTTTTGTAGGCTAGAACCACCAAAAGAGACTAGAGTACCAAACCAAAATAAAGTCTTCTTCCCCGCCCCCCCAGTGACTAGATTGTGCCTTCAGATAATTTTCTTCAAATCCTGTGGGGATTACATGTGCATATCTGAATGCAGTCTTAGTGACAAATGCTTCCCTATTCCAACATATTGTGTTATCCGTTATCTATATCTTCATGTTTCTTTTTTCTATTGCACCTGAATCTTGGGGGAACACTATAAGAAGAAGCATATCATGCTCTATTTATTGACAGTTTCATTTGTAAAAGAAGATACAATACTGCTGTATCTGCGCTGGTCATTGGCAAGTATAAATGGGGTCTTGCTGTCAGTGGTAAACCACAGCCTTAAATCTTTTCTCTTATTTGCCTAAATATAAAAGTTGAAAATGCAGAAAGATAAAAATAAGAAAAGGTGAACAGAGCTACCCCTACAAAGGTCATCAGAATACAGTGATCTGTAACTAGAATGCTAAATACAGCAAAGTCCCCAAACTCAGGATAATGCTCAATAAGACTATCTCCTCTTACACACACACATACAACAAACCCTAGGGTCCAGCTCTCCTCCTCCCACTCCATCTTTCTCCCCTCAAGAGTAACAAAACAAAAAAAATTCCAATTAGTGAGCAGATTTCTTTCCCACCTAGGTGCAGCCTAAAATGTAAAGTATGCCTTAAAATGTTTCAAAGAGAAGAAAAAACTATTCAGGGAGAAACATTAGCAGGTAAATACTAACATAGACTCCCATTGACCATAAAGACATACTGAGATCAGGCAATGCAAATTTACAGCCAAACCTGAAGTTTGGTTGCCCTAAAGCCTATTCAGACAGGAGCTGACATTCTTAAGTAATTCAAACCACCTAACCAAACATCACTGCATGAAAGAAAATCCCTGATTAAAGTCAGTAGAAACAATAACAAACAAATAAGAATGACAGCAGCAAAACCCCATTATTCCCCACAAAGGCACTTTAACTTTAATATTTGCCTCAAATTCAAAAGAATTTAACTAATCTAAACTTTTGTCCCCAATAACCCACTTGCCAACTGAAATCAGAGAACCTAAATATAGCTACACCAACAAAGGAACCTGCTTCTGAGAGAGTATTTAACTGTTTCTTTTATCTGAATGCTTACATCTGAATGCATACTTGTTTTGATGTTTCCCCTTGCTTTCCCACACACATACACTGGAAAAAAAACAAACAAACAAACAAAACAAAACAAAACAAAAAAATCCTTTTAGCAAGTTGTTCAGTTGTTTAACTACAGGAAAGTATCCATGACCTGATTGCAACCACCAACACAGTCTAAGCTTTTAATTAAAACAGATTACTACAGTTGATATTTTTTTTTTCTCCTATATTCTTCTTTCTTCAATCACGTATCAAATCCTCCAAATCCAAGCTTTCTATTTTCAGACTGCTTAAAACCCTTTCAGTTTTGATTCACCATACCATCATTAGTGGTCTAGCTGTCAATCACGTATTGTTATACTATTTTGTTTGAATGGCATAAGATTCTTAGTTAGCTTTCTAAAAGCACAACTTTGTTTGAAGTAGAAAATTTTCCCCAGAAAATTTTGGTTGTAGTTGTAACGTTAAAATAAAAGGAAAAAAAAAATCCTGGAAGTAAATTGCTGTAGAAATGCTGCCAATGAGCATGGGCTTTTGAAAAGAATACAAGGAGCCTGGATATAGTAGTTACTGTCAGCATTATCTTACTATAGAGGAGGGATTAAAAAGCAGATGCTTATACAGTTCCACCATTTAGTAGAAAAACCTACTAGCCCATGAAATCGAGAGTGGTAACAAAGGAATGTTTTTTATTGTATCAAAATAGCAGAGAATAGGAGCTTGGCTCTTGTAGCTCCCATAGGGCCTCAAAGCCTTGAAGCATTAAATCATAAATCTGGGAAATAAGCAGGTCTAATTTTGCAGTAAGTACAAGCAAGAACATAAAACCTCTGAATGGGTCTGTAGCAGTTTGATGATGCAAGATACCGAGAAACCTATACCTATGGTAGCTGCAGTCCAGCGCTTTGCTCAGAACAGACCTATACTTGTCTCTATTTTCTTTCCATGTTCTACTTAGCAGGAAAATCTTAATCAGGAAATAAAGGAAAGCCTCTGCCAGGTGAGATATTAAAAAAAAATAAAAATAAAAATAAAAATCCAGTAACAAGCAACACAAGTTGACTGGACTTTTTCAACATCTACTCTCACTGTAAGAGAACAAAGAAATAAGAGAGTCCAGTTTTCTACAGCTTCGTTCTTTCTCCTCCCACCCCATCCAAACAAAACAAAGATTTACCATACCTTTTTTTTTTTTTTTTTTTTTTTTTAAACAAATGGATAACTGGCAAAACATTGTCAGATGTGATCTTTAGAGATTACAGTTTCAGGCAGAAATCCATAGATCCCGGAATAGTCGTGTAAATGATGAGAAACTTCAACATTACACTCAATATACAGAAATCGCTACCATAGAAAAACCTTATATATTCCTACTCATTCAAAAGACATCAAAGTCTCTACAATCCACAGACTGATTCTCCATAACTGGCCTGGGAGAGCCACACACTGTTCAAGGTCCCATTACAGCAGACTATTAAAGGAAAAAATAAACATGTCACCAGTCTAGTACAGGACTGACCTTAAGGACAATTGTCACAGAGAGATACTTGTAAGAAAAAGGCAGAAAGCTGCAATGAGGGGACAGGTCAGGATGAGTCAAGGTTGAGCTTTTCTCTTCTGGGTGCAACCAGTAGCTGCAGAGCACCCAACATGCTGCACTCTCCAGTTGCGTGGCATGGTGAATCGTGACATCTGGTTAAATGGAAACAGCTAGTGGAAATGAAGTGTTCTGACTTCAGGAGGTCTTCACAGGCAAGTGTTTATAAATGACTTCCACAAGAAAGCAGTGCTTTGCTTTAAGAGAGTCACAGGGTTTGGGGGTGGGGAAAACACCTGAAGAACAGCAACAGCAGAATGGCTAAAGAGTGAACTACAGAAAAACATGGTGAGAATTACCTTGTAATTAATTAAGGATAAAGTGATGTTATTTCCTAAGATAGTTAAGTGATGCATAGACTGAGGATTTCTCTGCTGTGTAGCATGAGGTAGGAAGCGTGCAGTCTGGATGACAGCTTCCAAAATGCTGCATGACTAAAGGCCTTGTGCTTTACAAGAGTTGTTCAGTATTTAATTCCATGCATTTCAGTTCCTGAAGTGGGAAGAAACAGTTAAGATATTCTAAAGTACTGCCAATATTTTCCATAGGCTGTGAAATCACACAACTGCTTATATTTAGATATGGAACAAGAGACCACCTCAGAACTCTTTTCCTAGTTTAAAGGGAGGAAAAACAGGAAGCATTTAGAAAGCAATGTTTTCAACTTGAACAGCACACGCATCTTGACTTGTGTCACCCTTCCCCCACATTTGGAAAATGTATTTAACTAGATCATTAAAAAAAAAGATAAAGTCTATATTAGAAAGCAGCTTCATTGTAGTCATTCTATGACACAGAATCCAGAACTTGAGTACAAAGACTAATTGATTTTTATGGTATTGTAAGAAATCCACTGGTCTTTGCGAGTTTTAAATAAATATAATTGAATTTAAATAAAGAGCTACAGGAAATAGTTATTTCTAATAATCAAGTGACTTCAACAAGAGGTCATTCTTTTTTTATTTAAGATCATTTCACCCCAAAAGCGTGAAACATAAGCATGTCACAACATGCATTTGAGAGTTGTCTAAGTTTTCATGCACTACATCATAAAGAAACACTGGATTGAACATGTACTTCCTTCACACATGCTTGATGCATTGCAGACATGCTTTCAGGTATTTTAAAAGCTGCTGGAGAAGCGTTAATTGTTCATATTTGTCTTCCACTTTTATCACCTAATGTTTCTTAATACAGCATACTTGTCAATAGATTTAAAACAAAAAGACCGAGCTATTTTGGATATATTATTTTAGAACTAAAAGGAATACGAAATAGAAGATTTGTTAGCATTACATACACATTCCTTTTTTAGTAGTATTAAACATTAGCAGGCAACAAAAGGCAGAGCAAACATGCTCTATTTCACACATTTTCTGGCTATAAATAACTAACACCTGAGAGGCACAGAAAACAAACTCTCCTTCATGAAAAGCTCACTATTTTACCAACGCTGCATTGGACTTGTTATGGAGTCCTGAGACCTACTGGAGAGCTATGTGAATAAATCTCAACTCAACTAAGTATACTTGCAAGTATGGGTGGACACACCTTCCTGGGGCTGAGAAAACGTATCAAATTTTCACGACTGATTAGGACTCAGAAGATTTGTGATGCTTCTGTGCTTATGAATGAGGCTTAGCACAATTTTCAGAAATGATGAATTGATGTATTAAAAGTTTTCTGTAAATCCAAACTTTTATAAGTAATCAATAATTATTATCTGTAAAAACAGTTTTCAGTGTACGATCAAATGCCTGTCTACAGACAGAAAAACCTAAGGACCTGTCCAGGAAGAATAACTACAAAGAATTTTTTATAATGCAGATTAACATTGAAATATGCATTCATTAACATTCATTGCACAAAGTGAATTATAAATGTGAAAATAGGAAGAATATTTTATTTGTGCAATGCTATATAGAAATATGCATGGATGGAGTCTGAAACACCAAGACTGGACAACTTCGTCTACTTTTGTCCTTATTTCATGAAAAAAGCTATTACACACAGTGTATAATCAAGGTTCCTTGACATATGGTGATTTAAAAACTTGTAATTTTTCTTAGGATTTTGTATTGTATATTGCTTTCATACAAAAGAAGGTACTTATCCACTAGTGAAAAGACTACACTGGATTGGATCCCTTGTGTTTTTTCTAACCTTCCAAAACTCAAGTCTAAATTATTAGTTCCTCCAGCTATGAATTCAGTGAGACTGATAATGTAAACACATACAGTTTGAAGAACACATTTTAACAAACTACCATCATCAACTTACCAGGACAGTTTGTATTATCTTAAAAAGAACAGTTTTTAATCAAGGTGGTGTCTATAGCAACATTTAAGGTTTCATTTATTTATTCTTTCTTGTGAAGCTCCCTCCTTCAGTCCCCCTGGAGGAACAGCTGTCTTTTAGGTTTCAAGATTTTGATTTACATACAGAAACAGATTAAAATCTGACATTTACACAAGTTACTAAGCACACACTTCAGTGCATTCAGCCCTCTCACTGCAGAGGCTGCCCCCAACAGCAGCTGCTGCTGCAGTAAAGTGAAGCCTGGCTCTTCTGGGTGAATCTCAGGAAAAGAAGAGGGAAAAACAACACAAAAGAAAGGAATGATTTAACATGCTGCTAACATTTTTAAGTTGCAGATTCCTACTTACCTGAAGGCAAAATACAAACAAGACCTTTTAAGACAAATTTGGTATTTTTCAGCATATGGCTTTAAGTGCAGAAAACTGAGCCTATTCTGCTGACACTAATGTAATTTAATGAGATGTTAGACAGTGTGTACAGATCTTAATATTCAGCCTAACAGGAAAATAAGTGACACTAAGGAATCAAAACACTTTATTCCTTCCCAGTTTAACAGGACATTGGCATTTGGATCCCTCAGGCATCTTCAGAAGCCTCAGTCTTAATGTTCATGTCTGGCATGCTTCAGAAATGCATGTCAACTTTGAACTTGCTTTGGAATAGGGGTACAATACTAAGTAAGCACAATAATAAAAACCTATGGATGTATTTCTGGGCATCCTGTGTAGAATTTATTGAGTCACAGACAGAACAAGAGTCTGAGGAAAACAGATTGGCACAATCTAACCTGAAATGATTTTACAGCACAGCGGCAGACTGGGAGGATAAGGGGAGATGGTGTGGATATAATTCATCTGGATTTTAGCAGGGTCTTTATCACAGCACCACACTGAAATCTCAGAGAAACTGCAAAAGAAACAGCATACTGCAAGAAGAAGGGATAAACGGTGATGGAAAGCACTACCACTTATTACTGAAGGTGTCACAAAGGAAGACAGAAAGGCATATGAAACTACATGCTGCTTAGGCCAGCAGTGTTCAATATGCACATACAGGGCCTGTGGGAAATTATCATCTCAGTAGCACTTTCAAAGCAGCAGCAGAGATGACTATACTAAAAGTTGCACTTGAATTAATTTTCCAATATTATTTTTTCACTCAGAATTTTATGAATTTTTTGTCAATTCAGGATGGAAAAAAAATAATGTATTGGTTCAAAGCAGTGAGGAGCTCTTAAGGATCACAAGTGTACATTACTTTCCTTAACCATATGACAATTAATAAATTTCTATATTAAAGAAATATCATCTTTAACTGGCAGCATCTTGCAGTATTGGAGACGATTTTATTCATTGTTTATGATAAGCAAACGAGATGAATACACAGTACAAATACTAGCCAAATATTACAAATGTTAGCACAAAAAGCAGCATATTAAATAAACCACCCACCACAGAATAACAACTTTCTGCTGACATGTACAGACCACTTAAATTTTGTAGTCATATTAGTTCTGCAGCTACCAGAAGTCTTATGCCCAAAACTATGCTTCAGGAGAACTATATGGTGCAGACATGCATACACAGCTAAATTAACTGCATACTTAACATCATCATCCATTGAACTGAAGATAAAAGAAATTGAGAGGCTATATATTGCTAGTAGAACTAAAAAGCCATATTTAATATGCAAAGTAAACCTTTCAAAGCACATGCTACAGCAAAATGGTACATATCAGACAAAACCTGAGTCCACATACAGATTCACCATAATAATGGCAATAATCTATACCTACTGGGTAAAAAGATACAAAAAAAAAAATATTGAGATACTAAATGCTGCCCCCAGAGAAGTAATAAAATTAGATTTAGCAAAAAAAAAAAAAAAAAAAAAAGTAATTTTATTGTATTGTGATCTTTAACACCACAGGAGAAGAGGTAAGCTTGTAAGCTTGTAAATACAGTAGCCAATAAGTATCCAAATATAAGATTGTTAAATGTACCACTGTTTTAAAAGTACTTCATTTTAAAAACATTTTTCAATTGAGGAAGCAGCACTGCAAACATTTGTCACGTACTGCTAGCCAGGAAAATAAGATTAATTTGGTCGAAGGTAGTATGTGAGTTTAAATTGTAGGTAACCACTCCTCATTAGTTTCCTGTATTCAGTTTTCCATTCCCCAAGAAGCGTTCCTCATTGCAAATTATTTTTTGTTAAGCGTAAGTACATACCACCCCCAAAAAATAAATATAAAGGATCTTAAAGACAACTCTCTGATCATTTTCTTTGCATATTGCTGCCTGTATCAGTTATCCAAGGTTTTTTGTTTGTTTTTGTTTTTTCTTCCAGTCACTGTATAATACAGTATCTGAGGAGCACGTATGCATTCTATCTTTGCTCCACATGTTGCATAATAGTGCTTCGATAAACATGATGTAGGAAATGTTATCATCTTATACCTAAGAAGCACTTTATGATGCCTGCCTACTTTGAAGAAAGTTTCATTTTAATATCTTACTGGTTTAACCTGCTCATAAACAATAAAAGAAAAGCAAAGGCAAGTTAAAGATGGCAACAAACTGTTTAAGCTCTGAAAAACAGTGGAAGAAAACTGGTAAAACTTCACAGCTATCAGGAACCTATTTTGACAACAGGTTTACAAATTCACAATTCCTGCAAAGTTACAGTCTAGACTTCTCCTAAGGGTGGAGACAAAAAGAGACCATAACAATGAGAAGCATATCAAGCAAAGACACCCCTCAAGTAGAGTATTGTGTTCATGAGGTCTGTTCTAAGACGTGACTAGGTTAAAAATTGGCAAATATATTTATTTTCAGAAAGATGTTTAGGGTAGATTACTTCCTCCTTTCATTGTTTGTTTTGTTTTGGTTGGTTGTTTTTCTAAATACTACATTGCATATAGCACATTTAAAATACTTGATATAGTTCAGTTGTAAATTTAAATTTCACATTTAGGGAAAGGTGGAGTCTGAACTTCAACTTACAACAGGCTTATTGCACTAAAGTGAAGAGCTACATTATCTTGAAATATAGGACTGATGTCAGCAAGCTGCCTGATATGGCACCAGTCACAAAGAATTTCTTTGTGTGTGTGTGAAATACCTTAAAGAAAAAAAAGTGTTGTTAAAAAAAAAAAAAAACAAAAAAAACAAACAACAAAAAAAAACAGTGAATCACAATGGACACAATGAAACAAAACAAAAAAGCATTAAAAATATGAAACTTCAAATGTAAGAGTTTTCTGGTTGTTATTGCATGTACTGTTGTTTTTTGGTTTTGTTTTTAAAAAGATGCCATCTAAATGTAACCAATAAATAAATAAATAAATATCCTGAATGTTCTGAAAGGTTTGCTGGCCACAGAGATCCATCCCACAAGTCCACAATTTAAAAGCCAAAGAAATGCTATGATCATTTAATCTCATGATCTGATACGCCCCCCTCCCCCCCATCAAATTTAAAGCATAAGTATTAGATAACAACAAAAAACTGATTCATAAATGTAATTTTAAACATTCCCACTGAGATCTTATTCTTATGGCTTTATATAACTACTCTCAATGGTTAGTTAACTTCAGTTACAGGATACTTCATTTTAATTTGAAGGTTTAATAATGTAAACTCAAACATTAGCCACTGAACTTTCTTTTAATTCTTCCTGAAATTCCCAATATGTTGACACTCTTAGAACTCTTTTCAAGGCAAGATGTTCTAATGTCAACTGAATAGAACAAGTTTCTAAAGACTCATAATAAGAAGCTCATATTCTAGCTCCTAAAATATTAGATCATTTTAGTGGCTTGCCTTTTTAGAATGTCCAATGTTCCCCTTCCTCCCACCTGAGAACTAGATAGTCTCAACCCAGATTGTGTCAATAGTACCCATACATCCTCACTTCTTTTTTTTTTTTTTTGTTTGGAAGTTCATCAGTGATGATCTTTGAATTTTGCTGATTCAGCCACCTTGTCTATATAGACCACATTCTATGTCCTTAAATAAGCTTACAGAGAACTGTATTAAAACTAGTTGTGCTGAACTATGGCTGATAAACCTAAGAATTAGATTACGCCATACTAATAATTTGACCTGTCATTTTTTGTTGAGAATAGTACCATTGACTCAAACTTTTCGGAAGAAGTCTCAAACCTCTGTCTGTTGATTGACACCACTTAATTCAAAGTCATTTTTGACGTCTGTCACTGATTCAGCTTTGAAATTACCTTGTGTAGAACATTTAAAATGAAGATAAGTCTTTCTAAAACAGAACGCGTTTACAGAAATCCAGCTTTGCTATATCAGCTCTATTATATCAATAGATACTCCTACTAACTACATCTCTCATTTTGATCAAAACTAGGTGAACAACAGATCTACATTTCCTGATACAGAACCACTTACTAATTAATTCTAATTCATCAAACATCCTCCTATGTCACTGATAGGGAATGTTGAGTTCTTACCATTCAGAAATCAATAAACTAAATACACAGAAATCTCCCCAAAAGATAGGTTGGTCTGAATTCTCACTGTCAACATCAAGTTTCTCCAGTTCCACAACAACATATTTTCCTTCTCTGTATATTACCATCTCATTACCATTCCATCCTTCAGATTAACAGAGTTTTTTCCAGGTTATTGCTTCTTTTAGCCACATGCAAAAAGTGAAACATTGTTCATCTTCATGTTACAGAAAGGAAGGTAAAAGACTTAGCCATTTAAGAGTAAGCACAACAGTTTACCAGTGTTCTGAGCTCTAATTCATTTTTCTCAATGCATTAACCGTAAACTTCATCATTTACTTTAAATTTTTTTGAACCCCTTCCTTCAGTGTAATCTCTGAGAAAAGATCACTACAAAGATTTATTAGTAAATAATGACTTGTCCACACTATGGTAGGGAAAAATAAAAGGCAGTATAAAAAATAATTTAAAAATAAATAAAAATAAACAATCAATTTAAGGACATCTTCCTGCCCTCCCAGTTGACTTCTTATGGAAAACACGATTATTTCAGAGAAGTTACACAAGAAATTCAACACATTTCATTCTGCTCTAGGCTAACCCTGTCAAAATTGTAAGCAATTATACAATATACCCAGTAACCAGAAAAGTTCTGCTTTCAGTCTACAAATTAGGCATCTTTTCAGCACACACAGGAGTTTTCTTTAAGAACCAGGAAGAGCCTTATAACTACTTTTGTGCATGTAATTAAAGGAATATTTAAATGGGGACATTCAAAGAATATTGGTATATTTATATGAACTCTTGTTGCTTTTCCCCAAAATGTCTCAGCACATAGCACAAAGACAGAAGAAAGAAATACCCTTACTTTTTGCTGTAGCTTCAGCTCCTTACCCTGCAGAAATACATTTTCAAAGTTTCAAGGGGAAGTATGCACACCTCTCTCTCTTTTTAACATGTAATTCCTTGTGCAGTTTTCAAACTTGCCTCCTAATACTGAGGTCATTTGCTTCCTGCTAACAGGAACACAGAAAAAATGGATATGTTAATAGCATTTAGGAGAGCCACTCTGTTGTTAGATTCAACTCCCATAATAAAAGCCTTAGAGAAACCCCAAGAAATAAATATTCAGCACAATTCATCTCCTACTCTGAAATTTTCTTTCTAGGCTATTGACCTAAACCGAATAAGATCCAATTTCAGACCTGAATTTTAAAACAGTTATGTGATTTTGGGTTTGTTTT
This sequence comes from Anas acuta, assembly GCF_963932015.1. Taxonomy (NCBI): domain Eukaryota; kingdom Metazoa; phylum Chordata; class Aves; order Anseriformes; family Anatidae; genus Anas; species Anas acuta. The sequence goes on along the minus strand of NC_088979.1, from coordinate 110,564,654 downwards.
TAAATGCATTTTCCTCAAATCCAAGGTATTGCAGACAGAGTACGTCTCTAACTCTGCATTGTTATTCAGAAAGGCAGACTGCAATTTTAGCCAAAGTTAAACGAATTCTGCAACAGCAAGGAAATATGTACCCAAGTAGTTATGTGGTGCAGGAGTACAACTATCTGAAAGCTACACATCAGTAAGCAGTAGATACACATCTCAGTGAAGACACTTATCTCTCACTAATGGTGATCAGATCACATGTGCCATAAAGAAATCACATAAGATCTTTATTCTACAGATGAGAATGTGGACATGTCAAATTATTTTTCTTTTGTCCAAAACTACCTAACAAATAAGTGACAAATATACAGTCCAGCATTCCTGTCATCAACAAACCCATCTTTCACAGAGAACATGAGTTCAGTAAGGCTTCAGAGCCTTTGTGCTCCTTAGTCCTAGCTACCAAGGTATACAAGTGTGCAACACATGGTGTAATAACCTATTTTCTAGACATCTCCTTAATTCTCCTTGGAGGCATTACCAGCAAGAGCCACAAGTCCTCCTATAGCCCACAGGGCTTCCCCGAACAAGGCAGTTTAGCAGTATGTATCTCCACAGCCACATCTCACCTCCTCTTCAGGCACCACTAAACCACAGCATACAAACAATGTTTACTCTTCTTTTTCCTCTCCTCTCAAAACCTCCAGATTATGTGGGGAACTTTCAATGGTCCTGACCATCAAAAGAGAGCTCGGGGGTTGAAGACCATTCCAGGAATCATTCTACTGGCATTTTCTTCCATTTTATCCTTACAAAATTTTGCCTTATGTACCTTCACTGACCACAGTTCAGGCAGTACAGCAAAGATAAGGTTATGGAGGAACAACTGGAATCAGCCTTTCCTTTGGAAGAAGAAAAACAGAATGAAAAGCTTATCAAATACATCATACAAGCCAAAAAGTTGTTAGATTCCAGACTTAAAGTATACGCCATACCACTTCTTCACTACCATGATTGCCACATTGTGTAATTTCACTGAACATTATATGTTAATGTTCACTATTAAAGCTTCTCCCCTGGGAGTGAAGTAATAATAGAACTCAACACGGTGTCTTCCTTCATGCTTTTTAGTTTTTCCTTAAAAAAATAAATGACACTTACGGACTCAAATAGTAAGACAACTACATAAAAAACAAAACAAAACAAAACAAAACAAACAAAACAAAAAAAAAAAAACAAAAAAAAAACCACAGTTGTAGGCACAGATTCTAAATTTTCAATCTCATGATATTTAAGATCATTGTCTATGACTAGCAGTGCTGGAATAGATGCAAAATAAGTTTGAAATAGAAGTACGTGCAAAATGATTCACACTTCCTTTGGATTGAAATGAAGGGAAGTTGTATTCAAATTGAACTGGCAGAAACGGTGTTAAAGCTATGCTCCAAGCAGCCAGATGTTCCTGCAATTTACTAACAAGGATGGGTGGATTACCTGGTGATCCATGTAGCAATGTTAATGAGCTCATTGCTAGCAGATACATGAGTCTAGGGAGGTGCCAGGGACATAAAACTGCAGAGAAGGGAGTGAGCAGTGTACAGGGTCTGTGCGGAAGTGAAGTTGTTTACATTCTAGAAGTTAGCAATATTTTGCCTGGTATTTAAATTGACTGAAACAAGTCATATTTTAATCGGTATTGATGTGCCTACAGCAAACCTCACTTTATCTTGAATCGATCCCTGCTCACAGCAGCATTATCATTTACATCAAACTATACACAGATAAAGCCTGTTGATGGACTCAGTTCCACTCACAGGCAACAGAAGGTTTTTTGCACTGTTTCAGTAGTCAATAAAATTCTTATGATTCAAGCTTTGCCTTATATACACAGAGATTTGATTTATAAAGGCTCGATTTACAAATAAAATGCAGCAAAGGAATGCTGAAATACCTCCAGAAAATTATGTATACAAATCTCACCAGCTATTTTCCATTCTTGATCCTTCATAGGTGCATACCAATGCAAATACATGCTTTCAAAAGAAAACCAAGTTCTTTTCCTCTATTTTTTAATAGAATGGGTAAAGAGTATACTACTACCACCACTTTGATAACATTTTTCATCCTAGCTTCTCAAAGGATTTTATAAAATAACAGACTACTAGTGCTTCCTCACAAATGGAGAAATTTAGCTTTCATGGCAATCGGAATAAAGCAGGGAGTGAAAAATGACACCTCAGCCTCCTAAGCACCCTCTTGCTTGTCATAACCGGTCTTCCATTAAAAAGAAAAAAAAAAAAAAAAGTGGTGAAGTGGAGACAGAGGCAAACCTTCAGCAAATGAGAATTCAAACTAATAATATAAATTGGGGGGACGGTCAAGGAGGACAAGAAGTGCTGTTTACTTATTTGAACTACTGAAATTTGTTACAAATTATTTGGAAAACCTCTTAGAAACTTAACATAAGGTTTTGTCATCTTCTGTTTCCTGCCAGTGTTCTGTTAAGGCTTGCTAAGCTCTTTGAGAACATTGAGTTTATTCACACTGATTTTCGAAAGATTCAGAGAATAAAACTGACATCTGAGCATTACCAATGTTTGGTACCTGACTCCCATCATCTTTATTACAAGTCAGGCCCTTAATCAATATTATGGCACTGTGAACAGACATGCAGGCAGAGGGGAAGAAAATGAAAGTCCCAAAACCACAATATTAAACTGTAACAGCTAAGCCTGAGAAACCACATTGTGGAAACCTTTAGCACACAGTATTTGCTATGGGTCCCCCTTTCCTCAGGGATTCACTCTGAAGTATTATAGAAGAAAATCCAACTGATACACTTTCACAAGAAAAAGATATTGGTCAGATTAATCTCTTACCTGGCATTCATCCCTACATATAGCCAAAATACTTCGAAAGTCTAAATCAATGCCATATCACTACAGCTCTGTGTTCCAGCTTTACTATTAAGTCATAGGTTGACAGCCTGTTAGAACTTACGCAAAATGTTTGTGGAGAGAGATGCCTGCAGCAGGGGCAGCCAAGTCAGAGCCAGTGATGAGCTTAGCCAGGATTTTGAGCATGCCTGTGATGACTGCCACTGCTATGAAAATGGAACTGCACAGATTTCTCTCATTCATTCTCTACCTGTCATAGGAAAATGGGATCAAGAGGGGGTGATGGAAGCATCAGCTGTTCAAAGCTGCTGCAGACCAAGGAGCTGCTGATATATCAGTAATCAGACAGTTCTTTCTTATAAGAGAGAGAAATTTCCCTTCTACCAAGTATCAAGTATACTTTCCCACTATAAGCTGTTACTTGGTGCAGCACACCATACAACTCCTAAAACATGAGCGTTTTACTAAATTCTCAGAAAGAGCTAATGGAAATAAACTTATCTTTAACACAACTCTTCCAGATTCAGCTAAATTTTGTAACCTACATGTCACTTCCAGTAAATAATTTCAAAAGAGAAATCTCGGATGGATTAGTGTAAGCTTATTGATTGCTAAGGTAATAATTCTGACACACAGAAACCTGAGCCCTCTTGACCAGAATGGGAATAGAAAATACCTCTCACAGAAGCAGGCTTTTATGAGAAGATAATTTAGAGGCTTCAGGGCAATAAAGACAAGTTTGAGAGCAGTTACAATCCATTTTTAGGTTATATTACCTCTAAGTCCTTTTCTCTTTTTTACTGAAATAACCTGCTTCTCCATCTCCCTCTAGTGCAAGTTCACTTCTTTCCTTGTCTTCCTTCATAGAAAGAAGAGAATGAGAATTTTGAATTATTGATGTGAACAATTCTCACTAGTTGATTTTTTTTTTTCCCCAGCAAAAGCTCAGGAGAAAGGTTGGACAGGAGCAGAAAGCCTACTCAGCGCAAGGAAGCATGTGCATAACCATCTGTAGCAGCTCTGTACTTCCCACTGCCTTTCAGAAATCACTGAGACAACAGCATGAGTAACCTGGAGTAGAAAAATCCCACCAGAAACAAGATACTTATCCTGACTACTCTTTGTAGGCATTTGGGTGATCTTATGCTAACCTAAATTGTTTGGGACCCGGTTATTATATGAATGAAATCATATATCAATATGTGACTTGTAAGAGTAGTAAGAATATCTGTGATATTCTTTCTTAAGAGATCTACATTAGCAAAGGAACCTGCTCCTTGTACTCTTAGAAAGGGAAAGGCTTTTTATTCCATTCCCACGTGTCTTCTTTCCTTTTTTCCCCTCACCTTCAGTGAACCAGCCTGAATCTAAAATCCAAGGCTCAAATTCCTAAATGTACTGCCCATTTCTAAAAGAAATGCAATGCTATGTATGAATTGAGACCATATCTGCATCTAAGAGGACCTATAGAAGGCCAAGATACTCAAGGGCTTAGAACGGCCCTCTGCAGATGAGGTGGTAACACATAGCAGCTATGTGCCTGCCAAACAACCACACACATTTAGAGATAATTGGTTAGTAATGGGTTAGTAATTTGCACCAGAAGACCCTAAATCCATATTTTTCCTACAAAACTTCTGAAGATTTTGTGGAGTCAAGAATGTAGAAATATGCTTACTATTATCTCTGTCCTAGAACTCTGGCACAAGAGGAGTGCAGAAAATGATATACTTAATATTTCAAGGCATGGAATCAAACATTTTCTAAACACTTAGGAATGTATTTACTGTTTTGGATATACACCAGGAAGACCGCATTTCAGAGGTTCATCAGAAGTTCTTTGAACACAAGTGTCTTCTTCAGCTTCTCAGCTTTCTTCTCACTTCACTGAAGGACATCTTGTTCTAAGCTAATATTGCCAAACTTTTGCTGTCAAAGCAGGCATCAAGAATCTGAATCTAGCTTCATGTCTGCCTTTAACAGGACAGGCAGAGATACCACTGACACTGAAAAAAGGCAAATGGTATCAAACATGCTGGCTAAATTCCACAGACTTGGTGCTGAAAGTGTTCAAGCTTTAGCTGTTTTAATTTCATCACAATTTATCTTTCCTTCTCTCTCTTACAGTTATGTCAGCCTGCACCCAATGTTTTGGCTTCCATTCTTGAAGACCAGTGAATATGAAGTCTCATTTATTATATTTTTCTCCCTTTCTCCCTTTCTCCCATATCTTGCATTGACATTTTTATGTCACATTATTAGTCTCTTTATCTTCCTGTACAAGTGCTGTTTCATCTTAAAATTCTATTCACATAAATTATGGCTAGAAAACCATATCTGTAATCTGGATTATCTGATAATTATTTCATCTTTACATATTCTGCTCTTCATGATTATTACTCCTTATCCCAAGTTCTCATCTCAAAAATCTTCATATTTCCCCTCCACCCCCTTTCTTTCTTCTTACTATCTCTTTCTCTTTTGCTGTGTTATTTTCTGTTCTAATACTCTGCCTGTGTTTGGTACTTAAGTTTCAGAGCTGTTTCAGGATAAATCTTACTTTATATTTGTAAAGTGCCATGTAACTTTACAGCCATATCTGTTATTTTTAGTGCTAAAAACAATGATTAGGATGTTCCATTTTACAAGGCTATAAACTGGTTTCCACTTAAAATGGAAATGAGTAAAATTTTCAACATATATCAATAGAACTTGTTTGTAAAGTTTCATGCTCTAGTAACTTTCATCTTTATTAAGGCTGAAGAAGTCAGTCCCATGTGTCACATTTAGAGAAACATTGGCAGAAATGGCCCTGAAGACATAATAACCCACTAGCCCAAATAATTCACACTTAAAATGTAAATGCCTATCTTTCAAACCTCTGAAGCTTCATCTCCCAAAGCCACCTGAAGAGATTTATCATCTGTATGCAAACACAGAGATAAATACTTTCCATAACTCCTACTTAAACACAGAGAGTAAGGGAGAGTAAGTATAGCCAACCTGACAAACTCATTAAAAACTCTATGGATAATCTACTGGTGGACTAACTGAACAACTAAAGTAGTTGAATAACTGTTGGTAAGCTCTAAAAAAAGAGCACATGAAGAGACTGAAGACTGCTGCTTTAACTTTACTTACATAGCAACTTTTACTAACAAAGTGAATATCTCATTAAAACAGGTCACTTCATACTTTGCAACAATGTCGTGACAATTGAAGCTCGGGTGAAGATATTTTACTAAATTCTCCATATTCTGTACCTAAAAGAGTATTCTGATTTAGTGTGAAATTCTACGTGTTAGAAATGCAAAACAGCACTGCACAAGCAATCTGAAAAGCTAACAAGAAGAGTAAAGAGATTATTGGGAGAAGTATTTAAGCATATTCCAAAATTTTCCATGCTTTGACAGTCAAATGTCTTCCAAAAACCAAATATTAAAGTGCTTTCATAGTTTGCAAACTAGGAAAGAACAGTTCTAGATAAACAGAAAGAGATGGAGCTTACTACATAAAAATTGATTTTTTTCTTTGAAGTACAGTACAATGGGTGAAACAGACTGCATAGCTTACAATGTGGTCTCAGTTAAAAAGTTAACTCCCTCAAATTCAAAGTAGAATTGCAGTGATATTTCAAGAAAAGTAAATCAAGAGAAGTCTTGGTCTACCACATTGTCATTTCGTATTGTCACAAGTGTGATTTAATCATAATGCTCATCAGCTGTTCTGTTAGCATTCAAGAAGAAAGCAATTTATTTTTGGATCAAAATCTGCTTTTAAGTAACTGAAGATGTGAAATTGTAATATATTTTGCATAAAGACAAAAAAGTGACCTCACGCAGCTGAAAATCTGACAATTGCTATTGGGATACAAGAAGCAAAACATGCCCTCCTTATGAAAAGCAGTTAAAAGTGTAGTCTAGGTTTCATCTGATCCAGCAGGAGAATTGCTTCTCAAACAATTATGTTACTATAGAACAATTTGAAGTTTCTTCAAGGAAGAATCATTTCACCTACATCTACAGTGCAAACATCCAAATTATCCTAGCCTTCTTCATGAAGCTGGAATAGTTTGGATTGTTCAAAGACTTCAGTCTTTGAATGAAGGGCATCTGAATTATATTAATATCAAAGTCTATGGGCCTCTAATGGTAATGCAAAGAAATACCTCCCTGTGTAAGTACACCTACTGCTTCCAACATGAAAAAAAAAAGTCAAATATTGGGTAATTAATTTATGAAAGATAGGAAGTCATTGCACTTTTGAATGTTCAAAATTTAGACTGTTTTGACTTTTTTGGTCTGTGATTGCATGAGTTTTCTGTGAGACTGCCTGAGTTCACAAGCTCCTCCACACTCAGAAGCAGCACTAAGCCAAGTGAAGTCTGATGTCCTCTATCCCACACACTAGGGCCTGTATTCACATAAAAAGATCATCTTCTAACTATTCTCATCCAGTGCATCTCTCTTCTCACCTGCATCATCAGTTCACTGTCTTGTATCCCCTTCATTCAGGGAAGCGGATCAAAATTTTGAAAAACAAATCACATTATGAGAAGTATAAAACATTGGCAGGTTGAAAGAGCTTGCACAGCTTTGAATACTTAAAAAACAAAAAAAAAGAACAGCTCAAAGGAACAGGCAAAAATATATTTTAATATATAAAGATTATATGTATAGTTTTTAAATGAAAACTTATTCTGAAATTCTCTTACATACCTGTTATTAAGGTTAACAAAAATTTAATGAAATTTTCAATAAAAGATGAACTAGTACAAAGACATTAGGAGTTTGATTTAGAATGTGAAACTTCCTAGTCTCACAGCTGCACAATTTTCCTACTTAATTTACATAACAAATGAATTCCACTCAGATTAAAAGATTTCAGGCTCTCTGTTCTTACTGTATTTAATCATGAAGAATTACCTAGCATACTGACATTTTGCAGAAAATGAGATTTTGTACTTTTAGTGTGCTATTTCCTTTCATATTATTTTAGAAGAGACAAAAACCAAAGTAACTATATATGATCGCAATGAATCATGGTATGGAAATCGGGGCCTAAGACACAGAAAAACAAAAAAGAAAGAAAACTAACTACATAATTCTGTTAGCATGACATCTACAATTATATCTAACCTAAAAATATGAAGATTGATGCTATTACCAGAGTTAAAAATCTCAGTACACAAAGTGCACAAATATACCAATATACAAGTATCTCCACTGACACCTGGAGTACCATCCATCTTTTCCAAATAATGCTCAAGTATAGAAAGTAGTCAAATTCAAAGCATTACTCAAATGCAGCTTCAGACCACCCAGACTGCCTTCAGAGAGCTTCATTCAGTGAAGTTATAATTTCCAGCAGAATATATCACAAATAAATGAAATTGTTACCAGAATACCTGTGAGCAAGTTAGAGTAGAGTGAAGGAGACAGCTATGCCTTTCTCACTTGTCTGCAGTATTGGGGAAAAGTTCTGTTACCTCTAGTCATTTCACACACACACACAAAAAAAAAATAATTGAGGAACAAATGATAAAATAGTCACCAAGTTGCCATGCATCTATAAAAGTTGATTCATTAGGCTTTTTGCCATGTTTTCCATCTTATCCCTTTAACGTGGTATTTAGATTACACAAAAATAGGGGGGTGGGGGCTGAAACTCTCACATTAAATTAAAGAAGAAAAAGTGCTATCAAGTGCCAAGTTCTGCATTGCATAACATAAATAGAAAGATTGTAAGACTAATATTAGCAAGGCAGAGGACAGGCAGCCCCAAGAGAAGAAAAAATAAGTTGTTCCCAGAATTGCAAAGAAAAAAGGGAAAGATATTCAATCAAGCTACTTCCCCAAAATAAAAAACAGGCTGAAAAAGGTTCTGTAAAAGACCAAGTTCTCTCAGATGCAGTTTGCCAGTCATTTTGTCTTTGAGGATATGGTTTTGTCCCCATATACAATGGGGATTTTTTAATTTTCTTTAAAAAAAAAAAAAAAAAAGCCAGAAGGGACCATTTATACCAGACAATAGAATGCAAAACTGTTGAAGCCACAGAGAAATTGAAAGAACAGGCTTCAAAAGGAAAAAAAAAAATAACAAAGGAAACAACGTACCTCAGGCTACGGTGATTTTCTAGTATATAGTAGCAAGATGTAAATGAAATAGCAGCTTTCTGAAGCTAGAGCAGATATGACACCAATGTTTCTAAAGTAGGTAGAACTAATAACTACAGAGCTAGCCTTTGTGCTAAAACTGGTGAGAATGTGTTGCTTCAAACACTAGCTTTCAAGACTGGTTTATTCCTATGCTCTACTACAGGTTTGGTCATTTTGCTTGCTTTAATTCTTCCATTGTACTTGCCTGGGATGGAGCTGTCTTGCAAAGATAAACACACAGGTGAATAAAACAAGCATATTAGAAAACAGATGGAGCAGCATGGCATGGATCTGCTAAGTGTGTATTCCATGTTCCAACTGAATAACTCTTTTCTCATAATCAATATTAGGTACCTTCCAGGCATGAACATAATTTCATTGAACAAGAACAGATTGAGAGGTTTTACTTTTACATACACGCACGGTTTAAAAGCCCAACTCATCTGAAATCACAAAAATGCCACGTGGCCTTTTTGGACAGAAAAGAGTTCTGTAGCTTGATTTTAAGCTGGCAACAGCTTTCACAATTGCTTGGATTGAGTGACACATACCTTCCACCAGACTCAGGACTGCCTCAGGTGACAAACAGCAGGTAGGCACAGATAGGAAAACATGATGCATTAGTGAAAGAAGATCTATTATGTTTGAAAAACTTGAATACTCAAAGTCACCATAATAATATCCTCATATAGGCAGCAAATCCCAGACAATCATTCAACTAAACCCAAATAAATATCTGGGTTCTCAGCAGTGTCTGAAGCCCAAAGCCAGATCTAACTGGGTGTCTCTTCTCTGTTTTACTGTCAACCGTAGCCTGATCATGAGCCTTGAAGAAGTTTCAGGAGCCACCCTTAGTTCATCCCAAGAGCAGAGAGTGCCCTCTCCTTATTGCCTGAATTTAACAGATGCATTATACATCATGCTTGCAGTTTCACCAAGACAAAGTCACCATTTTCAGAAACATAATTTATTAAAACACTTGCCCACAGCAGGGAATCAAACAAAAGAACTAAAGAAAGCTCTTGAGTTATATTGGGACACACATTTCCATAGACAGAAAAAGAAATAACCTCTGCAGCCTTAAAAATTAAAAAGAAAACTGTCAGCATAAAATTCCACAGCAGGAAAACAATAAAAGAATACTTACACATAAAAGTAGGAAATTACTCATTAACTGAAAAATAACTACTTAAAAAGCATTGCCATAAATACACAATAAGAAGTTTGTAGCATTTGTTCACATCTCTTTTAAAGACCTTCCTATTACAATGGATACTCTGAATGGGCAAATTTGCAATGACATCTGTAAATACAGAAGACTGTAATGATAAGCTCATGCTAGCATTTGTAACCCAATGCTCTTCTGAGAAGCAAAACTGCTATTTACAATTTGTAGACTTTCACTTGAAAAAGATGTTGATTTGACATTGCCATACAAACATGGTGAGAAAACCATACGTACTCTCTGCTAGATCAAGACCTGTTTTTATGGCCAAATGAAGGCCATAAAAGAGATGAGAAAACCAGGAAGGTGTCTAAGTTGACCACCATGATCTTTCCATTAGGAGGGTTCCATTACAGTCCATGCACTTTCGCCTTGCAAAGCGTGGCTGGACAGTCACGCCAAAGCATGGTGTGGGCAGTCTCTCCCCTGATTCCCATCAGGCCTCCACCAGCTTCATAACATGAAGTACCAAACCAGAGACATTGGCTAAATGCCTTCTGGAACACAGTATGTGCTGCAGAGTTGATTAGACACGAGTAATGGACTACAAAGAAAATGCTTGTCCAAGATACCCCTCCACCTATCCCAGTGAGTATCTGCTGGTCACACTCTGGCAATACTGAGGGGAAGAGAAAGGACCAGAAGGACAGACAGAAACCTGCTATTGAGACTATCTGCAAAGGCAGATATCTCAAGTATCATGAAAGTCTATTATTTTTAAAATAAATAAATAAATAAATAAATAATAATAATAATAAAAACATTTCCAACTCTATATGCATTACCAGAATCAGATTGGAAGATTGGACAGTGAAACAAAAATCATTTGGACACCTTCAGCCAGTTTCTTTGTACATCACTGTAAGGAAGAAAAAAAGTCAGCAGTTGCATTTGGGTGCAAGAAGTTCAGGTGAAGTGCAAACAAGGTTGTGAAGTAGAAAGGTTGCTCTAGGCCACAGTTATGTGACAGAAAACAGGATGGCTGCTAATATTGAGAAAGAGTGAAAGTAAGTTTAAAGTTTTTAAAGTTATCTGGTAGCTTGCTGCAATGCACAATCCAGGCTTGAGCCAATCTTGTTCTGTCAAAGCCAATTGCAGGAAACAGAAAACAAGAAACAGTTTAAATAGCTAATCGTTTTCTTTCTCTTTAGATTAACTGTATTGCATTTCCCTGTAAAGATCCAGATTTCATGGCCAGATCCTTCATTTTGTAAGGCAACATCTGATGGTCCTACTGAGATCCCGGGGTAGGCTGATGACAGAATTATGCACATTGCATTCCTGCTGCAGGGGAGTGGACATAGAGAGCTCTGGCATACATATATATAGTATTAACAACTAAAATAGGAGTACATCAAGTTTAATGCTTTGCATTTCACATGCATGCATCTCCAGTGGAGGACAGAGTTTGCAAATGTCTACCCAACAGATTTGTTGCAACCAAAAGTATAAAAAAAAAAAAAAAAAAAGATAGAAAAGCCAAACAATAGTGAAATAACCCCACAAAATGTTATGAAACACATACAAGTTTATCAAGTCTGTCAGATACCAATCAAATCAGGTCTGCCTGTATTAAGGCTCTTTCTTTTCAATGAAATAATGTGTATTATAGCAAAGCATACACAACTAACCAGAACCTCAGAAAAATATAAGTACCCAGTTTCCACTAAATACAAGTAACATTTTAACAGGTTTAGCAAGCAACTCAGTGCATGCTATTAGTGCACTCCTTTCTGAGGTACTGTCTGAATAAAAATAATGTTAAATTGGGTAGCTCAAGTGATTCATAACTATTTTTTTTTCTTTTTTAAATGTAACTGAACATTTGACAGGATCATACTGCTTCCATCCCTGAAAGGCATTTTTCTGTGCTTTCATTTTTTCAAAAATTAACACAGATTCAAGAATTTTGTTGCTATGCCTATAGAAATATTGCCTCCATTTGCATTTCTCTTGAATATATTCATCCAATCAAACTCGTCACAAATATTTTCAACAACTTATTTTGTTTTGATAAGAAGCCATTAAAAAAAAATAATTGAAAATATGCTTTTTTTTCCTCCTCCCACACTCAGTTCAGGAAAACAGTCACCACAGAATCACACATGGTGGTATTCTAGAAGGCACATGCTGACTGATTATACATTTCCACAATTTTGAAGTTATGTTGCACAGGAATTATATCTGAGAGAATTGGGAATTACATTACGTAACTACTAAATTTATAATAATTTGTAGAATTAGTATACTAGTAGGTGTCTTCCATCAAGTAATTAAGCTGCATTATCTGCTTATAAGTTCAGACTAATGACAGACCAAAATGATGGAAACCTCTGAAGGCCAACCTGAAATTATCATTAGATTCAGTGCTTCTTCCCACAAGCCATCCCCTTCCATTCAGTGAAACTCTGCTAATTTTAGCTTTTTGCTACATTATTGTACAAGTCATAGTGAAGCAGACAAGTGCTTAAGATCATTTTAAAGAGAAAAAAACAAACAAACAACAAAAAAAAAAAACACCTTTAAGCCATAGTTGAAACTTTTTAAAAAAAAAAAAAAAACACTTCATCTAACAGACTTCTATGATAAGACTGCTTAGTTTAAGTTTCCACATGTGATTCTCCTAGTTAGTTTTAAGTCAAGAACGTGACATTTAAAATAGGAGGTATACTGATATTCTCTAATTTATGTCAAGTCTTTAATGCGTTTTGCATGAAAATGCTAGTACAAAATTACTTGGCTCAGTGCCCAAGGTAATTACACTCCTTGTACTGCTGTCTTGACTTGCTGCCAAAACTGGCAAAGTAGGCATTTGCCTCATACAACGCTGTTAATGAAAACCGTCAAAGTCCTTTCAACACTCCTTATTTTGTTATACTTAAGTTGTCAACTCATTTGGGTGGCTTGCTAGACTTTTGTTCTCAACAATGTATTTCTTGGCTATACACTCATGCCTTAACAATAAGGCACTGAATTGCATCTGGTTCCTTTAAAAGTGTTGTGAATAAAAGATCTCCTTGTGGTTCTGAAGAGAAATAAATAAATAAAACTACCATCAAGACAAATCACAGAAAACAATTCCCAGCAGAGCTTTAACTTCAGCCTTCGAAGCTGAAGACAGATGAACTATCTTGTGGCCTGAACTTTGTTCAGTGGAGGATAGACGACTCCAGCAACAGAGTTTCAACAGTACTGCTACCAGGGCCTGTATCTAACATGGCACAGCCCATTTCCACTACTGGATCTTGTGCTCACTGCAAACTCAAACAGTCCTTCTTAGTGTCTGTATCAAAAATGGAGAGATACAAATGTCTATAATGTCAACTAGAAAAAAAAAAAAAAAAAGTCCAGCTCATGCCACACGCTCATGTACTGCAAATGTAACCAGCATGCAGCTGTGTGTTCCTGTAGTATTGATATACAACAGGAGCACAGTGATGAAGCACCACTCCTTTCTGTGGCCATACAGAATCTCATTGGCCTGAAGGTCTTTTGTTAATCCTGCTTGGCAAACATAGCAGACAGAGCAGCTCTCCCTTTTCAGAAAAGAATTATCAGCACATCCATATAGTCTGAAGAACTACCACATTTTTTCTTACCGGTGTGAGCTGCAACATGAAGCCTAGCAAGGAATCCAAAGAAACGGGCATACAAGATGATGAGAGAGAGGGTCTGCCAAGACAAGGCATGATTACTCACAAGATTTAAGAGTTTTGCTTCATTGCCTGTCAATTCTTCAGTTCTTCCTTAAGAGCTTGAGCTCTTCCACTCTTCTCTGTCCTGCTGCATAGCTGGGTGCCTGAAAATACTCCCTCTGGTAGGAGTGTTTCCTGGAAACTGCACCAAGTGAATTCTTTCATTGAATGAAAGCAGCTATCTACAGATTTCGCCATGGCAAGGAAGCATGTGGCCTTAGCCCAATTGGAAACACCTCAGAACTAGCTAAAAGAAATATCAGATAGGATTTGTAGCCTCTGCATCCCTGGAGGAATGAGATATGGTACAATGCAGGTGCACTGTGAAGAAGTCATTGCTTCTCCTGACATCTGGATAAAAAGAAGACTGTTTACTAGAGCAACCAAGTGCACCGTTCACACAAAGAATGTTTGTCAGACTGTCTCAAGGTGAAAAAACATCGCTGTGCTCATATTCAATCAAACTGGAGGCATGAAAGCCACAGGAGGATGGTGGCTAGGGGCTGAACATCTGTCTTGCACATAATCTCAGTGCCACAAGTACAGGAAAAAAAGAAGGAAAGCTAAAAAAAAAGGAGAAAACAACCTACTGACTTGAAAACTATATCAAAAACAAAGAGTACAACAATTATTTCCTCCCAATCCATCATGTCACTAGCACACATTATCATTCTCTTTTTCCGTGTCTGCACAAAGAATCAAATACAGTGGTGTCATACCACTCTGCAGTATTCAAGCTCTCCTACAAGCTTATGTCTCCTAATGTATACTAACAAGAAAAGCAAGCAGGAATCTGGGAAATAATACATATGGGCCTCCCTAGAGTTTGCCAATGTTATTTGTATATTCTCTGCCAGTCCTCTGGACAGGAGCTCTGTACAAAATACCAGACATGACAATTATATTGAGAAACAGTTGTGGGTTTTTGTGTGTGTGTGTGTGTTTTTTGTTTTTGTTTTTTTTTGGGGGGGAAGGTTTGAGGGAGGGGTAGAATATCAAAACGTCAGGCTAGCAATGAGAGTTAAAAGAATGGGGTTTAGAATAAATAATTTGAAAAGAACAGGAGAATTTCCAGGCATCCTCGGATCATTATTTGACTAGGTCCTGATTTATATTCCACATAAAACACTGTATGAGTTTATGCTTAGGTCTCTGACACGTTAATATAAAAACCAAGCACACTGATGAATAAACACTCCTTCCTGAGGCCACACAGAATGTCACTAGCATGTGAATAGAAGATATTTTATATACTTTAAATATAGAAAGAGACAGAGTGAACTGAGATAAGTTAGGAAACGTGCAATTTTACGGTTACTATTTTTGTTATCCACTAATAAAAAAGTCAATGCAAGTCAGCAATACCCAACAACAAAAAGTCTACAAAACTCTGGAAAGATGCTGTATGCAGAACTAAAATCTCATCAAGTTAATTGATACATATACTGTCAAGTGAAGTGTAAATTTTCCTCCAATCCTTGCAGAATTGGAAGGGCTGTGATTCCAAAAGAAAATTAATTCCTATCTCTTATCAAAACAAAATTAACATTGGAAGACATCTCATTTCTTCACAAGTGCCAAGGAAGAAAGCAAGACCATGTAACTAAGGGAATCATTTGCATGTTATAGTGCTGCAGGTGGTATCACCACCTCAACCTACTCACCACATTTCATCGCCCCACCTCCAGATCCAGGATCCTGAAAGGCAAAAAGAAATAACATTCTTATTTCTGATTTTGCACTGTGAACAGCTCTCAAAATACAGTTCAAGTTCCCATTATCTTTTCTGGAGTGCTTATTTTCACTCAGTGTTCTTGCCTGTTTCTGCTTCAGTCTCCAGATACACCCCAACAATGATGGGTGCAATTTGCCAGTCCAAAGGCTCTGTTTGTATAGCCTGATCATCACAGAAGTCTTAGATCCCATGGACTGGAAAGAAAGTAAAAGCTATGAGGAAGTCTTCCCCAGAGCTAGAAGAGAGAAAACATTTCAAAATGAAATATTTACTGCTTCTGTAATCCTTCAAAAGCTGAAAAAAAAAAAATAAAATAAATAACAGAAACAGGAGCTGTAATGTCCTCTCTCTTCATTCCCTCCTGTATTCATCGCCTTCAATTTTAAGGAACATAAAGATAGAACTGTAATCTAAATAACTACACAAACAGAAGCACTTGGATGGTATCTATGCAAAGAGCATTCAAAGACAGACTTCAACAGACAAGTATAATTTTGTCTCCTTCCTTTACAGATTTTCTGTATGAAGAAAGATGCGAGTTCATCAAAGCTAATGCTTGACTGGATTAAAAAGGTTACTTAAATAACTTGATAGTTTACTGATAGCAACAGTTGCACAGTGTTTGCTAGGAATAGAGTAGTGGTATGCTGTAAAGCTTTTTGAGAAATCAAATGCTCAAATAAAAATCCTCAAATGCTCAGTTTCAGATGCTTCCTAAGGCACATTACTTAACGTTTTTAAAAAAGCAACAAAACAAACAAACAAAATCCATGCTCCCCAATACAGAAACCAACAAACATGATTTGTTCACATATTTAAGCCTCCTAACCAAACGAAGGGAACAAATAAATAAATAAATAAATAAATAAATAAACTTCCTTATACTGGCCATGAATCTGAAAAATCTGAAAACCAAGAGATAGCTCTACTTTTGTAGCCAAGCCAGTTATCAGCATTTCAGCATTCAGTCCTTACATAGCTGCATCTTCTATGATCAAACTTATTTGTAGTACATGGCTGTATGCTCTAAGCTTTATCATGAACTTCCAAAAGGAAGAGATCACATGTATCAAAACATCTCTTAGAATTTCTTTCCACTATTGTCACTATTAATCTCAAATACTGAAGTGAAATCTTATCTTGCTTTAGTACTTCTACTCTAAACTCCCTATAGAGAATGATACACTCACTCAATTTGCATTTAAAAAATATTAAATTTACAAACTAAACACTAAACTAACTTTTGAGAACACTATTAAAAACATCCCCATAGTTACTGAATACTTACTGAACCACATAAAAAATTGCTTTCAACTCTTCGGTTCCACTCTTGACTTGCTTTTCATGTATAGCTTCTAAAAATGAATCATTTTTAACACTTGCATGTAGACACCTTCAAAACCAACCCTAGAGTTCTTTCTTCAGCTTGCTAGGAGTCAAACTTTGTTTCAACGCAGAGATCAAGTCCACCTAAGAAGCCAAAAAATTGAGATAGCAGTTACCTGAGGTTATTTGTTGGCAGCAATGTGTCACCAATTTCAGTTAATTGTGTTCTTTGAACAGTTAACCTGATTACCACATTTCTACTTAAAGCTGTAATAGCTCCAGGGAGAGAGGTTCTGGTTAGAAGTTAGAAGAAATTCCTTCTCAGAAAGAGGAATCTGGTCTTAGAGGGGAGTGCCTAGGGAAGCAATGGAGTCACTGTAGCTAAGTTTCTCTGTCTAGTTATTGTTTCTATTAAGTACTGTCTAGCTGTATTGTTATTCCTCTTCTTCTGAAAGGTATTTCAGTGCTCTTATTATCACGTGGTTCATTATCATAATATTGGGGGTAGGTATGTCGTAAAAAAACAGGCTTTTTCTAGTTGAGACCTGCATTAGTCCCTTTAGGTATTGTAAGCAAAGCTTTACTCCTAAGAAAACAAAGGTGAAAGCTCACTTCTGTAGTATTAATTTATTTATCACATGGCAAAAAAAATATTTATTGAGAAACTTAAAAGAAGGAAAAACATCTATCAGTCTGGGACTTTATATTTCAATTCAGTAAGCACCTCTGCGTTTGTTTAATGTTATGGTTACTAGTTATTCTATCAATGTATTGGTGTACTTTTTCATTGCAAAGTTAAGTGCATGTAGGAGAAATTCTTGTGGGCTTAACACTCTGTCATAAATATCAGATAAAGAATTAAAACAGTTCCTATTTCTATTTTTCTTAGTAATTAATTAGTATTAGCCTTTACAGGGATTTCTGGGTTAAAGTCATTTCAAGACTTTGTCATGTATCAAAAGCTTTTATCAAAGAAAGTTATGCAGTGTTATTCCATAGTACATGATTTTGTTAATTTTTCACTCTGTTTAAAAAAAAAAAAAAAACTTGTCCCCAGCTTGAGATACTGTAAGTACATTTTTTTAACAGTGTGGAGACAAGTAGTTCTAGACCTCTACTTGCTACTTCTCAGCTGATGCAATTCTTTCTTCTGGACAGCAAGAACTTATTGTAGCTCTGCATTTAATTCATGGGGAAAGCATACAAAATCACACCCTTTTGCTTCTTGTACAGCGTTCCTATTTTTTCTTCTGAGAATAGAGGAGTATTATAATTCATGCAGGATTTAGATGTTTCAACTAGATCATGTTTTATATGTAACTTTAAATTTTGTTCTTAAAAATTAAGATGTGAGAAATTCAGCTTTCTGAATAACATCTCAAAAAAAAAGTGATTTAGAATGTTTAGCTCATTTTGAAAAAATGAGTTCTGGTTAATGGGATGGGGAAGGTCTGTTGTAACACAATTACTTCAAAAAAAAAAAATTAAAAATATATTCTACTTGAATTGCATCCAGAATAGGCATGAGATCTTCTTCTTTTGATACTTCAGTAGAAGTTAGTTATTAATAATTTAGAAATTTAAGATTAATAGTTTAGGTTGGTACTTTTATTTGGTGTGACATCTCCTTAAAACTTGCATTGTGCCTTGAATTATACAGGTGGATTTTTGTTGGTCTGTCTTCAGAAAAGGAGGTATATCTACTAATGTATAGCAGCTTGAAATGAAAGGAGTAACACTTTAGCTTTCATGTGTGTCACTGGAAAAAAAAGAAAAAAAAAGATTGAACAGTGTATAAAAAGAGGTCACTTAATTACTTTTTATTAGTATCTAGTATCACTGCTGTCTCCTATTTCTTGGTTGTACTCAGCATAACCTGTTCTTTATTATATAATAGTTGATGAATACAAGCTTCTTCAATAGTCCATATTTTGTATTAAAATCTATATTCAAAACTCTGAGTGTTTAATGAAAAGGAGAAAGGAAAGAGTTTTGGCCTCTACAACCCTTTCCCAACTTATGCTATATACAAGTTAAATTGATTTCTTAAAGCATCATTAAGTCGGGCTATGGACTTTAGCTGTTTCACAGACGATTGTGTACTCACTCTGTAGTCCGAGCCAGCTGGAAGCTGTGTGACTTCTGCTAGTTTTGACTGAGGCCAAGTTAATAAACCCTGATCAGTATAGCAGAATATATTAGATAAGTTACGGCACTATGGAAATGAGGCCATATGCTCCCAGGAAGCAAAGTGCAGGGGCAGAGGCAGGCAGTGTCAATTTAGACCATACGTAGGGCAGGCTCTAGTCTGCCCACTAAATATTGTAGTGACATGGAAGCTGAATGTGACCAGCAGAGTGTCTATGAAGCAGAGTGCAGCTCTATCTCTTTATGTCCAGTACCTCTGGAGGAGGGAGGATGGCAGGAATTCAATCTCATGTTTTATCAGATTACGGTAAATGGTGCCAGACATTCTCTGCTGTGTATCTGTCAATTGGTTAGATCTTGTTTGTCTGATAGCAGTGGATTCATTCCTGCTTATGGAATCAATTGGGATGGAGTCTTGGTAAAAGAGGTAAATTGGTCTGCATGCTGGAAATCCAGAATGCTACCTCTGTCCTTTCTTCAGTAGTGGAGGGGAACTTATTCTCCTGCACTAGAATGGAGGCTCTTTTGTTCATTCTTAGTAACATGAAATATGCCTGTCATCTTGAATGGATTTATTTATTTTTTCCTCACACAATAACCTGAAGTTATGAGAGAGAGAGATCCTCAGAAGAGAATATGTGCATGAGCTCGTAAGGCACTGAGCTGCCTGGTGGGCTTAAACCATCACAACAACCAAGGAGAGTGCTTAAGCTATTGCTAGCACAAGTAGTGGAGAAAGGTAGGAGAATAGCCTTGTGCCTATTAGACTTCTGGAAGTGGGGAAGTGACAGAAGTCTGAACTGGGCAGGCAGTCCAACTAACAAAGCTATGTAGCTTCCCATCAGCACAGCTGTCTGATCTGGTGACTGTTCCCTAAATATCTCCACTTCAGGGTATCAGTGTCCTGCAGGCTTATAGAACCAAGCCTACAAAGGGTGGTGAGAGGGTGCTGAAGAGAGCTGGGGGTTGTCCTGAGCATCAAAAAGCCTTCTCATTATTTCTAAAGTAATTTAATTAGACATACTGATACACTGCTCCCCAAAAACATCTTTTTTGGAAAAGATATAATTGCTAAAACATACACATGCATTTCATAGCTCTCAAGAAGATATGAAGCTGAATCATTTTGAAATACTAGAGTTGACACAGCACAGCAGTACCTTGCTTTCCAAGCAGCTGTAATAAGATAAATAAAAAAAAATAAAAAATATCCCTTTAATTCCTGAAAAATATAAAAGATCAGTGAACTTCTAATGATCAAGCTCAAGATCTTGCAGACTGTGATGCAAAAAAAAAAAAAAAAAAAAAACAAAAACAACTTTCCTAAGGCTTTGTGATAAAAGGAACACATTCAGTTTGCTATTTGCTGTCTCAGTTTGTTTTCTGTCTAATTTATTACAATGATAAAATAATAAAAATGATAAAAATAGGAAATAAGCTGTTTTTTCTAAATGTAGAAATATTTAAATTCCAAAGCACAGCAATGATTTCAGGACAAAATAAATAAATACTCTATTGAATTCAACTACACCAAGAGGAAGTTGTTTACGTTTGAAAGTTTTCTCAGTTTTGCATTCTATATAATATTATCCATCAACGTGACAAGCTAGCTGATTAAGTTTATCAGCTGCTTATCCTTCATGATCTGATTTCCCTTTTTTTGTTGTTGTTCTCTAAGCTTCTAGAGTTGTAGGGGTGCAAAGCCTAAAGGACTGGTTAGGATTGAGCCCTGAGTTCTGTCCACCAAAACTCTTATGTTTTTCTGGGATTTTGAGTAATATTGTTTTATATCTGCCTGTGTTATTATTTTGTTAGTTGGAAATAATGCCTCTGAGAAATTGATGCATCTTTTTTTTTTTTTTTTTTTTAGTTTTTCTGTTGAAGTGAAAATTACTTAAGTTAGCAGGAAGTCTGCATAGTATATTCGTGGCAGGCAAGAACTTAATCTGCCTCTGATCTATAAACCACAGGCTATATTAGTTCTGGATTGATCATCTGTTTTGGATTAGGTTCCATGAGCAAGGATGTATATGGAGGAAAAAACCCTTGCTCCTAAGCAAGTTAAAGGAAGAACTACAGCTCTTATTCTAATGGTGATGGATCTAAACTATGAAAGTTCAGAGATGCTAGGCACCAGAAGAAATCAGGAGTTAGTTTACGAATATAAAGTCAGATTGAGTCTATTTGTGTGGCACAGTGAGTATACAGTGTTTGAATAAAAAAAAAAAAGTGCATTTGCTTGCTTTTTTTGTTTGTTTACTTTTTATGACACTCTTAAATGCAAATTTGGTGTTTACCTTGCAGAATTAAAAATAATAGCCTTCTAAATGCAAACCAAGTGAACACAAGGTTCTCTACAGGGAGTTTAGAGCAGAAGAAGGAAAGGAAGATATGACTTGACCTCATTGTGCAAGCTTAACAACAGCAGTGTCCTTGGCTATCATTGCACAGCAAAGCATACAAATCATACACCTAAATAGTTCCAGCTTGTAATGTTAACTTCACGTTGACTTTGGGAGCAGCTATTCAAACTGACTCATATTATGTATTCTTTAGCACAGATGTCTCTGCAAAATGAGTTATGGTATATTCTCACAGGCAGTACCAATGTCCTATTCTTGCACAATAAGTTATCAGTCAGCACATATGAATTTGTATTTTGAGATTCATGTCTTTCAACGGCAGGCTGCAATCTGCATTATTAAGTAATCAAAGCAATAAATTAAGGTATCGAATTGCCGTAGTTTATCTCATTCAGAGGCAATATATTAAAAGAATGAAGCACCAACATTTTACAGTTCCTTTTTGTGATTTCTATTATGCTTTTTTCTTTTTATTAAGTAACATGATTAAAAACTTACACAAAGTACAAAGGCCATGAAACTCAACTCCTAGCATAATTTCATAGTTCATAAGGTTCACAGTAAAGGTTTTTCCTTTGCAAATGACATCTTTAGGTTCTAAAAACTCTGCCAAAGGGTACTTAAATACATATATTTGTTTAGGCCTTAGCTGGCTTTAACATATTACTTCTAACAGAAAATGCATTGAAAGCATAGAAAAATTAATAGCCAGGAAACATCCCAGTCTCTCTTGAAGACTAGCTAAATGAGTAATCTCCCCTACTTGATTTATTCACAAGCTCTGAAGTATGCAGAGGCCAAGAATGTTAAACACAAACTCCTTCAGATAAAGGAAGTACCAAGAAACATGTAATGAAAATGAGATAGTATGAGACCTTTCCATTTTCAAATAAGGAACTGTTAGTTTAGGAATAGTAACCAACTGAGTTAGGGGAGGATTATTGTTGCTTCTGGGTAGACTTCTAAGCTAGAACAATCAAGACTACAAACTTCATACAAGCCATTTATTAGCTATATTTATGTCTCTTCACTATGAGGTTGAAATTGATTGATATCTATATCCTAGACATGAAAAGCTCTTAGCCCATTAGAAGTCATCTTGATATTTTAAACTACTCAATGTTGTAGTCATTGAGAGTTCTGATGCGATTAAAAATCTTTAAAAAGTGTTTTGGTTATTGAATACTGGAAGATCAGACCAGTGTCAGACTTATTTCAAACACCAAGAGAAAAAGAAGTCCTTGCACTTTTTAGCAACCTATTTTTGTCCACCTGTATCACTGTCCTTGAAATCAACACACAAGATCAACAATCAAATCAGCACATGTAAGTTTTAAGGGTATGTTATTATATTTGCATAACTAACTACAAGTTTAATTAAGCAATAGTTTTGTTATATCCCTGTTTTGCCTATTCAATATATATATATAAATATATATATATTTTTTTTTTCTTAGGAGATTACCTCTTCCTTGCTGTTCTACTGTACAGGTTGAACTACTTATAAGGAAATATACGAAGTAAAAAACCATAGTATTGCATCTTCTGCAGGTTATAACAAAATAAATATGATGGCCAACCCACCACATTTACTGTCTAAACTAAAATGCAATTACATAAAATGTAATTAGAAGTCACAGCATCGCATCCAAGATTTTGTAGTCCTGACATCCAACTTACCCAAAAGCAGAATAGATCCATATTGACTAGAGGAAAATAATATAGGCATCAGATTTTACATAACACTTAGAAATTAAATCTACAGAGGCTAAGATTTTGAAGGCTCAGAATTTGAAAGGAAAGTTTATTCGCAAAACAAAAACACTTTTCCTCCTCAACCCCTCTACCATCCAAACATCCTAAAGAGTAAGCCCCTGAAACACTCAAACCGCAAATATTTATTTTTTATCAAATAAACAAAGACATAAAAATCAAACTTATTTTTCTTCAGGAAAGCCTACATACTTCATAAGTGATTTAGGACCTATTTTTCAGTTAAATTTTTGCCGTTATTTTTTGTCTGAATTTGTAGAGAAAATTAAGAAGATTGCAAGTGTTTTCAATGAGAACAAAAGATGTTTCAGACACTGAGAGTCAACTCTCTGTACCACGTATTCATCTAGGTTTGTCCAAAATTATTTGCTGCAGAAGACAGAAGCAAGGAATCTGTTTTGACTCCCAGCTACCTAACTGCAAATCTGACTCAAAGTGATGTCTTACATACTGATTTTAAAATGATTAAAAATGCAATTGCATGGCAATTGAAAATATGACAAGTGAAATGAGTCATAAGACACAAGATGAAAAATTCTCCTTTCTTATTCACCAATTCACCCAATAATTTTAACATGGTAAATTCAGACCTCAGAGTCTAAAACTTTATCCTGAACAGAAAAACAAACAAACAAACGAAAACTCTACCAAATCATTTAAGGAAATACAAGTAAAAATAATAATAATTTTAAAAATCATTCCTTAGTTCTAACAGTACTTTAGTATTCAAGTACTAGATTTATGAAGTCTTTTACCTTGCTGAACTTCAATTTTTTGGAGGTCATATGAAGACTGTGTTTCAATTGCAGAAAGATTTAAGCTGCTCGAAACCAGTCAGTGTAATACTGTTTGTACATTCTTCCTTTTGATTTTTTGTTTATTCTAGGATTTTTATTTTTTTATTTTTTTGCAAAATTTCTCTGTTTTTTAATGAAAAAAATAAGAGTGTTTATCCAAAACACAGAAGGTTAGAACAGGATAAGTGTTCAAATCAGTAGCTATGGTTAGAGCAATCCTCCTAGGTGAAGGCTATCTATCTACTGGTGTCTCTTCAGCTGGAAGAATCAAGTGTAAGTGTGAAGTATTTCAGAACAGAATTTTATTTTACTTCTCAAATCATGCCTATATGTACTTAAATAAAATAAAATCCACAGCATGTTTAATCTACCACATAAAAGCTGGCAGAAGTTTTCTATAGTATGTTTCTGAGTATAATGATGCACATTAATGGTATGTCTTAGTGCCATGCTGCTCAGATAGAAGCAGCACATGAGATGAGTCTCTGATGCTTACATAATGTTCCATTTGAATGAGTACGGTAAGTGTTCATTCTCACTAGAAAACATTTTGTGCTTTGAGAACTCTGGGCTTGCTTTGGAAGAGTACAAGCCAGATATTCTTTCACGTTTGTCTTTCAGGGTATTATCCAAAGAGAAAACTGCTGAATAGATCAAGTATTTGGTACATGATCATCATAAATGTGTGGAAGACAAAAGGAAACAAATCAGGGCTCTCAACCCTGTGTCAAATGTTTCTTCAAATATCTTTGAGGACTCTCCAGGACTTTCCAGAATGCCATGAAAACAGAGCAGTGCCATTTGGTACTCCAGAGCGTTCTCCTTCTATTTGCAAAGAAATATCACAGGAACAGTCTGTTCTCATAGTAGGATGGAAACTAAATCTCTCCATAACATTTTCAGTGCCAACCAGCCTGTCCCCCATCTGTCTGTCAGCAGGAGAGAGAGAAAACAAATGAAAAATGGAAAAGAGAAGCAACCAGAATTATTTGGGCATAGGAAAGGAACATCTGTTGAGACAAAAAAAAAAAAAAAAGGTGAAGAGACTTGGACAAAGCAGGTAACAGAACAAAACCGTGGAAGAAAAGTTAAATATATATATATATTATTATGTATATATATATATATATACACATAAATGCTATTTTCAGGAAGAAAGGAAGGGGGAGGAAATTGTCTTTAAAATAGTCTTTAAAATAATCAGACATTAAAAATGTAAGGAACTTTTTTATTTTGAGATAGCTACAATTTGAGCTTCTAAAATGAGGCTTTCACAAGGAGCTCAGGGTTGCAAGTAACAGAAACAAAATTTGCTATGTTGTCCCTTTCTTAGAGATTCAGACGAAATATAGGGATCCATAGTTTTACCAGGTATTACCCTCAACACTCATGATATTCTCATCTGTTATCAAAAAGACATGGGAACTTTCATGTACACTAGGTGTCTGAAGAAGTAAACCATCACTTAACAGTGAGAAAAATTACCAAAACACATCTGGACACAATTCAAGTGCAAATCCATGTTTGAATTTACTTTCTTCAATGTCACTGACCTGTTTACTGTTCTTCCCCAGTGAAGGTGTATATGCAGTCAACCAACTACGCCATTAAGAAGCAAAGGTTTCTACTTTCAAGTCCTGACAGCTTTGCTGGAAGTTAAAGCTTATCTTTTTTGACTTATCTGTTTTTTCTGTACTACAAACAAACCATGATAACAAAATAATTCATGGTTACTTCATGTATGCTGTCAAGGATCATTAACCTAATATTTCATTAGTGCATTGCAAAAGAAAAGCATCATTCATCTGTTGGAAGCTTTCTATTACTGCTACTGGTAAAGAGATGTAAACAGGCAACAATCATGAAATCAGATTATCATGAGGTATAATCCTACTAATACTCTTTATTCTGGATAACTAACTGGTTAACTCTGTAGTTCCTATTCCTGTGAAATGTTTTTGGTTTTGTTTTTGTTTTTTAGTTACTAGAGAATTATCATTATTTTTAAATTTATTTACATTGTACCGGTATTCTAAATTCCTAATAACACCATCTAAGATGGAATGAAAATAAACCATTCCAACAGACACTATTGTCCTCAGGAATATCCCACCTGTACAGATAGACTTTTTTTTTTTTTTCCACATAAACACAAATAAATGAAATAAGACCAAATGGAATATTGTATGGGTGGCAGAGGAGTTCTGAATATACCCATGATAATGGCACTTAGAATTACTTTTAGTACTAGAAGTAGAACTTTGTGCTGTACTCAAAAGGAATCAAAAATTCTTACATAATACACATCAGATATACATTTTAAAACATAGCTTATGTATTTCAATAGCTGCATCATTAATAATCCATTATTCAGCAGTTATAGTATTTTCTTTGAAGATTTACTGCTAGTTGTAAGCTACCTAGAAAGAAAGCCGTAAGTGCCAAACTAGTATGGCAGTGGAAGAATAATTATGTTTAAATGACTCACTATTCATGAACAAAACACCTTTGCCCATCATATTTCAGTGTAATTTTCCCCTGTCCTTTTTCCCGTTATATGTATTGTTTTCTCTGGCAATAGGGTAGACTAGGCACACCACAGAGTCTATAAGAACAGCTTTCTAAAGATTTTGTTGCTTACTTCTTTATCTTGTTATCTTAATTCTAGTGGCTCATGCAATTAACAAAGTAATATTTTGCCCTGGTTTGACCAGGGCAGCACCTAGGACTTCATCACAAGTTATCACAGCTACTCATTTTAATATTAAAACTGCTCCCAAGTTGTGGTCGACTTTGTATAAGCATAAAAAGGGGAGGGGAACAATTAGGTACAGATTTCCTTCTGCACCTTGATCTTTTGGATTTCATTGCCTGGTGGTATACCAGAAGAAAGTTATGGAAGAAAATATGCTAGCCTCAAAATATAGCAGGAGAATTTTTCAAAAATTTCCATATATGTACAGCCTTTGATGTTTAATAGTCTTGACACATATTTAGAATTCACAACAAGGTATTGGAAAACCCTCAAGACAAATGCATAATTCATATTGTGTGTGTATTATACTTATTCAGATTTTTATTGATTTCTATCCTAGAAACATTTACAAAAATCATAACATTCTCAAGATGATTATGTATGCCACTTTTTAAACTCATTATTTTTTTCAGAACTGACCTCTAAAACAGTCACATTATTGACAATATTTACTCTCCTAAAATGTATGCTGTACTGGTTATTTCATAGATTGGTAGATTATATAAGGTTGTGTGACTTTTTGAAACACACGTCTGAATGTTTTATTCAATTTTTTAAGTGATAACTTTGTTAACTGACCTTAGGATTTACATAACTAGTAAATAATAGAGTTTTCAAGAACATTTTCTTAAATATTTGTTTATTCCAAATATCAGTTTTGTTTTCCTTTGACACTAGTACACTGCACAAGTTCATGAAAAAAAGAACACACCAACTTTTTAGCCATATTTAATTGACTTGAATTTGAAAACAAATTTAATGTTTGCAGAATGCTTTTAGCATTGTTCATTTAGTTCTGCTGAAGTAGCTGTAAGGCTATTATGTACAAGAAAGCATAACAATAATTTAATATGCATTCAATTTCTCTATATATACTGATTTTTTTTTTGAAACCTATCCCACAAACTGGTATAAATCAGACAGAACAGCAAAGTACCAATTATTATTATTTTTAGAGTAGAAAACAGAATGAAGGGTAAGTGTTCCTGTTCTTCATACAAAACTTTAGGACATACATCCTCTCCATTGTTACCATTGTGGGAAACTAAATTAAAATTCTCCTTTTTATTGTTTACAATTAGTTTTCCTATTGTATTTCCTCCAACGTTATCAATATTCTGTTGAATGCTGTTGGCTGTAGAAAAATGTAAGCATTCAGTATAGTACGAGTACTGTGCATTCATGTAAAGCAAACTAGGTTTGTGTATTATCACCTTGAAAATGGGTTAAAGCAACGCCTTTGATTCTGCTTTGTACTGCTAACAGAGTCTGCAGTGGTGATCTAACATTATTATGCGAGGGAAGTAATGTTTCTTCAGTTGTGAATCTAATTTATATCAATATCTTAGGGCATTGCTAGAATCTAGGGTTACTCCAACCTGTCATAAATTCTGGATCTTCCTATGGTATCACAATACAGATTGACTATTTTGGCAAAGGTTAGTGGGTTGTATAATTACTGTTTAAGATGCTTTTGACAACTAAGAATCCCTTTCATGGGAGAGATGTTCTCTTGTTTAAAGGGCAGAACAGCACAGGATATATATACTAGAGCACTGATTATGGGAATTTGTATCTAAATCTGACTTTTTAAAAATAATTTTTACTGTGAAAGAGCATAATATATCATTAGGGGATGCATATTTGCCATTCGATTCTGTTCTAAGGAAGCTGTTTAATGTACAGCCATATGCCTTTAACGGCTTTACTGTATTTTGGTTCTCTTCCATTTACCCCTGTGCTTAATGACTGAAGTTTAGTGTTCTAGAACAATGTAATGAGCTGTTGCCTCTAACAACTGCTGTGGAGTACTTATGCTTTGGCACCATGACCTATTAAGCTACTGGCCATGACATTCAACCATGTATCATAT
This sequence comes from Anas acuta, assembly GCF_963932015.1. NCBI lineage: Eukaryota > Metazoa > Chordata > Aves > Anseriformes > Anatidae > Anas > Anas acuta. The sequence continues at coordinate 110,535,924 of NC_088979.1, read as the reverse complement.
CCATAGTCAGCTAAAGCATATGCAAATACTGAGCATTTTATCAGCTCATGCCTAACTTCGCTTTAAGCATGGAAAATGTCAATGAGTTTAATGCAGAATGAGAACAATTGGTAGTATGCTAAATAATCTAGCTTTTGAGCCTCCTTCCCACCCCACACTTTCTCAGACTTTGTGATTCTCCTATTAATTTTTTACTTCTCTCACACATTTTTTACGGTTTATTTCTAAGTTTTTGCTTTTCATATTTTCAGTATGGGAAGCTTTTGTTATTGCGGATTTGTCAGTGTGTATTGTTCACCTGTCTTCCCTATACAATGTGGCGCTTTCCATTAAGATGTTTCTTCAGTTGATGGCAAAAGTGTTTAACAATAAAGCACTGCTAAGCGTGACTGATCAGAAATTCTGAGATCAGCTGTACGGTTAGTAGATTACACTGTAAAAAGACAATGTGATAGAAAAATCAAAATGCAAATGCCTTGAAAGGGAGTTAAAAAGTTGACTATACAGTGAAGTCAAATTTCAGACAACATTTCAAAAGACCTCTTTGGCAAAACAAAACAAAACTAACAAAAATAAATCTGGGAAGGAGACACAGCTTTCAGCTTTTACTTACAGGACACAAACAAAATCTTTTCTGTGATTCAGAGCCAATGTTACAAAGCCCAGATTAATTATATAAGATTTACTGAGCTTTGGAGTATACACTACAATAATAAAAAAAGAATAATTATGGAGTAACCTTTAATTAATCAAAAGAATAAACAAATTAATACAAAGATACTGTTTTATGAAAGCAGAGGGAATTAGAACTGGCGTTTCAATCAAACATCTTCCCACTGGTTCATTAAAAATATCTGAGAATCAGTTTTCAGGCAAAATTTGGAACCTTCAATTCTGAAATATATTTATTATATATATATACAGGATTACTGTTTGCGCATCTCACAGCCATTTTTGGCATTTGAATTCAGGCAGAGAAGGATTGGTCTGGAATTTGAACTAACTTTGCCCTTGATTTTTGAGGTATAATAATACTAAGAACTAGAGATAATTCTGTATCAGAACTGTAGACTGATAAAATAAACTTTCCTTTGAAAAGGAGGAGTGAGAGAACAGTTGTGATGTTGTTACCCTGCTCAACAGGGTAAAACTGCCAAAAATGCTGACCAGTTTCCTATTGTTTGCTTATAGAGCACTAAACTAAGAAAAAAGGCCCTAAAGCAAAATTATTTTCAATCATAAAAAAAAAAAAAAAAAAATCAGTATTTTTTTTTTTGCAGACATTTAGACAGAAATGGCAGGGGGAGGGGGAGGGGGAGAGAGATTATATATTTTTAGACAAAAGGAAGATTATAGAATGTATTTGCCTGTGGTATAACTTCATAGAAAGAAGCATGTCTGTTGGAAACAGGATGTAAACTTAGTTCAGTCCTAACTACAGAAGTTCTGAAGAAAAAAAACAGTAAGATTTCCATAAGATTTCAGCAATCCACATCAGAAAAAAAAAAAAATAAAATAAGTAGAATTACTCTCAGGTCACCAAATTGGTCATTGGAAGATTTCTGTAGACACTTGTGATTCAGTTGTAGTATGACAGAGAAGACAATAAAAATGTACAAATTCCACCGCACAACTCCTCAGATCTTTCTGTTAGCTCTATGTGAGTCTCAGCATTTGCCACACATTAAAAGAAAATTTGAGTAAGCACCTAAGGAAAAAAAACATCTTGTATATTATTGTGTCCTTATAGTTTATTCTTAATGCCATCTTATTTTTAAAGATCATCACTTTAGAATAATTGCCAATTTTAACATTTTGTGTTTAGAGATACAAAGATGGGAATAAAGGTGCATTGAAAAGTGGTGTGCTGCATTTCAGTTTTAGTTTGCACACAAAAAATCAAATGGGGATTTCTATAATTTCCTTTGCAACTACTTGTTCTCAGCAAAACAGCTTAACTGGACATGTTTTTGTAACTGCATTTGTCTAAATACAGATGATTGACTGTAGTGATTGACAGAACTCACCTTGACTCAAAGAGTACATCTCTGAGAACTAGTAAGTCCAAAAAGAAGGTTTCAGTGGAACGTCCATGCTACGGTGAAGAGAAGTGTCCATACAAATTTTATAAATTTATCTCTATGTACTATGTTTGTTGAAAGGCATTAGTGAGTTCTTTCTAAAATCATCCATTGATGTTTTACTCATCTTCTGGGTTCAGTTTCTAGCAGCTAGCCATTCTCATCAATTTCCATAACAGCATCTCCATTTTTTAAAAAGAATACTTTTAATGGATATGGCTAAAATGGTGGTATCTGTGTTGACAGACATTTACTCTAAAAAATATAAAAATCATTTCAAATCTTAGCCAGTTTATTCATCACCCTTAGCTGCCAAGAATTGCTGTGCAAAATCTGTCAGTTTTTAAATGCTAGCTACTGCATATTCAAAGCCTCTTTACAGAAGATTTCCTGAGGTCCTATCACACACAACCACCCGCCGTTCCCCAAATCCAAATGTAGACATTCAAATAATTTGGGTAGCAGGGTAACAGAGCAATTAACCTATCACATCTGAAGGGCTACTTATGTCTTTTGTGGGGTTTGTTTGTTTTTGCTTTTCATTTTTCATCAAAAAAAGAGAGAGAGAGAGAGAGAGAACCCCAAGCTTGTCTTTTCCAACTTTGAGTTTCCAAACATCTATATTCTTTTTCAGAGGTTACTTCCACTAATAAAGAGTCCTGGCTGCTGGCTGGTAGGGACACTATAAGTAATGACTTTTGCAGGAAGTATAGTTAATTACAAATCTCACTGAAATAACTTAAAAATCTCACCCACCAAAACTCCATGTTTTGAACATTCATAAAATATAGTTTCAGCAAGGATCATATTCTGCCACTTTAAATCCATGGAGCAGTACTTGTCTCCAGAAGAGCAGCTCTCTTCAATTAAAAATATGGGTTAGGGCAGGGAAAGATTATTGACCTAATGAGAACAGCAGAATTCAGCCTGAGATGACAGGATAGTCTTTGCAATGTCAAGCTAACATGTTATTTTAAAACAGCTGGGAAATGCATATTTCCTGAAACAAAAAGGGCTATAAAGAAGGAACAACTCTTGTCTTAATTTAAGCAAGGATTCTGTTTTTAATTTATCTAATTGTGTTAAGCTACTAATAGGCTAATCTGAAGAGCCCAGCACATTCAGGAGACTGATATTTAATTAACAAAATCATGCTTCATACAATGCCAGACAAGGGGTCAATCCTTGAATGAGTAGCTCCCTAGAGGGGGAAAAGCATGATTAATGCCACAGAAATTTCTCATTCGTTCTTCTTCTGCTAAATATCATTGATTGGGCAGGATGCTATTGTTCCTTAGTAAGTTATTTTGGCATAGCTTTGCCTCTTTTCCCATGCCAGCTTTTCTGTTTATCTGATCCCTACATTTTCCATCACCTCGATTTTGCCCTGTATCTTGCTTTAGGCATTTGAAATTAGATTTATAAACTCAAATAGGGCTGGACTCTGACAGTGTTATTCATGTAGACTTCTGCCTTGGTGACAGTAGTTTCATTGATGTCAATTTGGCATGCCTGTGGAAGTTCCAGCACTATGTCAGGAAAATGACTGCATCTGGCTTTAAAGAATTTTACATGCCACTAATAACGCTGGGCAGACATCAAAGGATTCATATAAATGCTTGAGAGTTCAGTTACTATCCCAGTCAACCCAAATGTCTTAGCTTTAGGATGAAACCTTGTAAGAGTTGATTACCTCAGTTCAATCTTATTTCAAGGGACTGCACAGAATGAATAAAGGTAGCAGCATCTGGCCCCCACTCGGACAGCATGCACACACAAAGCTTAAGCAGGGAGAAGCTGTGGGGAATATTGATGAACAGCAAGACGAGATTGTTTGAACAAAAGGCATTTTAAAAAGCAAAGAGAAACTACTTGATGAACACATTCAAGAATCCTGGTAGGCATGATTTCATAGGTAGAATTCAGAATAATATTCAGTCAGGCAAGTTTCTTCCTTGCTCCTTAAATCAGGGCAATTTTAAATACAAGTTTACTGCAGCAACATCCAAAAGAGTATCAATAAATAGCAGGGAGGATCTTTAAAGCCAGCTTTTGTCAGTGGCAAGATGCTTTCTCTTCTTCCAACTATAAAAACTACTCCTGGAGTGATATTAACCAGAATAGCCTTTAGTCAACAGCCAGACTTCTCAGTTAACATTAAGAGTTGCTTCTAGCTCAAAAATTTCCATAGCTGTTACTGTACTTGTTATCCTCAAGTGTTATAAGATGAATGACCTTCTCTTATTTATCACGGGACAGCTATTTGGTGATTGCAAAGGTCTCAACGAGTGAGTTTGTTTAAATGTATGTGAATATATATGCATAAACTTTTGGATGAAAATTTGCATGCAATGTCTGCAGCCTTCTCTTTCTGACATATCTAGTTTTTACAGATTTCAGTCTATGGACAGTGTTCAAGAATTAAGTATAACAACTTTCTATTTTAGAGAAGATGGCACATTTCCACAAGATATGTGGGTGATTCATCCCTGTGACTCAGTCTGTAGACAATGCTTATACAAAAGATTAGGCATGTCATCTTTTATTTTTTTTCTTTGACAGAAAAAAAGAATTGAGAACCTATAAAAAATAGTGGGAGGGTAGCATGAGCCCAGTATTTCAGCCCTTGGGAATAGTCTAAGAAAAAGACAAACTGCACTTACATTTTATCAGCAAATTGGCTTACAAAAATATTTATGTTTTAGACATGACTTAATTCCTTTCAAGGTTAAGTAGTATTTGGCTATAGGTTCTCCTCACTTACCAACCAAAGGATTGTTTTAGTTACTTCACAGATTTGAAAACAATTCCCTTGAAAATGTCACTTTTTTCTTTTACCCAGTGCATTTGTATGATTCACCATGAGTGCTCAGAAATCTTAGATATATTTAGAGCTTAAATTGAATCAATGCAATTACAGAATTACAGAATCACAGAATGGTTTGAGTTGGAAGGGATCTTGAACATCATTTAATTCCAACCCCCCTGCCACGGGCAAGGACACCTCCCAATAGGAGAAATACATATAGATATGTAGGAAAAGTGGTTTGATGGTATACCCTTAAGGGTGAGGGGAAGTGTGGAAAAAAAAATAATAACAGTAATATGAAATTCATTTGCCTTGGAAACATCTATGATTGAACTGTAGGGACTATGTAAATTCTTCAGCATCATTTGTGAATTAGTAACTGTGCTAAAATTGATCAGTAGAATCCAGGAGAATTCAAATTCTTTGTTATAAGAATAATTTCGAGTGGAAATTTCAGTAAATCCCTTCAGAACAATCACATGCTCTCAATATAAATTATTTATAATCCTATACATCTTTAATATATTTAAACAGGAAAAATATCTGAATCAGAGGATAAACTTTTTTTCTAGATGTGAGCAATACCTTAATAACAAAGATTATTTTAATGGACATTTAATTTTAAATTAAGCCTTCCACATCTGTTCCATCCTCTAATTGCAAATATAAAAAGAACATGATTCTGAATTACACCTTTAAAATTTAGATTAAGTGATTTAAATGCATGTGTATGAACCTTATTGAGAGCAGAATAGAACTGCAGTTTTATTTATAGCTAAAACACAAATCAAGAAATACATTCTTCCTGGAGAGTAAGAATCTCCTCCAAATGATAAATAAAAATTCAGCATAATCCAAAGCCTCCCTCTGATTCATTCACATCTACTATGGTAGCACAGCTTTATTACACTTCTCTCACCTGTCACATCACTGTCAGGTGGTATTTTAAACATCAGTTTAAGTAAGCGAACTTTTTACAAAATTGGACTGAAGTGTGCAAGTAGAACTATAAAGTATGTTGCAATAAATTTAACTTACAATGCAGTGCTAGCCACAAGGTGGCTAAGTTCCTGACTGAAATTTTCAAAATGCTACTAAGCACCATTAAAAGAAAAAATATTAGAAAAGCAATGGACAATGTTCTGACTACTCAAGAAAGTACCAAAGAAAGTACCTACTCAAGAAAGTGTCAATGTTCTGACAGTACACAAGAAAGTCTTAATCCTTTTGTAAGTGTGAAAGAGATTACATAAGCAAATGAAGTATGTGTTTGATTTTATGCACTGGAGAAATATAGTGTTTCAAATTTGGGACTGAAATGTACAAAATTCTATTTAAGCTCTTGAATTTAAAGGCTATCTTGATTTTATCTTTCCTGAGATATTAATCAGTGGGCTCCAAATGCATGCCTCCTGTTTAAACTTGTATTAGAGACTTTCTATCATCTATCTGCAGGTAAACATATGCTAAACTACTTGATGGGATTTCCTGCTAGAGGTAGCAAATGGTAGGCACAGAGATTTAGCTAGCATGTAGTATGAGTATGGGCCTGCAACTCCCACCATTTACGCAGGAGTTTATCAGTGCTCAACGCTTTCAGAAGCCATAACTCCGTGTTTCTGCAAAAATGTTCTCTGAAGCTTTATAACCCATAATTATAGCCACATGGAAATCTCTTGAACTTTCAATACCTTTCTTGTGACAATTCCTCTTACTGATCTGTGTAATCCCACATGTGAGGACTTCCTAATAATACTGAAATCCTAAATCTTTTGGTGTTTCTCAATTTTTACAGCTAGTTGATAGTCTGTGTTAAACAATTCTAAAAATGTCCTTAAAAAATTATGCTGTGTAACAGCTTCAGGAGTAACTGAAGCCCAAGATCTCAGAGGAATAGGAAAAAAAATAATAAAAAAATAATATATATATTTAGTGAATTATAATATATGAATTATAATGAAATATAATGAATTATATGAAATACAGTGAATATAGTGAATTATAATGAAATATATATTTATTTATTTTTTAATTTAGAATGTCTAGGAAATGGACCCTTGTTAAACACAAAGAAAGATTTGCTTATGCTCATCCCTGTGAAGAAAAGCTTTTATGCTGGGATTTGAGGACATGTTTGAATGGAGGTTAGAGGATTTCTCTTCACTAAGGGTATGTATCAGCCTTTGTTTTGACAATACATGACATACCAGAGTAAGGCTACAGCACTCTGACCAGAAAGCTCAAAATAATAACACTGTCCAAGGGGGGTGGACTGGTTTACATGTGTTAAAAATATTTTTACTGGTTAACTTTTTATTGGTAGGCATTTTTAGCCTTTTATGGAATGGAGTTATACTGGATTTCCTATAGCTAGCTTACCAGCTTTTTTTTTTTTTTTTTTCTCAGAACTCTTGGCTTCTTTCCCATTTTCAGTGCCATTGTGTCTTCTCAAATGAACCCTCCAGGGCAATTTCTCTGTTTCCTTTTTGTACAGCCACAACCAGCAAGCTTTCCACAGCCATTACACTTCCTGTAGAGGCTGTACAGACTTAGGGCTGCATATACTGACCAAACAGATTCTGACCATTTAACAATTTGAACTTGTTTCAATACTATAGTAATGAAAACAGAAATGAGTTCTTATGATGGGACCCTGAGTAATCCAGAGCTTTACGATGGATCTGCCTTGTATTTTTTCTAATGCTTTGTATCTTGTAAATACTGACAAGCCTTATAAACTCAAAAGCCAGGTTTTACTAGACTATAACCTACAGTAGGTGGGTTTTGTTTGTTTGTTTTTACTGAGAAAACTACAGCAATGTCAGAGGGGAAAAATTGAGCTGAAGTTGATAGAAAAAAATTAAATTTAAGAAGACTAATATGTAGGATACAAAACAGAAACACACACACTGATGGATGCATAATGGACTTTCAGGATCACAGGCAGTGGACTTATGTATTAAAATACTCTTCAGGATGAAATTGTAGTCCCAATACGTGCTTATTGGCAGGGCACAGAGGGCATGAACCAATATACAACAAATTCAGTCCCGTATTCGTAAGCAAGATTTGGCTTGCAGTATATGAAGCTCTAGCCAAACCTGTGATACAGACCTCTCCATGAGCCAGTAATTTCAGTTTTATACACAGTGTTATCATTTTCAGAACCTCCAATCTTTTGCTTTTCTTGCTACTAGCACCAATTAGGAGGTGTGAGTTTCACTTAAGTCTCTTTATTAGCTTCCAGAAAAGTGCTTTTTACCTAACAAGCTACCTGATAATGAGACAGACAGAGAACTTCCATCATCCAGGGTCATTGCAGGCAAACTGCATTTATTTTTTCAATTCTGAATCCTTAGCTGAGAGGCACATCCTGAGCATCCTAATGACAGTTTTTATAGTTTCTGCACCGAAATTATAACACAGCAGCTTCCAATATTTAAAACCTAACAGGTAGCTTACAGGGACCTTACATACTATATTTTCGTTAGGGAAAAAAAAATAAAAAATAAAAATATAGGAATATTCGGTAAGCACTAAGAAATTTTTTTTCATGGCTAAGTCCTCCATAGTGCAGCTATACTGAGAAGGAAAGAGGATGGAGAGAGCCATGGATTTTCTCACCACAAATGGAATAGGAGGAGCTGTCTGTATATAGCTTACAGAGACATAACCATTGCTGACATGAGGTAGTTCGGCTTGTTCAAAGTCTGCCACAAGCTACTGTGGTAAGTGAGTGACCTCAAGGGTATGATTGCTTTTTTTTTTTTTTTTTTTTTTTAACTAAGAACTAAACTGCACCTTCAGTACTTCCTCAGAGCTCCTTGTCACAGAATAATTATTATGAATGGTTGTCACTTTTCTTTCAGCATCCCTGGGTTTATCCTTACGAAGTTATTTATAAATAGTGTAAAATTAAAAAGCATTTTTGGTCTTACTGTTTTTTCAAAAGCTATTTGCATTATCTTTTCACTGTAAGATACCATAATGCTCAGGTACACCCCTTAACACTAGGTGGTTCAGTTACAAAAGCCTAGTGCCAAGATGTTTTAGCCCCTGTGCAAATTCTTTAGAAAGTGAATGTGAGTCAGCCACATTGTGGTGATGTGCTGCTAAACATGTCACACTGCAGGTACCAGAACCTGCAGAGCACAGAGAAAAACCCAAGCAGTACAAACTGTAAAATTAACTAGTGAGTGCAAATGGCCTTTCCATTAAATAAGCACATATACTTTATTTGTCTGCCCTACAAATATGACAGACAAAAATAAATAAATAAATAAATAAATTATGTATCAAGTATGTGAAGTATGATGTCTACATCTTTACAGGTGTTGAGACAAAATGCAAAAGCATTGACCAATACTGATACCAACATGAGATTTCCTGCTGGGGAAAGACCTCGTAGTGCAAAACCATTTATAGTCTGCGTGATACAGATAAGATACTCATCACAGTCTCTCTCTGTTCCTACTAATAACAGTGAGAAGTGTTAGCTTTGTCATCTCCAGATGGACAGTGAATAGGTGAAAGATTTGCTTTAAGCATCAAAACATTACAGTATGTCTGGCCTCTAGAGAATGATCCAACTGCCCGTTCAAGTAGAAAAGAGATTCTTGTATCCTGTTGCATAATAAATGTGTTTTCTTCCTGGGATCATGATCTATGTGAAATTTATTTACAGATTTTGCTGTTTCTTGCCATTTTGTTGCAGTTCTGTGTAACCCACTGTAAGACATGGCATTTGATGCTGCCTACTTCAGCAACAGTAAAATGAAAAATAATTTTAAGCTCCTCGATACTTTTGTCACACACAAAAAAAGTGAGAAGAATCATTTTGTCTGTGCAACTTATCAATAAAAAGCTGTCACACAGCAAGCAAAGAAGAGGAAAAAAAAGTTTTGCTGCCACTGCATAAACTAAAAACATAAAACTAAATGTACCAAAGAAACAACCTTTTAAAAGGTGGTATTTCTCTAGTAACCTACAGCTTTTAGTACATGGAAGATAACATTATAAAACTAGTAATGAAACTGAGGAGTAATTAAGAGAACAATGGAGCAACAAGGAAAAATTCCATCACAAAAGTATACATATTTGAACATTTAAAATATATACATATATATAATATAGGTGTTCAATATAAAAAGACTGTACAAAGAGTTATACTTCTGTAATTGTGAAAAGAGCCTTTTCTTTTCTTTTTTTTTTTTTTCCAGTTGCTAAACAGGGATGGCTAAAGAATCCATCTGAATTGTTTGACTGAGCACTACAATCTATTTTTTTTCCATTTATGTTACAACTTCTATGCCAAAATGTTGAGAAAGCAAGAACCAACAGGAACAGAAAGACAGCTAAAGGCTGGTAAGTGGTCCAAATACAGTAAGTGGTCCAAATACAATAATTAAATCCATCAAGTAATGAGATGGGAGGGCAAAAACAGATTTAAAACATGATAGAAAGTGAATAATGGCAAAAGGAAGTGGGGAAACTGTCTAGAGACCTACTGTTAATGAACAAAAACCTATTTCATGATAAAAGAGATAAGTGGGATATAATGGGTAGATAATGAGAAGTTTCTGCAGTATGACTGCAAATGAAAGAAAACAATCCAAATGATGTCTCCTGGGGAAGCATACAACACAAAGCTTAACCCTAGCTTTTAAAAGACCATAGAAATGAGATACGTTGCTCATACCAATAACCTGAAACACCTCTTTGTTGCTTCAGAATAATAATACCAACACTCTCACAGGATTTCTTACTGTTATGTCAATGTACAGGAAGTTTGGAACGGAATTATATTTTTAATCTTTTTACTGTCATCAATGAAACTTCACAGAATCACAGAATTGTGTTGGTTGGAAGAGACCTCAAGATCATCGAGCCCAACCTCTGACCTAACACTAACAGTCCCCACTAAACCATATCACTAAGTTCAACATCTAAACGTCTTTTAAAGACCTCCACGGATGGTGACTCCACCACTTCCCTGGGCAGCCTGTTCCAATGCCTCACAACCCTCTCAGTAAAGAAGTTCTTCCTAATATCCAACCTAAAACACCCCTGGTGCAACTTTAGCCTGTTCCCCCTCATCCTGTCACCAGGCACGTGAAAGAATAGACCAACCCCCACCTCACTACAGCCTCCCTTAATGTACTTATAAAGAGCGATAAGATCGCCTCTGAGCCTCCTTTTCTCCAGGCTGAACAAGCCCAGCTCCCTCAGCCGGTCCTCGTAGGACTTGTTCTCCAGAACCCTCACCAGCTTCATCGCCCTTCTCACTTGAGCACCTCCATGTCCTTCTTGTAACAAGGAGCCCAAAACAGGTCACGCAGGACCTGCCTTTCATAAACCCATGCTGACTGGGCCTGATCACCTGGTTGCCCTGTAAGTGACGCATGATGACACTCAGGATAATCTGCTCCATGAGTTTCCCTGGCACTGAGGTCAAACTGACAGGCCTATAGTTTCCCGGGTCTGCCCTCTGGCCCTTCTTGTAGATGGGCGTCACGTTTGCTAGCCGCCAGTCGACTGGGACCTCCCCCAGTAGCCAGGACTGTTGATAAATGATGGTAAGGGGCTTGGCCAGCTCCTCCACCAGTTCTCTCAGTATCCTCGGGTGGATCCCAACTGGCCCCATCGACTTGCATACATCCAAGTGCCGTAGCAGGTCGCCAAACGTTTCCTCATGGATAGTGAGGGCCACATTCTGCTCCCCATCCCCTTCCACCAGGTCAGGGTACTGGGTATCTAGAGAGCAGCTGGTTTTGCCGCTAAAGACTGAGGTAAAGAAGGCATTAAGCACCTCCGCCTTTTCCTCATTTTTCATAACTAAGTTTCCCCCTGCATCCAGTACAAACTGCAGATTCTCCTTAGTCCTCTGCTTTGCATTAATGTATTTGTAAAAACATTATTTTGTTGTCTTTGATGGTAGTAGCCAGATTGAGCTCCAGATGAGCTTTGGCCTTTCTAATTTTGTCCCTGCACTGCCTCGCAACATCCTTACAGTCCTCCCAAGTGGACTGCCCACTTTTCCAAAGATAGCAAACTTTGGAAAAGTTTAAACCCTTTGTAAACTCTTCTTCCTCCTAAGCTCAAGCCACAGTTCTCTGTTGAGCCAGGCTGGTCTTCTTCCCCGCTAGCTCATCTTTGGGCACATGGTGACAGACCACTCCTGCGCCATTAAGATTTCCTTCTTGAAGAGCGCCCAGCCTTCCTGGACTCCTCTGCCCTTCAGAACCACCTCCCAAGGGACTCTACCAACCAGTGTCCTCAGCAGCACAAAGTCAGCCTTCCGGAAGTCCAATACAGCGGTTTTACTCATCCCCTTCCTGGCTTCTCCAAGAATGGAGAACTCTACTATTTCATGGTCACTCTGCCCAAGACAGTTTCCAACCAACACATCTCCCACCAGTCCTTCTCTGTTTGTGAAGAGAAGGTCTAGCGGGACACCTCCCCTGGTAGGCTCACTAACCAGCTGCGTCAGGAAGCTATCTTCCATGCTCTCCAGAAACCTCCTAGACTGCTTTCTCTGGGCTGTGTTGTGCTTCCAGGATATATCTGGGAAGTTGAACTCCCCCACAAGAACAAGCACTGATGATTTCGCAACTTTTCTCAGCTGCCTGTAGAACTCCTCATACGTCTCCTCATCCTGGTTCGGTGGTCTATAACAGACCCCCCACCAGGACGCTTCCCTTGTTGGCCTTCCTGCTGATTCTAACCCATAGGGACTCAACCTTATCATTCCCAGCCTCAAGTTCCACAACATCAAAACTCTCTCTGATACAGAGAGCCACTTCCATGCTGCCCGTCCCTTCTGAAGAGCCTATAGCCAGACATTGCAGCACTCCAGTCATGAGAGTGGTCCCACCATGTTTCCGTGATGGCAACCAAGTCGTAGCCTGTCTGCCACATGATGGCTTCCAGCTCCTCCTGTTTGTTACCCATGCTGCGTGCATTAGTGTAGATGCACTTCAGTCAGGCCATTGCCTTCTCTTCCAGCCTTGCCATTGCTCCCCCTGGCACAGCTCTAACAAGCCTTGTTTCAGCCCCATCCCCCTTCTTGCCTAGTTTAAAGCCCTCTCAATGAGCCCCACCAGCTCCTGGCCTGGGATCCGTTTTCCCCTTAGAGATAGGGACCCGTCTGCGGCCATCAGGCCAGGTGCTGAGTAAAGCGCCCCATGGTCAAAAAAAAAAAATTTCTGTGTTGGCACCAGCCTCTGAGCCACGTGTTTATCAGGTGGGCTTTCCGTGTCCTCGCTGTACCCCTCCCTGCCACCGTAGGGATGGATGAAAACACCACCTGTACTCCCGCTTCATCCACTAACCGTCCCAGTCCCCTAAAGTCCCGTTTGATGGTCTTCAGGCTTCTCTCTTCAATGTCATCACTGCCAGCCTGGACTATGAAAAGAGGATAATAGTCAGAGGGGCAAACCAGGTTGAGAAACCTTTCTGGCAGTGTCCCTGACCCTGGCCCCAGGGAGGCAGCAGACTTCCCTACGGGTAGGGTCAGGCCGACAAATAGGTCCCTCTGTTCCCCTGAGAAGGGAGTCGCCCACAACAATCACCCTTCTTTCTCTCCTGGTGGAGGCAGTCCTGAGGCGTGGAGTTGACTTCCTCGCCCTAGGCATCCTCATGGGTAGACTTTCTACCTCTTCCTCAGCTACCGGTCTCTCAAGCTCCAGGGCCTCAAACCTGTTGTGTAAGGGCACCTGGGAAGGTGGGGCCAGTAGGGGTATCAGCTGCGATGTCGAGCAGGGACCTGTTTCCAGTCCTCAACTCCTAGGTCCCCTGCCTCTGCCTGACAGCAACAGGGCAGGGGGTCCACCCCATTTGGGGTGTCTCACCCTGGTTCCATGTCCTTCAGGCTGCGCAGGGAGTTGCTCCACCAGTCTATCTCACGCTCACGCTCCCTGATATCCCTCAACCTCTCGACTTCCTCCTTGAGTTCTGCCACCAGGTGTACCAGGTCGTCCACCTGCTCGCACCTCACGCACACAGTCTCTCAGGCCCCTGCAGGTGGTAGCAACAGGCTCAGGCACTCCCTGCACCCGTAGACCTGAACTGTCGCAGTTTTGAGTGGGCAGTCAGTCTGGGTGTGTACAGACCTCCTAGAAAGAGCACTGTACCTGGTGTACACCATATCAGCTGAGCTAGAGGTAGACCGCCGTTAGAGGAGTTGTTCGTATGGTTGTGGGGGGGAGTGCTCTGCCCTTCCTGCTCGCCCTGCCTGCGCGAACTGCCGCGCCTCTCCCTTCTGACGCGCCATGCCATGTTTGCCTGCTCTGGTCGTCGCACTCCCTAGGGGCAGCTTTTGAACGGCCGGGGAGGGGGCGCTGCTGGCTCCGCCTACGCCTCATCCTTGCCTCGTTCACCTCCCTCGCCAGGGGTGCCGGGTCCTGGCAGCTCCCTCGAGTGGTCTCAGTGCCAGAAAAATTAGCCCTGCCTGTCCATCCAGAATGCGTCTGCACCGGAGCCGATTGCCTCGGCAGGTAGCATAACTTCATAAGTTATGCCATATTTTGTTCAATTTTAAGTACATGGTCTGAACTTTTGGATAGACCTGTGCGGTGTCAAGAGTTGGACTTGATGATCCTTAAGGGTCCCTTCCAACTCAGGATATTCTATGATTCTATGATACATTTAATATCTTCTGTTTTCAGTACTTCATGAAAAGATACTATTAGTATCTTTAATTCTTCAAAAAATAACATTTTTGTCATAAAAATATTTTTCCCATAGATAGGAATAGTTAAAACTGATGAAAGCACCAATCTCTCAAATCCTTTAACTCCATTCTTCACATACTCATAGCAGCTCTGGTACACCACTGTTGTGAAGGCTATCAGAACAGAGAAAAAAAAAAGTACTGGATATACACGTATGTGTGTTTTCATAAACACACATATGAGTCACATATGAGTCTTGTATTAAATTTGACATTGGAGTAATAGGCAGGATACCTTAATACACCCTGAAATTAATGCTTACAGTATCCTTGTGCTACAGTATATATTAACATCCATTATCTCAAAGACATAAGTTGTTCCAACTCAAATTCTGTGGAACCCACCAAAATTTAAGTTGGTTTCATGGTGCATACCACAGAACTGACTTTTAACACACAAGTTTTGATATGATTCCTTTTTTTTTTTCATCTGCCTCACAGTTCCAGGGGGACATTAAGGGGCCAAATTTTTGTTTTTAAATATACGTAGAATATATTTTGTTCCTAAAAGTCCAGGCGAAAAACATTAAAAACTGCTATTTTACAAGGTACTTTAATTCTAATGGATTTCAATTTTTTCTTACCTGGGGTGTTAGAACACCCTATGAAAAATGGAATAAAGACAAAATTGTATAGAGAGAGAGCTGTATACACACACAAATACACATTTTCATAGATTATAATTTAATTTTAAAAAATCATTAAATGCTGAGAATTTTAAGTGTATCTCAACATAGAAATAAACTTTAGATTTTTGCAGGAGTATTAAAATAAAGCTTCAGCATACTATGGCTGTGAACTCTGGGGCTTTTCCTCACTAATATAACTCTTAGACATAAACTGAGTGGCCCATGGAAATTTATGCCAACAGACCCATACACGTGTCCATAGATTCCTCACACTGCTTTCTCTTCCAGCTTCTATTTTTGCTGTCAACTTTTAAATATTCTTATTTACAGTGCAGCTATTCAATATGTTGCATTACTTTCCCAAAGCTTATTGGCCTGACTCTCATTACAAACTCACAGAAAACAGCCCAGAACCAAAATAAGCCTGGAAGACCCTAAAAGTCCCCTAAATATGAAATATCAATCAAACAGAGCTTGTATATTAAAATAAAATCTGGATATTTAACTTATAAAGAACTAATTTCTGGCTTCTATGATATATATGCCACCATTTTGTCTGTAAAGATCTTGAACATACTAAAGATTTTAGCTATTTCCTCGCAAGGAACAATCTTGTATTATAAACATGCTCTTTATATAAACAGAGGAAAGATATGTTTTTCTGCTTTCGCAAGGTTTTCATTCAACAGTTACTTGGAGGTAAAGTAGTATAACTTTAAGTTAACTATAACATGAAGTAGTAGTGAAAGCTTGGTTTCTTAGAAAAACATTTACTTATATGTCCACCTCCAAGCCCAAGAACTGGATACTTCTATGATACTTCTATGCCCAATCATATGTGAGTTTTAAACACCTTTTTTCATAAATACTTTGAGATAGGACCTGTCATATATGCAGGTTGCTCTAGTGCCTCATTAGAGAGAAAGATGGAATAAAACTACAACGTCTGTAAACAAGTAATCATGATTCAGTGAAAAAGATTGGATCTGGATGACAGGAGGAAACATGTAACTAAGGAAGGCGTCAGGTGGGCGTAGAAACTTTTGTGCTTTGGTATTTATTACAACGAGTATTCATATGAAAATGATTGGAAAACTAATGACTGATGACTGATGAGAGAATATTTGCCTGGCTTCAACAAGCATCATTATTCAAACAAGTCTTTTTCCTTCCCTTCATTTCCTTTTCATGGAAATCTACCGATGTTCTCATTAGGGATATTGGACACAAAAAATAACAAATTATAAGAAAGTTACCACATCACACTTATTCACTTTAATGTCTATAGTTCCCCTCACATTTCTAGGAGCAAAACATCTATCAATTTCCCTTCAACAAAGGCATCAGAATCAATATCCATTACTAGGCACTTTGGCTTTAGATGTAACATCTTCCAACAGTATCCTTACCAGCTCAGCTCAGGCTCAGCACTGCTTGCCGTGTCTTTAGTTTCATTGCTATGGTATTTGATTTTCTAATGCTGCCTTCCATGCTCTGTTAGAATTATTTCAGATTTTCAATTGGCATCAGTACCAAAGAACTGAGTTTCTTTTAAAAAAGTATTTTAATGACAGCATTCTTGAAGGAACAACTTTTTGTGCCCCCATCTGAAAGTAACTGGCGATTAGTGGACTCAACACACTCTACATGTTAGGGCCCAGGACGCTAAGAAGCAGACAAGAAAATACATGTAAATTGTCGTTCTTTAAAGAAACAAGCAGGGGGAGGAAAAAAAAAAAAAAACTCACACTGTAGATGGATGAAGATAAAGTTTCAGAGTAAATTTAACAGATGGTAAACTTGGCTGCCTCCTGTTTTGAGATCCAGTCAGCACCATCTCCCAGAACTGTACCTCTTCAAGACCTTTGTGGAGAAAGGTTCCCATGATAGGGTATTTACAGCTATTTATAGCTATTACAGAAAGGCTTCGGTTTATAGGGACACTCTCCTTAGGAGCCAATCCAAGGAATCATAATTTAGGATACAGGGCTGTCTTGAGCAAAATTGAAGGTATTCCTTAGAAAATTAACTTTGGTAACATCTGTAATGAGAAAGGGTCATGAAGAAAACCTATAGTTATGTACAAGTCTACAGGCAGTGGTTTAATTCTTAAATTGTAATTCTCAAAAATAGTTTCAGTTTCCTATTTTAATCCCATAACAATCAATACTTGGTTTAGGATATAGAGTGTTCTAGTCAAGGCTAACACAACAAGTGAACAGGAATGGAAGAAAAGGATCTCATTTGTAATATTCTGGCCTTTTGAACATATAAGTGACCCCAAGAAATGGCAACTGTATCCCTCTCCACTCCACCTCCCTCCCCCTGACAAAGCATTCATAAAAACTTGCTTAGTCTTCTAACCATGAGTGTTTGGGGACTAGGTAAAGATATTATGCTAAGCAGTATGTAGACACAGACTTGAGTTTTATTTCTATATAGGCCACTCAGCACAGTAGTAGCTAATAGCTAAGGCTTTTTCCAATAAAAGGAATATGAGATCATGTAATCAGGCATGACATTTTCATACAGCTAAAGCAAGACAAACAGAATGCATGGAAGTTGTTAAAAACTTCCATGCATCTGTCTCACACTGAGGTCAAGAGGTGAAAGTAGCCTTCTCATATATACATTTTTTTCCTGGGAAATACTGAGAACATGTGGAAATGGTGACATGAAATTGTGTTTGGGAGATTAGTTTATTGCCTTTTCATCTCTTTATTCAAGAGAAAAGGAGATTGACAAAGCTGGCTACAGCCAAAACGGTGTAGAAACTGGAACCATAAGTTAGCAAAGCGCTAGTAGATTCAAGGAAAATGCTGTGCTCTTTCTTCTCAAGAGCAATCAGCTGCGTGGGTACTCATTTGGGCAGTAGTATTCCACAGAAAACAGTATCACACAGAGAAAATGAAGTGTCAAAATGCACCATCTAGCCAGTGTAGGTCACCATTATTTTTCTCCTTATAGAGAAATCTTTGATTTTGCTGTTTTCTCAAAAAATGTTGTTGTTGTTGTTATTATTATTATTATTATTGAAAGTTGTTATTCAAGCAACAGAGAGAGAAGTCATTGCTCTTGAATAGCCAACCACAAGTCCCTGATTTTGGTCTGTATTTGTTAGAAGCTGCATCACATCAGTTTTCTAGTTCTGGAGGTTATGAAAAGAGATTGGGATTAAAAATTCAGAGCTTTTACAGGTTTTCATGTGAAGTGATTTACTGGGGTGACCTTTTTGGGAAACATTCATGAAAGAGAAATGAGACAAATGAATAAAGAAATGTAGAAATTTCTCTACAAAGAGGGGTTTCCACAAGGCTTACGCAATATTGACATCCTTGAAATGGATCTTATCACTGTTAACTACCATGCTTTCACTCTGCAAAAGGTGAATTTCACTAGCAAAATCATATACAGGCCAAACAAGCCATATACAAAGAAAAACTTAGTAAATATACAAACAGATTTTGGTTTAGAGTTTTCTGTCTCTGATCAAAATATTTGCTGGCCAGTGTTAGTAGGACAATGAACTAGAACTCTAACATGGAAAACAGCTTCAGCCCATGTTACAGAAATCAAAAACAGAACAAACAAAAAAAAAAAAGAGAGAGAGAGAGAGAAAGACTTTTTCCTCATGATCTGATTTACAAAGTAGGAGTAGCTTGCAAGTCCCACACTAAGCAGTGGCACTGGGAAAAAGGCCAGCATTATTGCTGGCAGCAACAGCAGTTCTAATGGGCATGCAGTTTTAGCACTCAGAAGATGACTATTTGCGATTGCTTCTGATCAGTCCTGGAAGACTCACAAGCACAGTGAAAACCTGTCCTTAAGCAAAGCTTTACTGTTGTGTTCCTTCCTGGGAAGCTCTCCAGAGAAACCCCAAACCACCTCTTCTCTCTTTATAGACTCCTTTCTTGGAATCTTCCTCTAGTCAGGGTCTCAGAAAAAAAGATTCTTAATTCCTCCCCAAAGTTTTGTGAATTTATTCTCTTCCATATCCTAGAGTGCTTTAGCCCTTCTGCAAATTTCTTCACCTATACTATCACACTTCAGAGATACCAAATATTTCCTCTATCACATATTGCACTATCACACAGGTATCACATAAAAAGTATACTACTACATCAATGCACGCGGTGTACATTGCAGGACCAAAGCCAAAAAGCACAAGCAGCTGTTGTCAATAGAGAGGCATAAACATTTCTCTAAATAATAATTCTATCCTCAAGCCATGTTCCTTCTGTTTTAAAGTAACACATACAGGAGGAGCCAATATTGTACTAAAATCTTTGTGCTTGTTATTGCAGTGGGTTCTTGGAACTGTTATTTGAAAGTCAACTGCTGAAATCTGGTACTGAGAGCTGTCATCTGCTGCCTGCCTACAAGCTGCCAGTAGGTTTTTACTTCTATTGCTATGGAAACACAGGTTGGAGTAATTCAGAGGAAAAGAACAAGAAAGAAAGAAAGAAAGAAGGAAAGAAGGAAAGAAGGAAAGAAGGAAAGAAGGAAAGAAGGAAAGAAGGAAAGAAAGAAGGAAAGAAAGAAGGAAAGAAAGAAGGAAAGAAGGAAAGAAGGAAAGAAGGAAAGAAGGAAAGAAGGAAAGAAGGAAAGAAGGAAAGAAGGAAAGAAAGAAGGAAAGAAGGAAAGAAGGAAAGAAGGAAAGAAGGAAAGAAGGAAAGAAGGAAAGAAGGAAAGAAGGAAAGAAGGAAAGAAGGAAAGAAGGAAAGAAGGAAAGAAGGAAAGAAGGAAAGAAGGAAAGAAAGAAAGAAAGAAAGAAAGAAAGAAAGAAAGAAAGAAAGAAAGAAAGAAAGAAAGAAAGAAAGAAAGAAAGAAAGGAAGGAAGGAAGGAAGGAAGGAAGGAAGGAAGAAAGAAAGAAAAAGGAAGGAAGGAAGGAAGGAAGGAAGGAAGGAAGGAAGGAAGGAAGGAAGGAAGGAAGGAAGGAAGGAAGGAAGGAAGGAAGGAAGGAAGGAAGGAAGGAAGGAAGGAAGGAAGGAAGAAAGAAAGAAAGAAAGAAAGAAAGAAAGAAAAAAAGAAAGAAAGAAAGAAAAAGGAAGGAAGGAAGGAAGGAAGGAAGGAAGGAAGGAAGGAAGGAAGGAAGGAAGGAAGGAAGGAAGGAAGGAAGGAAGGAAGGAAGGAAGGAAGGAAGGAAGGAAGGAAGGAAGGAAGGAAGGAAGGAAGGAAGGAAGAGTGTTTTAAACTTTAAACTGCCAGAGTTTTCAAACTTTGACCCAAGACAGAAGTTGTCTTTATTATCCATAAAGGTCACAATAAGAGTGTCAGGCAGGAATTCTGTGTGGCATTCCCCCTTGTTCTGAGCCCTCAGCTGTCAAAACCATGAAAACAGGTTAGATCGTGCAGTGTTTCTGACTGACATACCCACCTTCCCAAGGACCTCAGGTATGTGGGAGCATTAGGAACAACTGAATTTTACTGCACCAAGCAGTAAAAACAGGACAGAGATGGACAATGTATCACACATGGGAATCTGGAAAAGGATTGGCAATTTCCAGTTTAACTTGCCTAAAGATTCCCATATTGTGTCCAGCAAATCTATTGAACTGTACAGGATGCATTTGTCATTTCAAGTACAAAAGTTTTCTAAATTGGAAAAAAATCTACTATGTCAATATCTGTTATATACCTTTACAGAACACTGCCAGTACAGTATTTTAACAGAATATTGTAAGAATAAGTCAAAATTTATCCATCTTCAGGGTTGGAAAAAAATTAGTAGCAGACACCTGTCAGGTACAGAAACATTCACATAGGTGCTTTTATTACTGACATGTAATGCATTTCTGACAGGTGCTTTACATCCTGACAGTGATGGACTAGAAATATAGTTTTTACAAACATTTGATAGGTTTCTCCCATCCAGATTTACTCTCTGATATTTTGGAAATAGATTCATCCATTTTACTTCATACATGGCAAGATGTCATTAATTTGTTAAGGTATCCCAATTTTTCTAGTTTTTTTTTCCCAGGTAATGTTCATGGTTTTGAGCAATCATTTGGCTTTTAAAATCAGCAGAAGGAAAACTGCAGTTTAATTACTTATTTGAATCTTCTGCTGATGGCAGTGTAGTGAGCTTATATGTTTTATGTACGCATTATTAATGGCATGTAATGGTGTCTCACTACTGACTACTTGGCCCTTTGCCTATTACAGCTCCATGTACAGTTTTTCATAGACTTAACCAATGTTGATTTCTTCCCTTTACTTGAAGTGTACTGAGAGAGATGTGGCAGTGTTTCTCCTTGGTCAGCGAAATGTCCCCTGGCCTCCCCTACACTTTTGTCTGATTACAATTTAAATGATTCAAGGACTCAAGTCAAAGGTGATATGGTTTTACATGGTGTTTTCAGACAAATACAGTTAGCAAACAAAAAACAAACAGACAAAACAAACAAACAAACAAACAAACAAAACACCTAGTTTATTCTAACTCATGTCACAACTGGAAGGAAAGTTACCGTGCTTAAAAATAAGAGTTTGGTCTTTATTTGATTTATCATATTAGAAACTTTAGGATTGTTTTTCCATTCTTCTAATCCTATATATGGAGGGTAGAAATGGATTTCTTGAGGTGGATACACCACAGGGTTACCTAATCATGCCATCACTTGGACACAGGAAATTAAAAGCAAAACAAGAAATAGAAGATGACTCACAGGAAGTGCAAAAGTGGCAGTGTCTCTCCTCTGCCAGCTCACAGAACTTAAGGAAAAAATTAGTATCTGACAGCCTGCAGATATTTACCCTTTCTTTAGAGATCACTTCAAAACAAGCCTGAGAAAGGTTCTTGGATGAAACAGCTTTATTTTGCCTTTGCAGTCCCCCTGGGTACCTCCTATGACCAGGAGGATCTCAAGGAGGCTTCAAGCATTCTGAGAAGAGAAGAAAATGAAGTAAGGGTGGTCAGGAATGAAGAATGTGGAGAGACAAGTTATCCACAAGGTATCCACAAAGAACGTGGAGTGACAACGAATGTGAAAAGACAAGGACAGAAGTGACATTTGGAGAATTTGGAAACGGAAGAAGGTGCTTGGGGTAACTGGAGGTACAGAAAGACATTGTATCTTTGGTGCAGTGGAAGCAACTGGATTTCAAAAGATGTGAAGGTGCTATTAAGAAGAGGGGACACAGACACGAAGAGGAATTTTAAAGAAGAGTGGATTCATCAAACTGCCACACAAACATCGCTCATAAACTATAAGATGAAATTTACGCTTTGATAAGCTACTACAGTCTTTAAGATACATAACTGCTGGCAGTTACATTTTTACAGAATTATTTCATTGCAATGTGTTGTCAGGACATCCCAAAACATGCCTGCTTTCCCAAATCTAGCAAGCTTATTTAGGGCTATATGTTTCAAACACTATAATCTCAAGCTTCCCTGACATTACTACTGTCACTTAGCCACCTGCAGTTTTCAGTTTCCAAAATTGCTACTTTTTATAGATAAACCATTACAGCAAGTCAGAAAGTTTAGGTCTTTTTATTAGACCAGAGAAGGATTTTCTTTGCTAATAATTATTTCATTTTATGGATAGGTCAAGTATCAAGTCCAGTTTTTCTGTTTCTCAGCCATATGTCAAAAAAAAAAAAAAAATCTTGCTTGTAGTGGAACAGGTTTTGAGATGGACTGAACAGATCAGCAGAGACATTCCAGCCATCTTTGCCTTATAGGAATCTCAAGTGACACCCTATCAGACAAGATGCCTGAAGAACAGACATGGATTTGAGCATAATTTGATGTTCCTGATTGACTCAGCTCTCGAGTCTAGGGGTTCTGAACTCAGAAACTAACTGAACAATATTATAGGGGAATATTACTGAAGCCTCTACCACACCTACCTAAGAAAAGCAAAACACCACAATTTTTCTGAGCATTTCTGAAGTTTTTTCATGAGGGTCTGGATTCCAGTTCTGGGGAGTTCTGGCTGGACTCAAGATCCTGTAGTTGAACCACTGTGAAAAAACAACATGAACCAGTGCAAAGAGAGGGAATCTTTTCTATGCCAGTCTCCAAATATGGTAACTGGTTCACTAAGGTTTCTCACTTTCTTTTTTTTGTTGTTGTTGTTTGTTTGTTTGTTTTTGCTTTTTTTTTTCCAGTTGTTTCAAAACATCTATTATTTCACAGCTGCTGGCAAATTTATGGCTTCTAACTTCCTTTCTCTGAGTGAAGCACTCCAAAATAATGCTCCCTGAATTTTGTCAGTCTTTTTTTCCACTAAGTTTCAAGGGCCTGTTATAAGAAGTGCCAATTAGAGACAAGAGCCTTTTTTTGGCAAGAGTTGCTAGAGTCACTTTGGCAGGTCACATACCAGTAGGGATATAGCTCCTGGAGTGATTCTCCCAGAACTTGACAGCTGTTTATATTCTATACAAAACATTTCTGGTTTCATTATTACAGTCACTAGCTATCCCATAGAATTTTATTCCCCAGCAGAACCATATGAACAAAACTTCGCCTAAAGAAAAATTTGCAAAAATGACTCTTTGGTGCAAATATGGTCACACCATACTTTGTATTTAGAAGTTGCTGAAGCGTGAATGATTTTTGCTCCTTGGAGAATTCCACACATGGAGTTACCGCTTGACAGAGCCCGATGCAACAGCGTCTGTTCTCTAGTGAGCATCTCTCAGAGAGCCAATGACAGTTCTCTCATCAGTGATTTGTCTCAGAAGAAACAAGAAACTAAAATCTTGACATTTTCTAAGTTTTTATGCCAATGTGAAAAGTGGGATAGAATTCTCCATTTATAAAAATATGCATTTATTTTCTTGAGAGGAGTTATTTGAAAGAGGCCATGTATTGTTATATTAAAGGGCACAAACAGAATGGACTGGAGGAGAGTAGTCACTGTGAAGTCTTAAGGAGTAACGAAGATCCTTCCCTGACAATGACGTTTGGAGTAGTGATAATAAAAGTGAAAGACATGTTCATCCAAAGCTTACTGTAGAAAGGTGACGTTATAGCTTTCCTTTACGTATTTATTTACTTATCATTGGTGATATGCGAAACCATGTTAATTCTAGTCCTGCGCTTTTTATAAGCCAGACTGTCAATCAAGTTAAAATACATTGAAAGCTTGTGATGAAGAATTAATATTTTTTAAAGCTTTATGTGATCATTTCTACAGAACTTTTATCTGGAAAGAGAGTATTTTATCTACCTGTTAGAGAGTATATTAATCAGTAGTTTCAATATACTGCAGAAACATGGTAAAAGTATGTAAGACATTTCCATTCTCCAAAATAATCTATTGGCAACCAGGCAAATAAATGTTAGAAAGATAAGTGCTCAAGCACTTAAAGTGTCCAGAACAAGAGAAGTTAAGGCAAAATCTACGATATTAGACAGAAAATATTATCTTGCCAATGCTTTTACATGGAATTTTAATTGGCTGCATAGTGAGTGCAAATTACCATTTGTGATATGTTGCCACTACTACAGTGTTTCATTACAGTAAAGTAGTTTTTGGAAAAATAGGTAACCGATCTGCTTCATTTTCTATATTCTAGTGCAGAAGCTCTCTGACAAATGGTAATTGCTGTATCAGAAAGGTCTAGCTAATTTTCAGTGTTCCACAATCATGCTGCTATGCCACAACAGAGAAATTGATAAGGCAATTGCTTTACAATATTGAACCAAAAATAAACAGACGAAGATATCATTCTGATCTTTCACTGACAGGGGAAGGAGAAGTGAGGGGGAAAGGCTGTTTTAATCTTTTAACACTGGTTGATGCTAGAAGAGACACTTCTCTCCTTTTTTTTCTTTAATATGTGGATTCAGGGGAAAAATGTTAGGAAGAACCAGTCCAGAGAAATTGCTGTAAAAATAGATGAAGTATAGAACTCTGTATGTTGAGAGATTGTCTTGACTGTATTTTCCCAGCCTCATGCTGATTGCCCTTTCAATCCAGCCTCCTCTTTTCCTGTTTGTCATTCACAGTGTTTTCACTCCTCACTTGGACCTCCTTTTATCTTGTTCCTTAGTCATGTCACATTCTCCCTTTTCCTCTACAATATCTCACTCCACTTTTACAATATCCTCCCCTAAACAAAGCTGGCTGAGGAAAGAATATAAAATGTATTTACTCTGTCTCATGGATAACTGGAAACGTCCTGTATTCCAAAAAGTTTACCTCTCAAAACTTGCATAAAACCCCAGGATCAGGAGGCTGGGTTCTTCATAACTCTTTAGCAAGTAACAGTCTGCTCACCACCCTAACTTACACTTGGTATCAGCGGTAGCAACTTAGCAAGGGATTCAAAACACATCAGCTAGAGACTGTAGTAGAGAATACAAAACTCTTAGCTTCAGACAGTTACAAACTTTGCCCCAAATGGAGCCTAGTATTTCTACACAGATTACATTAACACAAAACACAAACTTGTAACAAATATGCCTCAAAATAGTGGTTTGCAGGATAAAAGAAAGACTCAGAACATCTACATATGTATCTCTACTCATGCATGATGATAGTTGCTTGATATGGTATATCATGTTATATACATGTCTAATCTATAGAAAACAGCAATAATAATGTTATGAAATTTAAATGTAGAATATTATTTTCTCCTACCATGATCAGATGCTAAACTGAATGGTATTAAAGAAAACAATCAATCCAAAAACAAAACCTCTCTTCTTCTAGCGGATGGGAAAAAAAAAAAAAAAAAAAAAGAAAAAAGAAAAAAAAAAAAGTGGTTGTTTGCTCACTTTGCCAGAAACATATTAAAACACCCCTATTCACCACCTTTTTATAGACTTTTTTTTCATGGACCTTGCTATCACCTCATCTCCCTCTGTTCATCATCAGACATCATTAAGCTCTTTTGAACTCTAAAGGTTAATTAGAACATAATTGTTCTTTACAGTGACTGATACAAACACTCTGGAGATTCAGAGGCTTTTTCCAGTAAAAATGTATGCTTTTGCTTTTGAAGTTATGAAGTAAGGAACACATGAAATACACAATAAATTTTTATTCAGCTGGAGAGTCAGGAAAGTAGTGGAACCAGCAAAACAAAACAAAACAAACAAAGAAAAAACCTGATGCATATCAATACTTTAAAAGATTTGCTTACCGTGAGGAAATAAAACCTCCCCACGCCACCCCAGACTCATCCATCTCCTCTTCTTCTTTCTCTCCAATCAAGAAAACAAGAAAGATGTTCCAACATCTCCAAGATTAAAAGTTTTTTCCCTTTTAAATGATTAATAAATAAATGGCATACAACCATTACCATTTTGGATCTGTTCTGAAAGCACTGACTTGGATATTGATAAGCAGTTACTATGGCAGGATTAAATCAAATCTAAGCAGCAACTACATAAATAAAGCAGTGGGGTGTCTTGAGAAAAAGGTTTAAATGAATTGACGAGACAGTAATAGAATAACCCTTATGATTCATATTTTTAATATCATTTGCAAAATACATGCAGACTGTCAGTATCAGTTGCAGCAGATGAGCAATGTATAAAATTTGTACCTAGGATTAGCTGTGGATTTCAACTTTGTTTCTCACACAGTTATAAGTTTTAGTCTTAAAGTGGGTTTACCGCTCTGCTTATCTGCATATAAGTTGGATAGAGAACAGTGCAGGTGAGTCACACCAGAAACAGAAAAACATCCTGTTACACATATGTTCTCAGGATCCCAGACTTTCTGTTTTGTTCTCTGGCTTTAGGTTTAAAAAGGTTATTGTCAGCATGCATTTTGCACATTTGGAAAATCTGAATTATCTTAGATTCATGTGTGCCAATTTTGTGGAGTGAGTTTTCCATTAGGGGTCCAAAATCTATGGAAATCCGATTTTAGATAAACAGTATTTCCAAATATTAATGTGCTGAACTACAGATGGTAACATGCATCCAGTTGGACATTAGCCCTAAATGCTGTCAATTTAACCAAACATTTTGTAAAACAACATCTCAAACTCCAAAAGCCTGTACAATACAAGAGAAAAGATAATAATAATAATTAAAAAAAAAAAAAAAAAAAAAAAATTGAAAACTATTACCTCTGGTCTTTTTCTTTTTAATTAAAAGAAAATTTTGGTTCCCCCAGACCAGTTTTATTTTTCATTTCCTTTCTAAATTATTAAAAGGTGTTGCCTGTTTTTGTAATTCTTGAGCTCTGTTAGGAGATAAAGTTCAAATAGTCAGGATATGCATACAAGCAGTGAACATTTAAATTCAAGTTTCTAGCAGAAACTAGGTCAATTCTGTGTGCCCACAGTGCTTTTTGAAATGTGTTCAAATGTCTCACTAATGCTAAAAAAGATGTAGAAAAATTTAGATGAAAGCAATGAACTTGAAAGAAAAAAAAATCACTAAGATATAAGATACAGGAAAGAAAAAAAAATCAGAAGATATTGTTCTCATTCCATTTTGAAGAGCCTTGATCAGTGGTACAATCACTTTCTCATTCACTTCTCAAATAGGAACACCTTTTGAGCAGCTATTTTACGCCATATACTTAAAAATCTGATGAAAGTAACGTTGCATCTATTGAGAAAGCTTCTCCTAAACTCTAAAGTTGTTTTCAAAATAAGCATAAAGATTGTTTCCACAAAAGTTCAATGGAAGTGTTCCATGTTGCATTGCCAAATCTAGCATATTGTTTCATTAAATCAATAAACAAGTAATCTTGTTGGCATAACACTCTCAAGAATCTCGATAAACACTTCAGCTGGGTATCTATTAAAACTTCTGACTGCTTACAATTATTTTCTATTATGGTAACATGTGTCAAGCATCAAAAAATTATTGCTTATTTGTTTCCCACATCAGTCTGCCTAGACATGCAATTTTCATTTTCTGTTTTCCACTTTTAAACATGAAAAGATAAAGTAAGAGTAGTAGAGAAATTTAGCACTAATTGCCAGTGAAAACAGCATCATCATTTAAAATCACACTGTGTCATTAGACTTTGTTATGATAAACCACTGGGTTCATTTAGTTTGTATATCACTTAAACCTTTCACATCAGATGAAGAAACGACAAAGGTAGAGTTCATGCAATCAGCTAATAATACATAGAAAATAACTAGTTACCAGCTGCTCCACCATAATTAATAGAAAGGTGGAATACAGATTTCTTCTTGAGCAAAATGAGATTATACTCCTGGGGATATGTTTAATCTCACTAGGACAAGGTGGTGCAATTACAGCAATCAAGAGTAAAATTATTGGAAAACCCAAAAGGTACTTAGAGACAAGTATGGACATACATAATTTAAAGAAGACTGAATCCCTTCCATCACCACTAGTACATTTTATAAGCCATTTTTACATCAATTAAGAAATTCTCAGCTTTCTTATTGGAGTTGAATAGGGACTTCACAAAGAGAAGAAAAGAAAAATAAGTGTGAATCTGTTTTGATGCTTGCTGTATTCAGATTCCCTTCAAGTCATCACACATTACCTATAAAAAAGAGCACATGACTGAATTTCTGGAGGCCAGTGACATATTATGCAATAAGAGCTCAGAAAGCAATGAGTTTGGAAAGGTTGTTAAAACTGGGCTTATATAATCACCTGATAAAAGATGGTTATTCCAAATTTGCAACTAAATAAAATAATAACTCCTATCAACATTTTGCTCTACCATTTAATTTGGAGAAGTTGAATAAGTGCAAAAAATTATTATTTGTTATGGTTTGTAATGTTTCATAAAGGTGTCTATGCAAATAATCAGATTTTTCAAAAATGTTAATAAGCATTTAAAGATGCTTTACTGTAGCTTTCTAATTACAAAAAACTGCAACATTTTCTTTACTATTACACTTTCTTTCAAGGCCAGCTGGATGGGGCTTTGAGCAACCTTGTCTAGTGAGCGGTGTCCCTGCCCATGGCAGGGGGGTGGGACTGTGTGGTCTTTAAGGTCCCTTCCAACTCAAACTATGTTATGATTCTGTGATATACAGATGTTCCAGTCACTGCAAGAGGGAATATACACTGTCAATTAAGTCCACCCAGAAGGAAGTTAGCCTTAGAAGACCAGAAGAATAATATTGGCAGCCCACCTGTAACTGATATAGAAGACCTCTGAAGGTCCTCACTGAAGACCCATAGATGAAAATAGGACATTCTGTAAGTGCCAATGCAGTGACTTCAGTTCACTATTTTACTGCTTTTTGCATAAGCTTATACAAGTCTACTATAGGATCTCTGAACAGTAACTGCCTACAAAACCTTGACAAAATCCTCATCTGAAAACTACTAAAAATTTTACAAAAACGAGCTTCCAGTCTTGGGAAAAAAAAAAAAAAAAAAAAAAAAAAAAAAAAAGGTACACCAGAGAATTGCCATGTTCCAGTGAGAATTAACAATAAAGGTGAACTTCACAAGGCAATCTTTCAGGTGAAACCAGAGCTCTCTGCCACAAGGGTTGGGGCTTGAGGGCACCAGCCGGCCCTACTAGTACTGCTCAGCCACCCTCACCAGGCCTGATTCTGATCCACCTTGGTCTCAGGGGGTACCCAATGCCCATGGCTGCCCCTGTCCTGCCCTGCACCCTGGCTACCCAGCCATGCCCCGCCACCCCAACATTGTGAGGCCCCCACTGCCCCTAGAACTCCTCGCTACACCCCAATATGCAGATAATATCAAACCCTTTTTCTCCTGCCTTCCCCTCTTCTCACGTACAATGAGTATTTGAAATACAGTGCAAGCTTACCCTCGCTTGATTTCTTGTTGCTAAAAGGACGGCTCCTTCAGGTCCTTTAATCAGTATAATCAAGAGTATACTTATTACTTTCTAAGCACGTATTGCAGTTCCAATTGTTAGAATAACAAATGAAAAAAAGGGAACAGTAAACCCCTCTGCTAGTTGTTTTCAGTATTCATTCATTTCACTGCAGTATTTTTAGCTTGCTGCTTACTATTATTCACTTATTCCAGAGCCAAGACTTGTCAAAGCTTTCAAGAACTGTGGGTGAAAAATTACTTTCAAGACCTTCAGCTGGGAAAAATGACAAGTCTGGCTTTGCCTTTCTTTTGCAAAACACCTCTCAGGACAAGCACAATGCATTTGTAACAATTCAAGTAAAACTGTTCTGCGCCATGCAGTAACTTGTTTTATTATTGTATGAAACATCATTGTCTGTAGCCTTCAGAAAGACCTCAAAATGCAGCTCACTACAATAGTCTTACTCACAATGTATCCATTCTCCTTTTTCATTTACATTTGAAAGTGCGGCTCCTCGGCTTCACTACAGAACAGTATTCACAAGATTAAGTATTTCTTCCCATTGAAAGGAAAGCTTTGAAAAAGTGAAAACTTTGGTCCTAATTTAAGAGAACTTAATTTCTCCAACATCCCCTGTTATCTACCTTTATAAACTCTGTTCCAACAGCACTGATTAGGTACCTTTTTAATCTAGTTTTTCTTTACCGAGTGATTATAAAACAAGTCATTCAGTACTAGAGGATACATCATGCTGGAAAAAAACATTGAGGTTTTGGAATAAGTTTAGCTGGACAACAACTGGCAAGTTAAAAAGAATGACAAAGCCATTATGTTTAAAGACAAAAGAATGATGTATGGAAGTTGACTAAATCAATAACTAATTGTAAAGTATTCATCCAATCCTAGAGTTAATCCAATAGCTGAAATTTGCTGCTGGTCACCTGAGTCCTATTTAGCAGGGTCAGCTCATAATTCAGGTGACTTTTGTACTTCTCATTGATTCTGGTTAGCAGCAGATCGGGGGTTCAGATAAGATTGTTCATTTTTCAACAGTGATTCCGACTCAGTGAGAGCAATTACACTAGATGAAACACTTTTGTATTTAATGGTTAAAAACTTGTGGAAAAAAGATCTCTTTTTTTTATTATTATTTTTTATTCATCATATCCTAATACCAAGTCTCTGTGCAGATAAAAACTGCTAGTTTTATTTTCCTCTTTATGCTCACAAAATTCACTTTAATTGTATTACAGTAGCATCTGCTGATGCATTCCTATTACAATATGTGCAACTACTTCCACACAATCCCCATATTTTTCAGGGCATAGCGTACTTATTAGGCCCATGGAAAGCTGGAGAATAAGGGGATGCAAATAAAAACAGGAAAAAAAAAAGTCTTTAGAAATTAGAGATGTTTCAGTTACAGAAGAAAAAAAAAAAATACTTTCTCTTCTTTCACCATGACAACAATACAATATTCCTATAAACTACAGCAGTAAGCTTTAAAGCTTTTCTACATCAGTTATGAATCTTCCAAAGAGACTCCAGTTATAGTGATTAAGATGAATGCCAGAAAACAGTAGGTGTAGTAGAAGTTTTTGACTCTTGATTTATATAACTAATAATATGACTAATACAAACATACCGTTTCAAAAACTCTGAAAGCAACTCCACAGAACAGAATCATCTTTGTATGCCCATCTGTACCCTAACCTATATCACCCAGTTTAAATCTATTTTCAGACCTATAGAAGTTTATGACACTGGTGTAGGTTTTGCAGGTGAAGGGTAGCTAAACATATAATACAAAAGTTGAAAGGTTCTGATTTAGAAGTAAAAATAAGTCGTCTGTCACCCTGACCAGATGATTAGCAAATTCTATTTAACCACTTAACTACTTAAATTTTCCCAGGAATCTGTAGCCAGCTTTAAGAGTAGGTAAACTGAGTTACCTTTTAAAATAAATAAAATAAAATAAAATAAAAATTCAAGTATTAGATTTTCCATGTACGTTAAAAATATGTGAAGGAACTGAGAAGGTAAGATGATTGAATCTTGTTTTACAAAACCACTTTCACAAAGTTTTCTTTGCAAATTGAGCAATTGTTTTTTTCACTTATGCACAGTTGCTTAAATTAAAGTTTGCCAGTCCCAGTTGTCCCATGTAAGTCAAGAACACCTGCATTAAAGCTTTTGTCAATGTTCTCTCATTTCTGGGACAAGAAACAAGGGATATAAAAGATTGCATATTTATCATTTTCTCTGTTTTTTTGTTTGTTTGTTTGTTTGTTTTTGCAAGTTTGCTGTCAGCCCTCTCCATCCAAAATATCTTGGACACTCCTGCCATCTTCTTTTCTAATTCTAACATCAATGAGAGTGGATATTTTCCTTTTTTTTTTTTTTTTTTTAATGGTAGGAATTAATTTCTGCATTTAATTGCTGCAGAGGCATTCCTCTAAGTCATTTTTTTTTTTACCCCAGCTGGCTCATTTTGTTAATGTTCCTAAAATAACAATATTTGATGCACTCCAATTAGAAATTAACTTACTTATTTGCCTAAGTGGGTCCTCACAGAGAACCCATTGTAGAGAACTCCAAGAAGCCTTGGAGCTCTGTCTTGTCTGAAACAAAATCTCTAAAAACAAAGGGAAAATCTATTCCCAGTCCTAAAGAAGAGCATCTTCCTATATTAATATAGAAAGCAGATTATGAAACCTATTCTTATTTCATGACCAGAAGCTGTTGAATGGGGGTGGGGAGTGGAGAAGTAGATATTTAATTCTCATGTGAGAAGAACATAAATAGCATTCCTACTTCTTGTGCATATCAGTAAGCAGTTCTAACACAATTTCTATTCACACTGGCTGGGAGGTGCCCTTTGACTCCTGCCTAACACAGAGTATGGAACTTCTACTGGCAAAATTGCACTCTGACAGGTAAATTGCAGAGAACATTTTGGAATTATGCTGATATAAAAGGAGATACAAACAAAAGATCAGCAAGGCTTACCATATTGCAGGCTTTCTGCCAAACCTCTGAGCTCTGCAAATATGAGGGGTTTGAAGCATTAGCATAGCAAGTACAAATGTTCCCCACCCTCCAAATACTTTGCAGAAACTGTTGCATCTATGAAATCAAAATTGATGTTTAAATATGCCATGTTCTATGAACACAAAATTTTTATTAAATTACACTGTGAGCAAAGGAAACTGAGTTATTATCCTAGAATTGCTTGCTTCAGGACCTCTAGGTCAAATTCTGTCATACTAATGATTGCTAATAGTAAGTGACATTATAGCTATGTCTGTATAAACTTTACTTACTCCAAACCCCCAAAAGATACCTCATAATGGCTTGGGCCCATGACTGAATTCTCTCTCTTAAAACTTAATTCCAATACTTAGAAATTAACACCCTCTGGGCTATCCTACAATGCAGCTTTGAAAATATCCAGGTCTCAAAACCTGGTTAGGCTAAGCTTTTTGCATGAAAAAATCAATCATATAACTTATGCACTGACCTTCTATTTCTTCAAAACAGCTATTTAAAATGCTTGCAGTCATCACCTTCATCAGTCTGTACTTGGGACAAAGTCGTGGCACTTTTACGGAGTATCATTGTGCATAAAGTAAATACCTGTTTTAAATAGTGCTTCAGAGCAACATTTTTTTCCAAAGGAATGTTATTTTCAAGTAAGTTGTACATATATGGTCTTTTTTACTTTCAAAGACTTTCAAGAAAGACTTACAGCAATTTACTCCAGAAATAGAAGAAATATAAGAAGGTGATTTTTAATCTAGAAAATCCCCTGCCATCTGTGCTTGTTAGATGAAACAGAAGATGCAAGGCTTGGATGCAAATCTGTAGAACTTGATTTCATGCTAAGGCAAGTTCTCCAGCTCACCTGCCTAAAGATTTTTCTGTGCAATTAGAATGCCATATCTTTAAAATTAATAGGAAACGTTAGCATGAGACACTTTGTAGTTGAGCAAAGGCAGTACATGTATAATACAAACTTCTGTTTCAGTATTGTGTCTCTTAAGAAAACTCATGAAATTGTCCAATTTCTATATGAGCCAAGATTCATTTATTTACTGTCCACACTGACTGACTAACATTACTAAACCAAACCCCCCCAGCTACATATGCCATCTGCACACCTCACAAATATGGCCTAAACTTTATAATGACTTCCAAGATTAGACTTTGGATGCCATCTAATACCATGGTAATGCTTGCCATGTGTTAAAACACTGTACAGGATTTATGTTTGTTTATTTCAAAGCCAACATTCTTAGTTTAAATATTTTTTTAATGGTCAGACCTTCAAACACAGCTTGTACTCTGATTCTAACTGTCTAGGGATTCTTCAGCATTAAATTATAACCTTGGCAAAATGCATGTGACCTTGTGTTTGAAAATATAGTGTAGCAAACATGTAAAGTATAGAAAAACAGGTTGCTACATCCATACCATACTCTTAATGGAAAACATTTATGGAAAAGTATGGAAAACTTTTATGATTTATCTTATCTTTTTAAGACAAACAGATCTCTTTAAGACCTAAAAGCAGGCCATGGAGGGAATAAATAAATAAATAAATAAATAAATAAAGAGATATTTTTAATGATATGTTTCCAACAATGAATCTTACATGATCAGTATGACAAATGAGAAATACAATGCCATCTATATAATTCCTTTTAAGAATACAGTATGCTATTCACATTATTTTTTGCTACTGTGATTCACGCTCTTGGAAGTACTACACAGCATTTTGACACTTTTCATTGCAAATCTTTGTCAGAGTCCTATACTCACTGACCAGGTTCTTTTAGATACTGGAGGGCGTAATGCTTAATATTAAATGTACTTATTGGAAGATATGTGATGTTACACAGAATTCTGATTTAGAAGAATGATACAGCAATGTACTGAAATCACTATACAAACACAAAATAGCAATTGCAAATACATTTGGATCACTGTATAATCTTTGTGTGCTCATTGTCATGACACTGTGTATCCACAGTCACTGGGGAGGAATACATGGGTTGAAGACAGCTCAAGCACATTGCTCTCTTCAAAATTATTTTGATATTTTTTTAGTTTTTATATCTGTGTTGGGCTGAGCCATGCGTTCACTTCCCCCAAGGTTGGTCTGGCAAACTCAGGGAGGCTTTCATACTCTTTTAATGAACTCAGGGGGAAAAATTTACACCACCAGTTGATCCACTAAGCTGTTGGTAGCTGTTTATCTAGAACAAAGGCCACCTGGCATTCCCCTTTTTGTAGAGGTAAAGTTAGCTTCATTCAGCAGCTATGGTCAGTCATACCCTGCATTGTTCTCTGATCTTCATGGGCACATTGCCCTTGCCCATCTTCACTGAACCTTCTTTCATTGTAGGGGTTTATTCAGTGACTTACACCCTATCACCAGGTCTTTAGCAGATCACAATTCCAAAGATATTTTGTGGAAAAATCCCCTTTAATTAATGTTTTCAAGTAATATATCTGCATATAGACATTCTCCATTCTGATTTACTTGCAAGTTTGTATTCTATGTGCAAGAGCACATAGAATATATCAAATCACAGCTACTGCATTAACTATTTTCTATAGCTCAATGGAATTACTTTTAAAAATGTAACTTGCAAGCTGCATCCCATTCCTTACTATATAGGGTCTATCCAGGCTTTTCTCTTACCTTTCATTTCTAAAAGTAAAAACAAAATATCAAAACAGAGAATTACATATAACACTCACAAATTTTGAGGAAATGTAGATGGTCAAGTACAGAAAAGTATTGTAATCACTAAGCCAGTGTATCACAGAATATCAAATAACACTAATTCAATGCTTGGACCCATTCTTTTATCAGCCTTTATACATTTTCTTTGCAGATCTGTTTATGTTGCTAGTGGATTTGGCCAAATGTGTTATATTTCAAAAAAAAAAATGTAAGCTAAACAGTATTGCAGACATAAGCAATTTTCACCACATCTTCTTCATTAGCACAGTGACAGTCTCAGAAATACAGCTTAATCTGAAAGCTCTTCTAAATTTCCCGTGACCTTTGAATCTTCTCCTGCTTTGCAATCTATTAGCTCAGCGTCAAAACTGTTCCCATAACACAGACATACTGCTGCCATTGACTATTGAGAAACAGTTTTTATTGCAGTGAGGAAAATAATAATCATATATTAAAGAAAAAAAAAAAGATATTTTACACAAAAATAAAAACTATTTGATTCAGGTGTTAGACAGAAGAAAAGATAATGATGTGTTTGCATACTGCTGTGTTAATATTCATAGTTAAATTAACATTTTACATACCTTGAGAAGTGATGAAGTTGAGATAGCATGTGGTTAAACTTGGGTTAAATGCTTCATTTAACAGCTTTATTCAACTGCTTTGAGACTCATCTAAGAATAAAACAAATTGTAAGCAGTTTATTACAATTAAGTAGGTAAAGGGTTAATACATAGTTCAACTAAGGTCTTTAGACTATTAAAACAGTGCAGCTATGAAGTCTAAAATCAAGATTATGTGTAGTCAGATAATCTTGTAGTAGCAACATTCTGATTGGTGAAACAATAAACAATTATTATTAATACAGCATAACACAGTGTTACTTTGATGGATACCTTATGGTTACAAGAAATAATCAGTTCATCTTTTGAAAAATCTCAGTAGAATATGAAGTAACAACCAGAAGTCGTGCTGTCAAGATAATGGGATGTGTTAGATGTAAATCTGTAACCTTTTTCTAAAGATGGAGCACAAGGCCAAAGATGGTGATGCTTTGAGTTATTTTTGTATTTTGGCACCTGTGAAGTAGCAGCTTTTGAAAAGAATTAAATACATCGTACATCACAACAAACTTGTTTCCTTGTTCTAAACAAAATAAATTCCTCTAATTATTTCTCTATGTCAGTGTGTTGTTCATATTGCTGATTCACAGCTACTGTAATTTCAAATGTTTTTGGCATTTTGCCTTGGATTTACTTTAGATCTGTATCATTTATCTTTGCAATGTGGTAAACCTTCCCTTGGCAAAAGATGTGACACTTATTGTGAGATACTAAGT
Organism: Anas acuta; assembly: GCF_963932015.1. Lineage (NCBI taxonomy): Eukaryota > Metazoa > Chordata > Aves > Anseriformes > Anatidae > Anas > Anas acuta. Next base: position 110,498,869 of record NC_088979.1, on the reverse strand, counting down.
AGCCAAGCAGTTTTTTCCTTAATGACAGTGGGAAAATATGTTTTGAATAAAGAAGCTTTTAAAGGAAATAGAGTAAGTGTCAAGGTTTTAAGATGTATATTTCTGTTCATAGATAGGTATTATTGATATTGTACCATTTGTTTTCCAGGAACACAAAGTAGTCCAGAGAAGTTGTTCGTTTTATCAGATGCAATAATGAATGCTTGTGGGGATTTAATCTCGTAGACAACAGAAAATCCTGTGGCTGACAAGGACACTAAACAAAAAGGATAGGGAGGGAAGAGTCTTAAAATAACATGAAACTTTTAAAATAAAGGTCAGTGGGACAGCATAACTAGGACCATCATAGATGATTATCTGTTACAGAGACTCTGAATTCAAGGCTGACTGCAATTTCTGAGAAAATCCTGTCCTGAACAAGAATCTTGCTCTATGGAGAACCCATGGGTCTTGTCCATAAGCAACTGGGTGGAATTCTACAGCCCTTCAAACTGGGCTTTTTATCAAAGAAAAACTAATTGGAATAAACAACAATATAGCAAGGGAATTTTATGCGGGTGTCTTAAGTCTGTACAGTGATAAACTAACACATATTCTCAATGTCTCATGAAGGATGATATGATAACACATTTTTTTTACATAATTTCTTTGCCCTGAAACTCTAGAAATTTGAGGTTGTAATAACTGCAAAATGAGTCTGTATTTGTTTAGTGCACCTAAGAACTAATATGCAATTTTAAATCACTCAGGATAACATTTTTGCCTTCATCTATCAGCATGCATTTAAAAAGCAAAGTATTCCATGAATTCTGTTTATGTTGCAGGCATGCATAAACAATGAAAGCAACAAACAAAAGAATAATAGAATAGAATTATTAGGGTTAGTAACTTCAAATGTGATCTCAGACATATCTCTGCATGAATTGATTTTATTCTTAGTCAAACATAGTTTTGATAGAGTTCTGGCCTAGATCTGTGCATAAGTCAGATGGCTACTAGCAAATAAATCATAATTATCAGCACAAGTGTACATAAGGCTACCACTCCCAGGAGCAGAAGGAAGGGAACTCCCACTTTCCAGTAAGGAAGAATAGCAGAGAAACTCCTGGGAGGGGTGAAAGGGGGAAGATGATCTTGAAGTAACATTTTTTGTAGACTTTGTAGACTAAATTCAGCAATTTGCTTTATTATTGAATATCCCAATGTATAATGAGGCAGACATATATTATAGTCATTCAGAACCACATTGGGGATAACTAACTTTCTATGAATCCTCTTAAATAAGCACTTTTTGGGACGCTGGTCACATAGATTAAAAAAATATATTCGTAATGCTTTGCATGCGAATGGGATTTGGAGATGGAAACAGGCATACCAACACAGAAATATCAGGCTAAACATCAGACTTTGAAAGCTACCAAGACTGTAACTTCAGATGTACCACTGCAAGTAGAAGAGCTGCTAATCAGTCAGTTTAAGAACCAAAGACTGTGTAATGTGTTGAGTGTAGTCAAATAGGGCAGCTGGTTTTTAAGACCTACCAAAGGGATGGTCCTCTAACACAGGAAGGAGGACACTTGCTGAAGGAAAGGTCTTGAGCTTGTCTTCAGCCTTCACCTAAGAGCAGTGAGAGAACTAAGGGCCTTCACAGCAATTAAATCTTGAGTATTCATCTATAATTTATAATGATGTGTAATAAAAACAACTGGCAATAGTTTAATGAATAATTTGTAAATTACTATGCCATTATTAACAACAAATCACTGTTACATAAGTAAATACATTTTTTCCTCTTCCTTGCTCCTTTCCTGTGGTATCCAGGGATACCCCAAGGACATGAACACTGAGAGGCAAGTGGGGTGGGTAGTGAGTGCATGGGGACAGCCTGCCCCAGAGCTCCCCCATATCCCACCACCTCAGGACAGCGTCTCAGCCCCTGGAGCTGTCAGCCTCTACCTAGCAAGGCCGCAGCAGGGATGGGATTCAGCTTCCACAGCCTTGCCCGCCACAGCCCCCCTCACAGGCCCATGTCCAAGGCCCACCCAGCCTTGCCTGGCCAACCCAGGGAGCCCCTGGCAGCTTCTGTCACCCTCATCTTGGCTTGCTGACCATGCCCTGCCTTGCTGCTGGTGCTGGAGAAGGGACAGCCTCAGGCTGAGGGGACACCAAGGCATGAGTCCCTCATCTGTGGGAGTCGCTGCAAGTGGTCACCAGCTCCGCAGTCCAGGTGAGCCTGAGCTAGGGGCATACAGAGCGGGAGGAGGTCCAAACTCCCTCATGCCCAGTTATTGAAAAAGAGATTATTTAGTCTCCGGGTTTTATTCTAAAGTAATTACTCTCCCTTCCAGTGACTGAAATTTTGATAAAAATTCAATACTCTGGCTATAAGCTTCACAGACAAGCTGTAGTGCCAGTCTGCACCTCACATACCCGCCTGTCAAGCTTTCGGGACCCAAAGACCAGTGTTCTCCTTCCCTCAGAGCAAATGTTTGCTTAAATAGACATCATGTGTTGACGATTTCAAAATAATTGGGGCATGTACTAATTTTAATCACAAGAGGGGTGGTTTACTTTGCTTCTAAATTAATTTTGTGAGTGGAGTGAGGCTGTGTTAGTGAAGACCTGTGAGGCGCTTTGCCACTGCTTCCACCCTGGCTCTCACTGTGATGCCCGAGTACAGACGCTGGAAGGGCCCCAATGAAACAGGGTGATCCAGCCTTGTATTTATCTCTAAGATGAAGAAACAGAACTATGATTAGTTCCCAGATTAATTTGCACTTGTAGATTAAGTGTCAGGATTGAAAAATGGCACTTCAAATCATGTCACAGCTGTAGTGAGGAGGTTTGAACTACAGCTTAGTGTTTTCTTCAGCACTGTTTAGTCACTGCGAATATATTCAAGCAATTGTGCTTCAGTACAGAGACTAAATGACTTTTTTTCTCATGGGAACCATAAAGTGATGGAACAACTATAAAATATGAGGTAAAGTTCTGAAACACCAGTTGTAGAAAGGGTTTTGACATTTAAGCATCTCTGTGGCTTCTAGGTATAATGTTAAACAGAATACACTTTTTCTTGTGAAACAGATCTGTAAGACAGAAGAGTGTTACACATTGCATAAACAAGGAGGATGTTTTTCATGTTTTACTGTCTTATATTATTTAAAAGGGGGGAAATGTGGCTGCCCTGACTCTTGAGGCACAGGCCAGGAGAAGATAGCCAGGCACTTTACCTTTCTTCCATAACAAGTTCATGCCTATTAGTATATGACATCTAACAATCCTAATCTTCTAAAAACCTTTGTTTAAATAAGTTACAGTGGTTTTTTTTCTGCACAATCCCTGTTGATGGCATCTGGAACTACGGCAAAATTGGCACTACATAATATTTCCCAGTTTTTCCCTTTCATTTGGCACAGAAAGCTCTGCAGTTAGTGAACACCTATGACACTGTCTGGTAAACACTGCAGGAATTTTGGGGAGCTATATGCTTCCTGTCCAGCACTGTGCTGTTAAGGTATACACCTGCTAGGGCATGCAAAATCCCGCTTTGTGTATTGGGAGACATTGCATCCTTTGTCCTGTGTCACTAGGGCCTGATCACTGAAGTGAATAATGTTTCAAGGTAGTAAAAGAATACATTACAACATAAACTTTTTTCCTCACCATGCTCTTTCATGGGAACAAGTAGTCAATGTAAATAAATTCTCCTTATTGACTTCTCACAAGACTGCTCATTTCAATGCTTGGATTTTCCTTTAAAAACCTCTCCTTTAAGAATTATGGAAAACAGATTCTCCACGCAATAGTCCTGAAGAAGGTGAAAGCAAAGGATAATAGGATAATAAAGGCCGTAATTGAGTTAGTAAGGGTAGTGTTACTAAAGAAAAGTACAGAACAAGTTTCACATGTTTCTGAGGCAGTCACACTATTGTTGGAGAGCTTTACTAAGATGCCTGATGAAGTCTTTCAAACTTCAGAGTAGTGGAAATCTCTACAAACGTTTTTCAATGCTTCTTGATTGTAATCTGGTCATTTAAAACTCATACCTTCATATCAGTCAGTTGTAACCATATACTGAAAACAAATGTATCAATGTCACAAGAAACAAGCTCTGTGTATTCAATAGATGTAGTTGTCCTGATCAACAGTGTTGAAAGCAACATAAGAACTAACAGGAGTGAATAAATAAAGCTTTGATGTAGTTATTTTCTAATTCTGCTTAAACTTTCTTAGCTGTATTTGACAAGAGATAGAGTACACTCTTGAGAAATGGTAATATCTTAAGGATCAAGAATCTTCTATGGCTCTGTAATCAAGTTCAACATTTGTATTTCTATATTGTTGGCAAATAGTGCATTAAGTCATTGTAGAGTATCTAAAGAAGTTTCTGAAAATGTAAAAATGCTTTCAATAGAGCAACATATATAGGCTGAAAATGACTTGATGTTAGATATTCTGTTTCCAGCAACTTTGAGAAAAAACACATTAGCACCTGGACAAATTACAGCCATTATATCTCAATGTTACAGAATCATCCCAAACATAAGATCTGGTTTTAGTTCAATAAGAGAGTTGTTGGAAATCATACTTTTTCTGTTCCCCTCAGAAAGGCATTCATTTCCATTTGAAATGGAGTCAAACAATCTACATACTTAAAAATAAAAATAAAAGATTAAAAAAAATAAATAAATCTGTCCTTAAAATGGCAAAAAGCTAACCTACAGTAAAGCTTGGCAGTAGTAAACACATCAGTGAAGTATAAGAATCTGTTTTTTTTTTGATATTACTGTGATAGCTTTAGACATAAAACATGACATATAGACTTAAAATATGACAGTCTGGATTAGCTGACATAAGCTTTACAGAACAAGTTCTCTTCCTGGTGCTTCTTCTTGTACTCTAGAGGTCCATTCTTGACATTATGTGCTCCTGTCAGTAGATTTTAACCACATTAACACACCATACCTTATCCCAGGCCCTCTGACTATTTCCCTGAATAACTACAGAGTTTCCAGCCTTGCCTCTGAAAATGAGTGCCTTTTTATTTCCTCCACACTCTCCAGTAGTTCCTCAGGATGTGCTCTCCAGATGGCTTCTCTTCTGCAGTCCTACTAGACCTTTAACCTTCTGTGTCTCAGCAGGCTTAACTTGCTGCCAGTTTACCCCTTGCCTTGCTATAAGGAGCTTTAAATCTAGATGTGGGATACTAACATTGTTTGAAATGATAGACTGTAACTTGGCAAATGTTGCCTATCGGTTCTGACAGCAGTTAATTGGGGAACACAAGCCCTTAGTATCAATCCTAATTGTGAACTCTTTCAGCATTGCTACCAGAGAAGTCAAGGGGAATCAAAAGCTTGGAAATGATGTGTGAGCTTAATACCTGCAGGCACATGTCAAGCCTTCTTTGGTTTCAGAGCTCTCAGATAGTGTGTCAGTTTGTGAACATTGTACATGACTTGGTGTAGGTAGGTGTTATCAGACGTTGCCTTTTCTTTTTTCCCTTTTACAGTTTCACCAGAATAGGCTATCTTGGCTGTCATGACAATCTAGAATACTTTGCCTGGCAAAAAATAAACTGGCAACACCCAGTTGAAAAAAAAATGACAGTTTGTGAAAGTAACTAAACAGCAAAAGATTTACCTTCCAACTGCGACTCAACTTAAGCAATACAATATTTATTCATATGAAGTTATTAAAAATATATAAATAAAAAAAAAATACACATTTTACTGTGTTGTAGTGCAAGATGCAGCCATGCTTAATGTTATGCCAAAGGTTTTTGACAAAGCATTTTCAAAAGCATATGCAGTATCAGTGGCGGTGTTCTTCACTCCATTTTTTCTAGGTCCAAATATGCTCCTGGGGAGATTATGATGTTCTATTTCAGTACTTCAGAGGCTTTCAGGGAGATCAGTTGTGGGCTTATTGAGATGCTTGACTCAGTTTCCAGTTTGTAGTGCCTGAAGTACTCAAAGCAACTCCAGCAAACAGCTTTCCTGACTTATAAATTTCCACACACTTGACTTCAATTAAATGCTTATGCTTTGTGATGGAAAGAAAAGCAAACATACCAAATCAACTCAAATTCTGCCACATCCGGCAAATTCTCTTTCTTAAAATAAATAAATAAATAAATAAAATAAGCTGTGGAACAAAGACATATATATCTTAAATGTTTTTTAAATAAAAATAAATAAATCAAATACATAAAAAAGGATTACTCAATACCAGATAAAATTCTCAAATGACTATTTTATCTATTACTCAAATATCTGTTGGATTACAAAAGAAGTGATTATTATTATTACTGTAACCAAAAAGCCCTTGCTCACAGAAGAAAAACAGAGAACAACTTTCATTATGCAATATGTTTTGCATGAAGACAGACCATATTTAGAGATTTTTTCGCTCTGCATGCTTTTTGCCAGTAATTGCCCTTCCTATATGGCACAGACGAAAAGTCATAGCTCTTTAGAATGCATTTGTGTAATAAATGTTATTTGTTTTGCTTTTCTTTATTCCATTTAATGCATCCTAATTCTGTTTTTCTTCTCTTTTCTGTTGGACTAATGCCTCTCAATGCCTATCTAAAAAATGTTATTTAAACACTAAAAGTCAAAACATAAGTTAAGTTCCATGATGATACATTTACATCTGTAGGAAGCAAACAGAAGGAAACTCCTTCTTTGAAAGCATTTTGGCAGTGTAAGAGCTGAAACTTCCATCCAAATGAAGTTGAGATTCTCTAAAGGTTTAGTGTTTTCAAATAGAATAAAATCTTACGGCTTTTCTAGTCAGTCTGTTCAGAGGAATATATTATCCTTTGCAGTGGCATAACTAGAGTTTTTGAAGAAAAGATAAAGAAGCTCAAATGGTGATAAATATTTTTTAAAGTTCTGCATAAATAAAACTTATTCCATCAATTTGCTGGTAAACTTGCAGGCATGTATCTATTGCTTCATATATTTTGAATTAAAACAAAACAATTTCTTAGTCCATGTTTCAAGGACTAGACACATTTGTCCTGACACATTTGTGCAAAGGTGTGTCCATCTCCATCTTACTGAAGTTGAATATTAATTATTCAATGACGTTCATTTATATTAGGTTTAAGTAAATGAACAAGTGGTACATTTGACTAAAAATAAAACATTTATTGTAAAGTAAAGTAAAATGGCTCTATTTCAGGACAAGAGTACGGCTTGAGCTTGAACCTGTAATGAATTTTGTTGTTTCACCCACTAAAATGGAGAGACTTTCTCATTCCCTGACACAAGGGCAGGCAGAGATTTGCTATATTTTGTTCAGGCGATGAGATTTTGTTAAGTCTCTTTTGTAGGTATACTTGATTGATATTTATTTAAGAAACAAACAAACAAACAAACAAAATCTTTCTACTTTTACTATGGCAGAGGTAGGAAGCACAAGGAACTCTATATTGCAGTACAGCTCTGACTTAACCAAGCTACAAGCTCACCTTGAAAGACACACACTGTAAAAATAAAACTAAGTGCTTTCTAGGAAATCTTTCTCTTATTTGTTATGGAATTAAAGGTACTGCAAAACTTCATGCTCTGTTCTGTTTTTTTATCCACTTATTTGATTTGTTTCTTACATTTGACTGAAATTTTCATTGAATTCCAGAAGCTTTCTTGCACTCATTTCTGTCTTTGATTTTATTACCTGAAAGCCTAAACCCTCAATCAGACTGGAAGTTTCATAGTGTGTATCTTTGTGACCAGGGACATTGTGTCAGTGTTGTAACACAGAAGAAGAAATGAGACATAGTTGGTCCTACAGGCTACAGAGATTCTCTTACAGCATCTCTGTAGGCAGGCACTGTGAAGAGAAGCTGATCAAGCAGCAAGTACTAAGCCACTGTCTCGGTGGAAAATTTGTTCACCTAAATTTCATATCCTTCTCTCCAACCCTGAAGGTGAACAGATTTATTAAAGCGAGCTTACATGGTTCTGTAGAAACTGAGTATTCTTCCACACTTCAAAGGTCTGCAGATGGGACAGGTGATGTCATTTGTGGACAGCCCAGAGATAATATTAAAACAGAAGACTGAGGAACTGGCATTAGTTCCTCAGAAACATTGAATATGCTCAGTTGCATAAAGAAATTCAGTAATCAATAACTTTCAGTGTGCAATTTATAATGTCTAACCTTAGTGGAGATTGGAGACTGTTGAAAATGTCACCAATTATCTGTATAAAGGCTAAATCCTCCAGGGATGAAATTAGACAACAAGTAAGTTTAGAACAGTGTACAATGCTTACAAATTCTGGTCATATTTTCCTATAACATCAGTGATTCATGAATGGATTTCAGAATTACGTAGTTCAAGGATTAAAAACAGAATATGGAAAAATAATTAAAATATATCCCTTCAGCTAAAGTTTGTAGGATGGATAATAATAAATGTCCAGATGAACCATAAATGTTTATTACATAATTGCTGATGTTTTTGTTATGTTTCAGTCTTATCTAAAGGATCACTGTATGGGATTGAAATTTTGTGTGTGCGTGTGTCATATTCTCAATTTACGAATGAGTTACTCCCTAAACTGTTCCGTATCTCCTGAGTAAGACATGGGGCAGATGTCAATCTTGAACAAAGCTCAAAATGTGCAGAGCTCATTGTAAAACAGTGTCTTGGTTCTTACAGTTCAAAGATATAAGGAATCGTAATCCATATTTTATACAGAGGGAAAAATATGCCATAGCTGAGAGAATTGTTGAAGGTCATATTAAAAAAATTATAGTGAAATGAGGTGCAAGAGTCAAATCTGCTTCCAGCCCAGTTTTTTAGTCATTTACTCTTTCCTGGTTTTAATCTTAAGAACAGCTTGTCTAGCTAACAAGGCAGAAGAAATTGCTTTATACATTTTAATAACATCATTTAGAAAAACGCTGCTTTAATAAAATGCCTTTCTACTAGACCTGCACTGTGACATGAGAGAAATGTGTAGATCAGGTAACGTGAGAAATGTGTTCGGCTGTAAGGGGTAGATTCAATGTGGTGTTGTATTTGATAGAATAACAATGAAATCCAGAGCCTGAGATTTTGCAAGAGCTGCCTACCTCCTGGCATGTAACACTATACCCTAGACTTAGGCTTAGATGGCATGCTAAAAATAGTCAGTTCTTCCACACTTCAATCATTTTTCCAGAAGGCTTCTTGCCACAGCAAGTAACAATTTTATTTATTACATTATGGTCTCGTGTTTAACATATTAAATTATTTGATTTTTTAAAGGCAGGAAAAAAAATCAGAGAATCTCTTCCTCCTGATTTTATATTCCAGTATGAAAATTATGTAAAGCAAGTTTGGGAAGTTCAGTGGATCTTGTGATGCGATAAAAGGGACTGTAATTGAGAACCTCTTATCATGAAAAGGGTTCAGGGGACCTTGAGCTCTTTCTCCTGGGAAGTTAAAGAAATGCTGCAATATATATGTGGATATCTACAATAAGATACAGTGTCAACCAATGGTATGCACATTTCTGTATCTCTTTATCTCATACTTCTTTTTTAAGAGGTTTCACTGATACTGCATATCTTCCCATAACATCTTTGAAGACTCCAGATGGACACATTATAAACCCCCAAACTTAATGGGTACTAGGTTTTGTGCACAAGTGGTTGTCTGTTTCTCCAGATCTAAATTATAGCAGAAAAAAATGGCAGTACTTTTCATTATAGAAAGTACTCCAATCTTCCCTGTTAGCTGAAAACTCTTCCCTTGGTGTGTCAGAAAGGGAGCTCTTTTGATTGAATGCTGAAATTAAATTCTGGCCTTTTTCACTTAAATAAAAATGTGACACAGCATATACTGCCCATAGGGGAGTTAACCAAGGTAAGTGCATTTTGTGCTTTTTTTTTTTTTCTGGGGATGCTCCAGCCTCTGGAAAATACATCAGAGTGGGACGACCCCATTTGCATGCAAATATCTTACTTGGGTCTCTGTGATGCCATTTGCTACGTGCTTTTGTTATTATTCTCTTCAAGAGTTGATAAAACCTGTTATAGAAATAGGGAAACCGGTGTTTCTACAGATTAGTGGCGCTTAAAATATTTTCAAAATTTGCTGTTTTCTAACTCACCAAAACATTTCACTGGATGTCTCTTCATGACAGGGTTATGATCTTATGCAGGCAAATCCAGGTACTGTGGCCTGCAGGAAAATGAATTTAGTGAATGTTAAAAGCTTGAAATTTTGCTAGCAGCATGGTGAGCATCGATATGTTGTATGGCATACTACTCATACGATAGGATGCATGCCTGTGGGTTGAAAAGCAGACCATATACTCCTAAATTGTGTCATCATTTTCTTGTAGATTTTGTGGTTTTCACAAGATGTGCCAGAAGACACCTTATTCATTTCACATCTGTTATTTTCCTTATTTTCATAGAATGTTTTTACAAAATGATCATTGGATGAACTGTGTTTAATTATGACTATAGTGTACTCATTCCCACAAGGAAATATTGTCTTTCATTTTCTCTCTCTCTCTCTTTTTTTTTTTGTGTGTGTGTGTGTGTGTGTGACATTAACAGGTTTTTATATATCCATGATATAACTGCATTCTATCTTTAAAATTCTGTTAAAGGGGGGAGGAAAATTGTCTACTGCAATTATTTTCTCCCTGATGTTACAAATTATAATTAGATTTTCTTCCAGTTTTGCTGTGTAATTCAAATCATGTTTTTGCATGTTTTCACTTACGTTAGTAGTAAATACAGTCCATCAATTGAAAGAACGTATACATTTGGACTAGTGTACAGTGATCAAAAATTACAGAGGAAACTGTGACACAGATTGTAATACATAACTTCTGGAATGATTGAAAGCTAGTTTTGGTTTTCATCTTTTCACTGTCTGTATTGAATACAGCCATGTACAATGTACAGATGCCTCCAGACAGACCTCTTGTGCATTCCTTCTACCTATCACCAAAACTCCCAGATTAAAAAATCTATGGCTCATTAAACAGGAAGGGAGGAGTATATTGCCTTAGAAATATTACAGTCTGTCAGGATTGCCTTGTCCCAGAGCGGAGACTTATCTGTAAAACCGGCACACAATTACTTTTTAATGATTTTATCCTGGCTCATTAGGAGAGCAGCTACCACTGAGACTTAAGAGTAATCATGTGGCTGTACTGGTGCTTCAGCTACAGTGCAGCTACAGAGAAGCAATATAGCATTTACTGAACTGGCTTTAAAACCTAAAAATTGTAAAGGAGATAAAAAAGATAATATGAATTTTTCAAAGCATGTCCATGAGACCGTTTGTTATAACAGCAGCAAGGGTTTCCCTGCTTGACTGTGGAATTTTAGTGCAGTTCTCTTTGTATATAAATTTATGGAATATATTTGTACATTTGTTTGGACCTATATACTTTTTAGATTTTGGATTTTATGTGTATAGTAAGCCTGTACTTGCTTTAAAAGATTGTAATGAGTTATACCTTTGCAGAATGTGTCTAAGTTTTCTTCTTTTATTTTATATTTTATGACATTTGAAACATAAATTTACTTATATTTATACAGTTGTTCTTGAGAATCTGGATCTGCACAGCCAGACTGACTAAAGAGCAGACTTGGAATTTCAGGTGATATGCAGCAATTGCACACGCATGTCACTTTCTGCAGGTGATTCCAATTAATTCACTTTCTGGCACAGAAGGACAGGAAAAAATGTTTCATTTAACTACTCTCTAGCTGGCAGGTAGCTTAATCTTGCTTGATTCTTGCAAGGACTGTAGCTCCCCAAATCTTATTCACCGTTTGAATAGCTGTTGCATTTTGAGGTACACTGTATCATCTCTAATTGCTATTAAATAAATGATGTTTAATATTTGTTCTAAGAGAAAGTTAATTCATCACGTGAGCTGTGTTCAACAGTTCACATCAGTACATAAGCTTATGTACATACGAGTGCAGCAACATACAAAAAACATACATGCACTCACAAAAATCCCAATAGAAATTTCACAAACAGGAAGAAATAGAAAATCAAAGACCAAATCCTTGAAAAGAAATTAAAAGTTCCAGGTGTGGGTTTCTTCTCCATGTTCTTGCATTTTGAGCCTTTAGTTTTCAGATTTTGTTTGGCACTGGAAGATGCATGAGCATCTTAAAAAAAGACCTAATAAAGCCTTCTTAGAATAAAAAATAACAACATTAAGTTCTGATAAACACAAGAGGAAAAATGCAAGAATTAGAGTATAGAAATTAGTTTAAACAAGCTATTTTGTTACTTTCTTTTTATTTAAAAAGAGAACACTGTCATAATTTTGTCCTTAAGGGACTCAAACTGTAAATCAAAATGCTATGAGGAAGCCAATGCAATTGGCTTGCAACTTTTACTAGACACACTATTAATCTGGTTGTTCGTGTAGAATATATTAACCACATACTGAAGGATGGTGAAGTTTGAGACTGTTTTATGCACTAGGGAGTAAAATAATTGTTATGAATATTGTCCTTTACGCATTAGTTAGTATACAAAATTATATGCATATTTTTCCAAAGGTGCTGCAGATTTAGAAGAGCTGATAGCTAAAACATGCATTTTTTATGAGCGAAAATGGTAACTGGTTTCTTGCTGTAATGAGATGACTAGAGTAATAGATGGGGGGAAAAAAAAAAAAAAAGGTAGTCTTCCCCATAAACAGTTTGCTTCTTTTACTAATATGAGAAGGAAAAGACCAAATGATGACATGAAATGAGTTGAGAATAGTAAATAGAATTTCTACTTTAAACAGTCAGAATAGAGCTGTGCAACTTTTCCCTCCCCTATTTGACGCTGCCTTCTAGCATATTCAGTGATGAATTTCTTATATTTATAGAAAGCTCACATGAAGCATTTAAGTTCTTACTTTCTAAGGATCTTGTATGTGTTTAGTAGTGACTAGAACTTGAGTAACTATAGTGAAAACTTCTCTCTGCATCCATCCATCTTCAAATAATTCTATGTCCTTTGATACTGTCATGATCATTCTTGAAATACAGGGTGAACTGTTGGTGCAAAGTCAGCAAAGAACAGCAGCCAAGTGATACTGAATGCTCATCTCCCACTGAGATAATGCTTGTACATTATTTTTTTTTTAGCAAAGTATGCCAGAAGGAGGGTTTTCTGACACAGATAGCTCACACAACTCATACCTAGCACTAGTGATTGTTGTTCCTCACTCTGCTAGTTCAGTGCAAGTCTTTGATTTATTCCCTGAGATACACACAGCTGTATGGTAATGACTGCTCTGCTCATCAGCACACACAGGGCAGGTGCTGCCACTGGGTTGGGTTTAGATGAACTCAGACTCTCACTTGTACTGCAAGGGACAAATGACTACAGTTGCCACAGGGAGCAAGCCTCAGAATTAACATCCAGCAAGCACATGATGTGGTTGTTCTTCATCTCTCACAATATGTAATGCAATACAAGTATTTTGTATGTGCATTAGAAGTGTGATCCTTGCTGAAAATCATTTTACAGACAAAGGTGATTTGTTTTCCCTCTGCAAGTAAAATTTATCAGCAGAAACCTCTTTTCTGTGACTTGATAGCTGTGGCTAAGTGTGGGGAAATTTAAAGTCCTGAGTGAGGGGACGTTCTTCATAGATTCCCTAAATATGATTTATATTTGAGGAGGTAGCCAGTGGTGAGTAAATGTATGCACCTTTCTTGCTCGTCAGTTCAAGTAACTAACAAGTAACTTTTATGTTTAACATCTTAAAGACCATATTATACTATACTGTTTTATACTGGCTATTACAGAATTCCTTTTTAAATAGGTATTAGTAATGCATTCATTGGAGATAGCTTACAAGTTCTCCGCCAAGTCTATACACAACTCATAATGTTAGTGTAGAATAAAGATTAAGAGAATAATAGGCCTTTTCTGTAGTTTTTTCCCCCTTGCTCTTCCTACTTATGTATATAGCAGTAAGATAGGCTCATCAAGTGCTACATTTTGATTTGAAAATCATAATTAAAAACATATTTATTGGAAAATCATATGTAAAATTTATCTAACCGGAGAACTACACTTTTGACAGTATTAGCTATTTGAAATAGTTGTAGGCAATATATTCTAAACTGACTGGTAGCTGTAAAAGTTATAACTATCTTTCCACTTGCAGTGGTTTCATCACTGGCACCGTACAACTCCAGAAGTTTGGCAGGGCTGTGGAGTCAGTGTGTGAAATCAGTCAGAACATCTGACTGCAGACACGACTTCATTCATGGCTTGAATACCTCTCCAGGGTGGAGTTTCAGTTGTACAGAAGGGCTTTGGGTCATTTTACTGTATTATCCATTAAAGATATGTCAGGGAAGATAGTATATTAAGATAACAAGATAGTATCTGGCAGCTGTATCTGGCACAAGACATCCTGTGGCCTTTGTCTTTAAGTACTTACAGACACAGCTTTTTCTACTGTGCAACCCATTCTGTTCCTGGATTCTTCTCTACTTAACTTCATACTGTGCTTTTGTTTCATGTATCTATTTGATGGACTTTCTTGAGGACCATATCTTGAAATCCATGACTTTGAGGAGCTGTGCAAATGAAAATATTTCCTTCAAACAATTTATCCACACTGACTAGATCGAAGAGTAGGGACCAGACAAAAATCCGCCCATTGACATCCCAGGATAGGGATTGACCTGAGGAAGTAATGAACGGGAAGGAGCCATGGGACCGAAGTCTGAAAGGAATTTACTTGGTACCCTGACCTGTTCTTACATATGGGTGCACAAACACAGCTTCCACAGGCTAACCATTCCAGAACATAGCTTATCAACACATAAGAAAGTACACAAGTCATCTGTGTTTTGGGAGGGAGTTGAGATGGATGTCAAATGCAAAAGGAACTGATGTTATGAGCATCTGCACATTGGTATAAGAAAAATGTAATTCCCAAAGATACAAGAATGTGCAGACAACACTCTAAGTCTTTTATACTGAACTAAACTGAATATTTTGTGTTACAAAACTTAGATTTATCCTTTTAAGTTTATCAGCCAAATGCTGTGATCCTTTATTCAGTGTGATTCATAACACGGCCATGAAGATGATTTTTAGATGAGCAAATCTAGTGTACAGATGAAAGAATCTTACTTAAAGACATGAATGCAGAATATTCTTTTAATAAACACCACTAGAAGAAAAATAATCCACTAGCAGAAACAACATGGGGAGAAAACTGTATAAAATGAAGGCCTAAATAGTAAAAACTAATATAAAGAAATAACTGGAGACACATAACACAGTCAAATAAGCTGGAGCAGCAGGTGATAACAACTCAAGAGATTTACTCAGTCAACTATGCTTTCAAAGATAAGTTTATGATAGCAATTGAACCTGATAAAAGACAAATGAGAAAAGAGCAATGACAAAAATATTTTCAAAATATGCTATGTAGAGAAGACTTTGGAATATGACTGGCTACAAAACATAGTCATTCACAATTGGGCCTTATAATATCCAGCCCATCCATAAGTAACAAAAATGAAGATTAATTAAAATCACTGGAACCTGTAAGTAGAGACAAAATTTTCACCAAAAGAGCACACACACACACACACACACACACACAAAAAAAAAAAAAAAAAAAAAAAAAAAAGTGTGTTAAAAAAAAATGTGGTGAGATTGCTGGTGTATAACGTGAGAGGTTATGTATCTTCAGAAGAAGGGGAAATGTGTGCTCCAAAGAAAAACAAAGAGTTAGAAGCAAAAATTGAAAATAAATAAATAAATAAATAAATTAGGTTCTCCCCTTATTAAAAATGACAGATGACCTTTTTTTTAAATACTCATTGAATACACATTACCTTTCAAATTGGTTAATATGTGAGGGAAGTACTTGACATCTTTATTCCAATTTACTTTGGTGCATTTAACAGTTTTATAAGATAATGAACAAAAAGATGAAGATTGCACACTTTAAGTAAGTGAGGAATTGAGTTAACACTGTGGTTGATGTCAAATGAGAGTTTATCTTCTCTCCTGTTTACCATGACCACTTAAGAAATCCTGGTAGCCACAAGAGAAAGTGCATCTTATGCTTTACTTGTTCCTTGAATGTTTTTCAATAGTGGTGAAAGAATTCAAGTTCAGAAATACCAGGTAGAGTGGCATGTTCAAGCTCATATATGCTTTATAAGAAACAAAGCATATGTGTTTGGAGTCAAATGCTTTCTTAAATGGAAAAAGGCACAGGAAAGCCTTGCCCTCTAGTGGCTGGAAAACTAGGAAGCAGGCATAAATCCTATTTCCACTACTCTGTATCCAGTGCAGATCTGCTTGTAGCTTGAATAGATTAGTTAGTTTGAATAACTGAAGCTTTCCTTAGTTTCAGATCTGGAAGAAGAAAGACAACCACTAAGTCATTTAATATTTGAATTCATTTTTCATTGGAAGAAAAAGAGTGTTGATAAAGAACTTGAAAGTAAATGGAAATGAGCTTTTAGAACAAGCTGGAGATGGTTGCATTAGCAGCCATTTGAATAATAGGAACAGCTATATCTGGATATCTTGAGGTAATGTGCAGCAGTTCTACTTTTGAATTTTTTTGTTCTGGAAAGGCAGAATGCAGACATAATTTCATGGGCAGTATAATCCACTTTGCAATTAGTAAAGAAAATCTGACCCTGTCTGATATAAATCTATCATCCATTTAAAACCAAATTACTCAATAAACAAAATAATGCAGCATAAATGGAAAGCCATTTCAAGAACGCTTAGTCCTGCATTTATGGAAATAATTCATCTCCTTTGTATCCAATCTGTGTATATCAGGGGAGGAACTGTGAACACTGATGCTCATTTCCCTACTGCTTTCTGCTCATTACCCTACTGCAATCCATTGACTTTTGAGATGGTTACTCTGCATTGGTCCAGTTTAAAAGGAGAATTAGGGCACGTCAAACATATCTCAAACAGAAGAATGAGGTATTGAAATAAACATAAGATTGTGAATAGCATAGCTAATTACATTCTAAAAAGCACAGAATGAATAATCTTGTCTGTAAATTGTCTACTTATTCAGATGAATAGCCCATTACTAGACGGACTTCATAGTTGTTAAATTATGTCTTAAAGTATTTATCTCTTGTCAGAACAACATATCCACTTTTTTCACTATGGAATGAGCTGTTGTGGCAGAGCATTATTTTCCTAGACTGATATTGAACAGCCCATATGGGTCAGCAGGAATCCAAGTTTGTTTTATCATGTTAACCATTCTGTTGTGGCAGACAGTCTGTTAGTTTATTTTTCCCAAGGCTGTACAATTGTTTCCTTGGCCAAATCTTATCTTCCTTCATCAATTTTTT
The DNA here is from genome assembly GCF_963932015.1 of Anas acuta. NCBI lineage: Eukaryota > Metazoa > Chordata > Aves > Anseriformes > Anatidae > Anas > Anas acuta. The sequence goes on along the minus strand of NC_088979.1, from coordinate 110,481,514 downwards.
TTTTTTTTTTTTTTTTTTTTTTTTGTTCCACTAAGGTTAGTGAAACTATCCTTATTAAACTAATTTTCCTTGTTTAACTGGAAATCACCCAATCACCCTGTCTTAATATTTGCCATGGCTTCACAAAGATTGCAAAAGAGAAGAAGGATTAGTTATTTTTTTCAACACATCTTTGCTACACTTGAAAAAGAAGTCAAACAGTCTCATTTTTGAATATAATTTTTTATTAGCTTATGCAAATCATACACTAATTTTCATAAGAGACCTAACCACTACAGTTTCTCACTGCTTTGTAAATAAACCATTTGATTAAAAGACAATTGTTATAAAGTATAATCAAAATCTCTGACACATAATAGCAAACTAAATGACAAATATGCAAAGATTCAATGAATGCCAATGATTTTATTGTCTCAATAAAAAAACTTAGGCCTGTTTACTTCCCAACTTTTTGCTTACTCTTGTGTTTTCTTTTCTTACCCTAAAATAACTAAGTAAATAAGTTTATTTAGTGTAGTCTACCAGTCACTAGGGATGTTCACGTAACCAATAATATCAACCCTCAATAAATTGGATTATTTTCACTAGATTGCATAAAATTTGACAGCATATTGCAATTTACAATTTCATAGTAAATAAATTATTCAAGGCAGAATGTTCAACTCACTTAAATAATTTACAGTCTGAAAATGGTGTAATAGGAAAACTCTAATGGAAAAAATAGAATATTGCAGTATATCTTGAATTCTTAATCGTGGTGTACTTAAGAAATCAAAGTTTGTTATCAAACTATGCTCATGCATGTTTTCTTTTCAGCAATTGTTTTTGTTTTTTAAAAGACAGTGAAGTCTAATAAATGAAATGACTGCTGTGTAACTTGAGAGTACTGTTTTTTAGAAATTTAGGAAGTACATTACCTCTTACAGAATGAAATTGCAACTTTTAAGTTATAATTAATTCCTATTTAAGTCATAAAAATTCTATGTGGGAAATCCAGCAATGACAACATACGACGATATTTTAATTACATTTGAGACTATCAGTAGTTTCTGTGAAACTCTGAAGATACTATATGAAACAGTATAAAACTATATAAGATGATACATAGGCATAATTGTCCAACAGAAGAATACTCACTATCTACACTTAAGCATGTATTGGAAATCTATTTTTTTCTTGTATACATGGCAGAAGATAGGTATCACCAGCAAATGAATTGGATGAAATTTTAAGAAGGAAGAATTTTACCCAATATCATATACAGCACGTTTGTATGTTGAAAACTACATTGTATTCCACTGGAAGAAGATAAAGTTTTATGTTCTTATTGTAGGAGTTAAGCAACCTGTGAGTAAGAAAATGGATCTTACCATGGAACTTAGCATACGAAAATGTGGATTTTTTTCCCTAAAGACACTCTAAAGGCTCCTCAGATACAAGCAGGGTTTTAAGGAGTTTCATGTTGCTAATTTTTCTGTTACCTTCAGTTATATATCCTTTTACTGTTGCCTCACATGAGATACTGTGGCTTACATTTCCAAACTTATGAAAGTTTAGAAAATGTCAGCATTTGACATAGTTCTTGTAGATGTTGTCTGTAGCTGAAAAGATGTTCTCTCATGTGTTGTGTATGAGCGTTCATAAACACTTATTTTCATTCTAATTTTGTGTGCAACCTCCAGGGTTTCTAGAAGTTTTAAAGGGATAAAACCTGATGTGGATGATGGGAACAAATAAAAGAGGAGGTGAAATATTCTCCCAAATTCCCCAACTCATTTTAGACCCCATCTTTAGGAATCAGTCTGCAACATAAATATCCAGGAATGGAAATTCCCTGTTGCTTATATTTAGATCACCTACAGAGATAGTGACTCTGATCTTCTGTTTACAAAAATTAAAATAAAATAAAATAAAATAAAATAAAATAAAATAAAATAAAATAAAATAAAATAAAATAAAATAAAATAAAATAAAATAAAATAAAATAAAATAAAATAAAATAAAATAAAGTAAAATAAAGTAAAATAAAGTAAAATAAAATAATAAAATAAAAATGTGTATCTTACTAAAAGTGTGCTCATTGCAAAATAAAGAAACCGTATGAATTATTCAAGGGACATACAATCCTGGTTTAGATGTAGGCTGCAGTTCTCCTATCTGCAATGCAAAAAAAAACAATATGCCCTCCATTCCACCCTGCCCCAAAGTTTTGTGGCCTCAAAAATCTTAAACTGTGATACGAAAAAAAATGCATTTTGTAAGTCCAGAATTTCTGATCATTTCCTATTACTAGTTCAGACATCCCTGCCTCCTGGTGAATTACTTGTGAATGTGAATGTGAATTCCATTCCAGAGTCTCATTATTCCCATATGCATTGTGGAAAGCATATGTTTCTAAATCTAGACTGAGAGTAGTACAGGATGCAGTCCCTAAAAGTTTTATGCTGAAATGGCAAACTCACAACTCAGTGCTCAAGCTTCTACATGTATTCAGGCTTTGTATTCAGAATAAAAGCTGAGTAGGGGACTTGTTGTTGACAAGAAGTCGTTCCTCTGATCTCACAGAATGAAGCAAATGAGGATATGCACAAGAGACTCTCTGGAGGTCAAAGTTGAAACGCAGTTATGCCCAGGAGTTGTGAATTACTGTACACTTCCTCAAAAAGCAACAGCTTAGCAGTCTGCTAGGCAAGTGGTCCCCTGTGGCTTGTGAAGCAGGGTTTTTTGCTGCTGTGTATCCCGTGGAGGATTAATGATTGTACTGTGTCTCTGTCAGTCTCTGACTTGATGGAGAATGTCTTGATAAGGTTTGCTATAGATTCCTCAAGCCAGAGGGTGTTGGTGAGTGTGGGCATTTCCAAAGAGGAATAGTGTAAGGGAAGGAGTTTTCTGTCAAAAATCATAGTAATGAATAAGTAGGATATCTTGAGTGCTGTGTTCATTGCTAGGAGCCAAAAAATGACATTTGTAAATTTATGTCTACAAATTTTCCATTAAATATTAAATTGATGCTTGTGATTTGTGTCAGAAGATTAGAAGAAACTGGAAAACACCAGACAACAAAATACTGGGAAAAGTTCTGGCTTCATCTGAAAGTCTTACAAGAAACTGAGGATCATTGCAAACACAATTCCATGTAGTCTTCTGATGTTCCTCTTTTTGGTATGCACTCTTCTGGAGAGAGGGAAAGAGAGAGACAGAGAGGGATCCTTTGAGACAAATATCTATTTTAGATCTCTTTTAGATCTTGTGTGGGTTTTTTGTTTGTTTGTTTTTATAAGAAGGATGTATCTCCAAGAATGTTTACAAATATTCATTTTAATTGAAAAAATGATTACCCCAAAAAATTGATTGTATGCTTAATTGCTTTCATACAGTAACAAGACTTCCATGTTAATAAGTAAGGACTGATAAAATGTTCAAAAATCTCTAGCAAAACTAGAGCTAAACAAGAATACATTAGGAAAGTGAAGAACATTTTTCATGTGAAAGACAGGTGAAGTAAATAAAAAGTTTACTGATCATGGAATATCAATCACAAAACAGAATTTTGTTTCTTACAGTACATTGTGTACCAGTCACCTTATATTATTAAGATCAAGGAATTCTTAGATGTTCTCTACAGGAATCTTCTAACATCACTTTCAGAAGCCTGACCCATCTATACATTGCCTTTGGCAAGATTAGGGGTAAAATCTAAGATAAAATCTTTAGGGAAACAGTAGTCATTTGCTCTCATTGTTCTTATTTCAGAAGTACCAACAGCAAGGTGCTGAATAACATGAAGAAAACAGCGCAAAACAAATTTATTTGCATTAGACCTGCTACCTTTATCAGAACGTGTTTTTTTTTCTTTTTCTTTTCTTTTTTCTTCTCTTTCTTTTTTTTTTCCCCTTTAAAAGACTAAATGTCTCTTGATGGAGTATTCAGCTCTTTCTATCCATCCCTTTTGAGCAGAGACAGCCACTGGAATTCCAATTCCAACAGATTTCTCCATGAAGAGAAAATGAGACAGGGAGAGGGACATGGAAAGAGACAATGTGAGGACATTTAAACTCTCAGGTAGAGGAAATGTCATGTCTTAACATGCTCTTTAATTTCCAATATAAAAGATTTTCTGATGTTCTGATCCTTTTATAATATTAATGGTTGTAAATATAGTTACTGGTATTACTTCATTAATTTCAATATCTAAAAGACATAAGCTACGTTCAAAGACCAGCTTAGTCACCATTTCTTTTTTGTTTCTGTATGTTGTGATTTGTCTGAATTTGAAACCATAAAGAGATTTTAAAAATAGTGAGCGGGGGATAAGTTGAACTACTTCTCTCACATTTTCTCACTTTTCCCACTTCATACTCCTTTAGTAACCATCACTTCTTAGATAGCTATTTTCTGACATCATCTGATGCTATCTCATACATACCTTGTAAAAATGAAAATTATATTAATTATAGCTTTCCAACACATACTCTAATTATATACGTTCTCTATTCCCAAATTCAGATATTTGTAAAAACATAATTAAGTTTGGATGAATATCAATGAAGTAGAAGTTTCTGCAACTCTCTAAAAGCTAATGGTGTGCACTACTATCTTTTCTTTTTCCTGCATGCCTGATGGGGTCCAAATTTATTTTGAATGTCCAAAAGAGCTTTGGTCTTTTTTAGTACTTCCAGGAATTGTCAAAACAAGTACAGCTGTACAGAATGGCAAAAGAGTTCTTTATCTGGTCTGAAAAAGATGTAGCTGAGGACATCCTGTGTAACCATATGCTTTTATAGGCTGAATTTTCCATCTATGTTGAATGTGAACAGGGAAAGAGGATACATCAGGACATACACTGCAGCATATGGGATAGACTTGGAGAAACTATACAAGTGGTCTCCAAGTGGTCTCAACAGCAGAGAGCAGAGATCTCTCTGCTGGTTGAATAGGCTTTTCCTGTAAGATGAGTGTGACTTTATTAAATGTATGTCTAAATAGTATGGTGTTACATACTTCTGGTGCTTGTAGAACTAGGCAACAAGCTTCCTCAGTATGGATTCTGAATTTACAGTGCACGGGTGTAAATCATTAGGGCCACTCAGCACTATTACAAAATCTGAACATTTTTTTTCCATGCACAGGGTGGACATGTGCACAGTGACTGCTCCTATCTGGAGTGCTTAGCTCTGTGAAGAATAGTATTTCCCATATCACATTTCACAAATGTGTCCTTGATGACACAAAATAACCAGATAAACACTTCGGGTATTCTAGGGGATTTTGGGGAAAGATCTGTGCTATAACATAGGTGACTGTTAGGAGGAAGGCATTAGGAATGAGCATACATGTAAGTCCAAGCTTCAAAAGAGGCTGCTGTAAGGGATTTAAGAGCATCCCCCTGGCAGGGAGGAGGTGTGTGGGGGATGCTGAACTCAGAGCCAGTGCAGCTGGGGGTGCTCCTCATCCTGCTACTGGCTGTGGGGAGAGGCTCCTCAACAGCACAGCACCACAGGGAAGCTGCAGCTGGGGCCAGCTCCTTCCTGTGGGAGCTGCTTTTGGCTGAGGGTCTCATGCTTGGTCCCTGCCTGAGCTACAGCCCTGCCATATCGCAGCCCAGCCCTTATAATCTTGAAGAAAAATAGTCTGGATTTGTCAGTGTGTAGACCTGTCACTTAATCCTCTTTTAGTAAACCCAGGTATTAGTTGTTAGAATAAGATAATGCACAGAAAAATACATGATAACCATAGCTATTGCAGGCAGCAAAACTCAACTTATCTTTACAGGCTAAGAGGATGTTACATGCTCAGAAAGCATACAAGGTGTGAAGTAAAGATGAGTGATGACTTTTCAGGTACCGAGGGTTAGAAGAAACCACTTAAGTGCCCAGTAGCCAATAAATATATATGTTATTTTGTTCAGATTAGGGTGCAATCCTATTACATTACATACATTAATACTTTTGTAATTGCTGTTGTTTTGTGTGCCATAACAGCATTCCTCTGTCCTCTAACCAGTTTTTATGTAGAGATTCGCATTTGCAGATACTCAAAATTTTCCTATATTTTATTGGTAAGATAAATTAGACACGGCTCTTTCCCTAAAAGTAACTGCCCTGCTAGCAAAAGGGTAGTAATTTTTACTCCTGATTTTAAGTGTCTGTCTCGTTTAAGGTTTGCTTTCATCATCTCTCTGTATTCACATAATCATCCATATACATTACATATCACCTAGTGCAGGGCTTGCGGGAAAACCTTATTTATCCTGTTAATTTAATCAAAATGCTCTAGAGTGTTTGACTAGATCTTTGTAGTCAATGTTTTTCTTTCCATGGAATATAGTAAGGTCTCTAATCTACTTATTCTGATGCTTTACTGTCAAATTTGCAATTCTCCTCATAAAAATTAGCTGAAGAACCACACACCCAAACAAAAAATACTGCATCTGTTGTTAGGTAGTTTGTGAGTAAAAAATAATTTACATAAAACTGTTGTAAAAAGATGAAAGTGAGAGGATAATATAATACCGAACTTTGAATACAACTAGCTTTTTTTTTTCTGAGCTCTTTTGTCCCATTTTAAGAAACATGAATTAAAGTTTTCTACATTCTTCTTAAACTAATGTCTTGCAGACCAATTCTAATATTTTCTCTATTGTAATATTTTCCTTTCTAAATAATACCAAAAATTTCTCAAGTTCTACATTTGATTCAGTCTGAAAATAACATGTTCTTTAAGGCATTAGCTAATACACATTTTTTTGTGCAATATAACATTACTTTCAAATCAGAGTTGGAAAATATTAAGGTATTTCTTTTTCTGTCAAAAAATATTTCCTAGATAGAATAAACAGCTTGCATCAACTAAACAGGTTATAGGAAAGATCATAATACTTTCTGTTTTGAATTAGATGCAGCCATTTCAGTAGCATAAAATTCTCATTGCCTTAAATACTTCAGCTTATTCTTGTCAAGAATTTTAGAACATGGATTATCAAGTTTCTAAAGTGCACTTTTCTAAGATCTAAAATTATAGTAGAACTTGGATTAGCTATATCCCTTTGATGGCCAAAATAAACAGTCATATGGCATGCATTTCTCATGCCTATAAGTAAATTGTTACCCTCTTCATTTTCTATAAACTAATGTAAATGTGGGAATTGTCTGGAATAAATATGAAGGCAATTATTGATTCATTTTAACCCCACTTTGAACTTTACAGTAGGCAATTACACAGATATCTTTTTATGATATTTTGGTTACTTGTTTTACTGTCAATTTATTTCTTACCTATAGCAAAACAGCATTTCTCTTCCTGGACTAATGTTGCATATTTTACTACCTGAACCAGATGTGTAGAAAAACTTGAAAGATCAGCAATATCTTTTCTTCTGCAGTTCAAGTGTTCACTTTGTAAACACAGGGTTGAAAATTCCTTATCCCATTTTAGCAGCTTAGTCATGTGGTACGGCCAGATCACTTTAAAGACATCTTCTCAAAATTCATTTGAAAATTCCTCAATCCTTTCACCTCATGGAATATTCATCATGTACATATAAGAGGTTTCTTCGTAAACTATGCATACTGTTTTACATTGCTTTGCTTGCACAGAAACAAATGAACTGTTTGAGTTGCACAAATTGAATTTTAATCAAAGGAAATGAGAATAACTTTAAAGGTATTTAATCCATATTCAGAAGTCAAACCAAAGCCTATTTTTTGCTATGTGATATATATAATATTAAAGGCATGCAACTGATGGTGCATTTTAAGATGTCAATATTACAAAAAAAAAATTAGTATGCTGCCAAGAAAAGACAGAGATGGAAAGGCAGAGATCATTTTAGATGTGGTTTAAAAATATAGATATAACTACTTCTTATTCGTATTTCATTTTTTGTTAATAATTTATCCACAATTCTTTCTGAAGCTCCTGTAAGTTACTCTTGGCTGTACAAGTCCCTCTAGTGGCATTTTATATGTAACAGATAACCAAAAAAACTATGTAAAATCTGTCAGCTGAACAAGTAGAAAAAAACATTCTGGTTTAAACTCCTTTGATAGTCCCTGTAATAGTTCATTTTGTGTTCATGTTATCTATACTATGAGTCCTTAGAAGGTTATTTTTTTTCCTAAAAAATCGGCATTGTTATAAATAGCCATTCAGACTTAAGAAGCAGTATTTGGAGGAAGCTGCGTTAGGTTGATTTTTTGGTTCTGAAGGATTCAGAAGTTAAGAACTCCTTTTTCACTTTTTTCTGGCTTTTGACTGTAAAATAATCTGAGGTATTTTTGTATTCTGCATTCTGAAAGTGCTCTTCCTGTGGAAAGTAATTAGAAATGAAATAATTTAAAAAGCAGTGACAGTGACACAGATTTACTTCATCTTTCTCATCTCTATGAGAGCATCGTTTAGCTTCATACTTCTTAGAACAAAAAGTTTCAATTTCTGCCTACTGTTTACTTTCAATACAACATTAAGTAAACATTTCAGAAGTACCAATAATCCACCTTGAAAAGATATTTTGGAGACACAGACTCAGATTAGTGAAAGCTTCTGTACCAAAATATTTCAAATGCTTGCTCAAATAGTTGTGATGGACTATCACATGAACAAGTAGATTTGCTCTCTTCAAACAACTGCTGTTGTACAGCAACAGCTCGTTGTATATTTATTTGATTGTTGTTTATTGCATTTACAGTCATTATAACTCTCTGAGATTCTGGGATTAAGTAAAGATCACAGATCAAAAGATAATATGATTCATATTGTATAATGCAAAGTAGTACTGTAAGATTTAAGCTGCTAATTCAGTGTTGCTAGGTTTCCATACCACCTACCCTTTATTATTGAAGTTATCCTCTATTACATCAGCAATTGACTTTAACGAATATATTAGTTATGTGTATTTACAGAAATATATTATTCTTTACAAAAATGATGGTGGTAGCCAGGGTAACTGTTCTAAGGGTTTTGAGGGCATTATAATTTATGTTCTTTCTTATACTACATAATAATCATTAATAAAGCTGACAAATATTTAAGCTGATCTAAATGAATTTATTTCAGGAATCAAAGTGAAATATTTTCTGTTTTATCTGATGTAATTATTTTGTTTTATATAATCTTTTATAGATTAAATGCACAGCCTTACTGAAAAACTGTCAGTTTCCACAGATTTCAGTGGTCAGGATGATCCCAATATAAGTCTCGTTATGTGTTGTGGATTGGAGATAATAAGTATAGAATAAAATGTTGACAATACTTGTTCCTCGAAGCCTTTAAAGAAAATTGTTTGTTTACCCTGAGTTCCTCTAAGCCTGCATGGGATCTTTTTACACAGTCAATGCACATAGGTGTTTTTATATAACTCACACAGTAACATAGTAAATTATACTGTGAATTAAACCCTGGTGAATAGAAGCAACCATGCATCTAGAAAGTAGTGTTAAAATCCTGTTCCACATTATTAGGAAACACTGCATGGATTAGGGAGAGGCGGCCAGCTGAAGGTCTGGCAGCAAAGCATCTTTACTAGTAAAGTCAGCTAGGAGTTCTCAAGAAATAATGAATTGTAGCAAAGAGGAAGCAACATATATCTGGGTATACACAATCATTGTCAGCACCAAAGTTTCAAAGTACGAAGTAACCCTTCCCAGGGGTTACTGGCACAAAGTTACTCATCACACACACACCTTGGGTTTTCATTTTTTACCACTATTATTGTTTGACTTTTTGCTAAAACCCTTTCCCACAGAGATTTTGCAACATATTTTCTTCATTGATTTCTTCTTAGACCTATGACTTTAAAAACAAACAAAAATTTTTTGGTAATTTTTACCCCCTCTGTGGTGATATATCATAGAATAAATCTCTCTTCTCTTGTGCAGAAATTAACGTGGTGTAATAGCTTCCTTTTGTTATTTCTGCTATAGTTTGCCCAAACTTGTCACACCTGCCTAAAGAGATCTAATCAAGAATATATTACAACGGAAAGTGACATCTCATTTTTACTCAAGGTTTAAGCAAACCTCCTGTTTACAAAGGCTCAATTTTTGACTGTCTTTTTTTATATGAAAACAGGCAAAACTGCAATCTGACACACTATATTGTACCACAGACTAGTTGTTAAGTTTGCATCAAATCAGAATATGTGCAGAATTTTTTTTTTCTCTTTTATCAATGTTTTAGATAAAATCATAATAGTATTGCAAAATTTAAGATCTTCTAACTTACAATCAGTAACATTCTCCAGGTTTCCTTAAAGTTGTGTGTGATCAAGCAACCAAGAAATATATTCAAAACCATTATGCCCATAAGACAAAAATGAATTATAATTAGAAGGCATGTTTATAGGAAGACGGATAGGAAGACAGTCATTCGCAATTAGGACAAAGGGATGAGAATTTTAAAATTTGGTACCTATCTTCACTACCACCTGCTATCTATAACTGACAACTCCTACCCACATAATCAGTGCAACTACCTGTGATTAACATTGACTTTAGTGGTTCTGATGCCACAGAAAAAGGCTGTAGCAAAGGTCAGGACAGAACTGAGTTTGTCTTCCTTGGCTTTCTTGGCTATGTTCTGACTCTTACAATAAGTGATGTAATACCTGGCTGTTTCACTCAGTTTTAGAGTCCTGAATGCTACTAATACTGTGCATTGAAGGAAGAACGATCAGGCACTAGGACATATTTTATACTAACAAAATAGAAATTCTGCAGCAATTTATTCATAAGATGAAAGTAATGTGTCAAAAACACACCTCAAATCTCATTTTCTAACAGTCAAGTCCCTGTCTATTCAAACTTTTTTTTTCTTTTTTAATAGAAATGAAATTTCCTGGGCTTTAGAAATAAGTTTTGTTGGCACATAACAGCTTTCTTTAACCATTCTCTTAATTATTTATCATAGCATTTGGATGCTTACCTTGTTACCCTAATTTCTTTACCTAAGAAGTTTAGGTCATTGTATTGTAAGGGAGAAAGACTAGCATAGAAGATCAATTTCATAGATCTTATAGGGATTTTCAAGATATCATGTCTGTCCACTCAAAGCATTAAGCCTAAGAACTTGCCTTGAAGAGAAGGTCTAGCCCAGTCCTGCTTTCTATGATTTATTTCTAGACTGATACAGAGAACTTTCAGTCAGACTGAGTTTGAAGGGTAGAAGGCTCTGGGAATACAGCTGTTTCCAGAGGTGTTGAAAAATGTCTGCTGATCATAATGACACAACCCAGCACCTAATGATGTAAGTATATAGTTTATAAAAGTGGTAAGAATGTAAAAAATTGGGAATATCAAATATGAAAATTATGAAGCTAGACTTAGATGATGGCTTCCTATACAATAGTTAATATAAGCCTGCAATTTGTTACCCCTTCTATCATGTCTTTAAAAATTAAGCAATCATTGAATATTAATTTGCCAAATGTGTACTTAGGATATATAGACTATCTGACGTCTTCACAAAACAGATAATTTCTTACGATAACCGAAATCAAGAGCAACCATCTGAACTTCAGTGTCCAGTCACATATTTTAAAAACTTAGCAGTTGTGCATGTACATACATATTTTTATACACACACACAGAGACATACACATGTATACATTTTTAATGCTATGTCTGAAGGCATAATCCCATGTCTCATTAGAGTTACATGCAAAATTACACTGGACATCTAAGTGCATTCATCAAATATCAAACATATGAGTTGTCACTGCTGGTGGCAAGGGACATGGTGCCCAAGCAAAATTGCACTTTTAGGGTTTCTGACACTAATAAATGCTAATTGTGTTTGAATGTGTTAGATGTTTCATGACTATTTTAAATAAATGAACTCACTGACACATTTCTGTTTTGCGAAGTTCAATTAGTAGATTATGACTGCATTCCAAGATTTCTTTTTCATGTTTTAAGGTCAAAGTAAAGGTTGCCTGGGAGGTCTGAATTCTCTGAAGTGATTGTGAATGGCTACTTTCTATATGCCAGTTTGAGTGTGTGCCAAGGACGGATATTTTCAGACTTGGAATAGTATACTTGAGGCTAACCCTTTTTCAAAACCAGTTAAAATGTTTCACATGAAGTTTAAGTCTATGTGACTGCACCAGATTTGTGATGGTATGAAGGACCATTGCACATAACTGAAATGATCTGGCTCATCGTTTTCAGAAGTAGTTAAAGATTGTATCAGCTATGTTGACATAATTGCCACCCATGTCTCACATACAATAAAGTTACTGCATCCTACTGCTAGTTTTCCATGGGAATGATTGCTCTCTCTTAGAGGAGATTGGCTCAACTTGGTGTGCACAAATGTATGTCACATCACACCAGTTGCTGAGATAATGAAGGCATGAATAGGAGTTACTGCTCAAACAAAGCATTAATCTCTGGTAATGATAAACATGTCTGCTCCAGTGCCTGAAGCGATTTCTACATTAAGCTGAAGTTCAGTGAGGGCAAAAATATATGTCTTTATAATAAGTCTGGTTGTTTACCCTTACTCTTATTTGTACTGAGCCAACCTCACTGTTTTCTCATTTTCATCTACAAGGCAACAGTACCAAAAAGTGAAAAACAATCAGAAAGTTTCAAATCTTTAAGTTGATACAGTATTAGATCAAGTAAAATAGTATACAGCCACAGGGCTTGATTTCAGAAGCAATATATATTAAAGCATGTGAAATTTTCCATTTTTCTAAGGTATTACAGAACTCAAGTATAGACACAGGCGGCTCCAATTTGCCCATAGCTAAAAGCATTCAAAAGCAAAACTCTGGTTTGACCTCACTTTTGGTTTCACCATTTTCATGACTATGGCATGAAGTTTAAGTTCTTTCTCTTCATAAACGTGGAGGATACAAATTTAAAACTTTCTCTTTTAGAGTCGTAAGTATGCTTTTATATTTTAGCAGTAATGTTTCAATAACAACTTGAAATTTAGATCCTTAAAACTGGGCATATAATCTAGTACCTGTAACCCAGAATGTTTATAATATTAACATCAGACCTTCAGTAATGGTTATATTTACTATTCTAATTGCTAAATAAATATTTCACTACTATCAGTAATTGGTTCTAAATGTTCTTAGGAAAACAAACAAACAAACAAAAACTAGGAGACTTTATGTGCTGTCAGAGTGCAGTGTAAGTCTTCTAACTTCCAGGAGATAAACAGCTCAGACACAGTCTTGAAGTATGCCCTCACTTAATCACTCTCAGTTATGTCAAAGGGACTATTTGGGTAGTGTGAATAGAATCTGATTTGCTGTTTAGTAACTACATTTTTTTTTCCAAAGCATTTTTTTCATGAATAAAACTCTTTTATCATTTTGAGACCCAACTCAGTTTGCAATTAAATCAGCTGGAATTGTTTAATTGATGGAGATGGATAAAGCCCTTATACAAAAGCTTACCTTTCTTGCACTCCCAAGCCTGATTAGTATATAATTCTGCTCTCTCTTGCATTTTAATTTGGATGCTCTACTAAACAAGAGTCATACCTACATCTCTGACATGCCCTTGCCTATGAGGAAAACTTTTGCTCCTCTATTGTCAGTGAGGCCATGATAGTTACCTTTGTGGTCCAGACCACCAATTCTTCTGCTTAAGGATCTTTAACTTAATTCATTCTGCTGCTTTTATCTGGAATTCTGGAATCCCTTTGCCTTGCTGCAGCATGATTCCACTCACTAAATTCAAATATTGAAAATACTCACTGCCAAGCAATTTGTTATTCTTGAAAGAATTCCAGGGCAGTTCTATTATTATTAGACTTTCCTACAAAATATAAACCTCTGAAATTGTATCCTTTGCTTTGCCTATTAATCCAAATAATTAGATTTACTTGTAGAAACTGCAAGTAAAAAAAACATGTGAACTGATTTGCCTGGATCACCCCCTTTACAATTTTGATATTTTGTTTATTTTATGAATTAATGTGGAAATGGAAAAGGAAATTCTGGAGATTGAGAAAGACTTGTCACATAGACACAACTTCTGTAACTGTAATGTATAAATTTTGAAAAATGTATAACATTTTATGATTTTGTACATCATATAATTTATTCATCCTAATTCTGTAGTTTTAGTGTAAAAATAATTTGAGACAATTCAAAGCTTGTGCATGTAAAAAGATAGGGATGAAGCTACTATACTACACATTTTGTCAGTAATTTCCCTAAAACATTGTTCAGTATAATTGGTTCATTGTCACTTAATTAAATTGCACCTTCTTACACGATGCAGAGCATTAGAATTAGTGTGCTCAGAAATAGGTCCATATTATATACAAGTCAACGGAAAAGAAAGAGGTACATAACATAACTTACATAATTAGCTGGAAAGACTTTGCAAATGACTTTTCAGGATCCTGTGTGTACAGGAAATGTTGCTTGTAACAAATATTCCACAACACAGTATATTTATGACTAAAGTGTTGATGTTACTTCTGTACTTCAAAGCATATTTTTAATGCCAGAATTCAAATACATGTTTAACCTAGTTTAGTACAGGTATTTTTCTATCAGATTTCTCTGAATATACAGTTTTCTTTTTTTTTTTTTTTTTACTACAATCCATTTCTCTTTTATTATCTTTTTCTGTATCAATCGTAATGAAGGAAATAAACCTGAAACTTTATGAACCTTCCATTTTTTTCCCTTGGTGTTGGGGAGGGTCATATTTTGAACATAGTGTCATAGTCTGCAAATATTTCATGTGAATTGCTGCACATTTGCTCATAAGCATATTTGCAGACTATAGTAGTTAGGACAAGAATCAGGGTGATTAGTGTCAACGTGTCATTAAATTTAGTAGAAAATTAAAGATAATAGTTAACTAAAAGGCCTGCTTAATCAAACAAAAATTTTATTATTCTAATTCTATAGAAACATGAATACCATGTATAACAAAACGGAGTTCACATTCAGTTTTATGGGAAGTGCAATTTAGAGCCCTGAGTAGGAGATATACTACGAAAAGTTTCATTTCTTGTTACACTGCCAAATCAGCAGTGACTTTTATTCATTAAAAAAGCTGTTGGCTCAGACTTTAAGGGATCAATATTACATTATATTTTTTTGTAGTATACATGTTATAGTTTAGGGTAGGAAGTGTGAGTGTTACTCTTCTAAAACATCCAAAGGCAGGTGTTTTGGTCCAGATATTAGAGTAATTTTAAAATCACAGAATTCCATTGACTGCTGCATGGAAAATGCGTTTTAAGTTTATTGTAAATCTGTTCTTTGTCAGTGTCTTAATTAAAATGTTTACTTTGATCACAGTAAATCACATGCAGTTGTGAATGATGGCTCAAAGGACTAACACACAACACAACGCTCTATATTATGGGGAATTTTAATGAAAAAGGAATAGCTTTGCTTTTTTTTCCAGGAAGTCACAACTTGTTTTGTTATAATTAACAAAACTGTGGTATATTAAAGACAAATTATGTATACTTAGCTACACAAACGAGAAAGGACAGCCTATTACGTGTAATTCTATGTCTATGCTGTATCATTTTTTGTTTTGGTTTGTTTTGGTTTTTTTTTGCTTTCAACAGAAAAATGATCTCTCTGTTTAAGAAAATAACATTGAAGATAGAATGGGTATTTTTTCTGTTCCCAGGATATATGAAAGTTTTTTTTAAGAATAGGAACATATGGATTTCCTTGCTTATAGAAAAGTATACTCTTTAGAAAACTGAGTATGAAGATATTCAAACTGTGGTTTTTTATTCTTTGTTTCAGCTGGTACAGTTATGCACAAGCAATAAATTTATTGTTTTACAGTTTACAATACTAAGTGGCTCTAAATTTCAGGGAAAAAAAAAAAGTGTATACAAATAGGACTCCACATTTTATATATTTTTTGCTTTCCTCTGATACGTTTAGCATGTTTGCATGTCTGAAAGGTAAAAGTGCAACAATTAAGATTTAATTTGTTTAATTTGGATCTCATGGTAATACATAATTATAAAAATTAATTTTTATATAAATGAATAAGAGGTGTTTTTTCAAAGTTGTTCCCCCAGAAATTCTGTAAGCAAGTAAATGTTGGTGAATGGACTCGTCAGAGAAAATGCTCTTTTCATTGTTCCCTAACTGCTTCCTTTGGGTTGTGAAGTTCAAGGTTATCAGGACGCTAAACTATGCTTTGCATGTGAGGACATATAAAGAGTTTGTCTATGTTCCTATCACATCTTTTACTGCCTCCTTTTTGTATTCCGCTGTATTCTGAACTGGTACATAAAAGTAAAGGAAGTAGTAAACCAGACCTTCTAAGCTGCTTTAAAAAAACTAATTTGACTTCATTAATGGCGAGATGGCAAGTAAGAATAGATGTATAATGTGCCCCCATGATGTTTATGCAGATATATATGGTGATGCAAACACGTACTAATGGAGAGTGGAGTGCATATGGAGAGTGCAGATACACATACAAACATATATACACATGCGTTACGAGGGCTATCTGAGAAAAAACTATCATAAAAAGCCCCAACCTGTGTCATACGGTAACAGATGTGAGGAAAGGAATCTCAGTTTACTTTCTCTGTGTGAAGTGCACTTTTGCCTTAACACATGACAACTCTTTTTCAAAGGCTGGTGAAAAGCAGTTGTATTGATTATGCATGAGGACCAAATGACCCATTTGAATTTGGGAGACTTTATATGTGATGTCCTGCACAAATTTCTTCCGTCAGTCTGGTTGGAAAGCATCTTACTACTGAACTGAGAATTGGAGCAGATAAAGAATCTAAATTCTCACTCATTACCCAGAAGTACTATCTCTGTAATGTCACTCTTATGTGCCTTTTGACCCTGTTATTTCTAAAGTAGAACACTACCATGTGGCCTGTAAAGTCTCATAATGAAATTCAGATGAAATGCTAAAAACTGAACTTTCTCCTTTTACCTCCACCGTGAAACTAAGGAAAAATACTAATCAGTATTTGGCTATATATAAATATTTCCTTAAGCTTTTCCTGTTAAACTTTCTTTTTGAATAAAATTTCCTTATAGGAGGTTGTTCAGCTAAATGTCGGAAAGATTGCAATATTGTAGGCCAGCTGTAATCTGGAAAGATTCACTTCACAAAAATAAAAATATATATTTCTGTGTTGACTTTTTTTTTTTTTTAATTGAGCAACGCCTTTGAAAATAATTGATGTAAGAGCTGATCCTTGTTTTATTTATTTATTTATTTATTTGTTTTTTTTTTTTTTTTTTTTTTTTTTAATAAATTCTTTATTCTTGCATTACAAAGCAATTGTTTCAATATATAGCTTCTCTGAATGCCTCTTTAGGTACCTCAGCAGGAACTTTGATATCCTCTGGTGTAGTATATTGTAGCTGTGTTACCCGTTGACTTCAATGGGATTTATGGACACTCATAAGCCTTGGGAATCAGACAGCTTTTGCTCTCCTACACGTGGATTTAGACACCTGATTTTAGAAAGTTGTTTTC
Organism: Anas acuta; assembly: GCF_963932015.1. Classification (NCBI taxonomy): domain Eukaryota; kingdom Metazoa; phylum Chordata; class Aves; order Anseriformes; family Anatidae; genus Anas; species Anas acuta. The sequence continues at coordinate 110,464,049 of NC_088979.1, read as the reverse complement.
AGAGACGTGGATGTGATTACCTTCTTGTTGCTTTTTTTCTTTCTGTCTTTGTACAAACCCAGAAACCGAAATGCTGTATGGACTAAAGAAAACAACCAACCAAAAGAAAAGCAACTAGACCCGCAATGGCCTGGACCCTGGGGTGTGCTGTACGTGCAGCACGTAGCGAACCCACCCCAAGTGTCCGTTCCCTGCTGCGAGCCCTGCGAGTAGCAGCAGGCAGCTCTGCTCGGGGCAGACACTCTCACCTAAGTCACCTGGGCCTCCTGTCTGAGTCGGCGTCCCCAGTCCTATGACCTGAGTTAGGGGAAAGAAGAAGAGAGTTAATATTGGGGGTGCAGCTGGGGGTGCCACCACAGGGATGTGTGCTCCCTCGGGGCAGCTCCGAGAGGCAGCCTCCAGCCAGCCCGCGGCCGGGGGGTCCCCGCTGTCCCCTGTGCCCCCTGCACTCCGCAGCCCCCAGTACCCATTTGGGTACTTATTTTTTTTTTTTTGCCTTGTCGACTAACCCCCTCTAGCGCCGAGCCGGCCGCATGCGACCCGCGGGCTGCCGGCAGCGGCGAGGCGAGGGGGCGCCTCCTCTCCTCCTCTCCCCTCGCACACACACACGCACAGGGCTCCCGCTCCCCTCAGGAGGGCGGCTGAGGAGGGGCCGCCGCCGCTCCCACGGCTCCCCCCGCGCCGTTTGGCTGCCGGGGGGCCGCGCTGGCCTCCCGGGGACCCGGCAGCCGCCGGGCCGGGCCGGGCCGGGCCGGGCTGGGCCGGGCTGGGCGCAGCGGGGCGGCCCCGCCATCGCTCGGCGGGCGGCGGGGGAGCAGCGGCGCCCCAAAAACCGCGGCGAGGCGCAGCGGGAGAGAGCGGCGGAGCCGCCCCGCGCTCTGATCGCCCCTCCGCCGAGGCAGCCGGAGACGGGGGGAGAGAGGCGCAGAGGGAGCCGGGGCACGGCGGCGGAGCGGCCGGGGATGCCGCCGCGCAACTTGCGCTGATGCCCCGGGGAGCGTGAGGAGGCGGCCGGCCCCTCTGCTCTGCTCTGCTCTCCTCTTCTCTCCTCTCCTCTCCTCTTCTCTCCCCTCCCCGCCCCCGGCGGCGGGGCAGGACCCTTCGCCATGGCAAACTGAAGCCCCTCGGCGCTGCCTCCGGCCGGGGATGCGGGGCCCCGCGCGGCGGGGACGGCGGAGGGGGCAGCCGAGGACGGAGCCGCTGAAGGAGCCGCCGAGGACGGAGCCGCCGAAGGAGCCTCTGCGGGGCTGAGGGCGCCGGGAGGAGCGGGGCGCGACCCCCGCCGCCGCCGCCTCGAAGTTGCCGGGGCTCGCTCGCTCCCTGCCGCCGGGGCTCTCCCGGTTGCCGGAGCTCTCCCGGCGCCGCCGCCCCCCTCGGAAGGGCGGCACGGGGGCTGCCGGCACCGCCGCCCGCCGCCGTGCCCCGGGACCCCGCCGGTGGATGCGCCGGAGCCCGGCGGGGCGGCGGGCGCTCGGGGGGCCCCCCCGGCGTCCCCCGCTGGCCTGAAGGAGGACGGGGAGGGAGCCTCGGCGGGCCGAGGACGAGGGAAGCCCGGCGGGGACCAGCCATGGGGTGTCGTGAGGCGAGGGGGCTGCTCTGGAGACTCGGCCTCTTCCTCCCCCTGCTGACTGCGCGCCCCGCCGACGGCGGCCACGGAGCCGCCAACCAAGGTGAGGGGCGCCGGGGGGCCCGCCGACAACTTCCCGAGGGGGGCTACGGGGACGGGGGGGGGTCTTCCCGGAGGGAAGCGGGGGGCTCTGCCACTCCGGGGGGCTCCGCCGGACCCGCGGGGGGCTCCGGCCGAGCGGCTCAGCTTGCCCCGGCCGCGAAGTTTCCTCCCGCTGACAGGGAGCGGTAGCGTTTGTAGACGTGAACTGGTGTAATTTTTAGGGTCTGCGCGACTCCTGCCGGGAGCGAAGCGCCCTCCGAGCGGGTTTCGGGGAGCTTAACGACTGTTAAAGGAGGTTGCGGCTCGTCCGCTGCTCAGGGATGCGTGGCTGCCCTCAGCACCTCAGCGCTGCGGGCTTTTGTCCCACGGCCCGAAAAAATCCCCTCTAAAGGCTTTGGCACAGGTGCATGCTCCTCAGGTCCTCCTGAAGACGGTAGTTTAATTGCCCACGTTGTCACGTTGCTTGTGTTGAAGGAAAACGCCCGTGGCTTAAAAAATGAATCACCCTACTTAGAGAAGTAAGGATAAGGCTGCATTGCACATTCAGACGGTATCAAATTTTGTTAGATAGAACTGGGAAAAAAAAAACACACGGTAACTGATCATGAAACATTGTGTTATACGTTCTGAACATCTGGGTAGAGAGAGCAGAGCGTTTCCTTAACTGCTTATTTAATGCACATCTCTCTACTTAGTTGGGGAGAATGTAGGGTGCATCTCTTCCTAAAGTCAGTCTTTCCTTTTTTTATTTTTTATTTTTTATTTTTTATTTTTTTTGTACAATTTAGCTTTCCTGATATAGGGTTTTAGTGTGATGTGAGTGAAAATATGGGAGCTGAAGGGCAGCTCCAAACGTCGCTTCTGGTAGAAATTATTGTACCTGTTACTGTTGAAAGGAGTGCTGAAAATGACTATTGTGGAAAGTAATGAGAAAACAAACTGGTTTTAGTTGTGGAGCACTACCAAATGTGTAGCTCATATATTTTCACACTTCTGTTTTACAGTCCATTTTCAGTGTTCATTGTACGTACATGGCTAACAGTAAAAAGAGAGCATAAAATATCAGGAAAGTAGGAAAATGTGATAGTTTGGCCACAAATGCCTTGAAGAATCAGAGTCAGGCGTGGTAGTGACATTCCAAGTGATATTATTCCTTTGCCTCTTCTGTACTGAATGTGATGTATAATTTCGGCTTGCAGTTGGATAACATATAGCCAGATCAGTGCTGTGTTACAGTTTGCCCTTACTCTTGTCTTAGAAGACATCAGATTTTCACAGCAGCACGACACGGTTTTCTTTTTATGTCCCATTCATTAGTGCATGCTAATGCCTTTATGTTACTGCAAGGCCTTACAAGACATAAATGCTGTCTAAAAAAACTTATTCACATGTGTGATAGAATAACCGTGGCACATTCTATGCATCAAAGGTAAAGAATTTGTATTAAGTAATGCAAGTTAGATTAGGTCATTTTAAAGTAAGTTTCTGAACTAGTATTTGATATTCCTGGGATTAAATTAGTGATAGTTAAATAATGTTTCAAAAACTAGTTAAAAATGGGGAAAAGTTACCAAAACAGCTTAGCCCAAAGAAAAGGCTTTCAAGGATGAAGTGTTTTGTTTTTTTGATATTGACATCACTTTTCTCAACATGTTTGGGTAATGAGGTATTGGCTGCATATAATGCTGATGAATTTCTTAACTTCTGAGTTAACTTCTCTTTCTGCACTTTGATTCAAAACTTCTAATAAAAGGAGGAACTTCTAATATATTTGGTATTGCCAGTGTACCATGGAAATCAAATGATTAATCTAACTCATCCAAACACATGTGAAATTTAAATTTGCTGAATTAATACAGGTGATTCAGAACACCCACACCACCCGAATAATAAAATGTTAGCCAAAAAAGTCTACTTGTAATGATGATTTTCTCTAAAAACATGAATTGAATAAAAGAAAATGAGTACAATAAAGCAGTTGCATATTGTGTAAACACTTAAATGGATAAGTTTAAAGTACCAGTTACTTATGTTTGGTATCCCAGCTACAAAGATTTTTTTTTTTTTTTTTTTTGAATCTTGTGTAGTTAGCTGAGGAAAAAAAATAAATCTTATATTTTCATAAGGTGATATTTCAGAGTATACATCTTGGAAGCACCGTTGCAATACTTGTTGTTGGTTTTTCATTAATTATCATCATAATTATAACTTAACTTTACTATCTAAAATATTTGGTCTTCTATTTTGTATTTACAAGCATATCAGCATTAATGCAAACTTCCAAAGGAATGTTTTCATTGGGTTGTCAGGTTGGGGAAAAAATGTGGAAGGGGAATACATTTATTATTCCAACTTGGTAACCAGAGAGCCCTTCCTTTTCATCCTTAATGGTGAATTTTCTGTTATTAAAGAGGGATTTTCAGAGAATTAATATACTCCAGTCTTATAAATTACTGTTATTATGTTGGCATTTATCGTTTTGTTTGCTTTCCTCAAACAGAAGGATATTTTTATATAGTTCCAAGACTCTTAGGTTGTCTTTCTTTACCCCGTAAATCAATGCATGGTGCCTTACAGTATCTGTAGCAAGGCAGACAGAAACAATACTATTGACAGAGAAGTGAACTTACTCATTCATCTTAATGGAGTGGTAAGTTTGAAAACAAGTTATGACCGTGCCAAGAGCTAGATTTTACACCTAAGAAAAACCCTGTAGGTAGGCAAGGCCATGGAGCTGTGTAGGACATGTATCGCTGCGGTCTGAAATTGAATTGCTTGAAATATAAGCCTCAGTTAACAGTGTAGGTTGAGTGCTTGCATGTTCATCTAAATTTTAGTTAGTTGACCATGACATCTCGTTACAAATAAGTTGCATTATTGTACAAGATTTCATCCTGTGTTGTAGGCTTGTTTTCTGGTTGCCAGAACACATTGAATTGAGCAACTACTCTCAATCCTAAAGATAAAGATAAGAGCAACTAAACCATGAACATTGTATAAAACATGACTTTTTGAGATAGAAGTAGCATCAGTTAATGGATTAACAGTATCCAGCACTAAGTATGCACGTATGTTTCCATGTACACATAAACCAGAAAGGATTTTTATACACTGGCTTCTTGCAAACTGTACCTGCTATTATCTGTCACCAGACCATCAATTTCTGAAGTAAACTGTAGGACTTGCAGAGTTCATCATGCTTCATGGCTATCAGTGAACTGTGAAAGGAAGTTGTGTGCTTTCTCAGTTACCAGATGTCACTATATCTTCCTAAGTTTATGTAAGTTTTGTTGTTGTTGTTGTTGTTTGTTTGTTTTATGCTTCCTTCTGAAAGGCATACATATTTATTTTCTTCATCCTACAAAAAAATAAGGTATGAAATAATGTCAAGTGCCATTTTGAAAATTCATATAGCCTCTATTTTCACAATTATTATGGTTGATGAAACTGGGTATCTCAAAGTACGTAAATAAAACCTTTTGATTCTCATATTAAAATCTGAGGCAGATTACTAATGACCTTGAGTTCTTCATCAGTTCAAAGATGTTACCTTATATTTGTTCAGATATTTATTTTTACATAAGAGCAATCTGTCACGGATAAGTGGTCTTTCTTCATATAGCATTCCAAATTTTCCTGTCATAATAAGGAGACCAGGACTGAGTGTAGAGGCTGAACGTCCCTCTAAAGACACGGAATCATAGAATAGAATCATAAAATATTTTACTCCTAGAAGATCTCTCTTACATTGAGAAATGTAGGTACTAAGGAGGAGGCTGTGCTGATGCTTGTATTGTACTTACCCTGTTGGATTCTGCTATTCAGTTGTCCAGGTGGTATTTGTGAACATTTATATCCTTAGATGAAAATGAGAAAATTAAATAAAGCCATTGCAGTAAAAATGTTACTCTCTTTTACGTCTGTAGAGAAAGTGATGAGCAGAATCATATTTTTGCCTGAAGCTGTTAATAATTTAAATATTTCTACCCATTTATATAAAAAAATATTTCTACCCATTTATCTTAGAACCCTACAGACTTCAGTGGTAAGGATGACTTTGGAACCTCTGCAGGTGTAGATATGCATGAAATGACTTTTTATCCAAGAGCCTAGATTTGAGGGCCATAAATATCAGAGATGAACTGATTTGATGTTGATGTTTCATGATATATTCCTGGTTCTGTATTTGGCAATGCTGAGTGCTGTTTGGATATTTTGTTAATTTGTTTTGGACAAACAACGATTGGTATGGATTTTTAAAAAACAAAACAAAAAAAAAAAAAAAAAAAAAAACAACGTATAGCTTAACCATCTATAAGTTAAGACCTTATGTTCTTCTGTAGTTCTGTTCTTCTGTGGTTTTCATGTAATTTGGGGTGTGAAAACACCTCAGAAGAACTAAAGTATTTTTAGAAGTCCACAACTTCGCACTGTTGAGAAAGAAGGCAAGTCAAAAATAAGTGGTAGAGGAATTATGGAAGTATAAACTGAAGAGAACAGTTGACAGTGAGCAGTGTTTTCTCCATCTCTCATGATTTATTCAGAGAGATCAAGTTTTCAGTTTCACCTGGCGTCTTGCTTTTGTTGGGAAACAAGGCTGCACAGTTCCTAGAAATCAGCCGGATGCAAACACGGGACTGGTGACTGTCCCGTGTCTGTCTCCTGTTCTGGGTTTCTTTTCAAAGACTCTGCTGCTGGCTTTTCTCAAACTGGACTTCAGAATTGGATTAGATATATCTGGGGTTTGATCCGGAACAACCACTCTTATCCTCCTATGAATTAACAGTTAGCATTTCAACATAAACTATTTTTCTGACAAATCAAATAGTTAAATGAAAGGAGGAAGGAGTGTGCAAGAAATTCAGTTCTATGGAAACTATGGAAAGCTCCTCTGGGTTTCCAGATACATATTTTAGATCTAAATAATTAGATCTAACTCTGTCTGAGGGCCCATTTGGGTATCTGATATTAGACTTTTCAACTGTGAATTTTAGAGAAGTCAGTTCAGCAGATGGGTTGTCAGTAAGATGTACAGTAAGTAAATATTCAGTTTGTTAGCTAAACTTTGTAAAATTCAAGGCCTAACTTGATTAAAATCTTACACTAATCACCTACATTTAGAAACTGATACACATGTGCAATATGAGAAGCATTGCGTTGTTCTTGTATGCCAATCTGACATTGCTATGTTAGGACATTTTCTTATTGCAGCTGGATGTGTAAAATGGAATGTCTCCATTGGGATCACTGGGTTACTCTACCTTGACATTGACATAAAGAAGAGGCCAGTCTTTTGTTTATCATGCCCGTTAACACGCTGAACTTTGGGACACAGAGGTAGAACAGTAAACAGTATGGAAGTAAAGGAGTAGGGAAGGAAATTGTTTATCCAAAATCCATCCTGACATCAGGAAACAATGCATCTCACAGAAGTTGTCAAAGAAAGATATCAGTTATGAACAATGCATCTTCCTTGAACTTTTGAACTTGTAAATGATACACCAATCTTTATGGTTGAGTGTTAGAACTAAGGATTTCTACTGAAAAGAAATTTTCTCTTGCGAGATAAAAGCATGAAATTGTTTTCAGGATTTCTTTCTCAGTAGTGGTCTATATATATATTCACTTTTTCATGAAGTTAAATAAGTTATTTCTCAGACTTTTCTTGTAGATTGATTTTTAATTCTTGAATGCCACTTCCTTATAATTTTTGCGTTAGTGAACTTACATTGTGGCAACTTGTGTAAAATTTTGGATTTTTCTACTAATGTTTGTTTCTATTTTTGGAATAGATTTGTGTAAGCTTTTAATAACCTAAAGATCTATTTTATATTATTTATTTATTTTTACCATATTTGTAAATACTTCATTTCTATCCAAATCCTTCAGAATAATCATCAGTCCATCTTCTGTTGTAATGGTTCCAGAATATTTCCAGACCATACAAAAGCCTGTAACCTTTAACGCTGAAATTACCTTTAGCTTATTCATTTCTTTTCAAACCCCTCTAGTTAAAGTCTACCACTTTTTCTGCCAACCATTACACTGGTTTGAAGGATGCTTTTATCAGTTTATCAGTTTTGTAACACCTTTTTTTGTGAGTGCATGCATGTGTGCGTAGGTAAGCTATTGTACCTTCACGTGTCTTAGAATAAGTCAGTTTAAAAAGTAGGCATTAAAGAGAAGCCTCTTCAATTAATCCAGTGTCCATTTTTAATGTAAGTACTAATTTTAATCTGTGTTAGAGAACACAGCTTGAAGGCCCAATTGGCTTTAAATCAAGTGTGTATTTTACATGAATATCAGAAGCTTGCTCATCAGACATGTTAAAAAAATATATAATTAAAAAAACATTTTTCCTAGTCAATAGGAAAATTTCACTTAATTGTCTAACCTACAACATAACACATCTGCATTTCCAGCACTTACTGTCTGAGATCTCTGCATTTGGACTAAATTCTATCCTTCTGTAAGAAAATGTAGAAATACTGAATACCTTGATAATGGCTATGATTTACTCATTAGAGATTTATTATTTTTAATCCGTGCAGGTGTTTTTATGATGTTTTAGATACTTACATAGATATTCAAAAAAGACCATCCAAGCAATGCATGGGTGTTTTTCCTCCCAGAGATACTGTACAAATAATTTCCTTCACTTTAAACAATTGTTCTACAGTATTTCATAGTATGTGTCTATGTTTAAGCTAGCAGATACCATAACTTTTTTTTAATGTGTTTTTTAATCTCCTAAACATGTAAAGCCCTAATAAGTGTTATGGCATTTAAAGGAAGTATTTCATATATATTATCATCTTTAAAACCAGGCTAAATTAAAAAAAATAATAATGCTATATCTTGATGTTTCTTTTGGTAGTCTTTCAGGGTCAGTTCTGTAAAATATAAAAATATTTATGAGGAAATTTTATTTAGTTTAAAAATATTTTTTCCTTTCTATAGAATAGTCTTATTTTAAAAGTATTTTGTCTATAGATATAAAAAGGTGAAATTTTTAACAATTCTGAACAATTCTTTAACAGTTCTGAAGCCTTGATTCAAAATCATAGGAACATTCAATTTTTACAAAATGATATAACACAATGTAGACTACATTAAACATATACATTGTGCTTGAACATGAAACACAGGCTTGAAACACAGTGAATCGAAGCAAAGATGCTTTAGAGCTGAATGTTTTTCCTGTTCTCTTGAAATTCTCTTAAAATCTGTAAAGAATAGTATGCTACAAAATTTGTTTTTAAATGATCTCAAAGTTTTTCTCCCTAATTCCTGCTGTCTCTGCCACCCCCCTTCCATCCCCAACAAATACTTCCCTGCCAGACTGAAATGTTGAGGAAGAGTTAAATCCTGATGTTTCTTTGTAAGCGGCACCAGAGAAGGCTGTGCTTAATTCAGTTAGTCATCAGCTTTGTGACCCTTAACATTTCCTTAACTATGATGTAAAAGTTGACTCTCTCCTTCATGCTGCCATAGGAGATGTATGACCAGGGCTGGTCTCTGCCCATGTATTCCATGTGCCATCTGGCCCAAAGCAGTCCCAAGATCAGAAACACAGAAAAGGTCGTTCTTCACTCCTTTCTCCCTGTTTCATCACTCCTTTCTTCCTGTTTCATCAGCCTCTCCCATTGTCTTCCTTGTCGTACATGTGCACACAGTTATCCTGACTTCTAAACTGGATCTGGATCTGCGCGTGCAGTTTCCATGATGAAACTGAAGCGTGCCTTCACCAGGCGTCACAAGTGGACTGTAGTGGGCTCACTAACTGCAGTAGTCAAACAACATGCATTAAGGTTTCTCACTAGAAATTTTATCAAATTTATTCTGACTGTATTTACCAAATTCCTTAATTCCATAATTCATTTGGTAACAGCAAAATATTCAATATCTGAACAAATTTCAGTTCAGTTGGTTACTTTAATATCTCCGATTATAAGCAGATGCTTTGTGAACAACAGATATTTGGCCAAGTTCAATAGTGGTTTTATATTTGTACATTTGAAAGTTCAGTATTAAAGTAATATCTATCTGTCTTCCTTTTCTCATATTTCCTTGCTCCTTCTGCTTCATGGATGTACTGAATTAAGAAAAGTAATAAATTAAGAAAGGAAAAAGAACATTAGTTTCTAGCAGATGTTTCTGCTTTTCTTTCAGTCAGAAAACCAGCCTCTACAGTGGTCTGGGAAGGATTCTGCTTAAAGTCAATAAAGAATAAGTATTTAAACATGTAATACTCTTTATTTGAATAACAATTCTTGGTCTGTGTTAAGGTACATTTATTAGAGGCTGATAGCGTTTTTTTCCCCTTCAGAGAAGTGATTTTATTAATTCTGAGTTGACTGAATTCCAGACAGACTTTGAAGGTGTCTACTGTTTGCTGACAGGTTCTCCAAGAAGAGTAATACCAGATTAATGATGCACAGCTGCTCCTCATAGGTCAGTGCAGCTCTCTGTTGGATAGCACAGGTAAAGCTTATGTTAAAAGCACTAACATAAGCAAAGCGATCCAGGGTGAACTTTTTAATATAGAGTTGCATTAGCTGCATTTGTGATGCAGCATTCCCTCATTCCAGCAGGTTTTTGCAATTATAGAAGTTTTAGCCTGGCCTAAAATCAGTGCTGTGTCACTTCGGTAAGAAAGATGGGCAGCAGGCACCATCTGTAACAAACTACTGTGAAGGTACATACAGAGAATGAGGACATAGTTAAAGGTGTATTTACTGGGAGTTCTACTGTCTCAATCCATTTAATGGCTTCTGCACCTAGGACAAAAGGGGAAAAGTCACATATAGCAAACAGTATCATTGATGCATGTAATGAGTGATTTGTCTTGGCTGGGGACCCTTGGTTAGAGTGCACTTGCTGCTGCAATTTGTATTCTCTGGCTGCTGGTAGCTTTTCAGTTTAAAATAAAGGAATAAAAGAGCAAATTAGAAAGCATTCTGTAAAATAGTGCACAAGCATTTTAATCGTGGTGGAAGAGGTTATCTTTGAAATTTCACAGACCAGTTTTCCCAGTTCTGGTTTACAATCAAATTTTGTAGAAAAGTTTCTGCTGAAATTTCAAGTTTTATCATCCAAACATGTTTTACATATATTAGAGAGGGAGAAAAAAAAAAAAAAAAGGGAGATCTAGACTTTCCTTAGTCATGTTTTTTAGGCATTGTTTGTATAGTGTTTTCATTCTCTGTGGCTAGAAATTGATAGCATGGAGAATTTGTATTTCAGAACATAGTTTGAATTCAGCAGTATCTGCTAAACAAAGTGGGACCTTAAAAAATTGTATAGTTCTGTCTGACTAGTGAAGATCCTTGAAGGGGAAAGTAAGGGAAACTTAAAACCTTTGTCTCTGTTAGATTGATTTTGTTTGCATTACTGAAGTTGTTAAGTGCTTACATGATAGAATGATACAGTAGGAACAATCGCTCGGAGGATTGTTAGATTTAATCATTGAGTTTAGTGGACTTTATTTCTTGGAAGAACATTTAATTTCAGTAAATGTGAATACTGTTAATATTTTAAAATGAAGAAACATGATGCAGTGTATGACACACATGGCTTCTCAACCAAACTTGCACTCAGACTGTTGTCAGATGTGATAGAAACCTACACCCTGTTGCTTCTGAGACAACAGTAAGAATGTTTCCTCTGATTTGGGTATATGATAAAGGCATCATTAAATTGCTGGAAAATATTTATTTCCAGACTAACAATTATAGAAAATAAGTAGCTTTATTCCTTAATTCAAGAAATATACAGAAAAATCTCATGCTAGGTATAAGGATTTGTCTTTATAAAATAGTATATATTGGAAGTGGTTATGTTCAAAGGAAGAAGAGTGATTGTATATACTGAACAAAGAAGAAAGAGAGGGGTATTGTATAAAAACTGCTTCTGAAGAAATCTAGGATTGCGAAATCAAGGAAGTGAGATGGTATTCCATGCTGTGTTAATGGTTTCTCTTGCCGAAGCTGAGTATAATGATGTTATCATATACTTCATTTTCTTATAGACTATCTAAAGCTAAAGGGTATTTTGTTTAGTGTAGAAAAATGGCTGGAAGGAGCCAACGTTTCTTGCTGCTGTTGTTTAATGTGTAGCTCTGTGCAAACATTATACTGGATGCAGAGTTCTTTTTCCAGTATCGAATCTCTTTAAAGCTTGTGTGTGTGTGTCCCATATTCCTTTCAGTCACTGAACTAAGGAGAAGAGTTAGAGGCTAAAGCTTTTATTTTAGGTGAGCAGTTTGTGACACCCACATCACATTCCAAAGACTTAGTTTTATACATGCTCTGAAAAAAGCTACTGCTGACTACTCAGAGAGCTATGTGTTTCTGAAGCTCAGATATATCTTCTGTCATATTGGGAAACAGGAAGATGAGACACTTTCATTGATCAGCTCTACACCTTGTGTTCTGTGAGATACCTATAATTGTACAGAAAAGTGGTGGCAGAGATAGATATAACATCTTGGTTTTCACTGTACTCTTCAGCTAAATTAATTGTATTTTTTCTTCCTATACACAACTAAGTTCTTCACTTGCAAAAATTTGTTCCTAATTTACAAATTTTTTTATCAAAACACAGTTTGTCAAAATATTAAATGCAGATGAAGTGAATTTGTACTAGAAATTAAAGATCTGAAACTTTTCTTTCATTCTGTGCACCTAGTCTCTTAACAGCCTCCTTGAAGGCAAGGCCCCAGCCCCATTGCAAAGGCTTCATCCAGCAGAGGCTTCATCTACCCTGTTTGACTCCCGTAGCCTTAGGAACCAGACTTTGATGTAGACTGTGAACCATAGTGACTATTTCAGTTCTGGCTTTTCCTAACTTTAAAGTGTGGAACTTGCTAATCCCATCAATGTAAAAATGTAGTTAATACGAAATTTCCTTTCTGACTGCAATTTTTGTATTTTGCGAAGTTCTTTATTCTTTCATTCTTCACAGATCATTCATGTAGGATGTTGGTTTATTTAGACTGACAGTGTAATCATCTACTAAATGATCTAAATTACTTAAGGGAAGAGAGATGCCATATTCCATGGCATAGGCATTAGAAGGTAACGAAGACATGCACCTTGCCAGTAGATTGTGTTAAACAGCAAAGGGATTTTGAAGAAAAATAGGTTTATTTACAGGTTACACAACAGAGTTGTCTTCATTAGTTTGCCTAAGAGCTCTAATGATTATAACCTCCCATTCTGTAGCTGTTTGTATCTTCACTTGTTCTTCTCCTTTTTACCTTTCTTAACACTTCTTCTAGATAGTTTCTGTCTGTCAGTGCCTGTAGTTTTCTTCTATTTCTTTCTTCCATTCCTCGTCTTGTTGCCTTTGACTTGGGATGTTTCTCTCCCATATTCCTCTACTCTCTGATGTCTGTCAGGATAAAAGTACAGCTGAAAGCTTTCTGTACTTGTTAATGTGGCAACCAGGAGATAAAATGAGAGGACTGTCTTGCACACCCTCTGTATCTTAGGTTGGAATTAGTGTGGAGTAACTAGGTTGGAATCAGCTTCCTTCTTTGCTCTGTTTTTAACAGTATCAGCCCAGTCAAATTGGTATGTAGAGTCTGTTAAGGATGAAATGCACTAAGTGTAGATAGGCTTTGGCAGAACCAAAATTTTGACTTACTGTAATGAACAAGTTCTGCTTGGGTAAATGTGAACTTGCAGCAAAGGACATCAGTGAATTGTTATCAAGATGCTCCAAATGACAGATATGCTAGTGTTCCTTAATTAAATATTCAAAACACATTTTCCCTTGTCTTTCTCTTGGAAATGTTTGAACAGTTTTATTAGAAATGTTTTTGCAGAAGTCCATTTCAGACATAGAATTCAACATAAAATATTTCAGAGTGAATATTTTAATTTTCAAAATGTTTAAAAGGAAAACTGTGCCGTAAGATGAGAGACTTAGTTAACCTGAACCATAGCAATAGTTAGAGTGGAGGTCATACTTGTAGCTGATTTCTCATTTTTTCTCCTTCTCATGGCATACCTGTTTTTGCCACAGTACATCAAAAGTTACAGCAATGTTTAGCCTATTCATTTCACTTAGGATCATTTTCCTTAGTAATTTAGTAACAAGTAGTTTTCATTTTAAGTAATATCCTGAAGCTCTAGCATTAGCAAGTTTCCATCATATTAAAGAAAATCAGGAAATTATTTTTAATAGCTATAGTCTGATAGATGTATCTTATACTTGAGAGATGTGCCTTAAGAAATAAAAGCTGATTGAAATGGTGCCACAGATGGATATTTTGAAAACAGAAAAGAAAATCAATAATAGATTAGGCTTGATTAGATGTTGACATTTAGAACTGCACATAGAGAATGTTAAAATTTACTGACAACAGACAGTCTTCTGCCTGATTTGCATTTCTACCTCCATTCTTGTTTCAGATGTATCATGATACATACGTTGTAAAGGTTAATGAAGAGATGATGATAAAATTACCATATAGCTCATCTGATTGTTCACGCTCTAGCCTGGAGGGCTGAATGTTTTCTAAACTAGTTTGTCTTCTGTGAAACCTAATTCTATTTATTTATTTATTGTTATATGAAATTCTAAATTGCTTGAATGTTTAGGTTAGTCTAAAATAATTTATGAAGTGATTTTCCTTTCTACCTTGCTCCATACACTTGTTTGTAGGAACAAATTTCTTTTGTACTCTACTTGAAGAGTATTTTGTTTTAAAACCCATTTTTGCAGTTTGAGAAGATCTCTTCTATGACAGCAGAGTACATCCTCAGAATATCTGCAGATGATGTAAAACTGGGAGGAGAAGCTGTTAGGCCAGGGGGGCATGCTGCTACCCAGAGGGACCTTCACAGGCTGGAGAGATGGGCTGCCAGGAACCTCATGAAGTTTAGCAGGGAGAAATGCAAAGTCCTGCACCTGGGGAATACAGTCCCAGCTACCCAGATGGAAAGCAGCTCTGCAGAAAAGGATCTGGAAGTCCTGGTGTACATCACATTGAACACAAGCAAGCAGCGTGCCTTTTCTGCAAAGGCAGCTGACAGTGTCCTGGGCTTCATTAGGCAAAGTACTGCCAGCAGGTGGCAGGAGGTGACGCTTCCCACCTCCTCAGCACTGGTGAGGCCACTACTGGAGCTCTGGGTCCAGTTTTGGGCCCCACAGAGTAAGGGAAACGTGGAGCTACTGGAGGGAGTCCAGCAAAGGGACACAAAGATGGTGAAGGGACTAGAGCACCTCTCCTGTGAGGAGAGGCTGGGAGAGCTGGAACTGCTCAACCTGGAGAAGAGGAGGCTCAATTGGAGTCTTGTCAGTGTGCATAAAAACCTGAAGGGAGGGTGCAAAGAGGACAGAGCCTGACTCTTTTCAGCGATGCCCAGTGCATTGGTGAAAATGAAGCTGTGAATAATCAGTCTTCTCCTAGTTATTTCTGGACTACAGTGCATTTTGTAGGATCAGTTCAAGAGGGGTCAGTTTGGACCTAATTGTACTAGGCACTATTAAAGCATACAGATTCAAAAAAAGCAAGCTTGTGTGTCAATGAAAGGCACTGTGTCTTTCTTAAAGGGAAGTATAGGAAAGGACAGCCAGACCATTTGGGTATCAGAGCAGAAAACCAAGACCAAAACTAGGGAGATGATAATCACATAATGAATTTATGTTCTATATATTCATCTTATTGCTGTCAGGCAATACCCCCAGAAAAAGAGCAAAAGCTTCTAGGTCAACTGTGACTGAAGAATGCATCATAAGGCACAAAAGAAGGAATAGGAATTTTATAATGTCCAGTGTCCTGTAATGATTCCCATCCAAAGTTGGTGACAAAAATTAAATATACGTACAAGTAGGCTTTAATAAATTTAAACTTCCAAATATTGTGAGACAAAGGTAGAACTGTAGCCCAAAATAGATTTCTTTTTATATATTTGTTTTTGCAAAATGTGGTAATGTTTTCAAACTTTTCCATCTAGCTAAAGATGAAGAAACAAGCAAAACAATTTTCTCAGGTAATAGCCCACTGCAGATGCTGGTTTTTGAGAAAATCAAAAAGTATTAACATCCCATGGCTTGGGTTTTGATTGTAGTAATATAGATTCTGGTCCTTTTCTTTGGTTTCTGTCCTTAGCTGTTGGTATTATTTCTGTGTTATTTGGATAAAAGGGGTATGTGTTGTTTTGTCTAATCTATTTCATAAACCTGAAGGACTAATAAAAAGTTGTTTGGGGAACCTTGTTGAGATGTGGCCCAAATATCTTCTCTACTTGCATGCATAGCTTGGAACAAGAATTGTCAATATGTTCCATAAGCAAACAATTTACATTAGTCTATCAGCTTCTGGTGAATTTAATAACCATGTACGTCAGTGTTGACAGAATCAGATTATTTCATTTATGTAAGGGACTCATGCTATGAAGTTCCTGGATAACCTGAAATTCCAGGAGTAGGAATGAAAGAAAAAATCCCCAAATAGTGAAATATTTTCCCAGCAGAAAGAAAGGGAAAAAAAAAAGAGGGGGGGGATGGGGATGGAAAAAGCATACTCTGTCCATTTGCAAATGAGAATGGTCGAAGTGAGTCATCTGGAACTGCATTCAGTCAATGTAAATAACATTAAGGTTACACTGTAGTTCAAAGGTGCAATGTTTGGTTTATATAAAAGGGATAAAAGAAGATGGTGGAACTGGATTTGCTGTATCACATAGCTCAGATATAAGTACCAGACATTTACCAGACAGTGCTGGTGTTATGGGATGTGAATGGTACCAATATCAAAGTGTATCAAAGCAATATCAAAGGCTAGAAATGGAAGAGAAAGATGGAAAAGCAGAATTGTCTGTACTGGGTTAGTGCAGTTAAGTGGGAGTATGTTAGTTTTTTTCTCTTCCCCTTTCCATTTTAGGAATTCTGTTTTGTCTTTGAAACGTTACAAATTGGTTGAAATTAATACTGAAGTTGGGTGAAGAGTTCTGATATGCTGTGTATTGAGAAACCTCTTTGCAGGTGACAAGTTTGTGTGTCTTGCTCGTCTTCTCAGAGTAAGACCAATTGCTACCACCTGAGCAGAAGAGAATTTCCTACCTTTTCAGGTCAGATGAGACTGCCAATTTGTGGTTGGAGACTTTTTACTTCACTGTAGCATGTAATATACTTTAAAAGACTTTATCAAAAAAAAAAAACAAAAAAAAAAAAAAACCAACCAAACAAACAAAAAAACCTGGCTATTGGCAGGTTCTTCATAACCACTGTTAGTTAAGGGTCTTTTTAGTAAAGGGTTGTAAGCTGTATTTTTTTATGATGTATTTCAAAAAGGAAAACGTTGGTCAGTTGTTATTCAGGCCATGCAAGGAGAGATTGAATAACTGTTCTTTTTTTTTTTTTCTTTCACTAATGTATTTTAACTTTTAGCTGTTATCACAAATGCTGGACTCTCTGACTGAAGAGATTCCTTTTTTTCTGATATCCAGCGCTCTCATGTCCAAATGAGATGTGATTACATGAAATTCAGTGAATACATTGTCCAAATGACCTTCTTTGAGCTGCTAGGTACTAGCTCAGGTTGACCTCACAATTTGCTTTCAATGCTTGGGTTACAGGGCATATGGAACATGTTTAAATGTTTCTGATCTGGTTAAAACTAAGAGAAAACTCTGGAAAAGGTTTAAGATAAAATCTTGATAGGAAATGGTTTATGGATAAAGTAAGACTTGTTGATGAGCTTCTTGGAGGTAGTGTTCCTCGAGTAGAGGTAAACGTATTTATGCAGCTGTAAGGAATATAGGGGTGATTTTCATTGTAGTAAAGTGATATACCATATGATTAAAGCTCCTAAAGTAGCAGCGGGCTGTCCTTTTTCAAATAATGAGATGGAGCAGTGCATTTTTGATAAGAGCGCGGAAAAGAAAATATGAAGGTGGAAGGGATTAAAAATCACATTTTTCTGACTCTCTCTAACATGAATATTTCAACTTACAAAATTTTGTGTTTAGTTTGGAACAAAAAAAAATCATAACTTTAATAATATGTCATCTGTAGGTATAAGCATATAGGTTTGTAGAATCAAGCAAGTTCAAGCTCTTTTTAAAAGAATGTTCAAAGGAGGAGAAAAAAAAAAAAAAGCTTTTATTCCAGTATAGGGTGGGGAAGAAATGTCATGAACTTGAGTCCATTGATTCCATTTTTATTGCTCAAAACTGCTACAGTTCATAAAATTCAGTTTTACAGGCTATTAGTCCATAATGTGGGTTATGTCCTTTGGAGACTTATGTTAAAGATAAATGCAGTAGTTCAGGAAGATCTATACTGTAGTTCTGTGAAGAGGGTTCAAGAATTATTTAAGTACTTGTTACTGTGTTCCAAAAGGAAATGGGGCGAGAGGGGAGAAATTGTCATCAGCCTTGAAAGTAGGAAAGGGAATCAGCAATGGAAGAGTCAGTTTATCATTCAGCAAATGGCTTCATTTCCTTGGAGGTGGGGAAAAAAAAATGCTGTAACATTACTGGCATTGAAAGTTTATTTTTTTTAATTGTTCTTGACAGAGAAAATAGTATTTGCATTAGTGATACGTGCTCAGAATGTTTACACTCAGCATGGAGTGGCTCTGTTGACTGTAACTGGAACACAGGGTTGGAAAGGAGGTCTGTTATCACAAGCAAATGCCTCATATCATTCTGTATAAAGAATTGATTAGTTTTCATCTTAAATCTAGTTAGTTGATCTTCCTTCTTTTCCCCCATTGGAGGGTTGTTCAGTACTTCACTACTCCGATATTAGCGTGTATCTATAAACCGTATTTGCTAGTAGTCAGTGCTTAATCATTTATTCTTGTGCCAGCACTGTTAACAGTTATTGTTACTTTTGCCTATTCTCTTTCCCTTTTCAACACATTCATTCCTGAACAAGGTGCCCAGAACTCTGTGTGGCTTTGTGGGCATGATTTTACTAGTATTTTGTTCAGTAGTAGTATTTACCTGGCACTTCCTGTGATAAAATTTGTCTCTTTTTTTTCTATGCTATTTGATTGGGCCTTGCTTGTCTTGTCACCAGCTGATATGTCTGCCACTAAGCTCTCAATTCATTAAAAAAATAATAGTATTTTTAGCTCACTTTGGATTGCCTTACTATTTGTGTTTAATGTCGTCCCTTTTTTATTATGCCAGATACAAGGAATAATTCCTTCTGTCCCCATAGCTTTCCACATAGTGTTCCAGCCTTCAGTTGCATTGACGCAACAGTCTCTACTTTTCCATGAAAGTTTCATTAGAACAAACCTACTTTGGCCAAGGACATTACTAAAATGTTAAATAAGATTGGTCTCATGACTAATCTTTGAGGAATTGCACAGTTAAATACTATCTGTCTCAAATCATGCCTTTTATGTACCTCCTTACCTCTTTTGCTCTCTGTTTAACACAGCTAAAAACGCTTTTACAGCTTGTTTCGGTTTCCTAACTCAGATTTATTTCTGACATTTATGCAACAAAATGCACATAAGTTAGAACGTTCACTACTAAAATGGTGTTGCCACACAAATAGTAATTTAATAATAACTTAGCTATAAAAACACAAATCATATTTCATAATTTTTGTAGTTTCAAAACACTTTTTGGTTTGCATAATTCTGAAATAAGCCTGAAAATATTACTGCATTCTCAAAGTCAAATTGAATGAAATTATACTCAAATTCAGCTGTAATTTTACCTTAATGCATTATAATTCAGATGTCAGCTTTTTCTTCCATAATTTGATTCCTCTTGGCTATTAGGATTGCTCAGTACTTACTCTGTTTTATTGCACTTAGATGAAATAAATTAAGCTGTATAGCAATATAAAAGATAATATTCATTGTTATAAATTTGGCATTTACATGAATGTAACATCTTAAATTCCCCCTTCATCTGTTTTAAATTAAGTATGAGATTTAAATCACTTATCCTGATTGAGAGCAAGCACGGGAAATGAAGGGACTGGACAATCAAAAAAGTAAACTGAGATTCTGATCAAGGCATTCATTATTGTTGGTGGGAAACAACGTTAAGCAATAATTGATTGCATTCATGTAGACAGAAGAGAAACCTGCCATGAGATAGTATAATATTCATAGTCTGAGAATGATTTTGAACAGGTAGTAAACTGAGAGCAATAAGTACAGCGGTTTTGAACTGCTCAGATACCATGCTAGCTAGCTCTTATAAGAAAAGGCCTTAGATAGATGCGTGTTTATGAAATATAGTACTCAATTTTACATATTACATCCCTTTATCTTTCTTTTTTTTTTAACTAGTGTTCGAAGTGTATGCTTAATTTTCATGCTAATGTATTTCATTTGAACACTGATTCTCTCCATCTCATTCCTTATTTAATGCTGGTTATAATCTCATCCTTTTTTATAGGTAGAGAAATAAAAATACATGTAGGTAAATAACAAAATATTTTTGGCCTGACACTGTTCTTAGATTCAACTGCCTTCAATTATCCTGTGTTAACTCTACTGATGATACTATGTTTATTCCAGAATTACTCTATCATTACTAAACGTGAAACCTTGTTTCTTGTAGACAGGCTTTTATCATGCAGTCTGAAATGAAAAGGGAAAGACAGCTTCAGTTGTCTTAGTTTTAATATGTCCTGTAAATTGCCATATTTTGAAAGATTGTGATTTGAATTTTAGACAAATCCGTTATGGATGATGTATTTAGGATTTTAGATACAATTCTGATGACAAGTTGCCTTAATGAAAGCAAATATGTGCAAAACTTGTTAGCTGCCTCCCCATTCGAACTTTTACATCACTCCTGATGTGCAAAGAATAATAAACATGTTTCCTTTTAACAGAGTCAATGTTTATGATCTTTCTGCACAGCCCAGATATCCATTAACACTTTTCAATGCATTGGAGACTGTGTCACACTCTCCAATCCACATTTTCCTACAACCCCAGTTCTGTTGTGAATTACCTTTTATGCTATTCAACATAATTCATTTTTCCTTCCCACCAAGTCTTCCTGTAGAAACATTTGTCTTTAGGCTAGCCATTTCTCCCTCAGATTCCTCTATATATCTTTGGGCCCTCTTAAGTCCATTGTATGTTCTTTTAGCCCCATCAATTCACATTATGCTCCTGCAAAGTTCATTGTCTGGCTTCTGTTGTCCACCCTGTCCACCCACTCAATCCAATCTCATTCTCTGTGGGTGTCATCAGTCTGTTGGTCCTTAACCACCTTCATCAAACTTCTGTTCCCACAATATTCGTCTTTCATTGGGTCTTCTCTTAACTGTCAAATCCACTCACTGTGCCTTTGCGTAAAAATATCTGTCCTTCACAAACTGACCTTCAGTCATTAGGGTTTGTTGCTCTGGATGGCTCCTGGCCTTTCCACTAATTTTCTGGCTTACCCCTGTACTTGTTCCTCCTTGCTAGTTTAGTGTTTGTGTCTTCTGCAGATAATACCATATTCCATTTCCTCAGCTTTTACCTCCAAACCCTTTGTAGTCCCAACTAGACTCTGGCTGACTGTGAAGGTAGAGATGCTACCCTTTAAGATCAGGGACCTTTTGTAGGCAAGGCAGAGCCATTGAATCATCTGCTCTGTAAGACTTCCATGACACCTAAAAAGGTGTGGTAAATCCAGGGGTAGGTGGCAGGGTCACACTAGTTGATTCATTTCCCATCTCTCTTTTTTTTTGTGACTTTTAAGCAAGTATGTAGCCATGCTATACTGTGTTTCTGTTCTAGAAAACTAGAATAGTAATACATGCAGTTTTGGAAGGTTTCATTCATACTACTTGCTATGCTACATACTGCTTGCTACATACAACATGCTATGTTGATCTTTCATGTAAGTCACTCTGCAGTACAGTTTTCTCTGTGCTTTAATTATGTCTGGTAAAATCTTCAATCAAAGGTTGATTGAAAAACAAAACATTTATGTGGAACTGCATATGTTAGGACCTTAAACAAGGGGTCAGTGTAAGCTAAAGTACATTCTCCATATGCTTTTCAAAGTATTTACATATAAAAAACTTTATTGGAAAGAAGTGCAGGGGCAATAGTAGTTTTTCAGGCTTTGTCTTTGTTATGTTGGTAAAAAGTGTATTATGCTAGTTCATAGATATAATGGATGGCCCTCCAAGATAAGGTTGAGGTAATATAGTACTCAGGAGCATAGAAAAAAATTTAAATTATTCCCTATTTTTCCTTTAAGAGTAACACATCACCACAGTCATGGTGCTGTTTGCATCCCTCTCTTATTTTCTGTGCTCAAACTTTTCAGACAGAATGGCAAAAGAGAAGAAAAGAAGTTTCCAAGAGAAATGATATAAAGCAGGTTTTAATTCAAACATTGAGTTTGTGATAATCATTCAAATATAAGAGTTCCCATATTTATTTATATATTAACATATTCCCATATATTCCCATATATGTGAAGTTACAGTGTGGATGTAGTATTATATAGTCTATGTTTTGCATTGCCTTCAGAGTCCCTTGGCAGCACTCGAGCAATCTGCAATGACATTCCCCTTGCATCCTTGGGTTATCTAACAGGCACTTATGTCTCGAGCAGCCCTGGGAAGCAGTGCTTTGAACTAAGCCGGTTGAAGAGCACTACTGCATTTCCAGCAGCAACGATGCAGCACTGTACCTGCCAAATTGTTGTGCCCCAGATGTGTTCATTTCAGGTCAGTGGAAGTCTCACAAATTCCCTCCATGTTCATGTGTGTTACACATGGCTACCCCTTGTTACAAAACAGACTATTTTCAGCCTTAGCAGAAGTGACTGTTTTACATTGCACTGTTTTAGCGGTCAGTTTGTTTGCTTTTATTATTTTCATGAAAGTATTATACTGTTAGGTTATAACACTCTTTTTCTGCTGCTCAGTTTTAAAGAGCCACAGACTAGGAAAAGATGAATTAAAAAATGTTCCCTGTATCATATTCAAATCACCTCTTGCACTGTAGAAAATTCAAAGGAATTCCTGAAGTAAGATAGAAAAGCAGAGTCTTTTTACTTTCTATTCTTGATGTGAAATCAGAAAAGAGTTTACTTTCTCCCATTTCATTACCAGATAGTCACCAAAGGGGAAGGAAAGAAAAAGGGGGTTGAGGGGGAAGAGACTGTAACTATATACTGATGAATATGAGACTACTTATTCAACAGGAGAGGCATACCAACTTAGTACATGAACGCATTCTCAGATCTATTTTATGCTCTTCAGTTATCTTTGGAATCTTAATCTGTATGTATGTGCTTTAAAAGTATATCACTCAAAGCTTGAAGTCTGTATGTGGTAGAGATGAGCACTTCCATGCCATCCAATCTTTTAAAGCAATTTGATTTTTGGTTAGATAGTCAAAACTTATTTACTGTCAAGTAAATGACAGGATGCTGTATATTTATTTGTTGATAACGTTAAAAGTATTGCAAACCTGATTATTTTG
The DNA here is from genome assembly GCF_963932015.1 of Anas acuta. Classification (NCBI taxonomy): domain Eukaryota; kingdom Metazoa; phylum Chordata; class Aves; order Anseriformes; family Anatidae; genus Anas; species Anas acuta. The sequence goes on along the minus strand of NC_088979.1, from coordinate 110,440,947 downwards.
TAAAAACAATTGAGCCTTCATGCTGATGTTCCACTGTAAGTAACAGACCAAGAATTTCAAAGCTACCAATTATTAGCATGTACTTTAGTTTGACAGCCTGACCTAGCACCTGGAAAATGTTCATGCTGTGAAAGCTTGGTGCTTGACACCATAAATTATAAATGAAGAGCTGGTGGAAAAAGTGACAGACTGACTCCGAGAAAGAGAGAATTACAAAGCTGAAAAACATTAAACTGACTGGCTGTGCGGATATTTAATCAAAGGAGATAGAAAGCATTTTATCATCATGAATATAAACCTGGGATATCTCTGGGAGTATTTGTCATGATTGGAACAACTCTTCTTTCTAATAAGTTTTATTTACTTTGGTATATTTTGAGAGGCTGCATTAAAAAAATAAATAAATAAAAATATATAGTCAAATGTTAACCTCATGATTTCCAAGTTGCCTTTGAGTTCTTTCTGGAAGGTTTTTTTTTCACAGTTCTAGACTGCTAGAGTCTTTTCTGTATGTCTTGTACAACGCAGCCATAAAGCCAACTATAGTAAACCTTTCACTTCCAAAGTGTGTAACTTACTAAGGAAATGAGATGCCACTTCAGAATTCAAGGAGGCAAATTGGTCATTTTACTTGAGAGCACTGACACCTTTGAAAGTCTTGACTGGTTCTGCTGTGATATATGCCCACAGCTTTTGGCTCTACTGATGACTTGCCTTAACCGCTACCAGCTAAAACTGTTACTAACCACATCACCTTTAACAAGCTGAAAAAAAATACAAATGTGGGCTTGATAGCCCTCCCCAGTCCTTTGTATTTCTCTTGTTTTCTCAGGTCATTAGGGAGGTCAGGGAGCACGTCCTTGTACTTGAGTATGAATACTAACTTCATCAGGCTTATAGCATTGCCATGGATCTGCAGTGGATTATGTTAATATCTTGTCACTTCTGGAGGCTCATTTATATGATTTGTTGTTAAAACCTAGGTGGTAGTTCAACCTACATCAATGAAACATATGGGGATTAAACTCCTTATGGGTGGATATGCTTTTTCACCCTCTGTGCCACTTCATGGAGACATTGTTAGTTTGCAAGAGCAGGCCAGTCACGTACTGAAACAAATAGCTGGATATACAGAATCACAGAATTTCTAGGTTGGAAGAGATCTCCAAGATCATCTAGTCAAACCTCTGACCTAACACTAACAAGTCCTCCACTAAACCATATCCCTAAGCTCTACATCTAAACGTCTTTTAAAGACCTCCAGGGATGGTGACTCCACCACTTCCCTGGGCAGCCCATTCCAGTGCCTAATGACCCTTTCTGTAAATAAGTTCTTCCTAATATCCAATCTAAAACTCCCCTGGCACAACTTTAGCCTATTCCCCCTCATCCTGTCACCAGGCACATGGGAGAATAGACCAACCCCCACCTCACTACAACCTCCTTTAAGGTACCCATAGAGTGCAATAAGGTCGCCCCTGAGCCTCCTCTTCTCCAGGCTGAACAATCCCAGCTCCCTCAGCCGCTCCTCATAGGACTTGTTCTCCAGACCCCTCACCAGCTTCATTGCCCTTCTTGGGACTCGCTTGAGCACCTCGATGTCCTTCTTGTAGCAAGGGGCCCAAAACTGAACACAGTACTTGAGGTGCAGCTTCACCAGAGTCAAAAAGGCTGGAGATGCTGGGGTTTGAACCCAGGGCCTCTTACATGCAAAGCAAGCGCTCTCCCACTGAGCTACATCCCCTGGCCAGCACCCCTAATAGATCTGCCATTTATGAGCTCTATGAGCCCTCTGCTTTCTGTATCATAGCTTTTCTGTCTGCAAAATAGGCATGACTCCTATCTCATTCTGTGACATAAAAATACTGACTGAATGTAGGCAAGCTCTTATTTAACAGCCTAGAGTTAAGTTATGCTGAACTACAGAAGTAGTAGAAGACAGAGGGTGATAAAGACCCATCAGCTTCAGAGGGTAGGTCTGTGCCACCACTCATCCTCCTGAGGCCAGTTCTGCATCTTGTGGCCACAGAAATGCCTGCCTGCTGGTCTCATTGCTCTTCTTCCTGCATTTGATTTGCTTGTAGGTCACACTTCAGACTCCTGGTTCCTGCTTTCATCTGTGACTGAAGCAGCATGCTCTGAAGCTGCAGCAATATGCACCCTCAAGCACCCTGCCACAAAGCCCAGAGTGGTCCCTTATTTCAGTTCCTCTGTTAGAGATGCTCAAACAGTTCTTCATGGAGCCATGCTGTGAGTCAAGCATGAGCTCTCTTTAGTTGCCTTAGCCTTTGTACCTCTCCTAACATCTTCCTGTTTTATTCCTCAGAGGGACCAAACAGCTTATTTTTGGTCATGGTTATTAAGTAACTACTTGAGTAAGCAGTGCCCATCTATCTTCCCGTTCCCCATCTGTCACTATGAGCTGTTCTCTTCCAAACTTCTTCCTTTAAAAGGAAAAGTTCTGTAATGGTTTTGGTTCTCACTCCACTTGAAAAGAAACAGGTCACCCGTTTGAAGGTATCTCTGTGTCAATTTCTCTGATTTTGCATGGGACAAAGGGAACAAACCCTTAACTATACAATTTTATGCTTCATTAATAGAGGGGCTAGTCTTTGGATCAGTGCAGTGGGAGAAAGAATGGGTGAATAATATAATAACAATATCATAATAATTCTAATAATGTTTCTAATAAGGTGGGTTTGATTATCTCCATCAACTCCCATGTGAAGTTTCTGTACCACTTGAACAGAGGAAATCCCAAGAAATGTAGAGTATAAGAACAATAGCTACAGAAGCATTAACTTCATAACTAGTCTGACTGACAGTTCTGTGTAAGTTTTGGTATATTTTTCTGAAAAATTTTGTGTGTTCTTTTCACTTATGGATTGATGTCATGTAACCTTTTTGTTTGTTTTATCACCACTTGAAAAAAAAAATATTAGTATAGTAAAATAAATAAAAGCAATTTTCATAAAAGCAAATGCATGGAAGAATGCAGAACAAAAAAAGGTTAACAGTAAATTGGAGAGTATTAAATCTAGCATCATGACTTCACCACCCAAGTCACAGTCCAGTAGGATTGGCTTCAACACGCGAGTCATTTGTACTTTACCAGTGAAAGGAAAGAGAAATCCATTTGTCTGAATTTCACTTGTTTCTAATTTCCCTAATGAAGATACAGTCAGGTTAATAAACATAGCTGACAAAACTGTCAGGTGTTCATGTTCATTTAGAAAAATCTGCCCAGTAATCTACTGTTGACATGAACATGATGCTGAACTGAATATCAATTAGCTTTTTCAAGTCAGAATGAAAATTATTACGTAGGACAGCTAGACTCTTATCATAATTTTGTGACTCCTGTTTTTATTAGGGTTAGCTCCTGACTTTGCATCTCCCACATGAAAAGAAAAGCTTAGAAAAATAATATAGATATATGACATAATACCATCTCCAGTGTTATTTTCTGGACCTGTGACCTGCATTAATTTATCTCACATCAGTTTGCCATGAATCCCTGCTGAAAAGAAATGCCTTAGAAATGAAAGCTGAGTCAATGCTTAAGATCACACTGTTTTCCTGGTATCTGAAAAGTCTTTCTTCCCATCTTATACCTTGTGCAGAGTCCAGTAAAGTACAACAGTCTGCTTTTACCGGCCAGGACTTGCTCTTCAATTCTGTGTTTGCTGCCTGTCCTGCGGGGCTGACAGTGCAGCACTCAGCCCCTACTGATGCGTTACAAATATAGGAATTAGTCCCTTCTGGCTGGTCTGTGGACTTGAGAACCTCCTTCTGTCTTATTCCCCTGTTCAGCTGTGCAGTGTTCAACTAAATCACTTTGAAATCACTTTGACGCTGTGCTCCTGGGAAAAAATCTCTATTATAGGCTAGGAGAGAGAGGATATTACCTATTCTGTCTCTATTTCACAGTTACCTGAGGAAAAGTTGGGGGTTCATCTTTTTCTGAAGTAAACTAATTTTTTTCTAAATGTGAATATGCTTTCTCTTTACCTCAATAATTTTATTTTTTTTCTTGTGCTTGTGGATAAGACTCATGTCGGAGAAGTAAGAGTGTGTGTTAGACCTCAGAACAGATGTTTACAATTGTCTTAGGGCAAAACAACTTGTGAAACAGTAAAATAACGTAGTTAAGATTTAGCTGTGTAAAATATGGGTTTGTAACTGTTATCCCCCCAAAAAATCCAGTGTAGAAATTGTCATGTATTTGAGCACAATAGCTACATTTTCTACATGCTTTGGTGCCACTGAATGTGTCAGGATGATGCCCGTGGCTCCACACTGTATTCATGAAATGAAATGTGGCACCCATGTTACTGGGGAAGCCTGTATCTTCTGAATGATGTTGTGTGTCCATGGCTGATAAATTGTTTAATTGCTCCTATTTATTTGGTATGTCTGTATTATTAACAGCAATTGAAGTTGTGTGATATTGAAAAAGAAAGTCAATGTGGAATATCCATTTAATCATTTCTGTCCCTCATAAGTTGCTTTAGAGGGACTTGTACCATTGGAGCAGTCCTATACACATGTGCAGAAAAAACACTAAAACATGGATTGTTGTGGCAGTGTGGAGGTGATGCAATCTGTAGTTAAGTTCCACAGCAAGGAGTTCCTGCTGTAGGCCATCACACAGAGGAGCTCTGAGTGCTGCTGCAAAACAGGACTAAAGGTCATTTCTCTTGCCTCCATTCTCCTGATTATTCCTTTTTTTTTTCTTTTCTTTTTTTTTTTTTTTTTACGTCAGAGAAATAAATCTCACAAGATGTTTCATACAGAAAGCTGCTACAAAGCTTTCATACCTTTCCTTGTCTCAAATAATTTTAAATGCTAATACCTGGTCAAATAGTCTCTATTTTAGTTGTACTGAGACTACTTCAGATGTGAACTCTGCCTGGTTTACGATAATTGTAAACTGTATACTAATATTCAGAATTAATCCATTGTTTCCAAATTTTTTTTTGTTTAGTTAAGCACTTGTGCGCTATTCTACAGGACTTTAATGCTATTAAAACAGACTAAAATGGTGATGGAAATAAATAACATAAAAGTTTACCATTGTTTGGGTGTAAGTATTCTCATAGCTTTAAAATAAGGCCATCTGTCTTTGTTCTTTATCTTACAAATATTAAACTCCAACTTTATAAAACTTATTTTAATTTGTTCAGCATTTCAAATATTTACTGATCCCAAAATTAAAAAAAAAAAAAAAGTATCAATCATATCTTGTCTACTTAAAATGATATAGGCATGTTCAGTGGGCTGCATACAGGTTATAAATTACAAATGATAATAATTGCTCATCAGAGCATTTTAATAAGTATTTGAAGTACGTTGAAGAATTGTTTCTCACAATAAAGTGACATTAGGAAGGAAGTAAAAATGCTATTGTTAAACTAAGAAATGATGGTGTTAAGTCCGTGGCTTATAGCCACAGCCTTGTTACTTTTTAAAAATTTACTGTCCTGCTTTTAGAAAGGCAGATGTTAAAATAATAAAAATAAGCCACAGTAAATGTGACCTATTTTTGTAGACAAAAAGCTGACTGTATGTTCTAATTTTTGTCTTTTTATTCAAATAACACATAAGGACTTCTGTCTATTGTTCCCCAAAGATGAAAGCCAGGGCTTTCTCCAAACAGTAGACTTTTCCAACTACCCATCAGAATTTACGGTGATAATTTCAACAGTAATTTCTAGGTAAAGAAAATATATATGTGAAGTGAACCTTTGCAGTCTTAGTAGACGCTGGTAAAAGATAAAAATGTAAATTCCTTAGTGCTATAGAAATAACAAATGAGTTAGGCCTACCTGTAGAATTTTGAATGTCAAGTTTGCTGGTTTTAGCTCAGATATAACTTTACTTTTGAGATACTGAAACACATTTATTCAGAATCTGAGTATTTTTTCATCCCATTATGGTTGCATGCCTTGTTATTTGGAAATATATGTAAAACTGCATTTTTCTTCATGAAAATATAATTTGTATGTATGTTCATATAGCTCTTCTTTCCAAAGATATAATCATATATTATGCTTATGATTTGTTCTTCTAAACTAAGGTCATGATGCAATCAGAGATCAATTACATGGCATGAATAACAAATAGAAAAATCTACATGTTTGTAAAGGAACTGGCTTATTTCTCTGAATGATGAAAAACTTATAGAGTTGAAAAAATAAGTATTTGGCAAATGAGTTACAAACAGAAAGGAACATATAAGCTTGCAAAAATGATATGCAGTGAGTATAGTAATCAGCTTTGGTCTTAAATATGTTTCATCCACTTAATTGTTCAAATGAAATACCGTGTCATTCCAAGGTTAGTTGCTGCTTCCCTTTCCCTAGCTTCAGGGGGTTGACAGTATATGGAATAATGGTACTGAAGATACAGCGGGAATCAATTGCCTCTGCCTCCATCAGTTCTCTCAGTAGGTACAAGACACTCTTTCATTTTAAAAAATTACATAAATTACATCTCTCAGTGTGGTATCTTCTGATTTTAGGTAGCAAGAATGAAGTAAAGATTTTAGTTTATTTATCTTTCTTATTTATATGGCACAGTTATATAAAAATCTGCAATCCATAATCCAAATTCAACACCATTTTCCACCAAAAAAGCACAGGAAGAGACTGAATACTAAATCAGAGCTTCATCTTGCTTTTTCTATTTAGTACTTAATCCAATGAAGTTATTCTGATGTAACTGAGTGGTCTGCAATGGTTGGCAATGCATACAACAATAGTACAACAAAGGAAAAAGGAAGTCAGAATGAAAGAAAAGCAATGTGAAAAAGGATAAAGCTTTTGGTATGAAAAATGTTGGCTTATATTCTGGCAAGAGATGGAGCAGCCTTCTAGTCTCAGAAGTATGTGCGTGTTTGCACATAAAGGCACGGAGAAGATAATTATTTTGGCTCTGGAGTAGCAGGAGCACTAAGAAAGTGTAGGAAAGCATAAAATAAAAAAGAGAATAAATTTTAATTTCATTAAATATGATCCTGCTGGAAAATAGGTAATAAGGTTTTCTAGGAAAGAAGGTTGAATGAAAAAGGTGGGTAGCAGTGTTTTATGCAAAAGAAATGCTGTTTGTTAGCAAACAGCACAGAGCCACAGGATTTGAAATTACATGTATCCAGGCAATAGTAGGGAACAGTGACATTGAAACAGATAACTGAATCAATATAGAAAACAGGGTAAGTTATTCCTTAAACATCTGTATGGAATAAATGGAAAGAAAAACGGTGCTGTGAGGGAATTAGTTTTTGAAGATGATTACTGGAGACCTCATGTAACTAGGAGTAAAATGCCACCAAGTCAAAGAACAGTTGTCTACCCTAAAAAATATTGCACCCAGTCTAGTAACTTACTGGGCTGGGGAGGTGAGTTTGCCATTAATGAGATGTTGGTATTTATTCATGAAAAATTATTCTGACTTATTTTCATTCATTAGAGTAGAATTCTAATTGTGTGTGTGTGTGCAAGTATGAAAAGGAAAAAGGTCAAAGTCTGGAAATTACTTTTTAAAATTCTTGACTGCAAAATCATTGATACATTAAAACAGCTCAGTCTGCTTTAGAGGTAACATGAAAGCATAAATTAGAAATAAAAACACGTGTAGTAATTAATAGAAAAAGACTACACACATGGAAGTTAATACCCATTAGAAAGTATTAAGTGTAGAAAATTGAAAATTAAACTGAGTGTGTTAGATAAAAGCCCATGTCTCAGAATACTCAGGATAAGGAGAATTTCCTTACTGCATTATGAATAGAGTTATTGTGTAAATAGTATTGAACTATTTTTTGGAAAAGGTGAAGAAAATAAGGTGCTCAGAATAGAGAAATTTAGAAATTAGTAATTTATTCACACAACATGAAAAATAAGGAGTGCTCCCCAGCTGACACAGAAAGTTCTCTTCCAAGAGTCCTGGAAGAATTGGCCAAGGAGATCTCTGGGCTACTGATGGTAACTTTAATGAGTTTGGGGACACAGGGAATTTAAGAGTGCTGGAAGAGCGTAGGTGTTAGAGTACTAGTTTGAACAGAAAAGGGAAGCACCATTAACCAGGAAACTAGATTTTTATAAAAATCAGTGCTGGAGAGGATTTGAGAAGTCATTTAGCTCCCTCTGCCCCAAGGCAACGTCAGTTTATGTAGAAACCAGTGTTTAATGTGTGTTAAAAACCTCCTGTCGTGGAGATTCCCCAACTTCCCAATTAGTCTCAACTATCCCTCTTCTCTACAACTGTAGGGGAAGTAAGGATTTTCCTGTAGTCTAACATAAAACTCTTCTTCCTTATTAACCATTAATAAAGAGAACAGATCATTCTGTTTGGCTTTAAACTGCCTTCGATACACTTGAGGTCTGTGACTGGATAGCCCCTCTAATTTAACCTCCAAGGTGCACGACTCCAGAGTAGTCAGGACTTTCCAGAGCACAGCCTTTCTAGAGATCTCGTTGTTCCTGTTGCTCTCCAGTGTTTTCTTGGCAAGTGATCCTTGTGTTTCTTGAAGGAAGGCACTGAAAACCAGACACAGAACTCCCTTACAAAAGGCTTACAAATGTTGAAGAGAGGGGAAGGATAGCTTTATGTTTTTTACTGGCTCTAATCCTGTTTATTTATCTCAGTCACACAACATTGCTAATACTTTGTTTGCTATGCGATTTGCTATGACCCCCCTATACCTTTTCTGCAGAATTGCTATCTAGACAGGGGCTCCCAGTCCTTTATTACTGCAGCTCCTTAATCTTGCCTAAACCAGATAGCTGTGGCATGCAAAATAATGGAAATGCTGGAAAAGGACTTAGCTGATATATATAGAATGATGTCAGTTCATTTGTTTTATAGAAAACAGGCCTGGTCAAAAACCAAACCATTAAATCATTTTTTTTTTTTCCCAGTTGATTACATGTTAATTGCCAAAGATAACTTGCATATTGCTTATCTCTTCTTTCCTTCTCCCTCAAGCAGACAAACCACAGAGGTAATATGTTTAGATTTTGTAAAGGATGACAAAATACCACGGAGCATTCTGACAGTAGAAAGCTTCTGAAAGTAGAAAGTGGATTTAGCAAATGGGGGTCTAAGAAACCGTGAAGTATTTTTCAGTGACTGGTAAATTGCAGAACTGGAGATGTTCTTTATGCAGCATTCAAAATTCTGACTGGTCAACATCGTTCGTTAGTAACATGGGAATAAAGTCAGCAGCTGACAAAAGAGTAACAGAGTGCTAAGTAAATAAAGAGGATGTGCAGACAGAAACCAGCCTGTATCACTTAGTAAAGGTCAGCCCTTAAAAGTAAAATGTGTTTTAATATAAACAAATGGATCTTTGTATGCTCAAGAAGAAAAATGCAACCTGAATTGAAAAATAATGGTGAAAAGGAGCGATTCAGCAAAGGACAGTGATCTTGATAGATTAGTAGCTGCCTATGAGAGCTGTGCTGCCGTAAAAAATGGGCTGATGTGACTTGGGATATACAAACAGGATATGAAAATTGGGAAGGTTCTTTATCTTAATGAGTATTGTTAGAAGGAATGACTTCAGAATACTTTAGGTGATCCTTGTTTCAAAAAATGAAAAAGGCCATCAAAATTGAAAGAGTGCAGTCACTTCAGAAGAGAGTTGTAACAACTGTCTTGGGGGCTGGAAGTGAGAGACTTGAGAAGCTCAGGGTGTTCATCTTCTAAATGTGAACTGATTACAGATAAGATAAGTAAGTTCTCAGAGCAAAAAAATAGTGCCAGTTTTGTGTGACTCAGGATATCATCAGTCATAACTGCCCTACTGGAAGACAGTGAAACTTTCCATCTGCTATTTGTGCATCTTTTACCCTGCACAGCAGAGAGATCCTACATCCGTGAACCTGGCATTGGCTTGCTGGCCAACCCAGCCAGCAGACAGCTAAGGCAAGCGTGCTGCCAGGGCAAGCAAGTTGTTACAACATACCTAGACAGGGAAAAAAAAAAAAAAAAAAAGTTTTTTTTTTTTTTTTTAAAGTATGCTATCAAGCCCAATATAGAGGTAATGGTGAAATATATTAGTCTATAATGAGTGGAAGGTCAGTCTAGGTGATCTGATAGCCTATTCTGATGTCAGACTATGAGTCCATGAAGTAATTTGGCTGAAATCCTTAATGCTTTTAAAACTCTTAGGTCAGACTGTCTGCAGCTGTGTGAAGAAACGAGAAAAGAAGTGGGTGACGTGAATGTTCGGAAGGCTTTTTCCTTTGTTGTACAGACAAGATTGTGGAGTTCATCTTCAGAGCAGTATTTTGGAATCAGTATTAAAATTCCACGCTGCCAGTCCTCAGAGCTCTGATCATCATAATTTTAAATAAAGCAGTTCCCTCAGGACTGGGCAAAACTTCTAAAAAGATTAATTTCAATTGTAAAGTCTAATAATAGCAATGAAAGACACATCAAAAAAAAATTCATTATGGCATGATGAGTTATAATGGTGTAATATCTGTTAAGGAATATACTGGAAAACAAAGCTGAACACCTAAATTCTATGTATGAACTATGCAGTTAACTAAAACAATAGGTTTATAGTTGGATGTTAAGTCAGGACATTATTGTTGTCCAAGTGACAGCATTCCTGGCTTAGTTACTTAAGGAAAGAAATGCAAGTGCTAAATCTAAGTTGTTTTTATTGAAAAAGATTTTTAAAGGTTCTTCAGTTCATTCTGAATTGGGACATGCATGACTAATGGCAGAACTATGTTCTTTGTTCTTGTTCACTCTGCAAGTTTTACAGTCTGCATCACCTCAAAGATCTGCCTCCTACAGATGAAGGTTAGTGTCAGAAATGTCAATAACATTGCTTAGTTGCAACCAATTTATTTATAGGTGTTTTTTTCATAAATATTAATTTTAGTAGTTCCAGGCATCCGCTTTTCTTATGCTGGCAGCTAATGGCTTGTCCATAATGACCTCTTTGCATGAAGTCTCGTTTAAGAGGAATGGGACATCTTAAGACAGAGAAAGAAGCATAACCAAGTAGGCATGGGGACAAGGGTCAGTAAATATAGCTTCCTGGTTCCATTAACTTTTTGGAGAATGTTCTTATTTTAAACATTGTGTGTAGTGTCTACCGTCTCTTTTCAGCCTCTGTGCATGTGTATTTCCAGTTCCTTAGAAGCTACAAATATTCTACAGCCAGCAAAGAGATGCTCATTCCTGTATGTGAGTCGGACGTATACATGCAAGCATTCCTCTTAGTCTGGATTTTTTTTGGCAGAGTGAATTTTCTGCCAAGGAGCTGTGAGTTGGAAGCTTCTTGGCAGTGCAAATTTGTCTGCCATCAGGTCTGTGCTGCTGGGGATAGACTGTTTCTTAATTACCTCATTTAAAGCTAGCTCGGGTATCTGTCCCACACTGAAGTCTATCGTGTAGATATCTCCAAATCACTGAAGTGTGTGAGGATTTTATTACTTTATCTGTGTCCTCATTTGTATTGCAGCTCCTGTTGATTTCACTGCTTTACAGGGCTTTGTATTTCTTTGTCATAAATGTACTGTTTGCTTGATCTGTCATCATTTGCACATTTTTGACTGGTAATTCTTTTATGTCTTTTGATAGGAATCCTGTTGCAATGGCAGCCTTAATTTTAATGATCTTCATTTCTGACTTTGAAAGTGTTGCTGTTCTAGTTCTGGTTATTTGCTGGTTGGTTGTTTGAATTCTCCAGTTTGAGGTTCTAGCTGATATGGTGGCTATAGGTGAGCATACGTGACCATAAAAGATGCTTAGTAGGTAAAAATATATCAAAAATTGTATTTAGCAAAGTCAGTTATTTGATGGGGATCATTTTGTAAATATATACATGAAATATTAGAACATGGTTCATGTACATTTAAATTTAGTGTACTTTCAGTGATGAATTCACACCACTTTTTATTTTTTTTAATATATAGCTTTGAGCTTTCAGGTAGTACTGGATTAATTCAGGCAAGGAATTAATTAATTCAACCTCCACTGAAGAAATGAATTACTTTTCCTTCCTGTATTTTGGTCCTTGTTCCTTCGAAGTATTAGTTTCGAATACCTCGATATTTATTAAATCACTGCCGTGATACCACAAAAATCATGAAAGCAAAACAGCATATTATACCCTGACACTGCTTACAAGAGTCAATTTCTGCCTGCAGGTCCATAGGTTTTGCAGTAACTTCCTGTGTTTTTTTTTTAATTTATTTAATTATGTATGAAAGAATTAAAATTTCATCATGATATTACTTGATAAATAGCAAAATAGAATCTCAGTTGAGAAGCAAATATATTTATAAATTGCCCATGCTGTCTGGGTTTGCTTGAGAGATAGGGAGGAAGACATGGAGGAAAGAAAACAAACTCCTAATATGAACTGAAATATTCTCAGAAACCAGCTGAGTACTTGGTCTTGGCTATGAAAAGGAGATGTCAAAAACCACTGGCTTAAGTTTTTTGGAGGTGACAGATCCCCAGTACATTGTTGCTTGGAGGGTGATAGAGGAAGCTGATGCTTCAGTAACCAAATTTGAAGATGCTATTCTGACTCTGGAACAAGAGTTTGGTAGCCTGATGTAAACAGCAAATACTACGACAACTATAAATCACAGCTTTGTAAGTAATCGGTAGAAGCAGTGGTCTTAGTGGGGACTGGGATTCAATATTTTGGAAATAAAAGGGTGTGTAAATTAAAAGGTTGAATTTGTCTTTGAGTTATTCACAAAACTTCATAAACTGGTGAAACATTGAAGAAGCAGGGAGTAGAACCCTCCCCTTTGTGGAGTATCCTTTTTAAAATGTCATTTATTTCTTCAGATAAATCATTAAAAATTTAGTTGGTTAATGTTGAGCTTTTTACCTGACTGTAAATTTGCTGATAAGGCTACTTCAATATGAAGTTAAAAGTCAACATACAGCCAAATATAGAACTCTAACTGCTACTAATACGAGAGATGAAGGTGTTAGGCCAAGTTTCATCTAAGAAGCTGGCAAGTCCCAACAGTTTGCATGCTGATGTATCTATTCCATACGGCAAAAAATCATGACCTGACATCTACTCATAATGATGTAAATGCTTTATAGAAACATTATAGATAGCTGTAGAGTTTATTGTCTAAATAATCAATGTGCAGATAAAAGGTGGAAGATAATGTGCAACAGCATAAAACCCCAAAATGTATGTGAAGTGGTATCATGTTCCAGACTAATAGCTTAATTTTTCTCCATCATTTAGCTATCAGAAGGAGAATGGGTATTTGTGGGCTGTAAGGAGGAACTGAGCCTTCAAAACATAGTAACTTGACAATTAAAATCAGCTGCACTATACTATACTTAATTTTATGTTAAATCATAATTTACATTTTTTAAATTAGATTAGAGGGTCAGATTAAACAATTCCATTAGAGGGCAGTAGTACACGTAGGTATGATGTCTCATGTACTACGTATTTAGTTTACAGCCAGCTTCTTTATTGCTATGAGCTGTGTTCTGCATAATTTTTGCATTGTTACTGACAGGAATAGAGATATGATGATAATGTAATTTAACATATTAGAATAGTGCAGAAGTATTTTGTAATATACAATCATGCTCATTCTGTCATATATTAAAAAAAAAAAAAGGCAGAAGATCTGCAAAATAATTATAACAACTTTCAGCATTGTGATACTCCAGCTAAAATACCCACTCCAATGTTTTTCGTCTTTCTGTTCTGTATTATACAACTTGTGCATTGTATAACTTGCATTTATTTCTTGAAAGTTTATGGTGTTTTTTTTTTCAAATGTCTTTCTTTTGAAGATGTTTTTCCTTATTTTCTTGGCTTTAATACCCAACTCCACATGAAGGCTTTCTAGATTTCCAGGCAAAGGATTGCAAAATCATGCTTGCGTATTCAGGCACCATTGAATGATGAGGCATCAGTAATGTGTTGTGATTTGGCAATGCTTTCAGCAAAAGATTTAGTTTTTGTATGAGTGAAATTTTCTGAGACACATGATAATGAAATGTAAACCTCAAAAGCTTAAATGTTTTTATTGTATTGGAATATTCATACTCCAATGTTTTCATTAAAGCTTTAATATTAAAGCTTTAATAGCTTTAAGCAGATGTACCTGGCTGATATGTCCAGTTCATATTGGTTTATACTTTGCTATACTTTATACTTGTATATGTCTAATCAAAACAACACCACAAACATATCATTTCTTTTTCCACTTTCAGTTGTGTTGCTTGATACTACAGCTGCCCTCGGAGAACTAGGATGGAAAACATTTCCTTTAAATGGGGTAAGTCACTCGCTATTTTGGCTTTATTGTCTTGAATTTGGCGTTCCAACAGTACTAAAGTGAATGACTGTTATAACTGAGTGAATATTCTTGTAGTATGGACTCACAGGAAAGATTTTAGTTATTCTCAGGGCTGGAGCAGCCTGTGTTGTAATAACAGGAAGAACAGATGCAAGAATGACATGAATACACATTACTATGCCCTTCTCTGGCTTTTCTGCTTAGGAATCTATCCCATTTAAAAATCTAATTCTAACTGTTACATATCATAAAATTACATATTAAAAGTTCTTATTTTGAAGGATGCATTTATGAATGCGTTTTTGTGAATTAAAAGGAAAAACAAGTTTTGATTTTGTAACATGATTGAAGTGAGGATTAATATGGACTTTAGCATCTGGTAAAATGGTATCAGGTTTGCTAAATCAGGAGAACATTACAAATATGTTAATACCATTAAACCAGTAAAAACCTGTAGAGAAAATATTTAAATAAATAAATAAATTTATATGTTTTTTTTCTTTTTCCCTCCACTTACTGTTCTAGGTCAAAGTTCACTATTCCAGTTTAACATTTTACAGTTTCACTGTGCTGCTAGTACAGATTGTCAGGCACTTAACATTGTGTTCAAGACCTCAGAGAGTTGCAAGTACCTGGTATATTTGGAGGTGGTATGGCTAGATGAGGGTGGGGAAGAGGTGCATTTTTGCTTTTTGAAGTACAGCCATCAGTGCTTTGCCAGAGGCTATGCAGAGTCTGTGTCCTCCTTCCACCCACTTGGTGCACTTAACAGAACATCAGAGGCATTTGAAGTTTGAGTTTTTAATTAAGATACAATGTATTAGAGCATTTAACACCTATCCCATCAGCTACTTATGTCACTATATGTACAGCTCTAGATCACGTGTCATGTGTTTTTATATTAGCAGGCATTCTCTCTTAATTCTTGTGTATGACATAATTTCTTGATGCTCTGAAATGGGCTCAGAAAGTTCTGTTTTTCGAAGTGAGAAATCTTGTTTCATTTTTAATTATTTTATTTATTGTGATCCATTGCAGAAGGAAGTAGAAATTGTCTGTCCTCAGCACCTTAATAACCCATTTTTATAAAATACCTTCTGTGTCTTTGCCTTCAGGGATTTCAAGCAATGTTATGTTTCTTAATCTCAGCCTACTCACAACTTTATGGTGATTTCTTTTTCAGAGTTTTTCAGTACATTGTATTCCTAGACACATTTCAGTCTGTTATAAATACTTCCGTATTTTTCATTTTGTATGCAGTCTCATGCAGTCTACGTTATAATTCTGAAAGTTTTTTTTTCCTTCAGAACTCCTAGACAAAGCAAATATTGTTATATATTAAATTCCTCACAGTATTTTTGCATTATTTGCTCTAGAAAAAAAATAAAAAATGTCAATAAAAAATTCCTACTGGATTGGACAAGGAGGCTGGCATTTGGAAAGAAGACAGGATATAATTTCATTTTTTTCAGTAAATTCTTAAAAGTTTCAGTTACTCCTGTGACAATAACCACAATATAGAAGCATAAAAAGGCAATAAAAGTTGATTTAAAGCATAACTATTACAAAATATCTCTTCTGATTGGTCATTCCTATCCTTAACTTTACTTTTGCACCATGTCGAGGCTTTCAGGGAAATTGCCTTTGCTGCATGTTAAGAACAGGCAGCACATACTAGAATAAGAGAAGCTTACCTTTGAGGCAGTAGTTGGGATTCAATTATTAGAGAATTTCCCAATAAGTAAAATTCAGTTTAAAAAAAAAATAATAATAAATAAAAAGTAGCTAGAGTAAATGTGTGGGAGAAAAGTAGTCTATAGAATGATGAAAAAATACAGAGTAAGGCTTACTGGGGCATTTAAGAGAAAAATCTGGTGAAAATGGTAAGGTAAGAACTGGATAAATGCAGTATGGAGAGGTAGTAACTGTGAACTTCAAAAAAAAAAAGTGTCTAAACCATGCATTAATTAATGTAAGCTGTAAATTATATAAGGTTCATGAGCACTTCAGTGAAGAAGCTTTGCAACAGATTTTGGGGAGTTGTGCAGATGAGAGGAATACGTGATTTGGGGAAGAAGCATGAGCACTTTGGGAAAGAGACTGTAAGCCACTGGTCACATACAGAAGCAGATGACTGGATATGCTGACAAATGAGGTCCTCCATTTCTCTCAGATTCACAGAGGAAAATATCTTAGGTCAGCATGCTGGTCCTGTAAAGTTTGTTGTGAGCACTCAGAGGTAGTGGCAATGCTGGACCGCTGCAGAAAGAAAGAACAAACAGCAAAGCAAAATAAATAGTGGAGACAAATGAATTCTTTGCAATGAGACTTTTCTCACAGAGTTATGCAGAAGTACTGGTTAAAATCAATGTTTGCCAATTTTTCTGGGTTAGTCTCATTCTGACAAACTTCATTAAAATATAGCAAATGTACTTGTTGGTTTGGGTAGTTGATCATACTGAAGAATTGCATACAACTATTAAAATACGCAACATTGCTTATAAAATATTAAATATACTAAAATTAAAAACTAAAGTGGAATATACTTCTAAACTATTCCTATTTAAATTATTGTGGGATCCTGTACCTTATGCAAAGGTGAGAAGATTATTGAGTTTACAAACGTTTTAGGTGATTAACAGAATATTACATTTATATGCTTCTTCATGTCAATTTTGTATGTAGGCTAAGAAACAAAAAGCCAGCATTTGTCTTAGTTGTTACCTGATTCTTTTGAAAAATTAAGGTAAAATTTAAGGTGACCAGGTCACCCAGTTGGTGGATGAAGGGAAGGCAGTGGACGTAATCCTTCTGGATTTCAGTAAGGTCTTTGATACTGTCCCCCATGGTATCCTTCTAGACAAATTGTCCAGCTGTGAGATAAACAGGTTCACATGATACCAGATGATGACCTGGCAGCCAAGAGAGCAAACCACATTTTAGGATGCATTGAATACAGCACAGCCAGCTGGTCAAAAGAGGTGATTCGCTCACTATATTTAGCCTTGGTGCAGCCCGACTTTGAACATTGCATGTGGTTCTGGGCCCCATGATATAAAAAGGATGTTAAAGACCCTTCAATCATCCAGAGGAGCACAATGGCACTGGCGAAAGAGCTGGAAGGCATGTCCCATGAGGAAAGGCTGAGGACAACTGGGTTGTCTAATGTAGATAAGGGAACGCTCAGAGGCAGCCTCATTGCTCTCTACAACATCCTGAGAAGGAGAAGCATAGAGTGAGGCACCAGTCTCTGCTCCCTGGTCACTGATGACAGGATGCATGGGAGTGGCACAAAGCTACACCAGGAGGGTTCAGAGTAGGTATAAGGAAAAAATTCTTTACTGTGAGAGTGGGCAAACACTGGAACAGGCTTCCTAGACAGGTGGTTGATGCCCCATTCCTGTCAATGTTCAAGAGATATTTGGGTAATGCCCTCAACAATATGCTTTAAATTTGGTTATGCCTGAAGAGGTCAGACAGTAGGACTAGATGATCTCTGAAGGTCCCTTGCAATTGAACAATATCCTATCCTATCCTATCCTATCCTATCCTATCCTATCCTATCCTATCCTATCCTATCCTATCCTATCCTATCCTATCCTTATTCTTTTCTTGAAGAGAGACTGGTTTTGGTTTGTTTGCACTTTTGATAGAGACTTTTGTTCAGATACTGTGTAAATTGTACATGCTACTCTAATCAACTATTTTTTCAAAAAGTAAGAGTAAGTGTGGTGTTTAGGTGTGCAACAAAAATGTCCTTGACATATAGTTACAAAGCTACTCTAACTTTAGAACATTTTCAGCAGTAGAAGAATGGGATGACAGTGTTCTTGAGACTGACATTAACAGAAGTCATTAATTTATGGGCTTACTCAGTCTCAAAGAATGTTTCCATTAAATTAAATAGCAACTGAAATATTAATGTTTGGGATTTATGTAATATTGAGTATGCCTCAGCGATTTTAAACTAACAGGCTAGGGTGAAGTAGAAGAAAAATTTAGAAGTAGGTGTTCTTCTGAAATTTGTGGAACCTTAACCTTCACCTCCCAGTTTTTCTATTTATAGCATATTCATAATGCAAAAAAAGGTTGTAAGCTTTCAGCAGTTTTGGTAACCTCCAGAGGCACCTACCCAAGCAAGCGAAGATACAACACAGTGGTTTTTTTTTTATGTGGCATTTGTATGCAGTGCCATCATTTAGCTGCAACGATGAGTCATGCTCAACTGCATTATCTGTTCTTTGGTAATACAATATGTGATTTTACTATTTCATTTTCTTCCCAGTTGTTTGTACAACCTTTCTCAAGTTCTAGAATACAGTACTTTCTCTTACAAACCTATTTTCTTTATTTGCTTGTCAGATTTTTTTCCTTGTATTTTGATTGGGTAATAAATTAAGTGCTTAGAGCTACAAAAATGGATTGTAAAACATTAATATCCTTGAGGTCAATAGAATCAGCTTTTGTTGATTGAGTTCCAATTTAGCCTCTCAGTGACAGGCTGTATAAAAATTCTGCTTTAATACTAAACCATCTGATACTTACTCCATTCATTGTTCTATGCTTCAGAATGAAGATAGAACTTTACTCATCTGTTACTCTGTAACCTTGAAAATGCAGAAGTTTTGCTGGAATTTGTACAAAAACCTGGAAGGAATCCCCTCATAGGTTTTAAAAGAGGTTTTGAGTGAGAGCAAGTGGGCAGGCTGGTTGAGAACGTATGAACCATTATCCGTGGTTACAGCTAGAGTCAATTCACTGAACTGAATTGTATTTGTTAGATTTTTTTCACTACTGTCTGTGGTGCTGTGATCCTTAGAAGGTCTTGTTGGTTTTTTTTTGTTTGTTTGTTTTTTAGCCTCCCCCTCTTCCCCTCTTTTTCTTACGGGATTAATTCAGCAATTAATACCATTTTGAAATTTAGGAAGAAAAGGAAAAAATTTGAAAGCCTAACTGATATGCAGTGATTCTCAACCTTCACTTATCCGTTAGCAGTAATGCTAATAAGCTAATATGCCTTGGACGACTCTAGGTTTGGTCTGTTTGCTTGTTTTTCTTTTCTCACTTAAATTTATTTATCTAATTTTAGTTTTCCACTGCATTAAGCAATGTAACAGAATTTTGTGAATAAAATACGCTTGTGAGTTATGGATTGGTATGGATTGGAGAGCACTGCCATAAGGGCCTGCCTATTGCTGATAAACTTCTACCATAAATATTTCTTTTTAAATCTAAGAACTCTTTATTTTGAAAGAGTTACATCTACTTTGCAAGTGGTAATTTGGAACAAAATGTTCTTATTGGAAGAAGAAAATTAATAATGAAGAATTTCTTTGCTTCTAACATCAATAAAACTTTACACTTCCGTGTAGGCACTTCATAAACTCCAAAAATATTTTAAATGTAGTACAAAAGAAGGGCAAGGTGACACATAACACAAGGCTATGAGAAATTATTTACATGTGGAAGGGGCTTGCAGAAGCTACCTTGACTTATCATTGCAGGGAAAACGTAAAGCCTCAGCAGTAAAAAGCCTACTAGAAGTTTCCTACATTATTTGACAGCTGTGTAAGTGATGAAACTATTTTAATCCCAGTTCCTGTAGTTATCTGAACAACTTCCTTGTAATTTTTTAAAATTGATTTATCCACGGAAGTAAGTCTATTTTAAATATCTTCTTTCTTTGGGTGATCATTTAAGATTTTGAATAACTGTCACTAATATGCAGGTGCTTTTTTTTTTTTTTTTTTTGTCTGTTCCGGATTTGTTGAGACTGAACTCATCAAAGTACCATTTTTTTTTTCCTTCTACCAGACTGATTATTTTACCCTCTGTTAAAATAATTGTTTTAATTTATATGTATCTGTCTACAATTCACTTTTAGCTCCTTCTTAAGTAATTAGAAGACATTGCTAGGGTTTATGGTAACATGCTCTTGAACATCTTACTAGTTTTTGTCATACCACTACTCGTTTACTACTCCTTTTTTTTTTTTTTTAATTTTGTTTGTAATCAGAGCTGATACAGAAGTTTTCCACTACTAACCTGCAAACCACTTCTTTCAGTGTAGCTGCATCCACTCTTCTTTATTTTTTAACAGTTAGCTTTTATTGTGATTGGGCCAGTATACCTACGGAGTATTCTGATTCTTACTCAGGATTTTTAACTATCATCTATTTTCTTAGCTGGACTAATTATTTTTTAGAATATTCTGGATATCCTTTGAAATCACATAAAAATACTTATAAAGAAAGAGATGGAAGCTTAGGCCCTTTCCCTTATTAAAATTATCAATGAGCAAAGCAACTGGCAGAAAAAGTAACACTCTCCCATATGAAGTCTTTGTATGCATAAAGAGTAGAAAACTGTGTAGGAAGTCAAGTTAACTTAAAAGCTAAAAGAAGATGACTTAAAGGAAAGCTGCAAAATAAAAGACTGCTGTGGGAAGTGATAATACAAATAACAGATTCAGCTTGAGGCTCAAGAGAATATAGTATAAGGGGATATAATGTGGGAAAATAAGAAATGTTGGAGTGCTAAGAAAGTATTATAAAGTGAAACCCGAGCAAGTATCTCAAATATAAGACTAACCTGTTTATAACAAACAGTAAGTGAGGTTAGTGCATTAAACATGCTCAGGCACCAGTGTGGCATCGTAAGAAAAAGATAGGGAGTGCTTTGTAGATACGGTGATACCCAGTGCCTACAATTTAGTTCTGCATTTCATGTTATCTTGTTATCTACCAGCAGAAGAGAACTACATGGTACTAAAACATAACAAATAAATGGTACAGATTATAGGATGAAAGAAATGCAAAGTCTCCTAACTATAGTTGGCAGTTGCTTGGATTTGTCTATGAAATAGAAACCAGATGAGTTATCTGTATTTGTAAACAGATATACATGTATTTACATATCCACCTGGCCACATCAATATTGATTTTAAGGACAACTTTGATGTGAAAAGTTCATGTAGCAGTGTGAATTATAATGTCATCAGTACTTTTAGTCTTCACTTTTAATACTGTCTTGTGTAAGAACACAATAGATATTTAAATTCCTTATGACCAGAAAGAACAATGTATCAGTTCACCCTTATATCAGAGGCGGGAAGATTTCAAGCATTGTCATTGTGTTAACCCTGTAACAAGAATTTCACAGTATATATATTTTAAAAGACATCAAGAAGCTTTCATTGGTCATTTATTCCATTAATTAATTAAACCATTGTTAAGAAAAAAAAAAAAAAAGTTTCCTACTGTTTCATTCTTCCTTCTTAGCTTAATATTGTATCTAAGTAGACAAAGTCCTTCATTGCTCCTCCTCCTGTTCTCCAAAATTCAAATCAGCATGCAACTCTTTTTTTTTCAAAAGTACGGACACAAGTATGCAGTATTTTACAGTCAATTTCATTATTTTCTACAGTTGCAAATTGTCATGCCACTTTTCTTTACTATTCTCCTGTTTAAACATCAAAGAGTTCCCACTAGGCTTTCTCTATATAGTAATAATATTAGGAGCTCATGTTTGGTTGATCTTCGCCATGACTCACAGTTGTCTACCAGAATTGCTGTTTTATAACACATAGTAATCTATTCATTAGGTATAAGTGGTATTCCCGCTCCTAGGCGTGTAAATATACATCATCTTTGAATGAGTTTTCCTGACCAAAGTATTTATAACAACCCGTATGATTTTGTGTTCTAAATGTTTACCCAGCAATTTAACTTTGGATAGTCTCATTAGAGAAATAAAAATAAAAATAATAAAATACTAAGTAACTGTATTATAAAATGTCATACTTCTTAGCTTCTGTAATCTGTGCTTGAATATTGTAAAATACTTTTAATAGTGTATTGTGTGATACACTATTCAGTGGCATTTTGTGGCTCATTTGTGTGGTGAATAAGATAGTCTAGGGTATTTAAAACCATAATTAATAAATTTGATTGTATTTATCAGTTCCTAGTCTGACAAGGGCATGTGGTTGGAGGACTGTGACTTAATGAACAAGACATAATAGTTCAAGACATCATTGCTTCTTTAATGGCATGCTGTGGTGGGTTGACCCCATGGCAGCTGAGTCCTGATGTAGTTACTAGTTCATTCCCAGCCAACAGGATAGGGTAGAGAACTGGAAGGGCAAAAGTTAGAAAAAATCATGGGTCGAGATAAAGACACTTAAAAAGTGCTGGGGGAAAAAAAAATAAATGCAAAGGCAATGACTCACCACCTCCTACCAGCAGACTGACGTGCAGCCTCTAAGAGGCTAAGACTCTAAGACTGCTTTAAAGAAAACTCATCCCCAGCTTTATTGCTAAGCATGATGTTATATAGAAAGGGATATCCCTTTAGTCAGCTGGGGGCAGTTTCCAGTCTCTTGCCACCCTAGCCTACTCCTTGAGGGTGCAGAGTAAGCAATAGAGAAGGCATTGATGCTGTGCAAGCACTGTTCAGCAATAATTAAAACACTGGTGTGTTATCAACACTGTTTTGGTCACCAATCTAAAACACAGCACCATAGAGGTGGCTATGAAGAAAATTAACTCCATTCCTGCCAGATCCATTACACATACTTAATTTTAAAATTATGTGAAAATCAACGAGAAAAAAAATGCTAATACCAAGAATGACTCAAATTCTGAAGGTGTTTTATTCCAAGTAAATAGCTTTGAACAGTTCATGGAATAGAGAATTACATCCATGTAGATAGATGTTGCAGCAGTAGCAAGAAGAGCTATAACCAGGAATTGAGAACATTTCTGAGAAGAAACAATGCGTAAATTTTTCCCTCTCTTAGAGCAGTCCAACTGTAACATGTAATTATACCTATAAAAGCTCAGCAGCCAGATTTCAGAGGTGTCACCGAGACGGTGGTTTTAATAACAAGTTTAATAGAAGTTAGGGATTTAGCTTTTAGGACATTTAACAGAGATCAAGGAAAAGAAAGAAGCTATTCAGATTTTCACACAAATGGGGAACTTACAGAGATGACACTAAGAAAAATATTTAAAAATGCTTAGTCGAACTGTAATTTAGACATCATCAGACCCGTGCTCTGTGACACCTTATTTAGAATCCTTTTTGATGTTTGAGGCATGCCATATAAGAGGTAAGACAAGGGTCATTTTTCTTGAGATTAATATCTATCTGCAGGGATTTAATGATTAGGCACATCCAAGATCTCGTTAACTAAGAAAGATTTTCTAGAGGATTTACTGTTTGTAATCTGAGGTGATTTGCCTTTGAGAGTCAACTTTCATGTTTCATTTAAGAACAACTCTTAGAACATAAAAGGTTTTCTTGAAGAGTGTATGTCCCTGTGACTACCAATGTCCAAGTAATTTGACGCATGCCTAAATTTTTTGTTTTACCCGTATTTCCTGTTAGTGTCAAAAATCTTAATTCGTGTGCATACGTAACCTGAAAACCCTAGCTGTAACTGCTGGGGATTTGAGTACCTATTCGACAGATGCACAGTTACCAGAGCATGTTGCATCTATAATGGTTAAATTCACAAAATATGCCAGGCACTATGAAGAAGAGATATTTATCACCCTGTTTTTTTCTTTTTCTTTTGTTCATACACTTGGGCAGTATTTTGATTATTTTTCATCTGGCTTTGTGTGAATCGTCTAATTACAGATTCCACAGAGGATAGCTATTGGCAAAACATAGTCATATTCTTATTTGGATATTGCAAACACATTGGGACCCATTTGTTCTTGCCACTGTGCAGTCACAGATCTAAAGCATTCATAGCCTAAATGATGAGATATAATTAGCTGTAAATTAAAAAAAAAAAAAAAAAAAAAACTTGGAAGAAAGCATGTATAATGAGGATTATAAACAAATTTGAATGGTTCAGTAGAGAACAGCTGTATTCTTAAATAGTAATCTGTAAAAGCAAAGTGGTAGAAGTAGTCTCTAAACTGCTCAACCAAATTATTATTATTTTAAATCTGCTATATAGTAAGTCTGAACTTACTGATAGTAATTTGGCATATACTTTTTGAATGATTTTTTATTCTTGTTTAACTTAGATGGTATTGTGTACAAATATTTTCTTAGTAAAAGTAAATTTTCCTGTCCATAACTGGAATCATTACTATATTATATCTGCTAAGCAGAAACATATTTATGTTTGTTTGTTTGTTTGTTTTGTTTTGTTTTTAACTGGTTTTGTAGCAGGATAACCTCTCACTAGAATGTCAGGCTAGGAGTTTGTCATCTCCACTTCATCTTCTTTGACTATTCAAACATTTAACATGAAACATACCAAAGGAGTGAAGTCCCTGTTGAATCCACATAGCTGAAATTCAAGTCCATCACCTTAATAATGGAGCAGTCTGACATTTAATGAGGCTTTATTTTCTTGCCCAAGATCAGACTTCCCCCACTGCCTTCAAACACCAACTACTCTTCACTTTCTTACTTGTCTGTATGCTTTTATGACCATTAAGGACTTTGTGTTAAAAGTACCTTTTTAGTAGGGCCAGAAATATAATAAAGAAAATGGAAACAAAGCAGGCAGTCTTGTAATCCTTGATGCAGTGAAAATGCTACTTATAATGCAAACCTTCTTTCCTTAAAAATGCTTGTTTGTACTCTGGTTAGAACTAGTTCATGCGCTCAGTGCCTGGAAACTGCCAAATAGCAAATGGAAAACTGACGCTTCATTTTCTTAAGATACTGATTTGTAATGTATCTTGTCTAACACAGGTAATTTAATTATAATGCACACTGAAATTTAATTATTTTTCAGTGTATGTTTTATATTATATAGCAAAAGAGGGCACAGAGTGGCAGTAGCAGTATTTATATTTTCTGTTATGTTTCCCATTGTAAGTATGAGAAGCACTGTAAGTAGTTGAGCACATCTATCTCTTTCTGTTGTGCAACCCCACAAAATATATGCTAAATCCTATACACTTTTTTTCAAAAATACATTAGTTGGAAGTTAAAATAAATAAAAATACCATACATGGGTTGCACATCTATGTACCCAGTGCATGGAAAATAGCTTTTAATACACTGTAGATTTCACCTTCGTATTTTGGTTTACCAAAAGGAGCAGTAAGAAATAAAAGAAAGTATACTTTAGTGAAAATTAACATATTCTTGCCTTTTCTATAGGGAAAAAATATTTTGAAAAGAAAAACATACTCAATTGCAGAAGCAAGTATGATTGATTTAAAAATAGTATGGGATATATTTTCAGCAGTGTTGATTTTTTACTGTTTTTGCCAGTACTTAGATAGTTTGAAATTCAAAAAAAAATCACATAATCTAAATGACAAAATTCACTTAATTCCCAATCAAATATAATATTGTTGTGATATAATTCAGCATTCACTCTGCACAAGCATGTAGCTATAAAGAACACCAAACTGAATGTTGCCTTTATTACAAAATCATGGAAAAGAAAGGACAAAAAGAAAGTAGAAGAAAAGCAATATTTATGGAAATACTAGGTGCATACTGAACATCTCTTTATTTGAAGCAGTGTATTTTTAGAGACTAAGAACTACACTGAACTCATGGGAGCTACCCTTTGGAATTCCTGTGTGCATTGGAAATACTCTCATAAATGCTTAAGTGGTTGAGAAATACCCAGGTATTCTGAAAAGCATTATCTGTGGATTGTTTAAAAGCCACAAAACGTATTTTTTTTTTCCCAGAGAAAATATAAAAGTGGCAGCGGCAAAGATTCTTTACTAAGTTGCTGCTTTTTGCTTGTATGCTGTGTTCAGTAATTGAGGGAACTTTTTGACAGACTGTTGCTTTCTTTTTATCATTTTAGTGACAGGAATAATTATATTTCTAAAAGTGGATCTTCTGTGTGTAATGAAAGTAAAATAATTTATATATTCTTAAGGGTTTGCAGTAGCCTGACCTTGTATTGGAAGCCCTTACTTAGAATTAAAAGAAAAGGAATTGAAACAAAAAAACAAACTGTGGTTTTGAAAATATACTGGTATTTTGGCACAGTGGCTTACTTCTTGAAGTTACAGAAAAGTGACCAATTTGTCAAGAAATCTGTAAGCTTGAGGCATTTTTCAAGCCTCTTTTAAATACTTAAGTGCACATATAATCCCCTTTGCAAATTGCAGTAAAACATTTACATTCCAATATTGCTTTCAATTATAAGACCTTACATGAGTTTTCACAGTTGTAAGGATGGAAGGATTGTATACGAATAGTTTTTCTGCTCTGTAGGAATTCTCGCCAAATGGATCTTGCTAGAGCAATTAGGACCAGTTTGTTTGGGGCACACTTAAATAGAGCTCTACTTCCCAGATTTTTTTCCCTTCTGGTGCTGACACAGACTTTTCTATTTCTTTTTGAGTAAGTGTGGGCCAAGAGGGACTCTATCACTACCATTTTGACACTGTCTGGAATCTCGATGTTAGTTGCAGTCCTCAAGGACTTCACACATTTGATTTTCTTCCTTGTAGTCAGACACAGAGTTTTCTCCCTGCTTTGCTTTACTCCAGTTCTTTTCGTTTGTCTGTATTTTATCTTCTGTCAAAAGGTCCCTGTTTTACCAGCTTCCTCAGTGATGTGCCCTTCCTTGTCCATGAGTTCATGCCAAAAACTCAAGTAAACATAAAGGCTATGACTATATTGCTAGCTAAAGGAGAGACAAGAAGCAATAGTAGAGTAGTGTTGGATTGCGCACACTCCTTGCCTGTTGACCTCCTTGCTGCTTTGCAATGATCCCACTTGCCATTCCTAAGACAAATCTTCTATACACTCAAGGCTAGGATGAGACCCTGGCCCTCCTATACTTCTCAGTATAAACACTGAAGTGGTAAACCCTAGTCTTAGACTACTACTGAAAAAATTATTCCAGATGAACTGAACACCCGATGCTGTAGAAATTCTTCTCAGCTTTGCTCTCTCTGCCAGTAGATGTCTGTTTCTTAACCTCCAGTAGAATGCTTGAGCTTAAAATCTCTTCTCTGAGGAACAGTCAACATTTAAAGTGTGCAGCACTTGCCAGTCGAAAATACAAAGAATGGAAAATTCAGATTTAAGAAGAGGTACTTTACATAGTATTTTAACTCGTGATTTAATGTACATATCCTGCAAAAGGATCCAAGCGAGTATAGAGGCCTCTATAGCAGGACTGGAAACTGTTCACATAATCCTAATAAGCTACTTCAAAAAGTGGAAAACAGGCAGTTTGTAGATATGTTTATTGACTGCTAATAAGAAAACTGAATTCTTTTTAAGAATCACAATTCTATGGAGAGAGGAAAAAACAAAAACCAAAAAAACAAACAACAACAACCACAACAACAACCAAAAAAAAAAAGCAAAACAAACAAACAAACAAAAAAAAACCACAGTAGAAAATCCAGGTGTTTATGAATAATAATTATAACTATATTTCAGATTTAAAAGGATAATCCTCCTCTATTGTATTTAGTCAAAAGAATCCCTTCTGAAGAGTTTAAAACACTACTACATGACTTGCAGAAATAAATTGAAAGATCACAAGTGCTGTTGAGATGTAGAACAGTATTTGAAGGATGCAGATATTCTAGCTGATGTTTTGCATTAAGCATATAACCTTGAAGTGAACAGAAATAGATGGTCTCACTTGGCAAAATAGTACATATTTAATTTTGTATTTCTGGAGGCTTGCCTATCCCCTCTATTTTAGAAACAACCAGAATTTTTCCACTGTACACACTGAGACAAGATGAAGGGGTAGGTGATCTGCCTCTGGTATCATACTGTAGGGGAAGGGTCTTATCAAACAATCTGCTTAAAAAAACAAATGAGCAAGATTGAAGAACTAAACAAAACTATCAGTAAATGGGACAAATATGTGTGACTTCAACTAGTAACAGTTATTTTTTAAGAGTTCTGTTAATGTTTCTTGTGAATTTGATTAGTAGTATTAAAAAACTGGACACATTGCAGAATAAGTAAAAAAAAAAAGAAAAAGTAAAGTGAATGTTAACAGACACAACAGCTAAATAATGTGATATGTTTATTATCACCTTGTTCAAACAATTCTCATCACGTCTGTTAGTACTTTTTGTCAGCTTTTAATATTATGAAGAATACTCCTAATTTTTTAATTTTACTTAAAGAAGAGCTCAAACATTTTCTTTTGCCTCTCAGCTATGAGTACACATTCTTGTAGTATGCTTACAACTAGTAAATGATAAAGTGGTATTAAATATGTAATTCACACCATAACATTCGACTATCAGTGTTCAACTTATTGTACCATAGATGTTACTGTGTATTCACATTGAGTCTTGGTATGTCAGAAGCATAGTACTAATAATTTTATATCAAAATAGTTTCAAAGGCTGATAGAGTTCATTTTTAACCCTAGCATAACTAAGGAGATTGGTTGCTTCTCTGTTTCTTGCAGAATAGCTAAGGGGATTGACTTCGGTTCCCTGATTCTTGCCATGATGATTAAGGGAATTTGTTTAAACACCCCATTTCATGTGGTATAGCTACTATAAAAGGATTAGTTTTGGATTCCACTTTCACGTAGGAAAGCTAAGGGGATTAGCTTTAGCTTTTCATTCCATGACACAGTAACTAAGGGGCAATAGCTTTCACTGCCTATGCAGTTGCATCAAGATTTTTCTTGCTTCTTTTGCTCTTGTTTCAGTTTCTTTTCCTCTGTTCTTACTCCCCAAAGTTATTTTACTTTGTTCATGCTTTCTGCCCAGCAATCAGAAAGCACATGGCCCATACTGAACCTTTTATCTGTAAAGTGAAGTTAATGAGAAGTAATAAAATGCCATGTATTTTTAATCTCTTCCTCATTAAAATTCAGCACTTACTGTTTCTACAGATAAAACCAAGTGTAGGAATTGCCATAACCGATCACACTGGTGGTCCATCTAATGTATTATCTGATTTCTAACAATGAACATGACCATGAGCTTTAGCAGTAGATGAAGGACTCAGAGGAGTATTAACACTGCCTGTCAGAGCACAACTGCAGCAGATATTCTGGAACAAGTCCAATGAAGGTATTACCTGATCCACAAGCAGTATAGCCAAGCTGGTGTGGCACCAAATCCAAGCCAGCTGGCACTCTGGAAAGCCAGGGTTTGTTAGCTAGGGAGCAAAATTCTGGATCTGAGTGCTCTGAGAAACTCTTGTTTCTGCAAAGCATTGCTTCTCTGAATACAGCAGCTCCAGTTGAACCAGCTCTGAGACCTTCGCAGCAAAGTGCATTATGCAGCTAACACAAATTAGTATTTCCAAACTTAGATGCAAATGAGATGTCTGTATGTAAATTCAAAATAGGTATTTCATGCACAGATAAATAATTTATGTCTATGCTATTAAATAAACTAAGATCTCTGCCCTAGCCTTGAAGGCAGGGGCATGGCATGCCTTCTTTCTCCATAAAGCCATTTAAAATAATTGCTTTTACCTAAGTCTCTATCAAGGGTATGAGCAGTTTTTAGACCATACATCCAGAAAATAATGAGCTTCTTCCTTTGACAATGTATTTTATATCTTTTTATTTTTATTTATTTGTGTAGTGGAAGTGCTTCAGAGTTTAGGTTTTTGATTACCAAATTGCTTTAACATGTCTATCTTTAATGGTATAGGTAGTTCTTTTGAAGTGATGTGCTGTGAAGAACCGGTCATATGTCAGAATTATTATGTAAGCCATCAGAAGAAATCAGATGGTGACTTTTAGTTTGATACCCTTTAGCTACAGTCCTCATCCATAGCATTCGCTGGGAGCATTGTGTCCTGCCTGATGTGTCCTATCCAGATCCACCTTGCCCAGGAAAAGTCTAGGGAAGTGCTAGTTGGCAAAGACCAAAGCAACACCAAAAACTCTCCTAACAAATAAACATTATCACTGATAGTGCATCTGCTGGTGCTACTACTACAGACCTAGCCTTAGGGACAATATTCTTAAGAGAATACTTGCAAAGGCATATGCCATTTATATAGCTAATTTCGGTCCTCCACAATGGGATACAGCAGAACTATTTCAGCATCTACCTGCTGCAGTTATCTGCCAGCTCAAAAGCTGATTATTTCTATTACATGTGCAGCCACTTCAGTTTTATGTATACCAATATGATTGTATATGAATGCAAGAGATGTGCAAATAAACATACACTCCTCTGTTATTGTGGTCCACTATGTTAAACAATCACCTGTAAAAAAAGAAAAATGATAGGAGTTTTTCCAGAAACGCTAACCTGACAAATACAACTCCAGCCTTTTATGGAGCAGATAATAGTATATTCAGCCAAACATGCAGCAAACTACCTCAGTAAAAAATGGAATCCTCTCTAATGCATTTGAGGTGGCACTGCTATGAAAATTTGGCTTTAGCTTAAGCACAGCTGGTTTACCCACAGCATAGGATCAGAGTCCCATAAAGGTGAAACCAGCTTTGATTTTTTTTTCCCCTTTTGGGTCAGAGTGGGAAATTTCCTGAAGGAAAACGTTTCGTTCTTTGTAATTATTTTGATTTATATACTGGAAACTGTTTCTGAGGGTGATGGAATTCCTTCTTTGACCAGTACATGAGAACAGAATAAAAGAGTAAGAGTTACTGCAATGGCTTTCATCTGAATATTCCTTCCTCTTGGGAATTACGATGCATCTACTTGCTGTTGCCTGAGCTAGAGATCAGTTATAATCTATGATTATTAACTTTAATATTTTTTGACTCCCTTGGAGTAATGTGATTTCCTGCATGTATTTCAAAGTTATGAATATACAATAAAATATGGTATTCCTGATAGCAAAGTATTCGCAAACAATGAGATCATTTCGTGTAGGAGTAAAGCCTGAATCTATATGGAATCTACAGAGACAAGTTTTCAACACTGTCATACTTATGTCTTTTTGTGCAATACTGTAATATGTTTGTAGTTCATGGTTCATGTTGTTTATGGTTGTAGTCAACAGCACTACATTATATAGAGGAAAGAAGCCCAGAAAGCTTTTTTGTCTTTGTCTAGAAAAATATTCTTTCAATCTGTTCCATTGAAGGCACAATGGCACAATTTTTCTTTTTGATATCCCTCTTTTTTTTTCTCTTTATAAAGTAATCAATTAGATATTTGTGATATGTTGCCAGTATGTAAAACAGTATGTAAAAAAAAAAAAAAAAAGTTCCACATCATAAATTTAAACTGAGATTTATTAGCTTGTGACAGCAGTACAAGATTGATCTAATATTTATAAGAACTGTAGTCCAAAGTTTCCTACCATTTTAATGTTCTGTGAACAAAATATTTTAATTGTGTGCAACTTTGACCAACATCCTTCTGATTTACATGTGTGGAGGTGCAAAATACTTAATTGTACACACAGAATAAAAATAATATTTTTTATTTGACTTCTTTGAGTACTATAAAAAAGGACATTATATAGATTTTTATTTTTTTTATGAGGGTTGAAAGTCAGTAGCAGATGCTTTTGGAAAGATTCTAAATTTTACCTAAAAGAAATGGTTGCACTTGAAATGACATTTCTAATCCCTTTTTTAGAGTTTTAATATTAAATACAGCTATTGCAGGCAACACCTTCCACCTTGGAAGCAACAGCAGTTCTTAGGTGCTGTACAGTTCATATGGCAGAGGAAAGCCAGCCCTGTAAAGTTCATGGCCTTGCATGATACAATATGTAATTACTTTCAGTAGCCTTGGGAATATGACATTAGAAGATAAATACTTCTATTCAAATTCTTAGTTTGTCTAAAATAATGCCACAGCTAATGCTGACTGACATGGTATTTGAGACAGCAACTTTCTTAATCCCAGGATTTTTTAAAAATCCCTTTAAATAGTAAAGTACATTTTGAGGCCTTGAATGAAAAGCTAGTGTAAAGTTCTTTCCATTCACGGATTTCCTTGCTCTTTTTCACTAACTAAAGAAAACGGTGCTGAATTCTACCATTTCTGAGTGAATGCAGAAGGAACAGGGGGCTGCTTTGGTCACTGTCTGAAAGGAGGGTACTTTCATGTCTAGACCCTGACATAGATGAAGCTGGCATCTGGCATGCTTGATGGAACTTCTTGTTCTTAAAATGTAT
The DNA here is from genome assembly GCF_963932015.1 of Anas acuta. NCBI lineage: Eukaryota > Metazoa > Chordata > Aves > Anseriformes > Anatidae > Anas > Anas acuta. The sequence continues at coordinate 110,408,565 of NC_088979.1, read as the reverse complement.
GCGATGCAAGTTAATGGCTGTGTCTTCTGTGCCTGAAAAAGGTACAGACATGGATGATATGGAAAGTATAGGACTCCAAAATGTGTGAAACCCTACAGAAACTGCAATAACTCTCTTAGAACTATTCTCCTCCATCCTATCAAGATGAGTACACTGGGCATCATTCTGAATGTACTGGTAGCAGGGGACCACACGGCCGCTGTGTGAGGCAAGGCCAGGGCTGCCTCATGCTGGGCACAGCCGGTTCCAGACAGCTCCTATGGCCCCATGCAGGGCATGGCCAGGCCCCACAGCCACTATGGGGGCAGCTCTGGCAAAGCATGTTCAGTAGGGACAAAATGTTAGAGAGAGGAATGAGTTAAAAAAAAAAAAAAAAAAAAAAGAGAGAGAGAAACTGCCCTGTGAATACCATGGGCATCAGGGGAGGAGGTGTTCCAGGTGCTGGAGCTGATGTTCCCTGCAGCCCATGGAGAACCATGCATGATGGATGTTCCTAGAGGAACTGCCACCCATGGAGAGCCCATTACAGAGAAGAGGAGAAGTATGAGGAGAAAGGAGCAGCAAAAAGAAACTGCTATATACTGACGATCACCACCCACAAACACTTGTTCCTCTCAGTGACGTGGTAGAGGGCTTGGGAATGAAGGAGTGAAGTTAAGCCTGGAAAAGGGAGAAAGAAAGATGTTGCTTAGAATTTTTTTTTCAGGTAGTTTTTCATTACCTGAATCTATTTTCAGTGGTAGTAAATTAATTTTCCCCAAATTGAGTCTGTTTTGTCCGTGAGGATAATTGGTAGGCAATCTTATCTTTTAGCTTGAGCCAAAACCTGTCTGATTCCTATTCTTCCTAATTTCTTTCCCTTGTCCCAGTGAAGGAGGGAAGAAGTGAGTGAGCATTTGGGTAGGAGTTTGGCTGTTGGCCACAGTGACTAACTGGCAAAAAATAAACTCATTCACATAATATGTCTGGCAATATCTACAGGTAGCACTGGAAAAGTATTTCTAAAAATGCGCAATTTTGTCATGGAATATGTTTGACTTTTTTTTTTTTTTTAAAGACAGCTCATTTATAATTTCTAGGAAGGTAAAAAAGATTTTCTAAATCATATCTAGATCTTTATACCCTTTAAATTACATAGAATTTCTAAAATGCAAAGCATATATTTGAATTTCTCTTCAAAAATTTGACTGAGTGCCTTCTAGAAATATAAATAGTATAGTGAAGACTGCATTTAGTATATGGAAGTAGCATATATTAAATGTGTCTTAATAAAAATAAAGTAATTTACTTAGAATGAGAATGAATAAGTAAAACTAAAGAAAATATAAAATATTTTTTTAAATATCTAATAAATATAGATTTATATATTCACAAATATATATTTATATCATATATATATATATATATATTATAAAATAAAGTATATGAAAATTATAAAATACAGTTAACAGCCACTGCACAAATACTTGAGCCTGTGTTTATGGACCAAATATATACTCATCTGGGCCACACTGGGCTTTTTTCTTAATCTGTAGATTTGTACAATGGATTTACTGAATTTTCTGTTGGAGATGGAAGCAGGCAAAAGAGTTTTTTTAGTTACGTGTTACTCAAAGTGCAGTTGAGAGATCAGAATTTTAAGGATATTGGGATTAAGGAAAAATTTGTAGCTGAAAACGGATTTCACTCTCCATTAAAAAATTAATTTAAGTAGTAAGGATTTTTTTCTTCTCAAGTGAATTGATAGATTAACATGTCTTCTAAAAAAAATGCCCAATCTAATTTTAAAAACCCTATAGACAATTGACATAATTAGATTTTCTTTTCTCAGGACCTGATTCTTAGTTGAGAATTCTGAAGGACATCATCTTGTCCCCAGAAAAAATATTGTGCATTATTTTCTATCCCAAATGCAAGAGAAATATTTTCAAGCTATGTGACATTGTATTTTGTATACGTACTGTCTTACATTGTTAAAGAGTTGTAACATTTTGACTTCAGATACTTAAGAGGAAAAAATAATACTACACAAAATTACTAAAGGAATTTTGCTGTATGAATCCTGGAATCAGTCAAGAATAAAGGAACAATCAACACATGACACATTTTTCCTCTGATTCTCTATATACATAGATAATTAAATACCTTTTTCAGTAGAAAATTCACAATGTTAAGGTAATCCTGACTATTTTCAGTTTTGTCACTTTCAGTTTAAATTAATTCAAATACTGCATTAAGTACAGAGATAATCTAATTAATTAATTACTGACTTGTTAATAGCAGTATTAAGGTATACATATCTCTAGATAGTTCCCTACAATTGTGCATATCTTACGATGTGCTGCATTTTTAAAATTACTATTATATCCCAATTGTTGTAAGTCTAGATTTTTTGTACCCTGCTGTCTCACAAGTTTTCTGGCCGCATTTGACAGTTCATTTGGCTTGCTACTTTCCAATCTGTCAGCAGGCTTGCAACATTTTCATTTCTGCTAGCTACATCAGTTAGATTCCCCTCAGTGTTCAATCTGTTCTGCATTCTTTTTGCCATGTTCTGTGCTGAATTTGTAATTGTGTCTAGAAATAGTAACGGACAGTTGGTCAGCTGGAAAATGGGACAACTAAGAAATTATGATGACATTAGTTTAATGTACTTAAAACAAAAATGACAGATCATATATAGGATAATTTAATAATAAAGTACTTCATTTATGACAACAGTGTTATGATCAAATTTTCCAAGTCAAGTGAAATTTTGCCTTGTTAGAAAATGCTAATACCTTGTAATTCAAATATGTAGTTCCCATCTTCAACCTATCACCACCATCTGAAAAATATCCCTAACTACATCTACACTTTGAGATGTCAGGATCCTAGTCATATATCAAAGCCTGATCCCAGTATCAAACACAGGATTTGCTCCAGTCTCCCATATTCACATTGTTTAAATTAGTTTAATAAGATTTTTATTTTTTTTAATGCCCATGTATGTTTGTTCTGGTATATCAATTGATAATGGTTTGGAACTTGGATGTCAGCTGTCATCAGTATATCATCTATATGCAGTATCACAGTATCATGAACTCTGATCATTTGAGTTCTTTTTCTCAATTATGTTCATAGTCATAGGCATAACCTCTAAATCTTGAACTCGTAAAATATATCAGTTCACACCTTCAAAGCATTGTACATAATTTGAAAAAGAGATTAAAAAATAATTATGCTTTCAAAACAATGCAAAACTGACCAAATACCTTGAAACACATCCCTTTGACCTTCGTATGTGTAAGCACATATCAAAAACAAATACATTGTTATCCATGTAGCAACCATTTGGAAATGGAAATAGTTGTCTGTTTAACACAGTTATACTATATGTTAGCATCTACTTTTGCAGTCATACATACATCTTTATTACAACTATGCATTTGTGTTAAAGTTATAAAAGCAAATGAATACTGAAATACTCCCTAGGAAATTTTTGATTAAAAGATGTGCTCAGATTGTCAGTTAGTAAGTCTTTTTGCATGAAAGCTCTGATGAAAATGTTCGTTACACTAAACACTTCAAGAAACAGGAATTGGTAGGAGAGTGCGTCGATTTTGAAAGCATGTTAACTAGGTAATAATGTATGTGTTGCATTCAGGAGTAACCCAAAATAACTGGGTTCAGACAGATATTTAAGGATCAATAATAAAGAAATAGAGATGTTGATAACTAGGCTAGCACTACTCTAGTTTGAATGATGAAATCCACACTGAAAAGAAGAGCCAATATAGGGAGTTTGGAAATGCTACCATTAAAAAAAAAAAAAAAAAAGATACCATAAGTGATTTTTTCCAACAGATGATAACATGATCATTTCTTAAAGTTTGTGAATGGTTGAGGTCATCTTATGTTGGTTCATATTACTATTACTTTTTGCAGTAAGTACAACTTAATCACCAAATATAGAAATGCAATAGAATTCTGTTTTTTATCCAGTCTAATGGGTAAAATCAGATAAAACACATCATGCCAAACGTTTATCAGATGCCTTAAGTGCTTTAGAACAACTGCATCTATAACACTACTAAATTGCCAGAAAAGCAAGTGAAGATAATCAGAGTAAGTAATCTGAAAGTGCAGGAAAGTGACATAGTATAATTGTTAAAATTGATGCAGTATAGATTAGACATGAGTTTTATCAGCATTTCAAAATGTCATAGTATATTAGCTTGCAGTGGAGTATATTAGTCTGAAAAGACTACTGTGATGTTCTAGTACAATATGATTTTCAGTAAAGTTTAGTAGTTCAGTATCTTTTCAATATAAATTTGCTATTTGGAAGATAATTTGCATCAAAAATTCAATAAAGAGTGATAGTACGTCTTAGTGTAGTGTAATTCAGCTAGACTAGGTAATATAATCCGGAGTAGGTATACTTCAGATCAGTAAAATAATCATTTGACAGGTAACACCAATTGATTTTGGCACAAGACAGAAAAAATTGGAAGTTTGTTTCATTAATAAATTTAAGAAATGGTATGAAATTATTAGAGCAAATTTTAGAAATGCAAATTCAGATGTCTATACTTTCTTCTACCAAGAAAAACTAGTATATATTCCCATGATGACAGATATGATAAACAATGTCTAATAATTTTGCTAAAGTTAAGCTGGGGAGTGTTGTAATTAATTTGAAGAAATAGTCTTGTGACTTACCTGAGTTTGGAAAAAAGAAAAGGCACAAATAAATTAGATAAAATGAAAAAATGAATACATTAGATAAAATGAAAAAATCTTATACTGTTTGTATTCTTTTCAAATCTAAATTGAACTGTTCTATCCCAAGAAAGACAACAATGTTCTGTTGTTACTCAACTGTTCAGTGTACTGACTAAAGAATTTCCAGCCTATAATTCTGTATTACCGACAAGTGATCCAGGAATTAGGTTCTTTAATATTTCTAAAGTGGTAAGAAAGAAGTGAATGTAAGTTTAGATTAAAAAGGAAAATACCTTTTGCATATTGGTACTTTCTCTGCTACAGTAAGCTGATTAGTCACATCCATGAAGTTTTGAAATATGTTTTAAAATGCAGCTGGAGGCTTGTTTTATCTACTAGAGGTCCTACAGGTAAATTCAAGTCTTCTTTCTTGACTGAGCTTGCTTTATACCTGTTAGAAGTCAAAGTCCCAGTACCCATACTGTACTTCGTTATGATTTTGAAATCTTTTATCTAACTATATAATAGAAATCTTTCTTAGATTGTTTTTGATACTTCCAGTGACCTTCCTGTTCATGTTGCTAATTCAAGAAAGAAAAATACAAGGAAAACAAGAGGTAGAGGACTCAGGAACTAAACTCATTAGTTTTTCTTTTGACTAAGACAGGATCAGTGCACTCCAGTAGTATGAGACTCTCGTACTATACAGTGAATAATGGATGCAGTTAAAGAAGGTTTTGCTTTTCCTCTGATGTAACAGTTACTATTCTTTTTATTTTAGCTAAAGATTAAACTTAATTAATGCTGTTGCTTTCGCCATACTTGTCTGTTAAGAAAAAATTCAATTAAGAATAGGACAAAGTTCAAAAGAAGGAACATTTCTGTTTGCATATTCTTTCAAAAATCTATGGAGGCTATAATTTTTTATACAATTGAAGGGGAAAAAAATGTATCCTGTAAATACTTCTTACAATATTTATTTAATCTAAGTAAATGAACTTATTCTCAGCTGCCTTTTACTGTCACACTACATTTATTTAGGTTCTCAAGACATAAAAAGTCAGAACAATGTATAGAATCAAGAATGATCAGGCTTTACATTTAATCTATTTATTAATTACACAAGAAGGAAGGGGAGGAGAATTATGGTGATTTTTGGAAAAAGTCTACATCCGTTAGGTAACTATCTTAATACTTTTTAAATTTCCTATTTATATAAAGATGTAGATTTATGTTCAAAAATTATGGGAAAAAATCATCTACCTTTATGTAGCAACTAATATTGTTCAGGAGGATAGTTTATATATACAAGTTAGTTTATAGTTTATATATACAAGTAGTTATTCTGGTGATGTAAACGGTGCCTCACTCTTGGCTTTGGCAATGTAGCAGTACTAGGAGAGTTGAAACAATAAATATAATAGCTCTTCAAACTACAGATGTGAAACCTAGTGGTATGCCATAAGTCTCCACTGTATATATATTCTCAAAATATAAATATTCTGTTACAGAATTTATATATGTTGCAGAGCGTTCATTTAAGTTTCAATTTCTCTCTGTCCCACAGAAAATAAATTGTTTACATTCAGCCTTCAAATATTTCTGATACTGTCATGAACAGTCACAAGGCAGAAGAGAAATCATATACAATCATTATATGCATACTCCACTTAATTTAAAAGCTGCTAGAAGTTCCTAGTGTTCACATTAGCTCTGCTTTCACCTTTGACAGAATTTACTCTTGCTGCCTCGCACTGCCTTGTACAATGCCTGCAAAAGATGAAATACACCAGAGTTTTAATAAGGTTTTACTGTAAGTGGTTGATGGAGATCAGGAAAAGCTATCATATAATATGATGAGTGGTCACTTACCGTAAGCAAACAAAAACACTACAGTGGTTTTTGATACAACATATGATTATACCATCTATGTGTTTTTTGTTACAGGAGAAAAAGAAATTTATCTCAGAAAGTGTGCCATAACTTCCTTAATAAAAGTAAAAGAAAAGTACATTTATAAATAGCTCTTGTAATTAAAGGGAGCTCCAGCAGCCAAAACTAGAAATTTGACGTTGGATATTGCCAGAAAGGTCAGATTCATCCATGATCTCTGCTTTTACAACCACAGATCTTTTGGGAAAAGGAAAACTTTGAAGCAGATATTAGTCTCTTAAGTCCCTTATAACTGTAAAGTTACAATGTAATGATGGTGGGTCTTTGCGGGAACACTAGAATTTGGTTCAGTTCAATTTTCCCACTTGATATGAGGTACCTACCATCATAAAGGAAAATTAATTCACTATGCTGAAGAAATGTGAGTGAACAGGAAGTTCATATAAGTTCATATTATATATGGTTTCACAAAATGCCAGTTAACCCATTTTTTCCTGTTGTCTCTATTATTTTCCCATTGTCTCTGTTATTAGTCACCTTACCTCTTGTAAACAGAATGGGAAAATTGTCATGAGAAATGACTCAAAGGACAGAGAGCCTAATTATTTGTGTAGGCACACAACAGTAAACACACTAACAGAGAAGGAGGTGCAGAGTTATGATCTAAAGATGGAAATCAGATAGCCAGTAAAGGTGTTCAGAGAGGGCTGACATTGTCAGCAACATACAATTAAAAAATGAAATGGCAGTTAAGTTTTACATATACTGAAATGAAAATAGATGTCAGTCTTTGGGCAACTTAGCTTTATGCCTGACTGTCTTCATTATGAACATTTTTTGTCTTTATATCAGACTGAGGTTCTCATTACTGCAACATGATACGGTTGCTTTCTGTGCTTTCACTGCTGACTTCTCTGTGACCAGATGTTAATTAACTGCTGACAGCATAAGAGATGCCTCCTTACACTTCTCTTCTCAGGCTGAATACAAGCTTTTTTCCTTGTATCTTATATGCTTCAGGCCCTTCACCGTCTTGTTGAACCTCCACTGGACTCACTGCAGAATGTCAGTGTTGTTCTTGTACTGTGAAATCACATTCAACTTGTTGTCCACCAAGACTCCCAATCTTTTTCTGCAAAGCTCTTTATGGCCAATCTGTCCCCAGCCTTTACAACTACATGGGATTATCCCATCTTCCACATGCAAGATTTTGCATTTGCCTTTGATTAACTTTGGGGATTTCTGTTGGTCTGCTTCTCAAAATTCCTCTGAATGACAGCCCTGGTCTCCATATCAACCTCTAGATGAGTGTCATCTACAATCTGGCTGTGGATGCATTCAAAGATACTATGGCAGACCATGTCAAAAGCCTTGATAAAGTCAAGGTAAATAGTCATCGCTGCTCTGCCCTTGGCCACACAGCCACTTATGTCATCACAGAAATTGATAAGACAGGGCCTGTCTTAGCCTTTTCCATGTCATTTGTCCTCAAGATTTCTGCCTCACTGAGTAGTAAGCCCTCATTTTTCCATGTCTTTCTTTTGTTGTTGTATGTATAGGATCTTCATACCCCACTCCATGTTCAGCTGGACTTTAGATTTCCTAATTCTATTCATATATATCCAGGGTATGTATACATACCCCTTCTATTCTCTAAAGATGGCTTAACTTTGTTTTAATTTTCCATACATTTCTTTTGTATGTGTGAGCTCAATCAGGAGCTCCCTAATTCCATGCTGACCTTCTGCCATGCCTGCTTAACTTCTTGTGCATTGTAAAAGACCATTTCAGTGCTAGAAGATCAATCAACCAAATATTGGAGATGAGTCTAGAATATCAGGGCAGATTTGAGTTATGTAAAGATGAATGAAAAATATTTTTGCCTAGAGGAGTAAGCTGAGAAAAGCGAAACATTTTACCTATATCTTATCTACAAATATTTAATGATTTGAACTTTTGTACAAGTCAATGGATGGAAAAAAAAAGTTGTAAAAAATTAATCTGATGTATACCAATAACCTGAAAATACAAGTTTTCATGCTCACTAAATATGACATAGTAAAAGGTAACAAAAATGGTATAAAACGAATAAATTTTAAATAGTTTTAATAGAATTGCAGCTTCACCAGAAAGGATCACAGAAGTAATTGTCATTAGTCTAACTTCTCACACAAATCACAAAAGTGACCACTGAAGGCAATGCAGTGCGTTGTTTTGATCGCACAAGAAGCAGATCCCACTTCTTTTCAGCTGTTGCTGAATTTCTATTTCAGAGGTTGTGAGAGGGAAGTATTTTCAGGCTGTTAGAATCTTCCTTATTGTTTGTTCTCAATGATAAAAATTGAATATATTTTGAAAAAAAAAAAGTATATATTTTTTAATTTTAAAATTCTGCATCAGTATAAGCACATGTACACATGTGTAAATATGTGTAGATATGAAACTTAAGTCATTGTAATGGAATTATCTATATGAATTTTTATTGTAGGGTTTGTAATAACCATTGGAAAACACATTGAAGTATTCAGTGTTTGTAATTAGCCCTTCCTACTTTCTTTCCTGTATGCAAAATATCAAATGTTCCCCCCCCTTTTTTTTTTAATTTACACTTTAGACAAGTATGAATTTACAGGGAAGAAGTTAGCGGTATATAAACTCCCTCCAAGTACTCCAATCTTAGAGATTGATGGAATCATGTATTAGAGATAGGACAGCTTGACAGGGAAATGTGACCTTCCTAATATAAATCATTCCTTTCTTTGCTTCAGAGAATTTCATTAGCTAGCTATTCTTTCTGTGATAATACATCAACAGATCTAATAAGGCAAAAAACAAAGATCTGCAAGTGTGTTGCAGGTATATCAGGAATGTATGAGCTTCAAATAAGTACTGTTCTGCTTTGGATCAATAAATACCAAGAGATCAATTTAATTTTATCCTTTTAGGTTTCATTTAATAATGTATGTTTTGCTACTGAAAGTACCAAAGTAGAGACAGTTTTTCCTTTTTAAAATATTAGCAAGGCAGGAAACAATTTTTTGGGGAGAAAAAGATTCTTAATGTTAGGAAATTTTTAGTTTAGAGCCCCTGAAAGAATGGTAAAACAACTGCTTTTGTTTCTAGATCTGCCAATGATTTAGAGCTATATTGCTAAAGTTGTTTATAACTACTGCTGTGCTAACAGGAATGGTTAGCATTAGTGAAAGTACAGGCACAGAAATTCAGAAATGGGAAAATATACCCCAAAATTTCACTCAAATTAGCAAAAAAATGATGCATTTCCTTCATTGTCAAACCCTAACAAAACCATATTTCTAAATGCTAGCAGGTTTATGAGGTCTTTAAAATAGAGTTTGAAGTTAATGTATTTAACAAGTGAAGAATCAGTGTTATTGTTGTTAATAATTGTAATATTCAAGCCATTTGGAAAGCAATTATTTATGAAAAATATATAATATATGGTAATTACTGTAAATATTTTTTGTCTAGAATAGAAGTAAATGTTATCATCATTACAATAATCCCTAGTTGTATATTTACAGTCCAATGTATTTGTAAATGGAAACCCTTTGGAGACATGGCATCTTGCTGTAGATATGACAAAATTTAATTAGGTTTTTATATTGGCATTTCATTTTTGTTAGGTTTTATAAGTTTTGATCAGAGTTTTGATGTTTGTGATTGTAGTTATGTTTAGTTTATTAATGTGAATTTAGGGCAAAATTATTGAATTTTTATAATTACTGTCAAATGCACTGGTTGAATACATTTTATAAATATAACGGATTTTGTGTCCATCACTTAGAGCATTTTACAGGTGTGTTTTTCTTTTTACTCATGATTATGTCACAAGCCAAAAGTTATTGTGTCATGCCTTTCATTTCACACCTTTCTGTTTCTTATATTTCATGAGAATCTTACATGTTGCCACCTGCATGTGCATTCTGAGAGTTTTAATCTCAGAATGGATCAGTCAGTACATTTGACATCAGTTAGTAACTGAACTAACTGAAGAAACCAAAGCAAAAGAATCATTTTAACCTATAAGACTTTGTTGTATATTATGACTCAAGTTTACTCATGTGATTTGCTCATAACAACTGCTATTCTCCTAAGACAGTCATTAGAAGTCATGAAAATGAAATGATAGCAGCATTTATCAAACCAGTCACACTCCATTGGAAGCACCAGTGTGCTTGTAAGGAACATGAGGGTAAGGAAACCTCTTTGGGAATTATTCCGTGAAGGACTACCAAAAAAGGAATCAACAAATAAAACAAATACCCCTGACCCTCTCTATAAAAAAGAAAATCGTTACCATACAGAACAGAGATTAAGAAAGATGATAGCAAACATAATAAGATATTCACAGGTTCACTAGACACATACGGTCTGGAGGAAAAGCAAATCATTCTTTTTGGATGAATGCTAATTAGCTAAGTGATACTTTAGAAAAAGAGGGTCTTTTGTTTCATGGTTTTATCATCATCCAAAGAAACATTATTGTCTTTTGAAATGAAATGTGACTTCATCAAAGAAGTATTATTAAATATTAAAAAATATGCTTTCTATCAGGAATCTAAATTTTTACCTTCTTGTTCTGCAACAAAACAAAACAAAAAAAGCTGACGTTAAGAATGGTTCATACAGGTAAATATGAACCATTTGAGATTTGATGGACAAGAAATATAAATTATGTGACTATGGTGGTTCTTGAGACCTGGATAATGAAATTTCATTTTACTAAATATACACGTAGTATATATACATAAAAGCTCCATCTAGGACACTTGGAGATGCTGTGTTTTTCCAGGAAAGGAGTACCAGTTAGATGTGAAATACAATAAGGTAACATACAAATATAATCTGGGAACTAGAACGTTCATTTTCAGTTAATCTTAAATTTTTAATGGGTGATGTCTGTAAGTGACAAGTTTCCTGTTCTCTCCCCTTTTCTTGAGAATTTTAGTGTTTCCTATCTGGTGAGACACAGATATGTTATTGCTGGCATGTGGATTTCTGAAATAAATATGAAAACTTAGTCTTTTTAGTTCAGCTAGTAACAGGTACTCTCTCACGGACATAAGCAATTTCACTGTTGAAGATTTAGTCAGATAGAAATAAAGACCTTTTAATTTATTACTGGAGGTATGATAAATGGCTGTTGTAAAAAAAATGCAGAAGCTCTGGTTTATGTGAACCAAAACTAAAACATGGGGTCTTTGTGGTCATTATTTCATTTCTCTTACCTTAAGTATTATTATTTGCTTACTTGGCTGACCAGTTCCCAAATAAAAGTTCATTGAATGATTATGTTAAGTGAAACGGTGTAAGCTTGATATAAAGCTTGTGTCCATCATCTTTCTTAAGAAGTAATTTAAGAAATGTATGAGGTTTAAGGATTAAGGACAAAAAAATAGCCCAAGCTGACACTAAAGGTTATTCCTACAGCTCAACAAAGCCACTGCATTGCCTCTGAGAAGTAAAGCCTTAGTGTAAGTTACTATCTTGATCAAACTAAGATGCTTTTGCAATTTTGACTCTAGCACCACAGAAAGGAATTCCTTAGGAGAGCATATGTTAGTGGCAGTACATTTCTCTCTATGCTTGATAACCCCACAAGACATGTGTATCTTTTTCTTCAACATCATCTCAAGTTTGAGGGTGTGATATTATTTACTGATGTTCTAGTACCTTCATTAACTTTGTTACTAACTTAATTATTAACTTCATTATTAGCATAATAAGTTTCTCACAGTCAGTGCCCTCCCAGCAGGCATACCTCGATCAACCCAGAGTCCCAGGAGTGTCCCAGGAGATCTGATCTCCTCCCAGGTGCCATGAGTTTCCATGATGTCACTCCACAGGGTTCAGCATACGCGATATTTCTGTAAAGCAAACAGTTTTTAATCTTTTAGTGTTACTGAAATAAAGTAAATGCTGATGAAATCAACAGTCCCAAGCACAAATACAGGCTGGGCTGAAAATGGTTTGAGAGCAGCCCTGAGGAGAAAGACTTGGGGGTGTTTGTTGATGAGAAGCTCAACATAAGTTGACAGTGTGTGCTTGCAGCCCAGAAAGCCAAATGTATCCTGGGCTGCATCAAAAGAAGCATGGCCTGTAGGGTGAAGGGAGGTGATTGTACCCCTGTGCTCTGTTCTTGTGAGATCCTATCTGAAGCCCTGCCTTCAACTCTGGACCTTCCAATGTAGAGCAGAAGGTTGGAACTACATAATCCTTAAGGGACCCTTCCAACCCAAGCCATTCTGTGATTCTGTGATTTTATGAAATAATGCCACATTATTCCCCTAGAAGGATCAACTCATAGGTGGGAAATGCAGTAAAGAAGGAAGTGCCTTATCCCACTCAAGCTACCTTGGGGTCCACCTGTGATGGACCCACATTTATAATTAAAATGCTCTTAAAACTTAAGAAAGCTTTTGTTTTTGTTTTTGTTTTTGTTTTTGTTTTTGTTTTTGTTTTTCTATTATATTCTTACAACATTATACTCTCTCTAATGATGTGCCTTTCTATAGTAAATCATTTTGCAGTTACTAGTAGCATACTCAGGTTTTTAATTTGACATTTTCAAAACAATATTTATTGTAGTGAGAATTTACATGGGGTGTTTCAAAGAACAGCACTAGGTAGTTTTATGGAAAAACTGTTTTTACTGCAAGTGTTTCGAAAATTTAATCAAAGCACCTGATATATCACAATAGAGCCTTTCTGTAGTATAACAATCCTTTTGATCAGTGGCATATGAATAGTTCTCTCTTTCGAAGGATCATAAATGTAATTTTTCCCCTTACTTCAATTGAAACACACTTTCAAGTACAAAGCTTGACAGCTATCAGCAACTATTTTGTTTCATCAGAGGCCCAATGGTGCCAAGGGAAACCAAAGGAAGATCTGCAAATATGTGCCAAGAGTGACCACGGGCAATTCAGCAAAGGTTGCGAAGTGCACCTCAGTTGTAGGTCAGAACTACAGCATCTGAATGAAGACTTTTAGAAATGTGGTATCAGGAACGGGAAGTGCGTATCGTGAGAGCTTTAAATTACTATGTCTGCTTTCAGATTTTCTACAGCCAAAGTAAACTGCAGTCACACGTATACTGATGAAGAAACAGACATTACCAATGAGAGGGGCTGAATTAACCTGAATTCATGCTGGTAAATATTGTCCCCTTCATCCAATTTGTGATGTACTTAGAAGTCCACATGTATTCACGAGACGAACCGGATTAAAATACCATTGTTTTCCAGTGGTCCTTTTCAAAAGAAATGTTTCACATAAGTATTTCTGCCAGTAAAGAAATGTGAAAGCAATTTGGGCCATATAGAGAAATGTAGATTTCAAATTGCTTCCAAGAATCCTAATAAAAATGTAAAAATTTGTGAGATACGGAGATTCAGCATGGGTAGGTAACACATTTTTCAGCTGATTTATTGGTTTTGGGTGGAATAGATGGATTAGGAAGGATTAGGAATCTACTTTGTCTGGTAATATTTTAATCTTTTGGTTTTATTTCCTTTTTTTTTTTTTTTCCAGATAGTACAAGAGTAGGAAATGAGATACACATGTAAATGAGAAAAGGTTTTACTTAACTTTACTGTTCTACAAAGAGTAGACTATTAAAGTCTTTTTATTTTTAATTTTATAGGTGTTGGGCAACATCTCAAGTTAGGCTTTCTAGTGAGTTATAGGAAACAAAGGATGGTTAAAGACAAAGCTCTGTAAGAGGCTGATGATTACTGAAGATTATCACAACTTTGAGTGTATACCAGAGCTTCTGTGCAAGATTTGATCTTGCTATTTCCTGTCCCACTGAAGTCTGGGATCCCACTGCATTTGTACACTTAGAGAATTACTGTTTTCCATAACAAGAAAAACATCAACATTAACACGTAGTAAGAAGCATGTAAAAATCTGAATGGCCCATATATATATATATACACACAACTGGATGTAAGACAATGAACATTTTTTTTCACTGTAATTCAATGTATAGCGTTTTTTCTCTGACAGTGTAATTTATTTAGTTGAGCAGTGAGCAGATCTTAAAAATTTGACTCCAGGAGGTATAGTTTGCAGAAATCATAAGATAAGTGAAGCATAAAAAAATCACAACCTTCACTGGAAATATAGAGTTCTCTGGAAACCTACCAACTGTAATAGACCAGGCCAAAGGACTTCATGTGGCTATTTCTGCTTTCAGATGTCATCTCTAATTATGGAGTTTTGCTGTCCAGTGTTGAGGCTGGGTATGGGGTGGCTATCGTGACACTGATGTAGGTGAAGCAGCTGGTAAGAGAGACCGTTCTCTCTCCAAATAAAGTATTGGTAATAAAATTATTATGGTGATGGTAATCTGTGGGCACTTTGTAGCTGGAGGCAATTTCATTCACTATACTATCTCAGCATGCAATCTTTCATGCACAAAAGCCTTTCTTCTGATCTTTAGACAGAATAGAAATTTTGACTGTTATTTCCATGACATCAATTAAAGAGCTATAAACTTGAAATCTTTTTTTGTCCATGAAATAAAGATGTAAAGGTTTCAACATGTAAAAGTGCAAGCAGCAAAACAATAACATAAACTCTATGAAAATTTCAAAACTTTAAATTCTCAGAACATGATTGTTGAGAATCTATAAATTACAAAATCTACTAAAATATCACTTGTCTAGAGGAATTATTTAAGCACAGGAAAATTAAAAGTAAATTAAGAGTATTTGTTCCAACAGATTTTTTGTTCAGAATTTAATGGAACTTTCAAATTTGTATACTTTGGTAAGACTAAATAAAAATGCAAGTATCAACATGTGCAAATTGAAATAATTTGCATAAAATACACATTTATAATAGAAGTTCAGAATTCTGTAGGGGCAACTAGAGCTATATTGTGGATAATTAGATCTTCAGCCTACAATAATTTAAATATATTCAAGATTTGTAACTACATTTAAGTGATTAATGTAAACAAATTTTAGTAAATGCATTTGCAGTATAAATGCTTAAAAAAAAATCCATTTGTAGAAAAACTGTGTTTGACACAGAAGCAGAGAGACAATCTCACTAAGTTGTGGCTGGATGTATAGGCTATGAGTAATCGCTCATTCATATTAAATAACTCAAGCTACTCCACAGATCTACACCCCTATGAGACCAAACTGGGCATAAGATGCCTGGATTCTGTATACCTTAGAGCAGTGTGAGATCGAAAACTCCTTTACATTTCTATTTAGTGCCTTAAAGTCATGATCAAATTTGGAGGAGGGGGAGCCTGCACTATGTCACCTTCTGCCCAGTCTTTTCTCAGCTCCCAGGCTCAAGGATTGGATGACTGCAACTTCAGCCAAGACATTTGCTAATGCATGGGTCGTCTTTCTAAAGGCCATAGCTGTGGCTGTGATATCTGCTTATAAGTATACAACCTGGGTGGTGGCAAAAAACTGCAGAATTGAAGAGGCTAGTTAGTTTTCAACTGACAAAATTAAGTTCTGAATTGGGCCTAAGAGTCCATGTTCTGCCTTTACATGCTTCTTTTGAAGGAAATAAAAGTTGGGCTCCTGAGCAGAATGGG
This sequence comes from Anas acuta, assembly GCF_963932015.1. Lineage (NCBI taxonomy): Eukaryota > Metazoa > Chordata > Aves > Anseriformes > Anatidae > Anas > Anas acuta. The sequence continues at coordinate 110,392,376 of NC_088979.1, read as the reverse complement.
GAGTGGATGTGTGTGTGTAGAATTCCTAAGTTTTTGCATTGACCTGATTAGGCATCACACCTGCTCATACACCCATTTAGGGGCTTAGCACTGAGGTGGACATGATGGAAGGTACATTGGATGGAAAACCAACAATCAAGCTCAGATTTTGGTTGCTGAGCATGGAGATATAAATAACAATGATACAGAGAATAGAATTATTGCTGTTCAATACCATATGGCTTGGGTACCAAAGACTGAATAAAAAGATGTGTCTATGTAATCTAGTGGTAGAGAAGTTCCCTCTAAGAGCTCTGGAATGTGAGCATGGTGGCCTACATGTTCACTGCCCCCTGAACACCATTACAATTTTCTTGTAATTACAGAGCTTTAGTCTCCAAGTTTGCCAAAGCAATAATGTCAATGAAAAGTGAAGCCAATAAACGTGCTGGTTATAGGAAGACATGAGAACCACATAAAAATCAGTTTTGAACAACTATCCTGTTAATTTCCTGTGTTTTAGTGTACAAATGATAACATTTCAAAAATTTATTAAGACAGCTTGGAAGAAAATTAAATAGCTGGTTTGATGTAATTTAACAGATAAGTACATTGACCTAATGAAATTATGTATGTAATCCCCAGAGGCACACAGATTACAATGAATTGAGGAAGGAAGTGGGCAAATTAAAACAGGCTATTTTTGAAAAATGCATGGAACTTTTAATAACGAGCAAAGTTTCATTCAAATTTATATACTTCTTATAGCAATATTTCTGTTACATTTTAATAACACTGGCTCTATCCCAATACAGGAGATGGGCCTTAGACTTCTCAGTGCTCACAAAGGAATGTTATGTATTTCTGGCATGTAGGCTGAGAGCAGTGTTTCAATCTATATAATAAAGTAAAACTACACTATCTTAAAATAATTCTGCAGATTTGTAATACAATAGTGTTATGAAAGTTCAGGAACCTTTGGTTCCTTTTGTTCCTTTTCTTCTATATTCTAGATGGTAGTTTAGTATCTGATAACTTATAAATACAGAGTTCTGTGGCTCAATTTTATAAATGTAAATGCCTCTACCAGTCCTAACAAAGACTGCAACAGTCCAACTATGCTTTCTGATGACATTTAGTAGGAAAAGATTAAGAAGAAAATTGCTTTTACTTCCCCAAATCGATGCTCACTGTGAGTGCTCTATAGAATAACCTCAGTACCCTATTTGGTAGTTATTGTGAAGAAAATCCATGTTCAGAATAGCAAACATGAAAAGATGCACATGCAAAGAATAGAATTAGTGTTTAGTCTCTGCATTCCTAAAATTCATGACAATCTATGAAAAAAAAAAAAAAATAATAATAAAAAAAATCTCTGCTATAATATATAGTCAGCTTAGTGCAAAGTACACTTGCCCATCAGTTTGGAAAAATGTTAATCCATATACAGCCACAACATTTCTTCACCAGTTGCTCCCAAAGGGAAATGTGTAATTCCTGACAGCATCTTTCTATCTAATACCTAAACCTAGCTCAAGCAGCACACCAGAAAAATGCTCAGTGATGAAAGCTCGAAGCTGGATTTCAGTCTTCTTCATGCCAGTACTACATTTGTGTCTTGGCATATGCTAAATCAGGAGTACATGGCTTTTTAACAGTAGTCCTCTCTTCCAAATAAGAAAACATATCTTTCTTCTTTGTCCTTGGAATACTCTGTGACACAAATTACTTAATGTCATTCCAGTTTACTGATAAAATGAGCCTATGTAATCAACTATTTTACTTAGCTGTGATGAACAATATCTTTTGCCACAAGAGTGTATTGCTAATCTCTCAAATCAATATTTCCTATGCAGTAAAGCTTTCATCAGATATCTAATCCTGCTCCTATTTAAGTCAGCAAGAAAAATAGAACAGGTCCAAGGCCAGTGTATGCAAAGAATGATGTAAGCTCTGTAAATAACCAGACATTCCACTTGTAGTCAATCACGGGGCAAAGAGCAGCCAATATGAGGAAAAGACAGACAGATAATTTGCCTCTGTTACTGTACATTAAGCCTCTGATTTTACTGACTTAGGACTTTTAGCTCATAATGGTAGATAACGCTGAAGTAAATGTTGCAAGGACAAAAAAGTGATCTTTGTCTGTTGCAATACTGTGTGTCTCATACACCCTGAAGAGTAAAATGCTGTAGGAAAACCTCCTAGAGTTTATGTTTAATCCAAAACCCAGCCAGTAGCTACACAGGTTGTTTATTTCTTTGCGTGATTACTTTGGAATATATATTCTATTTTGACTCCTAAAAGGGATTAAATAAGTTGATTTTTTTTTACTTGATCACTAGCATAGAAAAATAAATAAATATAAATAAACAGCAATAACAATAACAACAAAAACTGAACATAATAGTGAGTTCATACTGCTTTCATTCAAAACCTGTTTTTTTGACTTTGTGATCTTGTCCCAGTAAGTAGAATACCAAGCCTGTTTTTCAAAATGTTACGGCATTGGAGATGGTTAAATAGATTCTATTTAAAAGATTTATGATAAATGGTATCTTTATTGACACATGTTAGTGTTGTGTGCCATGGAAACATGCCATTACGCACAGAAGATGGACACTTTGTCATACAGAGGTATCATGTTTCTAAGACAGGTGGCTTGTAACTACTATTGATATTGTATTTGTTCAGATTGAATAAATGTCACAAGAAATACAAAGCGGTGCTCTTTATCTTTGTCATAAATGGAAATGACAGATTGCATGTTGACTCAGAGGTACCACCATCTCATCAGCTGTTCACAGGAACATGGGGGAGATTGCTGCTCACAAGAGTTACTTAATTTTCCTGTTTCATTATCTTGATTATAGAAGGTGATCATTTCCCATCTCAAAAAGACATTGAAGATGAGTACACAGGTGATTGCAAAGCACAAGATGGTGGAAAAATACCTATATGGTATGATCCATCACAGCAGCTCAGCTCTACATGCATACTGAGAACATGTTTATGGTGCTAAAAACATTTCTAACTCACTTAGAAATTAAGGCTGGAAAAGAAATGGCAATTTGCAATGTTAATAGCCAGTGTCTGTCTGTATTAAATGGGAGGGTGTAGCTGGAAGCATTTGAAAAGAGGGTAGTGTTTACAGGTCTGGATACACAGGATATCTCAGATAAGAGGTCTTAACTGGCAGGGGGAAGTATTTCTTCAGAAGAGCTGATGAGTTAGGATGTGGAATGGGATTTTTCTTTTCAATTTTCTGACTTTCCCATCTTAAACATTTATATATATTATTAATGTTGTGTGAAAAATAAAGAACGAGATCCTGCTACCCAGGATCTTGACAGCAATCCGCACAGTGTCATTAGTAACAAGTACAGCTGGTCCATTTATGAATCTTAAGAAAATTACCTAACAGAGATTATTACTATTTATTTTTTACTAGATTTCGGAGAAATATTGAAGTAGGGATAATGAATATTCATGTGTTTCTTAAATACAGAAAAATGTGTTAATTTTGTGTACAACAATAAGCTGTTTGCTTTTTTTTTTTTCTCTTTGATGCTAAGACTCTGGGTTAAAACTTTTAGAGAAGCAGTACTCAGCATATGCTTGCCAGACTGCACATACTTTCAAATACAGAAATGTGTAAAAGAGATATCTACATCATGTTTTCCAGCAGATATAAAAAGTGTGTATAAGAAGATACAACCAGCATTTAACAGAATGAATAACTCAAGCTTTGGGTGCCTCTGGGAGTGTCCTCAGCTTCTTGAGCTATGCGATACATTAGTAGATACTTCAAAGTTAGATTCTAATATAAATAGTGTAGTAAATGTGGTCACTCACTCCTGATAGTCTCTTAATGAACCTGATCATCATGAAGGTCTTTTCTAGTCTATATGATTCTATGATCCTATGAAATATATACCAAAAGGAAGACACGAACACAATAATAGAAAAATGGAGTATCTTCTTTAAATTAAGTTGTTACATGAGACACATTAACAGCAGACTCATGTTATCTGTAAGTCTGAATCCTAAAACTCCATTTTATCCCACTGCCTATACTACCTCCACAGCAAAGGGAATAAGCAAGACATGCTATAGCTGGTTCCTGGCATGCTCTCTGGCCAGCCAGCACACACAGAAGAGACCAAGAAGAGGCATGCTCTTGACCTTTCCTCTATTTGGGTTGCTGTTTTCATGCTCTGATTTTCATAAAATGTTTGGAGTTTGTGTAGCGTTGAGATTTTCTGTAAACTAAACTAAGAGATATAAAAGATATTAATGGAAGGAATTACAGACAGGCAGACAGCAGTCACAGAGATTTCATTAGTAGCTATGTCCTTTTGTATGTTGGCTTGAAATCTTTTTCCTTACTTTAAAATCTCCCATTCTTTTCAGTAAAAGATGGATGAGAGATTGTAGTTAAAATACCACTACAGTAGCAGGATTAAAGTCATTTCAGTGCCTATTAAATGCTAATGTGGGGTGGCAGGACTATCCATAAAGTCAGTAGGACATAGTATAATGGAGCATAGGTACAGAGTCCCAAAGAAGTCCTTGGAGAGCAACGAATAAAAACTGTATGGAAACACTGGAAAAAAGGTCCAAGTGATAGGATCGTGTAAAACAAGTGGGACTGGGAGTAGTGGTTGAGTCCTCCAGACGTTTGCATGAAATCATGGAATTTATTTTCATATATTTTCTATCCTTTTTAAAGAGACCATGAAAGTTAATAAAGTAAAACAGTAAATGCATGTTTCAACAATTTCATACATAGTGGGCCTGCATCTCTATTTTCATAGCTAGATGATTTTTTTTTCTCTCTGCAGTAAGCAATATCCAATCCAGAAAATCTGTTCACCCCTCTCAGCAGAGTAAAACAATTTAATCTATTGTTTGGTACACTTCTGTATTGATGAGCCTTTGTATCCCAGACAAATTATTTTTGAACGTTCAACATTTTGAAACAGTTTATTCTGAAACTGTTGTATTTCTTCTGCCAGTACTTTTATAGAATGTAGCGAGTCAGAGAAGTGACTGTTAGTTTCTTTTATTGTAGTATTTCCAATAGCTAGCATTTCCATTACCTTCAAAAGACTCCATCTGCTTTTGCATTTAAATAGATTTGTATATTGGCAATTTATCTTCAAATATATACTTAAAAGAAGGTTAGACAAATGGCAATCGGTTTGCAAATGCTGTAATTAGAAATAGCAATCACAATATCTTTTTTAAACATCAGTTGCTTCAGTAGTTTGCCATATGTAAATTACTCAGAATTTCTCCTTTGATAACTTGGAGGTTCCTTTTTTCTGTAACTTTAACATCTGTGACAAGCACAATGAAATTCGAAACATAGCTTGATTTAAGAGAATGTTTAAGAGAATGTCTTCACTCTTGCATCTTGCACTCACACAATTCTCTGTGATGCCTCATAGGTGCTTTCATAAACTACTGGCTGATAAAGAAGTACTAGGAAAAATCAATTTGATCAATTAATTAGATCAAGGAAATGGGTTTGTTTAAATCACAGAATCACAGAATTGAATCACAGAATTGAAGGGGTTGGAAGGGACCTCGAAAGATCATTGGGTCCAACCCCCATAAAACATAAAAAGTTGTATTTAATACAACTAAATACAATATAGAAGTTGTATTTAATGTGTACAAATCTATCAAATGAATCTTACAAGCAGTACATTTACCTTAGCAATACAAAAACATTTTTTTGACATTTTATCTTTAAAATAATAAAAAGGAAAACCTCCTACATGATATTCAGTGTAAACAGTACACTGTATGACATTCCAAATAAAACACTGGACTTCCACTAAGCATTAAGACTGAAGGTCTGCACCAATAAGAATGGATTAAAAATCATTACACTGGAAGGTAATCCAGTAAATCCTACTGGAAAACTTGAGTGGTGAAGGATTTTTTCAGTCATTTTCTCATCACAGTAAATAAATACTGATATAACAGTGTGTGTGGTTGTAGAAAGTGATGTAGTACATAATATTAAGTCATTTGTCATGGAGATGGAATTATATGTGTCATACTTCAATAATTACAAAATAGTGGGACTAGCTATTTTAAATTTACAGTTATATATGCTGCTGTTTTAATTTTTTATTTTTATGGTACTGGCCACATACTACTACCTAACAGAAAGACAAGAGAATTAAATGAATTGTAATAAAGAAAATACATTTGGAACTGATGGATCATTTCTCAATAATTCAGTTGTTGCTGTTTGGGTGGGAGCAGGAGGGATGCTAGTGCTCCTTCTTCTGCTTCAGCAGCCCCAAAGCAATTAGCAAATAATATCATTCTTTATAGAAAAAGATTGTGCTTTATTTGAATGCCAAGAAAACCTTGAAGACTGTTCCAAAGCTAAAGGTAACCTGATTTGAATTGACTTGCGTGAAAACAAATAATAATAATAATAAAATAATAATAATAAAAAAAAAGTAGGGAGAAATGAAAATCTAGACTTTGAAGCAGAGCTCCAGTCTTAATCCCATAGTTTCATTTAGGAGCAAAAGATGTAGAATTTAATAAAACTTTCAAAATCATGTAGAAAGAACTATTTTATTTAATAAGTTGAATTTGATACTGTCCTGGTTTCAGTTAGAACAGAATTAATTTTCTTCCTAGTAGCTGGTGGAATGCTGTGTTTTGGCTTGGGATGAGAAGAGTGCTGATAACACCCCGATGCTTTAATTGTTGCAGAGCAGTGCTTATACCAAGCCAAGGACATCTCAGCCTTTTGCTCTGTCCTGCCAACGGGCAGGCTGGGGGTGCAGTAAGAGCTGGGAGGGGACAGACCCAGGACAGGTGACCCAAACTAGCCAAAGGGGTATTCCATACCATCTGACGTCATGCTAAACAATATATAGGGGTGGCTAGCCAGGGGAGGGGGCCGGACTGCTCGGGGTTAGGCTGGGCATCGGTCAGCAGGTGCGCAATTGAATTGTGCATCACTTGTTTGTACGTATTATTAGTAGTAGTACTATTATCACCATTGTATTATTATTATTATTATTATTATTATTATTATTATTATTATTATTATTATTATTATTATTATTATTATTATTATTATTATTTTCCTGTCTTATTAAACTGTCTTTATCTCAACTCACGGGCTTCACTTTCCATTTCTCTCCCCCGTCCCAGAGAGGGAGGGGGAGGGTGAGAGAACAGCTGCGTGGTGTTTAGGTGCTGGCCAGGTTAAACCACGACAGATACTAGATATCCTGGTGGTAAATTTTATGTAACGGTGTATGTACTTAAAAAAATCAAGATACATGAAAACTTCAAAAGAAAAGTGTCATGCCACTGTTTTAATTGAATGGTGCAAAGACAGAAATCCACAGAAATAGAAACATATATAAACAATAGAATATCTTAGAAACATGCTTACAAAGAGGGCATGAAGTTGAATAGTGCTTACTGGAAATTTGAAGATCAGTATTTTGCAGTTCCTAAGTCCCTTTAAGTTTTGTAAATTTTCCCTCCTTTTCCCTAATTATACAAATGAATACGTTTATAAGCTAATGTGAAAAGAGAAAACCCAACATATTTCTAGTCTAAATGAGAGTTTGGGATAATTTGGTCCCAAGAAACTACGAAAAAGATGGACAACATAATTCTCCTTGTTTTCTTAACCACCTGTGAAGTATACTTACTTGGTTGGGGAAATATTACCACAGGATTTTTTGATTTTTATTTTTTTTACATGTTGCAGTCAGAAAACATGCTCACAACAGTTTTCAAAACCCACTTAGTCTAGCTGTGTAAACTGTAGCATATTATCAATGAGGTAACAATGAGAACAGACCAAAATATTTACAGTTCTTCTCATGCACTTGGTTAGGTGTGTTGTTTGAGGGGACAGTATCAGAAAGGCATTTTGGTTATGACCTGCTGATGCTTCATCGTATTTTTTTTTTTGTTCTCCCTTTTTTTGTAGTAAATTCCTGGGAAGAAATATGTAGGTAGGCTAAAAAATACGGAAGGGACTCTGATGTTAGAAAAAGCGTTCAGGTACCTCAAATCAAACACACAAAAGATTACTCGTGCTTTTATGATATTTAACAGTATAGATACGCCACTAAATTCAATATTTAACAGGGGGTTGCCTAGGAATGTTTTCCTGATGGTGTCTCAATAAAGTTCATACAATTCCAAATGACACCCAGTTTTAAAACAGACTCTGGATATACTGCTGTCTTGCAGGGCTGTCTTTGTTATCACAGAGAATCAGCCCTCCTCCTCCTCACTGCTGCTATACCAGCTCTCAGGTCAACCCCAGGCATTTTCTAGCACCTTGCTGTGTGGATTTTAGGTAAGGAATACCTTACTTTTAGACAGTTAACCACTTACTCACCGTTGATTCAAGCTTAGGTTTAGACAAGATAGCTTGAGAAGTATTTATCTAAAGAAGTACAAAATATCCAAATGGACAGCGCAGTTACAATCGTTATATATATATATATATATATATGTATATAAAATGCTCATAAATATAAAAAATTAGAAGAATACTTTGTGTATTTTTAAACACTTGCTATATTTACTCTGGATTAACCCCAAGTAGTGTCTCGGATTAAACACCAAGCTAACTTGCTGTTGACGCTCCCCCAAAATACATCTTTATAGGGATTTTATCTTCCTACATTAACTGTACTTCCCAAAGAAGAGCTCTATTTTAGTGTAATATGCAAGCCTTTATTTTCTGTTCAGTGTCCTTTAAGAGATGTAAAGAGAAGCACTTCTTCCTCTTGAAATGTATTTAATTTGAATGTATTCAGGAGATAGCACTCAGTCTCCAGTCTTAGCACTCCTCTACCTACCTTAAGCACAATTTCATTCTTTTGAAGCTGCAAATGGCTCCCTGTAAAACATCAGTGGTGCCTGATGGTTTATCTAGGAGCTCTTCTCACAACAATGGATGATGTCTTCCCTCTTCCTTCCCCACTGTACTCTTCTGTCCTTCATGATGAAGTGCCCTCATCAACTGAGCTTTCTATTTTATATCAATCCCTGTGATAAGAAACATACTTGATGAAAACATCCAACTAGGATAGGTATACATCTTTTCACTGAGGGAAGATATTGGGACAATCTGCTACTCATAGCAACAATGAAATTGGAGTTACCAACCCTTAAATCTTTGCAAAGAGTTACAATAAAGCAATTTTTTAAGACTGCTCATTCAGGTAATTTGTTGCTTTGCAGAAACTCTGTGTTTTCGGTGGCAGAGCTAAACCCTTCTTCATATCCTTTTATGGTAAATATGGGCAGAGTCCTGGTTACAGAAATTTCTGTGTTCCCTTAGACAAACAGACACAGTAATAAAAGATGTCTCCCACTCCCTAACCTCTACTTTTATCCTACCTACATTAACATGAGGTACAAGGAAAAATGACTATATTAGAATGTAATGCATTGTTGATTTATAGTGGCTAGCATTTCTCTTTCTGTAAACCCATACTGTCGGACTAAGCAAAATGGTTTTAGGCTTTTTTTTTTTTCTTTCCCTAACAAATTCTGCATTGAACAGGGAAGCTACTGTATGCATTTTTAATTCAGAAAGTGTCTTTCTGAAATCCTGCCTGTGTTTCTTTGTAATGTTTTTTACTATTTTTTCTGATTTTTCTATTGTACAATTTAATATTTAAGTCAAATGAAAACAGTCTACATACTTGGTGATTTACATGCTTCCAGCCATTTCTTTGCAGCTGATTTTCCTGCTGTCTTCATTTGCCTCTACTCCCTTTTTCCTATTAATTAATTCTATTTAAAATTTCTGTTCTAATTTAGTTGCCTGATGCTTTTAGCCTAAGTAATGTCATACAGGGCTTTTTAAAAAGACTTTTATACAAACACAATATAAACTGTATTCGTGGCTATACTTGTATAATAGCTGTATGCAGCCACTGCCTATTGTGATGGTGACCCCTTCAGCAGCAGAGGGTAAAAGTTTTGATCACTATATTTGTCTTCATGATACAGACTTCAAACTGCGGCTGTCATAGTTTCCATATTTTCCAGTTTTGCACACGGAAAATTTAGTTTCTATTTTTCTTCATATCATCTGTACAAATCTTTCCCTTTGGTTTAGTAGCCAGGCTAAAATGTATAGTGTGGCTTAAATTTTTATGCTCATTAAATATCTAAAATGTAACTGCTTCGAATAAAAATCATTGTACAATCTTTCCACTTAGATCAGTAGCTTTGCTTCAGTAACCTTGAATTTAGCTTGAGTAGTTATCACTGCCAATGGGCAATGTTGTACTGCCATTAGTAAATGAAAAAGTCATTTATTTCATAGGAAATGGTTTGGCATTAAATACCCAATGGGTTGAGCTCTATAACTCTGCAGTTAAAAGCTACATTATTGAAAATGTGACTGGCCTCTGAGCACCAAAGTTTTGGTCATCTCTTGCTGCTTCCTGTATTGAGGAATTTTGTCTATTGAGTTTGCTAAACTTTAATGGTAAATGTAGATAAATGTACAACCCTGTTTTTTGTTGTTGCTGTTGTTGGGAATTTTTTTTTTTAGTGAATTCTATAAACAGAATATTTTAATTTTGCATTTCTTGTGTGTAAGATGTTACACTAATTTAATTCCCCGGAACCTTGAGTCACCACAGTTATTAACATCTCAGCTGATGTTTGATTTGGTTAGTGTAGAACTGTGAAATATAGACTGAGATGCAAATTGTTACAGAGGAGTTAAGGTGGGAACAGTTTATTAAAGAGTCAGAGTAGATTTGCTTTCAGTAAGCACGCTGAACTCAGAAGTGGAAGTTCTCTAGAATCTGCTTTCTGGCGTGATATACTACTGTTTTCTAGCAAAGTACAAGACAAATACAAAGCAGCCAACACACAGATCCAGGCCTACATTAACACACAGCTAGAGGGAAATTAATGAAATAACAACCTTGTCAGTAGACCCAACTGCAGTAGATTGACCTGGCCACTTTCATTCATGTTAACAAACTATTGGGAATGAGCATGTGGTCAAAAGAGGAGCTGGCCAATGCAGAAACTACTCCTTTGCTGTCTGCCTTGGGAAGTTTCAGTATGAAAATCTAAGAGGCAAATCCATTTTAACGATTACTTTCATCCCTTATAAAAAAAATAATGTGTTTACATCTGAGTTACCTTGTGCACCTACTATGTGCCTTACCTTTCATGACATTTTCAACCAGGATGACTTAAAGAGTAAAGAATGAGTACAAGTATATGGGTTGCCTAAATTCGATGTGAAGGCAACTTGAGCATGTTCACCCAAAAGGAACTTTTGTCCTGACTGAAGAAACCAACACTGCCAAATTAGCCATCTGCTACTAATAATGCAGTGTTGGTACTTGGATGTAATAGCCAGACTTAAATGCTATGCAGAATAAATAGTGTGGGTATACATATACATTTAAGTGTGTGTATACCTATATGGATCAAAAATTTATCTGCAGCTCTGGAATTCCCACAGAAAATGGTGAAGCTCAGAGCTGTGGAAAGATATTGCAGTTCCTCGATGCTGCAGAGCTCCGGCTCCTCCTTGGATGACAAGCTCATGCAGCCAACCCCCCACAGTCCTCTTCCTGGCAGCAGCAGGTAGAAGCAGAGCTTAAGCAACATGCTTCCATTCTGATGGACTTGGAAAGGACCCTGTACAGAGCTGCAGGCAACGGTGTTAGTGTTGCCTACCAGATGCTATGGACTTCGTAGAAATAGGAAGCAGTTGGAATGGAATATGTGATAGGCCTGTGTGATAGGGAATGAGCTAAAGTTGCACCAGGGGAGGTTTAGGTTGGATATTAGGAAGCACTTCTTTACTGGAAGGGTTGTTAGGCATTGGAATGGGCTGTCCAGGGAAGTGGTGGAGTCATCATCTCTAGAGGGCTTTAAAAGATGTATAGATGTAGAGCTTAGTGATATGGTTTAGTGGAGGACTTGTTAGTGTTAGGTCAGAGGTTGGACTAGATGATCTTGGAGGTCTCTTCAAACCTAAACGATTCTGCGATACTGTGATTCTGTAAAATGTGATGCTCCTTTGAAGAGACCAGAAAAACACCCCCAAAAAAACAAACCCCCAACCCCATAGAAATGGCTAGATGGAAGGTCCAAGGAAAAACTGTTACTGGTGACTTATTTGACTATGTTTCTCTTGTGGAAAGCACATATATGACTAAGAAAAGAAGGAAGTTCCTCGGTAAAAAGCAAAACTGAAGATAAAATGGCATAACATAAGTGATAAGAATAGTTGTAGTCAAGAAAAGAGTACATAGTCTGGCTGGCACCTTTTCTCAAAGCAAACCAAATAATTATTTAAATCCAGCTAAGAACTGTCTAGGCAAATAAATGAGTGTATTAAATGAGTATTTAGGTAAAGATTAGTTCTGTTTTATTGTGCCATTCTAAGCAATCTGACAGCTTGCCCTCAATGCCTTGCGTTGCAATTTTTTTCAAGGAACCAATTTTTTTGGCTCCTTGAGAAGAAAGCCCTATCAGTATGATGGATTTTTTAATGCTTTGTGAAGTAGTTTGTTCTCTTTTCTTTCTCTTTGGATTGCCCTTGAATTTAAAGTTGTTAAAATACATGTTCTTATTTTGCCGAAAGTCTTTGGCTGAATTAGTGGTGAATGTTTTGTCCATCTCAATAAAAAAAAGGACACAATGGGTTTGTAAAGGACAGGCAAATTGCCAGTGTCTGGAAGTTACTGTTAGCTTGTGCGTTTCCCTTCAATTGTCCCCTTTATTATGTTAGACAATTAGGCTCTGTGAAAAATATCCATAGGTGAAATTACTTATTTGTGAAAATGATGTCAAATGGATTGTTTGGATAGATCCATTAGTGATCTAAAAACAAACTGTTGCCATCAGCATAATCAGTTTGGCATAGAAGGTGCAACAAAGATGTCTCTGGTTCCTCCTCCTGCATTTACCTTGTTTGACTTGCTAATTTAATCACTAGCACTGAAGCTGAGGCTCAAATTATCGGTGGAAGAGGTGAGCAACTCCCAGTGATGTTGGTAGTTGAAATTTCTGTCTGATTTAAATGTAAATTATGAAGAAAAAGGGGATAAAAAAGGTTGGGGACACTTGGTAAAGCCATTTTCCAGTGGGGCAGGAAGGTTTTTATCAGGTGTATGAATTTAATAAAGACCTACTGCAGTAAGAACTCCTGCAGCAAAATTCTTATTTTCACCAACTGAAAGTTGGGCATTTTTTTTTCACTATTTTTTGTACAGTTTAGTAACATGCAGAATTATCTCTAGATAAAAATACATGCCAGTTGTATTAGTGTGGCATCCTTTGCAACTAGTTTATGGTTAACCATTTTTCATTTGGTTTACGATAAGATAGATTATTCTTATATTCCCTACATGTTTACTCTAGGAGAAAAAAGCATTTTGAAGAGTGAAAACAAGTCGTTAGATGACTGTAGGCAACAGACACTGTTGAACACCACTGCCTGAACAGAGCTATCCACATTAAATATTTTCTTACTTATTGTTGCCAATGTGGAGATGAAAAACATACATCAATTGGCTGAAGTTGTTTGGTAGTAAATATAATAAAGCTGTGAAGTAGTTCTGAATTCATAACATGGACCTGCTTTAATGTTGTTATTCATCAGCAGAGAAAGGAGGATTGAAATCACCAGCACTGACTATAGATATAAACATGATTTTTGTTAGTAGACGGAGGTACATGTGGGGAAGTGAATTACTCTCATGCAGAGAAATGATATTTTGCTTTAAAATAAGATAATTTATAATCCCAAATCCTCTTTTACTGTTCATCAAAGTTTATCGTCGGTCACTAAATTATTACTATATGTTTATAATTTATTTGGTTCCAGTATTTTCTCAGGACTCGGACATATCATATGTTAAATTTACTGGTCAATATTTCTGATAAAGGCAGATATGCAAAGTATATTCAAGTTCAAAAGGAGCTGATATATAAGAAGGCTGTGAATTTTCAACATTATTCATTCTGAGTAGTCTCAAAAACTCTCGAGAATCTTTCTGAATTTCTTTTTTTTTTTTTTCCAGAAATGAAATGTGAACATTTGAAAAGTTTGATAGCTTATCCTCTATCTAGAGCCTACACTCTATGCAGGCTCAGTGAACCTCCATGTACTAGTTGCAAATGTAATTTTCTAGTGCTTTTTTTTTTTTTTTTTGGTGAGAATTAGTAGGTATGCAATTTAACTTACTAATGTATAATATAGACCAGTTAGCACACTGTGTATATGAAATGATGATTGGACTTTTCTTATACTGTGAGTAATACTCCTTTCCCTGGTACTCATCCTGTCCCTCATTCCAAAATGTCATGTTAGGAAATGAATCTGGACTGTATGATAACTTCTAAGACAGAAATCACCTTATCAGTATCTTACGTTTTGCTTCCTTTCTTATCATCCCATTCTCTAAAAAATTTAAACATCAAGTAATGGCAAATTATATAAGACAATATGGTTTATATAAAAAATTATGCAGTGTTTATGTACAACTTGCTAGTTCATTTCTCCGCTTATTTATTCCCTCTATTAAATCTTTTTAGCAAAAATTTATATAATACATCTTGCTAATCAACTTAGCCAACACGCCTGGCTTTATTGTTTCATAATTGCTTCTACTGATTTGTCTTTCAAATCATTATCTAAACTATATAAAAGGGTGAACCTTATCTTATACCATTGATATGATAAAACTGTTAATCAAGCTTCTAATAACCTTAAGGATGCAAAATGTCATAGCTCCTGCAAGCTTTAAAGATAAAAACATAACCAAATAATGTCTGATTTCCAGAGGAAAGATCTCAAATCAGCCACAGCACAATAGGGTCTTTATTTCCCTGCAGCACCGATTAAATGGTACCATCCAGTCACACCTTGGCTACATTGCAAACTAAGTTATCTTGTGAGATTTTACCAGGTCAATATGCTTCAGTTATCCAGGCGAATGTGTAATGTGTGGCTGTCTGGCTGATTTGTTATCTGGGTTAGCATGCAGCAATTGGCTTGGTAAATAAAACAGAAAGAGCCTCAGCCCTGCACTGCAGCTGCCTGGGGAGTGCGCAGTCATTTTTGGGAGAGGGGGTCTAAGTGCTTTCATTTCACAGACATGATGGTGTGGTGGTTCATGGGTGGCCCTGCACACATCCATTCTGGGCATCGCTGCTTTAAAGGCAAATTGCTGCTACAAGCTCTACTAGCAATGCCTTGAATTGTCAGGCACATTGAGGCCTCCACAACTGTAGCTCCACAATTGCTGTTTTTTACATCAAAAGTTTTGTCTTTCTTATGCCTTAACTAATTAAGTGCATATTTTTGTTCTGCTGCTCTCTGCTGTTTCTTCTTGCTGTCTTAGGGAGTAGGAGTTGCCTGCCAACTTGAAGAACATCCTTCACAAGAAACTTCCTTGTGATTGCTTTAACATGTGCCATAGATTTGGACTGTCTTGCAAAACCATTTGCATTCATGCCTGAAAATTTTGCACAAAGTCAGCAAAGGGACCCAAAAAATTAATATCAAAAAAAAAAAAAAATTCCATGTAACTGTTTTTGTAATTTTTTTTTATTTTTTTTTCAGTAACCCAGAATCAGTCTGATGTATACGTATTAAGCTATCTGACACAGAAATACCATCCACTAAGGCTTCACAGAGCAGGGAAGGAGGAGCAGTCAATGTACACCAACAGCAGAATTAGCTGATGTGGGATTCGTTTGCAAAACTTGATTTCTTGTTTTTACATTTATGAGTTTTCTTTACTTTGCTTTCAGAAACCTGCTTCATGCAGGAATTTACATTTGTCTCAGACTGACCAAATATAATATGGATACTACTGCCAGTGAACCTTGAAAATTCCTAATTTTCTAATACAGTGTTGCAGATATAGTAGTTCTGATTAACTGAACTCTCTAAGCACCTAGATGAGCTTTGCTTTCTATCAAAAGTCATCTGTGCGTTTTTCCTCTCTGACCAACTTAGTCATTTTACACTTGCTCATCTATTTCCAAACTTCCTTTCTCTCCTTGTTTTCTGTTTGAGTCTCATTGTGTGGAGAGCGGCTTGCTAGCACTAGAGTTTATTTTGTATTTTCTGATTGCATTTGTTGTAGCAATTTTTAAATGTTGCTCAGACTTCAGGGGAAGTATTTGCCCACTCTATCTTCTGTAAATGAATTAAAATAAAAGCCTATAACAGGTTTACAAAATTGCTCAGTAACGCTTTTATTCTATTCTTATATTGTATTAGTTGGCCAATTCTGCAGCTCATGAGAGACCTATTATCCAGCATGGTCTTTAAAATTAGTCTTTAAACTAATTAGTCTTTAAAGCTTGGTTGATTAAAAAATTGGACTGATTTTATCAGGCTTTCATCAAACTCATATGTGTCATAATTTGTCATAAACATTGGTGACTGCCTAAGCAGATTCTTGTCATATTTCCCTGGAGAAAAACGTTTTACCTATTCCTTTCTTTTTGGACAAAATTGGTCAGAGAGATAACTTGAGGCTCTTTCAATGGGAACTTTGTCACCAATTCTGTTGGAAAATGAATCAGAAATGTCATTTATTCTCTCAAGCTGATGGTATTGTAAGAATGCAACTTTCCATTTTTGACTTTCAATATTCATTGCAGACAATACATTTCTAGAAACAGTTTTGCTTTTGGAGAGTGAATCAGGTGGTAATGCAAATTATCTTTACTTTTTCTCACCCAAACATTTTAATCTTTTATATTTTCATAGACTGCTGCTTAATATTCTTGTAGTATTTGATGATTTGTTACTCCTGTGGTTATCGGCACCCTGACCCCTCTTTTGTCTGAGTATGGGCAGATTCATCTTTCAATGTCTTGACACATATAAAAGTATAGAGCTAATTTTCCCTTTCAAGGAGATAAAATCTTAAGGAACTGTAATTCCTATATGTCTCCTGAAAACTGAGAGTAGCAGAAGGGAGAGAAGTGCAAGCTATTGGCTACAGGGCTACAGCTGCACTCCATCTCATCATTTAGCAGGGCTAAGTTGCTTACCTAGCTACAGCTGGGGGCTACTTAACTGGGAGTAGTGCTTTCAGCTGGCTATTCTGGAAGGACAGGAATTGATGAGAAAATGGGAGTGAACGTATATGGTGAGTTAGCAGCAGCAGTTTTTTTTGATGCAGTGAGAGAGGTGGATTTAGAGCATAATTTCATTTAAAAAAGTAGGCTGAACGTCTGTTCATGGTGATGACTTTCTTCAGTCCAGGTAGGTTGAGTATGTATGATGAGGAGAAAGTTGTCTGTAGGCTTTTCTTTCCTAGTTAGTGTTCTGTTGTAGTTTTTTTAAGTAAGTAGTTTCCCCCCAATTTTGCTTTCAGGGTGCTTGTATGAAATTTAGTCTCAATTTAGTTACATAATCCATGCATAAGTCACTTGTACACTTGGTTGTAAAATCTACCCGAAGGTCAACTTCCCTCAGAATTTATATGCCAACTGTTTTATGTCCTGTGAAGATATATTAGCACCTCTTATAAATCCTTCTTGTTCTGCTGTTGTTGTTTTTATTGAGACTGTAGTGGTGCCAACAAACCACAGTTCAGTATGTAACAGAGCCTGGCCCCGTTCCAAATGCACACTTAGTTGGGTTCAGTCCTTGCTTCAAAGAGTTCATAGTTGAGTTCTGACATAATGTTAGTGTCATGCCTTCACAAAGGAAAAACTTTCTCAAGCCCTTAATAACTGCAAGCTAACCTTTTTTGATGTGGAAGGCTGAATTCCCGAAGCAATTGCTTTGGCTCACAGACTGTGTGAAGTTCAGGTAGGAGCAGTTGATCTGCCTCACATGAATGCAAACAGGTAACACTTATGCTTGTGAAGTTCCTGAAATGATGTAAAATCCCTCTTTAATTGGTGCTCTCTGACAGTTTTGCCTGTGTAACTTGCTTTTCCTAGCTAGGTACTTTGCCTTCGCTATTGTCAAAAGGCTTTTAGCTAGAGTAAAAACTTTGGAAAAATCATTCTCACTCTTTTTGCACCGTTTATATTGGCTCTGCTCTCTATGGCAGATACCAACACTTGATTCCTGCATTTGAGTCTACCCTTTAATTTTGTAACTCAAGCGAGCTTTGTTGTTGCTGTTTATGCCATATTGCACTGCCTAGTTCTTTCTGTGTTTTGAAGTCAATGGCTGAGGGTTATCACCTCCTCATCTTTCTGCCCTGCAACAGTAGTAGTCTTTTATTTATATCTTATATAAAAAGTTCTGTGAAAATGCTTATGTACACATCCCTCCTCTGACTGCCACTTCTGTGTTATGAATGCATGCATTAAAACAGCTCACTATTGCAGTATCTGTTTTGAAGGGTTTGGTGAGGTAAGGTGTTTGGTTTGCCTCTTTGGAAGGAGTGGCCATACTGAATTTGTGAGCCTGGAAACAGAAGCCTGCTGTCAGAGACCTTGCAGGTGGTGGATCCCCGTGAAGGCTGATGGGGAAGCTTATAGTGTTGGGGACCTTTCTAGAGGAGTTATGCTGTGATGTGTAGACAAGAGAGCAACCAAAGACTGGTATTTCTGTTAACATGCTGTAGTAACCTTACTGTGGGTTTTCATGGGTGCGTGACTGCTTTTTTTTTTTTTTTTTTTGACACAAAAAGGCAACAAACTGCAAGCATTCATTTCTATGAGGGCACAGAGAAGATGAAGCCATGCCCTTTTCAGTGGTGCCTCATTGCCAGTACAAGAGGCACTGGGTGCAAGCTGGAACAGAGAAGGTAACATCTGAATATCAGGAAGCACTTCTCTACCATGTGGACAACTGAGCACTGGCACAGGTTGCCCACACAGGCTGTGGTGTCTCCTCCTTGGACACCTTCAAAACCCACCTGGACGTGACGTGCTTTGTGTGGCCCTGCTTGATCCAGGGGGTTGGACCAGGAGGCCTACAGAAGTGCCTTCCGACTTCAGCCATTTTCTGAAGTAGTTCCATAAATATAGGGCATGGGAAGTGACATGGCCTGGCGGAGAAGGCAGAAGCCTGATTTTCTGCCTTCTCTATTCAAGGCAGTTATTCTGGGGGTCTTGCTGTTTCTGTCCTCTCCTCTGCAGCTCGAGGCTGAGGTGCGTAGTGGTGATAGATGGCTTACTGTAGTAATATACCAGGAGCACTGTCAAGGTGAATCCAAATGAAAAATAAAGTTGCCTATTGTTAATTACTTATTTATGAAACAGAGCTCTAATGAGATTAGATTTCTTAAGAACCTTTAATATGGGTTCTTTTGTTTTCTGAGAATTTTCTGAACTTTAGAATACTCGGAGAATTTAGAGACACCAGAAGAGTAAATGATTTCTAAAATCCCATACTGTTTTTTTTTTGAATAGCCTCTCTTCCCTCCATCCTTAAGCCCACATTGGGAAAACCAGGGAAATCAAGTCCTGTTATGTGAACAGTTCATTTCAACAAGCTGATTCTTTGTAGAAAAGTGGTAGTTTAGCACTTTTTGGCAAAGCAAACCTAACTACTTAGTATCTTTCCATTCTCCAAAGATCTTTGAGATCTACTGATTAAAAGTTCTGACAAAGGTGATGATAAAGTTATTTGTCATGGTGGCAACTGAAAAATAACACAGAGGAATTCATGTAGAAATTATTGATGTATTGTTATAACACTGAGACAGCTCAAGTGAATAAGTAATGTGGGAATAATTGACAGAAAGTGATGCAAGTAATCTAAATCGCGTTCTAATTTTGAAGTCTGTCAGTAGAGATGTTTTAAGAAATACAATTTATGGCCTGTGGGAAATCCAAATTGTTAAACTACAAAGCATATTAAAACTGTATGGAGAATAAAAAGGCAAAATGATGAATATTTTCGCATAACGAAATGTTTCCAGAAATATGTACCTAAAAACAAAGAAACAAACTCCATGCATTATAAGTGTTTTAAATTTTTAAGTGATTCTGCATATTAATGTAATTTTCCATACTGTAAATAACAGCTCTGAATTAAGCAAGAAGTATATAATACTCTTAATTTTCTTACTTAAATTGGTTGATTTAAATTAAGTGGTTTTGAGTTAAGTTACTTCCTGAAAGGATTATTTTTTGGTTAAGACCTTATTACTGTTCAGTTTTTATCCTTGTGTAAACACATACAGTATCAGTAGTTCCTTCCGGTAATTTCATGATCACTATGTGATGTGTCTATGTAAAACTTGTGAAAGTATTTGTCAACAAAACAAAACCTCTTCATACAAAATAGCATAAAAGATGTCATCAGAGATGTCTTGATTTCTTTGAAGTTTTCTTTGTTACATATATGGATGGGTAAAAAGATGCGTGTAGCTTACATTTCTATCTATATATACGTACATACACAGCACTATATAAAATTACGTGTGTGTGCATATATAGGCATTGTGCTTTATCTGCTGCTTGGGGTCTTTTATTCATTTGTTTAGCTCAGGTTTGGTTTATGAATTGGTTAGGCTATATTAAAATTACTTCTATAAGAGTGTAACCTGCCCCCCCCTTCCCCCACGCCCCAAATGATCCGTAGTACTTCTTGTGTCCGTGTTCCTATAGTGCGTGAAGATGGTAGTTACAGATCAAGTCTCAATGTGTCTTGTGTGATACAAAAACAAACAAAAAGATTAGCGTTATCCTAGAGAGTTTACAAATCAAGGATAAGTCAGAAGAGCACAGAAAATGCCCAAAATTAGAAGTAGATCATTATGATAAGAAGTATTTATAAACAGACAAGAAGTGATATGCATCTGGATGTGAGGATTTAGCAGTTACTGTTAAAAACAATATCCAGATTCATATTCCTGAGTGATTTTTAAAGAAAAGCTGATAAGGACTGTCAAGAACATCAGAGGTTTGGATTTACTTTAAAATTAGGAGGAGGAAATTTGTAGAAGCTAGGAGAAGATACCTGAATCTCAGTATGTTCATTCATATGGCTGCTCCAAAGTGATGAGGTTGCTTGTAAACCAGGAGGAAGAAGAGTCTCTCTTGAATGTAATTTTGATTAGTTATGTTCTTAATTGAATCATAAAATACAAATATTCCCACAGCTTTGAGCGTTTCATTCATGTTCAGAGAGCCTGAAGTGGAATAGAATAGCACTTTACTTTTAACAATATTAAATTATATACTATGCCAGTATTTATTTCTAGGTTCATTTTCATTAATCTATTTTACATTTTCTAGGTCACCAGTTCTGATATCTTTTAGATAAGCAAGCTATATTTTGATGAAAGGGCCATTCTGCATCCAGTCATATTGAAATATGTTTCAGGTTGTCCATCTCTTATTTCTTTCATAAGAAAGAATGAGATTTAAAAATTACGAATGCCAAGTTGGGAAATATATTTTTCACCTGAAATGTAATTTTCTACATTTTGGATGTAGTGCAATATTTATCTCACAAGCTTTTTTTTTTTTTTTTTGAGGTCTGTTATGTATTTAATTTAAAAACAACAACAAAGTTCATTTACCATATGTTGGTGGCACTTAAAATTTCAATGAGTTAATACTAGTTAAGTATTGTTTTCAATATCAATATATTTTATTTGAAATATGAGTACACGCACAAAAAGAACAAAATATAGGACAAATGTTATTGTGCAAAACAGAATTCAAAATAGTTCATTTTTGTTTGCTCCAACACAAACAGGGATATAGCTTTCTGGTTAAGATCAAATATGGCACATGGGATACAGTTTTAAAATGAAGATACCATGAATTGGAACAGTGTCTTTTAAATACAGAAAATGCTATAATGCTATTTATATTTATATGCTATAAGGCCTATTTCTTGTTTAATGCTTTCACTAAACTTGGCCTTAAAGGGAATGAGTGGAACTTCAAACTACCTTATTCCAATTCTGCAAGGCTAGTAGCCAGACAAACGTATGGGATGAAGGCTTCATTTTTTGAAAAAGATCTGTTTAGAAGGTATCAAAGCAAAACCTGTCTTTTTTTTTTTTTTAAGAATATGTAATTTTAAAAGGGAACTAGGTTTAAAAAAGTAACAAGTAGTGTGGGCTGTTTTATTCCACCCTTCATTTCAGAGTTAATGGAATGTTATTGCATCATCTGCCAAACATGTTTTTTTTCTTGGTAGCTTGTCAGTGAAGAGAAACCTTGTTTTACTTCAAATGAGGAAGAAAACTGGTCACTAGACAGAAGAATAACTACTTGGCTCTGGGTTGCATTGCCATAATAATCTGAAAAGAGGTTAGTTGGAAAAGTAGGCAATAGCTTATGTTCTTGCATAAGTAATTTCTTGAAAAAATCCTTAAATGCCTCCCAGGTTTGGGATTTCATATTCAGTCCACTTCAAGCATGTTTCTGTGGAGGCTTGAGTCCAATCTGAATAGCATGCTTCCAGATATTTTCAAAGCTGTTGAAGTTATGAGAAAATTTGCATTGATTTCATTATGTCTAGAATGCATTAATTTCATTAAAAATATTAGAGAAATCCTATGAAAACTTGTATTTCAAATAAATATCAACAGATGGATTTAATATCATATTGATAACAGGATAAATCAATTCTGGGATGCTTGACTGTGCAAATTGGCTCAACATTAGTTGAAATGTGAGTCTTTCCAGTCAGTAGTCTAAATTTTCTTTAGATGACCTTGAGAAGAACATCCCTGTGATACCTTGCTCTTACTCTGGATGCTCATTCTGCTGCTCCAGTGCAGCCAGTTTGCCTACGATTCAAAGAACCAGACTGTTTTCTTTTTCCAAAAAATGCTGTGTAGGATACTTCATAGAATGTTTAGTACTATTTTACTGCAGATCCACACTGATTGTGTTTCAAAGGATTATAACATATTCCATGTTGGACGTACTGCTTATTAGGTGCTCAGAATATGAAAACTAATTTTGAATTGGATCCCAAAAGGTAATTAGTTTTATAGTTGGCATGTTGCATTTCTGTGTTTGCATTTGAATGAATTGCAAGAGCTGAGTCTCAGTCCAAGAGCTAAATAAAAACGGTGCTCATTTGTCAGCTGCACCGACTCAGTATAGGACGTGAACATCCTTGAGGCACACTTCTGTGGTCTGTTACTGCTTATTATCTTTTGAATAGCTTCTGTGTTGTCTGTATCTGCACTTACATCTGCAAATCCTTAACAGCTACAGTTACCTTGTTTAATTGTAAGGACTTCATCTCCTTCATTAGTTAATGGTTGTGATGAGGATTCCAGATGGAGCTGGTAGGTGTTGGGCACCAACCCTTGTTACATCTCACTGCGGCTTGTATGCTTTGTTTTTTGTGGCCTCCCTGGAAGTCCAGCCTCTGGTGCTACAAACACCAGAGGAGGAGCTGCAGCCAGCACCAGCAGAAGCAGTGGTGGCACCTGTTGTTCATCACTGCTACCTGAGGGGATGGTTTTAGATGAAAGAAGGCATTGTTACTGCACTTGGTTCATCAAGTACCAGTTGCATAACCAGTAATTTTGGTGGTATGGGAGGGAGGGCAAAGGGCTATACGTTGGACAGCAATGTCACTTTATTCAGTGCTCTGCTTAGGTCACTTTGTCTAAACAGTATCCAGGTCTGTGTCCTTTGGCTCCATTTAAGTGTCAAAGTAATAATCTGTGACCAGTTGCATCCTCAATAGGAACTATTCTACCCCCCATATTTATCCCATATCTTAGCAATTCTAATTCTGGGAGGACTTTGTTCTCTCTGGGGTTAGCAGCTTCATCCTTGGCTTCAAAAGCTCGTTGACGAAATGCCATTTCTATCTGGTTGTGCCTGCATTCCCTGTGGCCCTGCTACCCTCTGGTGGGCTAGTATCAGTGGTTTAAGCTTTAGATTTGGTTACTACAGTACAGAGTGTTAGACCACAGTGTCAATTTTACTAAAGCTTTTTATTGTATTAAAAAATTTAAACATGGAGAACCTGAGCCGCCATTTATGGACGAGCCTTTTAGAGTTTATTGAATTTAAGTAATAAAGGATTCATAGCTTAATAAATTTCCATTTGCCTTACACTTTATGATATGACATAAAGACAAGCTTGGAAGGTGTACTGAACTCCTTGAATCAATGGGGATTAAATGTAACAGAGTGATTCATTGATTCTGAATGTCAGTTTCCTACCACCTGATAAACTTTAATTTGCTTTTCTGTTGTTTTGTGTGCAAATGATCGATATTTAGACCATCATTGTAATGGTGGTGTTCAAAGAATACATATGTTCATAAGGGATTTAAACATTTTTGTGTATTTTTTGTCATGTTGGTCATAAACATTAACTATTTGATTTGGTGTATCTCTTTGGTGGCTAAAATAAGTGGCTTAACTGTGCATAGTGATTGCTAAATGTACCCAAAGAACTGTCCCCTCTGGGACACTTCTGCAGAAAAGGAGAAATAAACAGGGAAGAGGGGCTCAAAAGATCAATACCTGGTTCCCAGCAAGCCAATATCAAAGCATCTTTCATGTTCTGGGGACTCGTATTAAATACTGTGCTAGGATTTGAGAGGCAGTCATAAAGCATTTGTTTAGACTGACTCATTCTGGGCTTCCCATCCATTACAGTAGTCCTCCACAACTGAAAGCACAAACGTTGGCTTGGATGTCACAACTGCTTGCTGTTTATTTTGGCAATGTCTGTACCACAGAATAGCAACCTTGTACATGTAAGGACGGCACCAGAATTTTCTTTCAAAGGTTAGCTGCAGTGCTATTCATTGAGGAATCAATAGCTTCTTAAAAGCAAAATGTGAAAATAGAAAATGGAGAATGGGTCTCTCTTGCGTTATGAAAATGGTTCCTGGAGAGGAAAGGAAACTCTGAAGCCAAACACGAATGTTTGTTCTGTTACCACAAATAGCCATCTTTCTTGTAAGAACTATTTTTCAACTCATTTGTATTTCAATTAGAAGCAGCTGTCTATTTTGTCTGGCTGGATGATATGGCTGTCTACCAGTTTTGTTTTTTGAAGACAACTGGAAAGCTATCTTTCTGGCTTGTCAGGTTTTATCATTTTCATTTTTTTCAAACAAGCTAGTGCATGCTTCCACATTTTCTTTGCATTTTTTATTAAAGCAAGGTATTTTAGCAAATACTTAGCATGTGTGGCACTCTTCGGACATCTTCAGAAGAAGGCTTTTAAAACTGTGTAGGTGGAAAAATCTAGTGTATAGTATTAGAAAAGGAGAATGTTAATATGAGAATGAGATTTTAAAAGTTCTCTGAAGTTAAACAACAATAGCCTTTCTTACATATTTTATTTAAATTCAATTTATTTAATAGTAATTATGTTTAAAATCAATTACAATGCAAATGGCTATATAAGACAATGGCTACTGTTGTTTCTAGATGTTTTGATCTGATGTGTCAATAGTAAAACAAAAATGTATCCAATAGACAGAATTTATTATAAAGAAACAAACCTCTACATGAGGTTTCAGCACTACTTGTTGTTTCAGCACTCATTTGTACATTATTGACACTAAAGTACTAATAGGTACTAGTTTACAGGTTTCAAGAAAACTGAAGTTTTTTATCAAAAATTTTTAATTTTTTTAAAAGGTTAATATTTCAAGGATAATAACTGTAAAGGAATGAAAAAATCTCATCTGAAACTTTCAGATTGTCTTCCTCTTAAGTTTGGGGACTATAAGGAGAGCTCTTCAATTGTAGAAACCTTAACATAAGCATTTTAACGGTAGTTGCCTGGAAAAATGATTTTACATGTTTAATGTGTGAAAAGTAATGTTTTGAACACACTCTCTACTGGCGTTTATTTTTCTCAAGGAACCTGAAAATTGCTTTACTGGTAATGGAAGTCGTAGGTATGTATTAAGAGGTGGAAAAGTGCTATATAAAAAAAAATCTCAGTTTTTTGCTTTTAACTGTACTTAGTTTGTTTTGGCCCTGATGAAACTTTGAAATGAGAAGCAAACTTCTGCCATACAGCTTGGGAACAGGATATTTAAATAGTATCTTTAACTACATTTGACTTGAATGTTTACTATCCAGGTTATACATTTACTGCAGCTCCTAGTATAATCTTATTTCCCCTCTACAGTTTCCAAAACACTTGCAGAAAGGGAGAATGCAGTAAAAGATAGGACTTTGTTATTACTGTGTGATGTACTGAGGATCAGCTGTTGCCTGTCTACAGTGGAAGTACACTTTCCAGTGCAAAGGACAGGGTGGTGCTGAGGGATTTGAGCGTGATTCTCCAGTCTAGGGCAGTTCAACTGGAAGAAGATATGAGTTGATGTGATTGTTACACAGTTGATGGGGAAGTGTATTCTTATTCTTGGTTATCACAAAACATCATCTACAAGTGCGTACTTTTTAATGTTATCTAAAAAAAGATAAGCACAGCCTTTGGTTAAGTCCTCACGATAAGATAATGGAAGCATAAGTGACATCCATATCAGTAAATTAAACCTTCTTGGGGGGGGGGGGGGGGGTATTGGAATAACTTGCAACTATTTTGGAGTCTCTTATCCTCCAGATGGGGGTCACTGTGTGCAAAGTGCCTGTTAAAAATGGCCCATGGAGGGCATATGCCCTCCACAGGACATTTTTATGCCCTCCACAATACCCTGGAAATTGTGCCTGGTGGTTCCCCAGGGGATTGTGGATGTGCCAAAACATCTGAGGGACCATTACAGCAGTTTCTTAGTACTGCTTGATGGCACAATTTAATACTGTGTAATAGAAACTATTAATAGAAAGTAATAGTTCAGTTGTGTGCCAGTACCTGGTTGTATTCCTGGGCACCTTCATTTACCAGTTCAGTAGCTTTCCTGGCCATTGAAATGGTGTGCATTTTAAGCTTTCCTAAAGTTGGGGGGGGGGGAGGTGTTTAGTTTTCTTTTCTAGAGAGAGATTGACAAACTGGAAGCATTCCAGCTGAAAGGCATCAAGGGAAGGGTCTGGAGTGTGTGACAAACAAGGAGAAGGAGGTAATGGAGCTTGTTTAGCCTGGGAGAAGAAGGCTCAGGGGACTCAACTGCAGCATTCTCCCAGGCATGGGGAGGTTTTAGAGAAGGGAATTGCCTACGTCACATCCTGTAACAATGGAAATCCTAACTGGACAATAATTCTTCACTGTCAAACCCTACAACAGGTGTCCAGCAAGGTGGTTGTATCCCCACCTCCAGGGATGAGCTGGATGAGGCCCCAGGCACTCTCATCAGCATGTAGTGCTTCCTCTGCTGTTTGGAAGAGGTGGGGCTCAATGACATCCAGGTGTCACTTCCAATTTATTTTTTTCAGTGGTTGTTCAGACCACTACTGCACAATCTTTTGTGTCATGGTGAACTTTGTAAGGACAGTGGAAACCATTACTTGGCATGGTACTGGTGAGTTGTAAAGAGGGGGATAACTGTTCATATTAAAAAGCATCTCTCTGTGCGATACATAACCTGCCTGGAACTTACTGAACTCCTGTATAATAAAGCCTCTTAAGTAAGCAATGTAGCCATGCAGTTTGAATAATTAAAAGTAGGTAGTGTTACATATGTTCTCCATGCTGGACTGAAGACCCATACGTGTGCGCAAAGATGGATCATAGTTGTTTAAACTATAATCTTAAGTAAGGAGCAATACCTCATGCAAGCTTTTAGTTTTGGGTTACTAATTGTAGGTTTTGAGTAACGTGATGATGCAAAGAGAACCTTAGAATGAGGAAAAGATTGTTTCTATGGCTTTGACTACAGTGCTTTATCAGCTACAGTTTCTGTTGGTGGTTACTGTTCTTTTAGTGGGAATAAAACATTTATAAGGTAATAGTAATTGCTCTTTTTTCTTCTTACTTAAATACTTCATAAATTTATGGCACCTTGAATACCTTTTGTAATACTGAAAGTTACTAAAGCCAAATTCAGATTTGTGTAAAATCCCATCATATGTAAAGCATACCCTGTGGATTGCTTAGGGGAGTATCTGTAGTCAAGTATTTGCACATTCAGTTCTTCAGTGTCAAACAAGCACAAGGGATTGCTTTTCCAAGTTGTTGTGAACAGGTATGCTTTTAAACCCTGAACTTCAGTGTATTCTGTTTTATCACAAATACACTGGCTTCTCAGATTTTACCACACTAAATCATCATTTAGTTCTGAGCAGTAACAGTACTTCATACTGAGAGATGTGCAAGACTCCTTTCCAAAGAACGTATGTTCCTAAAAAGCATGAATTTGTGTTGCCCAAATGCATACAGCAGGCATGTAACAGATGCTTTTAATCCAGGTATCTTCTATCAGAAGTTCATTCCCATCCCAACTTACTTCCAATACTAAATCCTATTATGGTTTTCATAGAATGCTTTTAATAATAGCAGGATATTTGCTTGATGTTGGTCTTTCTATACAGATAAATAACTATTGACTTTTCATTATAGTTAAAAGTCTTGAAGTGAGATGTAAATAACTAAGAGGAAATGACTCTAGATTTATTTCCTAAGGGTCTCCTTTGTACTGCAGATTTGCCTATACTGGGAAATAAGAAATGCAAATGATAGATTTCTCTTACCATTTTACGATTTGACTGTCATCACTAAAGACATATTTTGTTTTTCCCTACTCATACAATTTCCATAATCAGAGGAAGTTGTTCCAGAATCAGTAACTTTGTCAGCAGCAGCATCTGAAGATCATTGCTGGGAAGTACAGACATGTGAAATGGTGCAGTGAAATTTAAACAGCCATTAAGAAATCCCAGTTGGGGCTCATCTTGTCTTTTAGATTGTGTTTGGGAACATTTTTTAAATAAAGGAGTGGTACAGACATTTTATCATTCTCCAGGGCTGTGGCTTATGCTTTGCATTGTAATATAAAACCTACATTAAATGTACCTTGGAAGTGCTATTTGTGTTTTGCCAGTGGAAAGTTCCATTTGAGCGAACTAGAAATAAATACGTAGTTGAGATCTTACAGTATATTTCTGTTAAAAATGAGCAATGTGTGCTCCGTACTGGAACAAATATACTTATTCCTAATATCAGGGGCCATTTTACTTGCAGCAGTGTAATGGGAAGGAAGACAGGCTGTAATCAACAAAGCAAGTCAAAAGTTCATTTTTGAAAAAGCACTGTTTTGAAGTGCAAGGCATGTTTGTGACTTGTATCTTTAGGACATGTGAAAAGTAACATTCCCACCCCTGCCAAAAGAAAAAAACACTTTCTTAAAGGTTCATAACCTTCTTGATGACCATGTTTAAGTACCATGTCTGGAGATTAGGCACCAGCTGAATACTTTTTGTTGTTTTTAAGAGAAAAACAAAAGTAATAAAACAATTTTCTGAGGTTGAATAATTTTTATCAGCAGTCATGATACATGAGCTATGATTGAAAACAATTGTGGGATGAGTGTCACTTGCTGAACAAGAGATAACCCTTAGATAAACAAGGTGTTTTTTGTTTTTCCTCCATTGTAGTGGTAGAAATAGGCTTGAGGTTTTTCTATTTACTCAACACACTATGCCATCTCAAAGCTACTTTGAGTAGAGTGTTCCTCTTGCTTTAGGTCAAAACAAGACCCGCAGGATACTGAGAAGTAGGGTTTTTTGTCATGTTATCAAAAAAGCAAGGGTTTATTTTACAGTGGAAATTAACCACTTTATTTGAGCAAGTTCCTTACAAGTTTAGAGTTGAGCTTTGTGGCCTTTTTGAGGACTTCACTCAGACTCTTCCAGGCACTTTTCTATGAGTATGACTATTACATACTACTAACCTAGTCTAATATAGTGCACTGATGTTAATGTGCGTAAAAAGATGTGCTAAAGCATAAAAATGTGTACTTTAGAAAAATGGTATGTCTTTAAAATTTCCACCTGTACATGGTGATGCTAGCTGCTGTCACAGCTGTTCCATCACTGTGCTCTGTCAAGTTCATTCTCATTTTCCAACAAAGTAACCCCATTTTTTGTAGGGACCAGAAAGTATTAAATTTTGTCTGTCTCTTGCCCGGTTTATTTAGGCTGTAGCTGTGTAAAATCTCATTATAAAACTGCATTGGACTAAGGACTAGAGTATGAGACGAAACTTTGATAATATCAAATTTTAATAATAAAATTAAATTTACACTATCTCAATATAAATATTTTATCTGTGTCATTGACTGAAGGTAGTTTTTAGTGTCAGGATATGAATACAGATGATATACCCAATTCTGTAAAGACTTTTATTAATCAGTAAGACACATTCCAAATTAATTGAATTGTTAGATCGTGGGTTATTAGCCTGCTCTACAAGCAGACTTATCCTTGCAGATGTGAGAAATGCAGAATATCCTTCACCAAGGATAATAAAATAGGATCAACAGTTCGAATCAGAAATAAGCTAACATAAACTGTTTATTGCTATCTGTAGGACTTTTAATAGTGCTTTTTACTAATAGATCATTTCTCTCCTGTTTATTTTTAAAGTTGCAGAAACAAAACTTAAACTGAGATGGTGTTGGATTTGGGATTGTAGGGTCTTTGGTTTCCTGGGGGGGGGGGAGGGTTGGAGGTGGGGCATGCATGGTATAACAGCAAATCCGGGTAGACAAAAGGTTGAATATCTGTAGGTGTGTGTAGGTGTGAAAGCATGTGTATTTGTAGTGATTCTCTGAAACAGTTGTTTTTGTAATATTTATGTTAAAGAAAAATCTAAACTCTGTTAGATCATAGAATAGCTGGAGGTGGAAGGGATCTTCAAGGATCATCAAGTCCAACTCCTGGAGATATTCAGCAGTCTGTAATTCCTAGATCTAAGATTCATTTGAAAAGCTGCTTAGACTTTTTTTTTCTAGCTGTATTATTACTATTATACTTGTCATTTTCTAAGTGGATTGCTGACTGGTGACTGAAGCGTTATTCTGTTGTAAATGGAGAACTAGAGTACAAAGAGGTTAAGTATGTTGCCCTTATCTATGTTACTCAGAGAAAAGTGGCAGCACAGTGTTATCCATATACCCTAGATGGTAGCTGAGGCCTTCGATCCCAAATACCACTTCCAGCTTTCAACAGATCACCACATCACCTGAGTGGAGAACAAGGTAATCTAACACCAAATGTGTCCTTCAATATGATGTTGATGAACTTCTCTTACTTGAAACTCTTACTGCTGGTGCTCTCCATCTTTCTCTCCCAGTTTTATGGAACTTCAGCAATTTTTTAAGTATTGAGAAGTCTTACGCTATGAGAATGCAGTAAGACCTACCATTCATCTGCTTCTTAGATTTCAACTGCTTTTTGCAAATGCTTATTATGGTTTTTGTATTATCTTATGGTATTGTTAGACTAAGGTGTGAAAATCCAGATACATTTTTTTTAGTGCTCTGTAGCCTGGGAAGCTTCTGTATGTTCAGTTTTAAGGCACTGTACTCCCTATATTACATGTGCCTCTTCTCCTCACTCCCCCAAGGCAAATCCTTAACAAATAAAAGTGGAAAATCTCATATTTTAAAAATAAGAATTTTCCTCCGTCAGGCTGTTTAACAAATGAACGTACAACTTTCACAAAATTAAAATATTTCTTAAAAGTGTAACTTCGTAATAAAAGTATTATTATCATTTTCCAAGTCTTTCCAGACTACTCATGTCTCCATTTACGTCATTACTTAAAATATCAACTGCAGTTTTCTTACATTGACAGAATTCAAATTGCCAGAGGACTTAAAGAGGTCCTGGCTGGTATGCTTTATTTAGATGGCCTGCTTTAAATTTACTTTATTTTTTATAGGCATGCTTCCATTATAGAGCTGTTCAAGAATGTTGTTTAAATAATGTTAATGTCTAAGGAAAAAAAAAAAGTGTAATCTTGTAATGAAATCTGTGATTCAGCTTGTGGAGTTAAGGGTTGAATGATATGGAACCACAGGGTCTAAAAAACAGTTGCAATCTTCTCAGAGCTAACCTTCATCTTAACCTTCACAGATGGAGCTCAGTGAGTTAAAACAACAAAACTTTATTACCCGTGCCCAGTAGAGTAAAGGTTGTTTTTCGTTCTCTGCAATACTAATGATTTTCAGCTGACTGCATTTTAATTAAAAGCACCAGCTAGCCTCTTGGCTCACCACACTGGGATGCTGGTGTTTGGCAGCTGTAGGTACTGCTACCTGTGCATGCTCAGAGCCAGTGGAGCCAAGAAGATTGGGTCTTTAAGTAAGGAAGCCCTTCATGCTGCTTGCTTTATTTTGTGTCTGTACTAATATCAGTTACTTCAGGAAGGCTGTCATTGAAAGTACTGAGCTTTTCAGAAATAGAGGTTAAAAAATGAGCCAGTGTTCCTTGTTTAAACAAGCATAGCGTTATAATTTGCACAAGTTGAAAATTCTCATTCAAATGTTTATTCATACAAACTGGGTGCATGTTAATGCATGTTAATTATTTTCATTGTTGTGAGAAGCTGAATGCTACAGCAAAACAAAATACCATAGATCCTCCAGTGCAACTGTTCTCTTGATGTTGTGTGTACATAAAAGACAAGAAAGTTAAAATAGTGCTCTTGACTGAAAAGTTTTCTTGAAGAAAAGTTCTCTGCAATTATAAACAACCCTTTACAAAAAGGGAAGGCAACAGTGATACAGGTCTGAAAATACTTTAGTTCTGCATCCTTATACTTCTAAGCAACTTCTACAAGGAAACATTGTTGTACATGATATAAATATACAATGTGTAAAAGAACATTATTCAAAATAATATATATGATGCAATAGCATTTATTTTGCTCTGAAGGATCAAGACAGACTAGATTAGACTTTCTCTGTCTTCAGAGCATGCGTGAGAACTGTTTGAATCAAACATCCATTTGTTTGCATTCACTGTTTAATAACGCTGCTTCATCTAAAACTATAGCATGTGGATAAACTGTCTGCAATGTGAATTAAATTAAATTTATGGAAAAGAGTTAATTGGTGCAGTCCTACAATACTATTATTTCTCTTTGCATAGAGCAGTTGATAAGGGCAAACTCTGAAAATGGTGAGGTTCAAATTTGCATCTAACCATTTCTCCCATCCAGACAAATCAAGGCCCTTGTATTCTGTAAACCCTCGCTTTTGTTGCTGCTGTTATTAAAGTTTGGATTGTAATTTTGGTCTGAAAGAGAGTTCCTGGAAATGCCAGCTCTGAGCAAGGCTGAGAGACGGTGGCCAGGAGACTGCTCTGGAGCAGGAGCACAGAGCAGACTTAGCAGGACCCTGTTCCTAAATCTCTGTGCATCCTTTATTTGACATTGCTAGGGGTAGGATGCTGCTGCAGCTAGCTGTTGGGCTCTAAATATAGCCATCCTTGCCTCTTTTCTCTCTCTTACAAGAACAGTTGTTTTACTGGCTTGTACTTAAGCTGCAGAGTTTTAAAATTGTGCTGATCAACTTGCTCCCCATGCAATACTGCTAGCTATATTGGCTGGGAGTTGAGGGAGTGTTTTGAAGACATTTTATTTTTCTCCCCCTTCCTTACAAAGCCCTTATAATACAAATCTTAAAGGTACCAGCCATTTAAAAATAAATAATTAATGGTGTTCTTGAATACTGGAAACTTTTAGAGTAATTTATCATTTCTTCCATTAAATTTCTCTGAAGTTGGTAAACAAAATAGTATACCACTGAGGCTGAATATTGTTCAGAACTTAAATCTCTATCAAAGGCTTTATTTGTATGGGAGCAGAATTTTAACACAATCATGATTGAAGTCATGTTGCTGAAATTGAGTAATACAGTAATATTTCTGAGACAGATTCAGTACTATGAATGTTACTCTGGAGTATCTACAAGGAATGGTAGTGTATATACCTCTTGTTGCATAATGCAGTATTAAACTTGGTGTTGCTTATTGTATTACTTTTAGATAAATGGATATATAAAAACTAATATTTTCTACAAAAATAACTTATTTGCATGGTTTTGATTCCAATGTTGCCCATTATAATAACAGAATTTAGCTGTAAATACATAATTGATAGAAATAAAGAAGCCCAAACCCTCAGGCAACCTATTTTAATCTGTGGTGCGGTGGCCTCAGCCAGCATCTGAACACTACCCAGCCGCTTGGTCACGCCAACCTCACAACAGGACAGGGGAGAGAATGGGAAAAGAAAACCTGAGAAAACTTATGTGCCAAGATGAGATGCCTTCAATAAGGGAAGGAAGGAGAGAGGGAGAACACAAACCAAAGGGTGAAAAGGCACTCACCACCTCTCAAAAGTTGACTGATTCACAGCCAGTCACTAAGCAATAGTCTATTAGCCCCCTCCTTTCAGTTCTTACTGTGGAGTGTGATGTTACGTAAGGAATATCCCTGTGGTCAGCTCAGGTGAGCTTTTGCAGCCATGTCCCATCCCAGCTTCTTGTCCACCGTAGCCTCGTCACTCTGTGGGGCAGAGATGGACGTGGAGAAAGCCTCCTTGCTGTGCAAGTACTGCTCAGCAATAGCCAAAATACTTCTGCATTATCAACACTGTCTTAATCACAAATCCAAAGTGCACTACTGTATGGGTACTATGAAGAAAATGAGCTCCATCCCAGCAAAACCCAGTACATAATCCAAATTATACATTTACCATTTTAATTTCCCATTATGTATTTTCCATAGATTTTTGTGACCATAATGGCCTATTTGTGTGCTGTGTACTTATGAATGATGAAAAGGTAGATACAGGTTCAAATATTCTCCTCTTATGAGCCTTTAATTTAATCAGTGGAAATCCTCAGCAAGGAGACATCTTTGTGTACCATCAGACAACCTAGAGTAAAACTTTCTTTTATTTCTGGGAGTTCAGGTCCATTTTCTTAGAGAATATGATGTAAGATGGGATCAATAAGGAAGTCAATCTTGTGTCTGTGAAATACTGAGCAACTCTTCTTACTTACCTTTCTCTTGTGCTACTTATCCAGCAGCTAGGAGTTACCATCTTCGTGCCTAGAGGCTTGCTGGGGAAAAAGTGATGTTGAAAATAGCATGTACATGAAGTAGCCAAGTTTGGCCAGGTTAACTGGAATATTAGGATTCAACAACATAAGTGGATTATGATTCACATACTGTGTTCGGGGAAAGAAACCCCAGACCAAGCAAACAGCCTGTTTCTTCTACCTGGGCTTGTACCAAGACTGAATTTGAAGTAGTGTATTGTATCTGGGTACACGGGTTTATTGAAATACAAACTTTTTGGATTTGGTTTTAAGTTAGTTTAAAAAAAAAAAAAAAAAAAGCTTGATGGATGAAAGAAACACTTATTCAGTCCATGAGAAGTAAGCTACAGGAGAAGAATAGTGGCATCCTAAACTGCCAATCTTATTAAAAAAAAAAAAAGCCTATGAAAATTCAAGAAAACAGTTCAAGAATATCTTATTATTTTGTGTAGATTTTGATGTCTTTGGCACATGCTTATATCCTTCACTACAGCTGTCCTGTGCTACTGAAGAAGTATCAATGAACTGGAAGGCCTGGCAATAAGTAAGCAACTATAATCTCTGTATTGACACTTCTATTAGAGTTTACATACATGGCACCGGAACCTTTTATATGGGTAACTCACCAGGTGATGTGCTTCCTGAAAGTACCTTTAGAGATCTAGAATTAGAGGCAATGTGGTTGGCTCTCAGCTCTTCAAATGTTCAAGGGCTTGCAGGTCCAAATCAAGTAGCTCTAGAAAAGTTCAGTAGTTACATCAGGACTATGACCAACGATAATATTCAAAACAAGTCCTGTCTAACTTAAACAAAAACAACAAAACATTCAAGACAGTCTGATTTGGTACTATGCAAACTGAAAAATAAATGATTGGAATATAAGTAGTTGTAAAGTATTCGTAAGTAGCTACTGCTGTGCAGAAGTCATCTGGCACAATGTCAGTTTCTCTGTTTTCTTTAGAAATGAATGACATTTTGAAGTGTGTACTTAGAAAATCAGCCCTGCAAATTTTTCAAGCTTTAAATTGTACTCTAGCATGCATACAATATTTTGGTTCCTATGCTCACTCATTTTCTCCTTTAAAATGTTTTAATTAACTCAGAATGCTTTAATACCTAGAACGATACTTCCCAAGCTATTTGTTTGCAATAATTTTTGTGTATGACAGAATTTGTTAAGCTTATGATCTTATCTGTCACATAAGTTAAAATACCTCAAACTGAGATTAAAATACAGCTGTATAATATTCTTTATATTTAAAGTGTGTGTGGGGGGGGGGAACCTAAATGCCATGAGCAGATTGATGAAAAGGTTACAAATGGAGGGGCTGCCTAGAATTGATGTCTTATTCCTCCTGTGATTTCCCTAACAAACTTCATTTGGAGTGGGGAAGCCAGTTTTGTCTATATTATCAAAGATTACTGGAGCTCTTTGTGTCTTTAAAGCATAATAGCCATTTCAACAATCTAATATTGAAAGTAAGCAGAAAGTACCTTGAAAAAAAAATAGAAGAGCAAGCTCATGGGGCTTAGCATATATTAGATATTGCATGCAGTGCTATTGATTCGTGACATTTTATAGCATAATTGTTGGTATTTTTGTAGAGCATTTCGGCAGAACAGCAATTTTGCAGGCCAAATATTCTGTGGGAAAATATAAGTTAACAAGTTGCTGGGGAAAAAAGGCAAGAACCTGTATAATTTACTCATTGCTGTTTCCAGCAAAACTTTATTTGGCAGCAACATTAAAAACAGCGTAGCTCTAAGTAGCTGCTACATCGTTCAGCCTGAAGTACCTGCTCATTTCTACACAGCAAGGAAGGTCCTGTAAACAGTACAACCCCAAAGGAGAGCTTCTGCACCCAGAGGTTTTAAAATTACTTTTTATGTGGCTGCCAAAGAATAAAAGATATTTTGTGAACTCTGTAGGAGGAAAAAAAAAGTATGGACAAAATGCATCAGTAAGGACAAAAATAAAAACTTAAGTTCTTGATTTCAAAGGTGCCAAATACGTGTTTCCAAAGCCAGCTTTTTTTGCTAATTTTTCTAGCTCTGTATTTAATCTTCCCAGCAGAGGCTCTGAATTGCCTGAGCTGACTGAAGAACTGTTGTTCTGCATACCAGAGTTTTTTATTTTACTGTTACGTTCACTACATTGATTCTGATCTTACTCATCATCCTGGCCTTCCCGCACCTGCCAAAATCCCACAAACAGGACAATTGTTTGATTATAAGTGTTCAGTACCAATGTGCTGAGGTGGTAGTAGTTTGAAGAACACCCCTGTGTTGTTTTAAACTTCCTGTTAAGACTGACTTCAGGGGGCACTGGGCTGGTGGGGGTCAGCATTGTTCCCTCAGATCCTCAGGATGGAGGCTGACCACGGGCAGGAAGCAACTGGAGAGGTAGGAGCTTGTACCCTGAAGGGCTTGTTAAATTGGATTTCTTCTAGATCTGCAGGTTGTGGTCAAGGGTCCACTTACAATGCTGGTGGCATTTATACTTACATGCAGAGGCAGCTTTCATGGAAGACTACCATGGCAGATTTCATGGGAGGCTTTAAGTTGTGCCCAGCAGCCTCAACACCAGTGGATGGAGCCAGGGATTTGCTAGAAAGATTTTCATTGACAGGCAAATTGCCTTGTTCCTGGGCATGCTGTGACTGTTAATGTGAATGTTTTTGTGGAAAACTGTTAGGGAGGTAGAGCTGGATTTTCTGGAAGGGTCAGGGAGCTATAA
The DNA here is from genome assembly GCF_963932015.1 of Anas acuta. Taxonomy (NCBI): domain Eukaryota; kingdom Metazoa; phylum Chordata; class Aves; order Anseriformes; family Anatidae; genus Anas; species Anas acuta. Next base: position 110,354,750 of record NC_088979.1, on the reverse strand, counting down.
AACTGGGCAGAAAAATTGCAGAGCCTGGCTGTGTGATTCATTAGAAAACAGTCTTTTTGGTTATCTGATCTGTCCATGTTGATAAGGTTAGGGACTGTATGTATAGTTATCCTGTGTAATGCTGAATTCATGAAACATTAAAAAAATGTGAAAAAGAAAGGGGAGGGAGCTCGTGGTAGCTGACTGTATAACTTCTTGATACTCTGGCAGCAAAGATAGCATGCCAAGCTGCTGTACCACTACCACACCTTTCTCTGGTGTGCTGTTACAGTTTACTGTAAATCATTGCTGAGATAACTAAAAATAACTTTCTGTCATAAAGTGCAATTAAAGAGGAGCAGCCTGTATTTTCAAGTATCTTGGCTTGTGGAGCAGTCCCTGTCACAGCCCTTCTTTCAGCCCAAAACAACTGAACTGCTGTGAACCGCAGAACACTAGCAGGAACAAGTGTCCCAAGTTGTTGGTATGGTAGGGGTAGAAAGAGGATTTGAAAGTCTTGGTCATAAGCAATATGTCATTAAATAGTAGTTGGAAGATTGTTCTGAAGGTTGTCCTTGGAACCTAACTTGGAAGAAGTTTAAGTAGCAGGAAGTAGAGTTGGTGGACACCCAGAATGAGAGAGAACACTTGGGAAGTATGGAGTAGCTCTGAGCCTTCAGATGCTATGAAATGTCAAAGGGGTGGCATTATTGACGTACTATGTACTTACGAGCTCTTGAGTTGACATAAATCTTCACACTTCCCACTGTGAACTTTCTGTAGAGTAGTGTGGTTTTCTTCTTGCTGGGACAACATATGGGTGAAAACTAAACTTGGTCTTTATGGTAAATAGCTTATCCTGTTGAGCAGAAGATGCTGAAGTGACTTTCACCTGAAATTTTTCAGTGTTTTTCTTCCATTTCAAAATTGTAGGTCCAAATACCCTTTTTGCATATACACGTGCAGAACAAAGGATTATGAAATCTGCAAAGATATCAGGTACCTGTATCAGATTTTAAAGAAATTATCTGTATAAGGTCAGATATAGAAATCCCATTTCATTCTTTTCTAGAAAGAGAACAAACTAGACCCTGATCTTGAAAAGTGTAACACATCTACATATATTTATTATGGTTTTTCTACCTTGAGGCTTTACTATAGGTGCTTTTTTCTATTTACGTACCGCAAATGTCAGTTTTGCATGTAATATTCCATGTCATTGTCTGTCTTCTGTTTTGATTTATCTACCAGTTTTGTAGCTGCTATTCTAAGATCAAGTTTTCTATTAGTTCAGAGAATGACCAGTATAGCAGCTAAGTACAAAAATACTGACAACTGTGTTGCTCTTTCATCCTACAGCCAATTCACTCGTCTTACCTGCAACAACTATAAAAGGTGAACTTTGGAGTACTTAGCTTACCTGAACTGTCTGAATAACCAGATAATTAGTTTCTGAAAACTAGTGTGATTATTTTCATATAGCTCATTAGAAAACAGACACAAATACGTACACATGTACACTTGTTATTTTAATATACCTGCTTCAAGAGATGGCTGAGAACTTGTGAAGGAATTGCAGGTCAATAGTCTATGCAAATCAGTTTACACAAACAGTTTTCCTTTTGACCATCCTCCATCTCAGATTTGTGCAGAAGAGCAGTATGCTACATCTCACACAAGTATAGTAGTAGGTAGTACCATGTAGTTTCTAGTTGAGAACTGCCTGGTCAGCACTTTCAGGTTTACCTGAATGTAAACTGAGAACATAATGCCCCAGTAAAAAGTTGACAAGGGCTAGGGAGAAGTTTTGCTGTGTTTTGGAAGGGGAGAGTAGGGGTGATGATTTGAACTTAAGCACACCATGCTCTAGGCAAGTACTCTACTTTCAGAGAAGGTACTAAGACTATGATTAGCAGTTGATATAGTCCAGAATGATTTGTGCACAAATTTTTGGAACTCCCCTATATATACAAGTCTCCTGAATCTGACAAAATATAAAAAAAGAATCAGTCTCAAGATTTCTGCCTCATCAGAATGCCTAAGAGTGTTGTATTGAAGATGGGGTATAGAAGAATGATGCAATTCATGTAAGTGTGTATATATACACTATGCAGTAAAAAATAACTTATCCATTTTATGCAAATTTGACAGAAACATCCTATTTCAATTAATCATACCCTGTTACTGTCTGTCTACTCCTGTCTATGTGGTTGTGACTGACAAAGAGAGAAACGTGCTGAGGAATGACAGTGTGATTGCCAGTGTCTGGGGTTATATGCTTCTTTTCTACCTCTTCTGGATTGTCTGCATTCTCAGTCTCAGTCCCTTGCTCCTTTGCATATGGGGAGACCTGGTGTTCCCTGCTAGCTGCTTCATTTTTTAAAAGCTTCCATTTTTTTCCTCCCCAAATAATCAGGGTTTGTGGAGAGGCATGTGTTGTCCCAAATGCAGTAAGGTCAAAGAGTTGATGAAGTTACAAAAGCTGTTAGGTCATATCTGTAAGAAGGGAGAATTGCTGCTTTTGATTTCTTTTTGCACTGTCACTAATTGCAAATTCAGCTTTCCAGTGTGATCATATGCTAATAAGTCACTTTTGTAAGGAAACTGGAAGCCTTATGTAGTTGTTATTCTGCAATCACGAGAAGTAGGCAATAATGAATGAACATCAGAGAACTAATAAACAATTATCATAGTCATTTGATGTAATAGTTTATATACTCAACAGTATGATAGATTTATCACAGAATCGCAGAATGTTAGGGATTGGAAGGAACCTTGAAAGATCATCTAGACCTAGAATAGATTATCTTTCTTTTAAATATAAACTATGAGGCAGACTTGCATTCTAAGAGCCTCTATTTAGCTCTGCTACCAGGAGCCAGAGTTGTAGAAACTTTCTGAAAACCACCTCCTAGATTAAATACTATGCTAGGAGACCAGCTGCATCATATAGTGTAGTGGACATAATAATTGCTGTGGATTCTACAGTATCTGTAGGATACTTCTTGGAGTGAGAGAGAGAGGAATAGGAAGATACAAACTGAAAGTTTGTTGTACTCCCTTTTCCTGGATTTTTGGTTCTTGTGGAACCTCTTCTACAGCATGGAATTTCTCTGTGGTTCATGACTCCTGAAACTGAGTTGAGCTGCTTTCATCCCCTTGCCATTATGAATACTCATCCTTTTACACTCTAGAAAACTGGAAGCTCTGATAAAAGCATAATTTAAGTAAGAAAAATCACAATATTTTGTGGGTTTCATAGCAAAAAAAAAAAAAAGCTTAATCCAATGAAAACATATTGAGTAACATTCTATAAAATTATCTGCTTTTTGGTGTGCATGTGTTCAATGACCAGATAAGACAGTCATGGAATATCTTAAATGGTGTGAAGACCTCCACTGATGTAGAAGTTCTAAATAAAAATCTAATCTTCCTAGTGCCCTTCCTTCATAAAACTGAAAAACAACACACACATGAAAACAGATGCCAAAAATCTGTTCCTTCTTTTTGCTGCTCATAAATTGCATGCATAAATGAGTCTTATTTTTGCATTGAAAGGACATCATGTGGGCAGGCAATATATGAAGTAGGTACAATTGGGCTAATATCTCAACAATTGTGTTCAAGTATAATGTAGTATAGTCATGTGGGAGAGACAGTTGTGACAACTGAAGGCAGTTCATGGTGGGGGGAAGGGAGGAGCATGCCAGCAAGTGTGGTTTTTCTTTAGGTGAATGATAAAATGAACCTGCTATCTAACTTGATCTGCAGCTGATGGTTCCTGAATGCCCACAGTTGTCATGAATTGTCATTAGCATGTGGATGCTCTGCATGGCTGCATATCAGCTTATTTACAGTGGGGTCCAAATATGTCTCTAGGTTTCTGTCAGGTGAAGTAAGTGTCCTTGTACTTAAGGAAGCCAGCTGCTGCTATTGCAATTGCAAAATCTGGAAAATGCAAAGATTATTGTAGGTCATGACAGAAGAAATAACTTTTAACATAATGCTATCAGTATACTTTAAAAAATCTCCTAAGATGAAAAGCAAATGAGCATGTCATGTTTAAATATCTTTGCCATAAATAGTGTACTTTTGAGCCACATAGTTTTCATCTTAAGCTTAGTATCCTTTGTAAAACACATTCTTGAACTCAATCAAGCACTCAAATTTTCACAGAACTAAGAGTTGTAGTAGTTCATAAATTTCTTGATTTTTTTTTTCTCAACCTCAAAATAAAAAATTTTGCATTGCTACTTTTTTTTTTCTCTTACTATCTTCTGTCTTTGTCTTGTCTTCAGCTTTATAGATTCCTTTGAATTTTGTACTGGATCGACAAGACACTTGGTACCCAGCATGCGGTCATGAAGACGTCTGGGGAGGGATTGCAATGTAGTCACATGATGTTGACTTTTATCAACATGAACTTGTGTAGGACAGCTAGGAGGTGTTTTTTTAAATTAAGCCCTACCTTTTTTTTGGTGTGCAATGTAACTGCGGAAAATACTTAGCAGTTGAAGACTGCGACAGTTAATGTTGCAGCTAGAAAGGAGCTGTCTTTATAGGACTGTAAGTCTGGAGAAGCTTCAAAATCTTTGCCATAAGAGTGTTTTCATTAGGCATCATATTCAGTGGGAGTAAAGCATTTGATATGGTGGAATACTACTACATTTTATTTTTTTTTTCTTCTATGTTCAACCAATCCCTTCAAACAGATAAAAGACAAATGATGTTTATGCCTCCATCAATCAGTGACAAATAGTTTCCTTGAAACTGCAGCCAGATTTCTCAGGACATGCTCCTAACACAGAATGCCCTGTGAGTGATGTCTCATCTTACAAAAAAGGCCCTTTTGGACAACCAAAGTTTGTTAGTTGTATCTTAAGGTGAATTATTTATTCTTCTAAGAAAACAATGCTTACTGAACTAACGACAGAATAGAAGATAGAGATTTATCTTGCACTGTACTTTTTCCCTTCAGAAACTGGAACTACAGACTTCTGAGAAAATAATTACTGAACACCTCTATGTATCACAGGGAGTTACTCATTAAACTTCTAGCTGTTCCCTAAATTGGATGAACCTAAAGAGATTGCAAACCCATGTAAGCAGATAGACTGACCTACTCTATCAAATATATAGACGTGAACAAATCAGTACTTAGTACCTACCCATGTCATTCAAAGTTGTGCATACAACAAAGAATAGATGGGTTCTATTTTAAACAGTTTATGAATAAAGCTACATTAAATTTTACTGTATCTAAATAAACCAAGATACAGTAGAATGTTTCTCTTTTACTCTTAGTAACTTTGCCACAAATTGATTTACAAAATATCTTTGGTTTTTATCTAATTAAAAACTTGGGCAATGAGGATGGTGGAGGCTGAAAAAGTACATTCATTATTCAATATAATAGCTCATATCTCTTACTCAGACATACCAGGAGAACAGACCACTGTGTAGGGAAGAGGAAATGGCAGAGCAGGTTGCTCTGACATTGGACTTGACTCCAGTTATTTTTTTCTTATGCTGTTTTATATATACAGCATGATAATAAGAGCTTGATGCTTCCTCCTTTTGTCAACTCAGACATGGGATGAGCACCAGGGAAGGGTAGCAGGTTTTTTTTTCCTCCAGTAATTTAAAATTAGTATGGTTGAGGTTAGGCTCCCACAGGAGACAGTACTATACAAGTACTATACAAGCTCTCAGTAAATATGCAATTATTTGGGAAACATGAGCAAACTGATTTGCTGGAAGACATTGGTGATTGTTTTATCTTCTTTTACACTTTTCTTCTGTTTCTGCTTTGGAATTCACAGACTACATGGCTGAGGCTGGTATGTTCATCTGAGAATCTGTTACTCATATTGCACGCTCCTGAATTTCATTTCACATATTTGTTTCTAAACATACTCTGGAGGCCAGGTTAAACACATTTCCAAGCCCTAATGGAAGTTAGTCTGCAGAATTTCTGTGCTCCAGAGTGCTTTGACTGGAAAAACATCTGAAGCTGTAATGCGTGTATCTAGAATGTGTGAATAAACTTAGGAACTGAAAGCAAATAGATTGTGCTGCTGCTTTGGTTATTCAGCTTACTACCCTTCTAGTAATTAGTTTTCCAGCTGACCTCAGATTTTACTTCAAGAACTTCTGGGTTCAGTTAAACAGTAGAATATAATGCCACTCCTTTTGGCACTCACTTGAGTGTATCAACATAATCCCTTGCAAGCCAAGTAATAGCAAGTTAACTATGCCTATAATAATTCCTCCATCTCTAGTAGTGGTCGTTCCCCTTTTGATACTGATTTTTGCAAATGGATAAGCAGCTTGGAAATAAAATGAAGTAATGAATTATGTTATTGGTACATAGTGATAACATGTTAATGTGATGATGATCACATGAAAGATGAACATCTTCAGTTGTTCATCAGCAGTTTGGTAGCAGGTGTTTCAGCCTGCCACATGCCATGGGAGCAGCCTTGGTTTCACGTGGCAGCACAATAGTTGGAGGGGAATGATGGGCAGTTCTGAAGGAGCCTGTCAGCAATGTGCTTGAAGGAATATTGTTGTGCTGCAGTGAAGTTTAAGTGCCATTGCTTCAGTTCGTGCAGGTGAGCATGGTGTCAGATAAAAGGCATCCACACCGAAACAGCAAGCTCTTTATTACTATAACTTGCAGCGTATGCTGGTAAAAATCAGTGATCTGTCACTTTACCTTCCTCTAATTATCTTTAGTTTTGCTTCTTTAGTTTTATGTCTTAGTTTGAATTAATGTGTTAGTGTTTGTAAGGCTTTTCATCTTTGGACTGCTTTATATAGCTGATTTGTGTAATTATTATTCTTAATTGTTTCCGTTTGGTATAGTTTTAATTGAAACCACTAATTGACTAGTACTAATTCAATAAGAAGCAGAAATGGCAGGACTTTAAATTTTTTTTCAAAGCTCTAGCGGCTTCCCTGAAGAATCAGGGAAAGATGGGAAGGAGCAATGGTTAGATATTCTTAAAGGTTTTACTTCATCCATATTAACCCCATTGATTGCTTGCTAATTGCAGTAACTTAAATGTGCCAATGCCCGTGTAACAATAGACTCTGAGATCTGCCAGATTTCACTGGGAAAGCTCAAGTATTTGTGCAGTTTTTGTCGTTGGAACTGAAATGCTTTCTTTGAGTTATTATTTAGGAGATAAAAATGGTAAACTCTGAGTTACACTCTGGTTTCTGTGGGCACATAGCCAGGACTATTGTTTTGCTGTGATTCCATAGTATTTAATTAAAGTTCTGTTTCTTGAAGAGGTGAAGGCAAAAGAGGATCTCTCCAGTGCTGAAGGAGAATTTCAAATACTAAATTGAAGGCTCAAAGCCTGGATACTAAGTAAAAGGGAAGTAATATTTGAAACTCTATGCATTTAACTCACCTTTGTGATTTGATGCACTACATTATTTTGTAAGGTGTTGGCTGGAAAAAAAAAAGTCAGTCATTTAAGTAGTAGTACTGCATGCTTTAAATCGTGAGCAGGCAAGGTCAGTCTCAGACTAAGGACTTGATCTTTTTGTACCAAGTGTCTCTCCCTGCTCTGACAGTGTTCTGGCTTTTTAGGTGGCCAAAACAATGTGAGGGGCTGAGGCCCATGGGAAGCAGGGATATGGCAGGAGAGGAGGCTGAAGACCAGCTCCAGTACCATGAGGCTTGTTGGGTTGAATTTGGTACAGTACAGACGTGGCTGCGCTAAGCTGGTTATAAATGGTGAAGATTAATAGGAGACTTCTGAATTTGTACAAGTCTCTGAACTAGAGACACCGTAAATGTAGAAATCATGTTTTTCTGTAAAGGTCCCTTCCGCTCTGTTTTTTTCTGTTCTTAGTTAATCCTGCAAGTCTAAGTCAGACACATGAGGATTGCCAGCTTCTTGTTCTCATTAGCCTGCCAGCATCAGCATTGTTCATCATTTTGTTTCAGCACAAGGCCTCTGTTTTTCCTAGCAGCATCCTTGATAATTGTCTTATGATCAGTTGAATCCAGCTCTTTTCCAGTATCAGGTACCTGTAAACCATCATTATGTGTACATATTCTTAGCTTTCTGACCTCTGTTTTACAACAGAAATGGCACAGGACCCAAAGATGGTGCACAAGCAGATTTTGAAGGGCATACTGCTGAGCTGAGAGCTAAGATGCACAGTATCTGGAGAAGGAGCTGACTTTCTACTCTCACTTTCCATTCAATTCTGAATACAGTGGGAGTGTTGCATTACATAGCAGATGGAATAGCAGTGTTGCATTCCAGAGGCATAACAATGCCTCTGGAAAGGTGATCAGCAGCACTTTCACCACAGTATTGTGGCATCTCTTACCTCCTGCTGAGGCTTTACTATCATCTCTCATTTAAAAAGAAAATTACAGTCTGGCATGCTATCCTTGCATATCTTTGATGCAAGTCATTGAGTCTTTATAGTTCATAACATGTTTAGGAAAACAAAGATATTGTTCCAGAGTACTGAGGGGAATGGCATTTTATAAGCTAGTGTTCTGCTTCAATTATGCATTGGTTTGCTATGAACGGTCTCTGTGTATGTGTACCAATTTTTTTCATTTTCCTATATCACCTTTTTCCAATACTGCTTTGCCTTCCTATGGTCTAAAATGGAAGAGAATGTGTATTATTACTTCAGACTTATGTTTAATGCTCTCTCTGTGGTATACAAACAGCAGAAACATTACTCCATGGCTATATTTTCCCTTGATACATTATGACACTGCTTAGCTGCTGGTCACATGGATTTACTGCCTCAGTAGTTTGAGCACCTATCCAATAAGGTACTTTCAAATGTAATTATGTTTCTTGGAGTTTGATCTTTTCTAGTATATGTGTAATGGATCACAATCAGGATGTGTGACTCCCTTTACCTTCTGAAAGGCCCACAATATTTTCTACAGAGCTCAACCAGCGCTGTCTTATTTTATCATCTTATCCCAGTGTTCCTACATTGGCTAATCCACAAGTGGCAGACGATTGAATTTCTGTCTGAAGGTTGTCTCACTTGGATTCCAAGGCTCATCTACAAAATCTCACCGAATTTCAGTCTCATTTGCCTGAAGAAAACATCTATATACACCATAGTAACTTCCAGAGCGGAAGAAGGCTGAATCATTTGGAGAAGCTCATACTTGCACTTGTTCTAGTACTTAATGCTTCGTGTAAATAACAGGGAGGTGACTTGCTATTTGTGGTTTAACATTTTGAGTGCATTAACAGCTTTCTGCATTATCATGGCTACTTCAGCCATAGAACAAATGTTGTGCAGTCCAAGATCTATTAATGTTTATATTTTGAGAACCAAAACAGGCTAAATAATCGGCCGCTTTCCATCCTATATTCTTGTTTAACTTTTTTTTTTATTCAGGTTTTGCTCTTCTCTTCCAATTACACTTACTTCTACAGTTTTTGGGAGGTTTGCCACTGACTGTGATAGGTGCCTATATGCTGCTGCCCATGTAGAAAACTGTTGTCATCCTTTCCCCTAAACCTGGGTCACAGTTGTAGTTATGGCTCTACAGAGCTAACCTAACATGTCTGTGTGCATTCCTTAAGAGACTTTAAATTGGCATGGTTTAAATGTAAGACTTGGCTGAGGTGATCAACTTTGGCAGAACGAAGGCTGTGGCCTACAGGAGCTTCCTGTCCTGAGGCTGCCCCAGGGCACAGGGGTCGGTGCCATCATGTGGCGTAGGCTGCCATCACACGACAGTGGGCAGGGCCAGCAGTGGCATTTGCCCCAGACACTGGAGTCACAGTGTGGCATCTGGCACAGAGGGTGGGCTGCAGGTAGGTGGGGTTCTGCTGGCTCTGCCAGGAAGCGGTGGTGTCACAGCCCACCCGGAGGACATGGCTTCTTCGAGCTCTGCACCCAACACAACTGAGGCAGCTCCCCAGACAGAGCCCAGGTAGGAAAGTGCTGCTACCCAGGTGTTGGGCTGTGGGGTGTGCCCTGCTTTTATGTTGGTACAGGAGCACCTGTGGGAGGTGTGCCTGTGTAGAGGTGCTCCTCCACCTAGTGACAGAGCTCCAGTAGCAGGTGAGGGAGGTGGAGTTATTAGCCTAGAGAAAAAGAGGCTCAGAGGAGACCTTATCACCCTCAACAACTACCTCAAAGGTAGCTGTGGCATGGGGGTTGGTCTATCATTCTGAGCAACAGCTGATAGAACAAGAGAAAATGGCCTCAAGTTGCACCAGGGCAGGTTCAGATTGGATATTGGGAAAAGTTCCTTCACTGAAATGGTTGTGAAGCATTGAAACAGGCTGCCCAGAGAAGTGGTGGAGTCACCATCCCTGGAGGTATTCGAAAGACACGTGGATGTGGTGCTTAGGGATGTGGTTTAGTTAGTGATAGACTTGGCAGTGCTGGGTTAACAGTTGGACTTGATGGTCTTTGAGGTCTTTTCCAACCTAAATAACTAAGTAGTTCAATTACTCTTCTGTTTTGCTAGCCATGCAAACTTGGGGGTAAATGCATGGATAACAGAGGTTGTCTGCTTTTTTTTTTCTCTACAGTAAACTTGTTGGTTTCCATAATGTTCTTTAAGCTTGCTGTTTCCATTGTAATCTTTTAGCTGTGAACTGTACTCTAAAATGTTTCTTTTCTAAACACATTAAGAGATTTTTTTCTGAAATTCTATTATGTAGTATAGCTGTTTCTGCTTGAATGTCACTACAGCAGCTAGGAGTTTAAATCTGCGTTTGTAGATGGCAGTCAGCAACTTTGCATGCCAAGTGCAGGTCCTCTCTTTTGCTTTCTAGCTTAGACCTCTCTGATCCCATTTCTATGGAGATCATCTCACTGGAGACAGCATATGGGAATTTTGAAAACTTTTAAAACTCTCTTTATTTTCATGATTCGACTTGTTTCCATGGAAATAGGATCAAAAAGATTGTCAGCAACTAACAGTTGAAAGTGAGAATTCACTTGTAGATTTTTTTGCAGACTCTCAGACTGCAAATACCAATGCCCAGGACAAGTAATAAAATCTTCCATTAAATGATCATAATAGAAAAAAATAAAAAAAAAAAGGAAAAAAGATGCCATTTCCTTTTTCTTTTCCCCTTTGGATATAATAATTGCTTACCGAACTGATTTTGGGTACAGAAGTTACCTGTACATGTAACTTTCTTCAGACTGCTGCTATCCGAAGAAACAGTTTTATATAATGAATGTAGTCCACACTTATTATTAGGGATTTGACCTGTTCCAAATGGACATCTGTGTGGGATTTATGTCAGAAAGCCACATTGCTTCTTTTCAGGTTCGCTGAGTCTTCAAATGCAAGCCTCCATTTTTGTGTAAGAAGTAACTGACAGTTACATTTCTGAATTACCTAGTTCTGATACCTTCAAGACCTCTTTAGCATGACCCTTATGTGTGTTGTTCCTTGATTTAGAAAGGAAAACTTTCTTCTGTTGCCAGATATGTAATACAATTTATGACCTTTGAGGACTTGCCTTTGTGTATGTATTCCTAGTCAATTGCAGGGTGGCTGAAATCAACAAGTTTTCTTCCTGGATCCATTACTGCATGTTGTTCTCAGGCACTGCTTTTTCCTTCAGTTCTCCCCCGAATGCAAGGCTAGGATTTATCCATACGTATTTTGCTCAACATCAAAGGATTTGTATAAAATATTTTACCCAGAGGTCCTATTATGTACTTAATAAGTACATATATCTGAATATGCTGCATGCCACAACCTTCCTGGCTAGGGAATGAGCTAAGATACACTGGTTAGTCATTTGTAAGCACAGAGCACTTGTTTTTGAAAGAATTGTCCTTAGAGTAAAAAGGTTAATGAGAAAGGTGAGGGAACTTTCTAGCCTGGGAAGCAAAATGTGTGGAACTCCTAAGGTCAGATGGTCTCTTCCATTCCTTACCTTACTGAGTAAGGGCTTGGGCCTGAGTAACTGGTGTCCATGCATTTTTCTTTGAATACAGTAAAATGTGCTGTGCAGGATACTAAAACTGCCATCCTAGATTACATAGCTACTGCTGGGATCGGTGGCTGAATAACTGTTATCTGAGATTAAGAACTCACTATTAATTCATCAGTCTGTGACAACTTGTGGGAGAAGTGTCTTCCAGTACATGTGAAGTTATCTAGATATCAGTCCATGTAAAATAGACGTCTTCATCTGCTTGATGCAACTATTCCTATTACTTGGAAAAGCTTCTTACTGTGGAGCTTGATATAAACAAATCTACTGCTTTGTATGGCTAGTACTGGGTAAATTATGCCAATGTTCAGTTGAACATATCTTAAATAGCGCACTCTGTCCGTGATAATGCCTCGCTTAAGAGGCCAACAGTGGTTTAAAGATAATAGTCAAGAGTCAGACACAATTGAAATAACCCTCACGTCTTCAGGGAAGTTATGACTACTTCCATCATACTGAAACTAGTCTGCTATGTTTATTTTTTTTTGTACAATGCTATAATTAAAACACTTTCTTACGAAAAACTAATGCTTAAAACTGCATTTCAAATATTGAATGTTAGTCTGTTTTTGGTAATGTTCATGGTTCTTACAGCCTTTAGTATAACCTACTGACTTCTAATAAACACCTCTTGCAGATTTCTAAATATAAGTGTAGTATTTGATTTTTTGCAAATCTGTAGTATTTAGTTTAAGAAAAATAAATAAAGGGGGAACACTTTGAAACCAAATGTCAGTATTATAGCTAGAACAAGACTGAAGTTAGATCATTTGCTTTTTATGGTGTTCTCTGTACAGCTGTTGAATATTAGTGATGTTCTAAAAGGAAACAGATTGTAAAGTAGTTCATAGAGATATGAAAACAGTTGAGATTTTCATCTAACTCAAGTCTTAGCATGGTCTGTAGCCTTATCTCATACCTTGTACTTGAAAAAATGTAAGGATTACTTGTCATATTCTCTCCTGATCTTCAGATTCCATGTTCATCTGTTTCAGTGATGTTTACTCCTGCTTTATGCCACAAGTGAAAGTAAAATAGAATCTCTTATCAGTTTCACTGCTGGTTACAATGTTAAAATAGAATTTTGAAATCTTTTTTTTTTCCAAAATGTTCTTCTCCACTTCCTTCATTGGAAGTCCTGGAACTTCACCAGTACAAACTAACTTTATCCTGCTACTGTTTCCATCAGTAGTATCAGGTTTGTCTCATTTGAAAGATGAAAAATGTGCTGAAAAATCTCGTAAGTATGCAGTATGCTGGGATGCCAAGAGACTCAGTTTGAAGGTAGTCTCTGCTGTCATGTTGTCTAAATGCCGCAGCTTCTGCCACCTCTCATGCATGTCAAGTTAAGTGTTCTGGGAGGAGCTACAACATTATAGTGTTGACATTGCCAATAAGATAGTTCTGTTTGTTTTTAAGGTTTAGGAGAAGAGTAATTTTACACAACTTAAAGCATAAAATGGTTTGGGTTGGAAGGGTCCCTTAAGGATCATCCAGTTCTAAACCCCCTGCCATGGGTAGGGACACCTCCCACTAGACCAGGTTGCTCAAAGTCCCATCCAGCCTGGCCTTGAACACCTCCAGTGATGGGGCATCCACAGCTTCTCTGGGCAACCTGTGCCAGTGAATAATTTCTTCTTAATATGTAAATCTGTCTTTTAGTTCCCCTTGTCCAATGACTACACTCCCTGGTAAAGAGTCTCTCCCTTATCTTTCCTGTAGGCCCACTATGTTTACACAAAACAACGCACCACCACCACAAAAGAGTGCATATTTGGTAAACTGTTCAGCATCTTTGTTGCACTGAATTTCATTTTTTTAATATTTCTTGGCTGTTGTGGTGGGGGAGGAATACTTCTCTAAAAAATTAAAAGCGGATTGCATTTCACCAAAGGAAGAATGTGGCCTTGTCAGAGATTATCACAGATCGAGTTCTGTCTGACTTCTGATGTTGACGTTTTGGGGTGGTAGAACTTGCCTCATTTGCAGTTATATCTAAGAATAGTAATTAAGATTATGCACCAACAAGCTCACAGCTGTATTTATAAGCATAATTTATGCAATACATTTCAGTACAGTGGTTAGGTAGAAACATTAGATGTTAAAATTTTTTGAAAATACATTTTTGGATGGTTATTGTTCAGTATTTTTGCAAATGCTTTTTAAATATTTTTCTTGCCTAATGCATCAATTCTCACAAATTGGAAATTGTCAGTAGCACAGCTCAGAGCACAGTGGAAATGCACAGGCATGGAACGTGTAAGATCTGCTATGAATAAACTGAAGCACTGCCCATGTTTGAACCCCTCTTGTTTTAGTCTTTGATACCTGTTATTGAAATGCTGAACGTTTTGCTTTCTTACACAAGTAGTAGATTTATATTATTAACAATATGGCTAGCAGCAAACTTTGGGGCTTTAATTTTTAAGTTCAACTCAAAGTATTGATTCAAAGTGAATATATAAATATTTCTGAAGGAAATATTTATTAGAATAGAAAAGATCAGAACACGTGTCTGAGAGCATTGTTCACATATTTTATTAGTTCCTAGTTCCTAATTTCATATTAGGGGAGCATATTTTGTGATTTTCTTCTGTAATATTCTTAAGAGACAGTAGTATATTAAGGCTTTTTTTGCTTTAATCTAGTTTATTCCAGTTCTGAGGACTGCTCTCAATTTTAAAAACTGTTGTCATCCTACCTATTATATTTTTATTCTGATTATTAATTTTGTTAGAGATCTCTCTGAAGCCTGTTACGCATTCTCCTTTTAATGTGGTTTGATATATGAATTCAGAAAACTTATTACACTTTTCAAAACGTCTACATTGTGGTTATATTTGTATAATGCTTAAACTTATAGGATGTGTTTTATCTATGGAGAAAAAGGTGCTATGCCCTTATCTTATTTAACAGATAAGGTGGCATGATAGGGATCGACAACTGAGACACCCTTCTATTTCTCTTTTAAAGAACCCCTACTGGCAAGATTTTAAGGCTTGGAGCTATGTATTTTAATTAAACACTTTTCTTTTCTAAATCCTCCATGGCTGTGGAATCTTGAATTAATTCAAGCTGTGTGCATTCATGCTTGGCAAAAGGGAAGAGACCTGGCCCATCAGAGTGTGGAAGTCCCCTTTTCCTTTCTGAAAGCCAAGATCTACTTGAGATATTGTGTACTGCTTGCTGCAGGGTATATTTTAATCATATTTCAAAATCCCAAATTGGGAGCAGCGGTACACACATGAGCAGTGTGCTAACTAGTCCTCTATGACACAACTTTGACCAAATTTGTTTTTTTTTTTTTTTTCTGATGTTGCCATAAATGATGAAGTAGCGGCTTTGTCCTTCCTGCATGTGTGCCAAACCCAGAGGTTAAAAGCCATTGGCAATGTAAAAATCCCATGAGAGGTAGCAGAACATTTGCCAACCATTGGCTATTGTCTGGTTATTGTACAAAAGTATGTGTTTTGTTTTTTTTTTTTAAGATAGCCTAGTCTGAAGGTCCTATTACCCTTGCTGCAATTGGGAGATGTAATTCTAAAAGTGGTTGCCCATAAATAGTTTGACTTACCCTACCCTCTAGGCTGGATATCAGGAAAAGGTTTTTCACCAAGAGGGTGGTCAGGCACTGGGACAATCTCTCCAGGGCAGTGGTCACAGCACCAAGCCTGCTGGAGTTCAAGTGTTTGAACAATGCTTTCAGACGTGTGTTCTGATCTTTTCTTTTGGTTGGTCCTTTGAGAACCCAGGAGTTGGACTCAGTGATCCTTGTGGGTCCCTTCCAACTCAGATATTCTGTGACTCAATTTTTCTGGGTAGTTCCTAGGTATATGCTCAAGTGATGAGGTATCCCACTCCTCTGATCACATCTGGCTCCACTTGGAATTCCTTTTTCCACTTCGAATTTCAGGCCAGTGGAGCTACAGGTTTGGGGATTTTTTTCTGCTACTTTTGCCACTATGGATCAGTTCACTCTTACAGGAAGTGTACTTCCCTGCCTCCCTTTTTTTTCCTGTTTACAGGAAGATTGTGTGAAAGGTCTTGGAGCTTGTGCCCAACTCCCCCGCTTCTGTATAGAAACCTTACTTGTTTTTGGAACTTAGTTGACGTCACGTACTAGTTTTCTACATATTTATATGGGATTTTTCCTCTATAAATATTCATGTAGGCCTTGAATCATCTGATGATTGGGATTTTGCTGAAGATGAATACTTGACTCTGAAGTAATACCTTCCTCTTCCACAGAAAAAGATGAACAAATAATTGTTCTTTCCACCGTGTTTCTAAATGGTACCTTTTGTTCCTTTACTTTTATTGTTATTTATTACTTTGCTCTAAAAATTTCAAACTGAACTTATACTTCCCGTATTTTCTCAATCTAGTAGACCAAAGGCCAACCATTACCTTCTTTGTAATGTTGAACTGGGTAGACACTGAAAGTTCTACTGCTTAAGTAGTTGAAATGCATCTTCAGAAATCTAGCTTTAAAGAAAAATATGTATTGATACTGTGCATATTACAAGAAAAGAATTTGTAGGGTGGATGTATTACTGCGCTATAGTATTTGAATTCATGTTTGAATGATGATGTGTAAGGTCCTTATCTTGCTATTGTACTCACAATTGCATGTTACGGGTAATTTGAACATGTGCTTTGACATGTTTTGTATGTATACCTCTATATACCTAATATAAAATTTTAAAATACCATACTGTGATTTAACCAAAATAACTGTAAAGATGAGAAAGTTTGGTCAGGTTTTCAATTCCTAACTGTTTTCTCAATTTTAACCTCATGTTTCTTTTTAGTAGGCAAGTAATCTTAAATGTCTATTCATAACTGATGCATTCCAAGTATGCTAAATCATGAACATGCATAGTGTGTATTTTGATGTTTTATAGTATTACATTATCATAGTCTGGCGTTTTAAGTGATTTTCATCAATAAGCCAAAACCCCATTCATTATATTGGTTTACATCTAAAATGCCATAAGAGAACAGTATGTCCAAAAGGCCACACCAAAACTTCTGGTGGGACAATATTTCTGGACACAGAACTATGACTTTTGCTGTCTTTCCATAAGAAGACACTCATGTTTTATGGTATATTGTTGGTGTGGAAAGCTGACTCAATTTTGTTGAAAGTATTTTGGGGTTGTTGGTAATCCTTTATGGTAGCATATTATGTATTGAATTAGGCATTCATAAACCTTGTGTAGCACGTGAATGGCTTTTCTTAGATGTGCTTTTGATTTCTGAGTTCTTTAATCTACATTGATGTAACTTAAAAATTAAAAAAAAAAAAATCCTATTCTAGCTCCTAATTGTAAGGAAGAGAATTTGTAAGGGTAAAGAGATAATGTGATACCCATAGCAGATTTATTTTTCTTATAAAAAGAAATGAGTGTAATACAGAGCCTATGGGCCAGAAAAGTAACATCTGTCTGTACAATTTGCTGCATCTACAGTGAGTGTAAGCAGGATAGTTTGTACATGTGCCTCAGACCCATCAAATTGGAGTGGCTGCATTCCAGCTGCTGACCGCTGCAGGCACTTGGCCTGTGCAGTGCCCCTGAGCGATGGAAATTGCTTGGAGGACCACTGGAGAGCCAGTCTATGAGCTTGCCAAATGGGACCGTTCTGGCAATTTTTTCAGCACAGGGGATTGAATGAGATGCCTGGGAATATTTTCAGGTGTATTGAATTTACCAGTGGAACCATGGCCAGTGTCTTCTATTGAAGCCACATTGATTAGAGACTTTCTACAGTAATAAGCTTCTAATAATTAATAGTTTCTGAAAACTGATATACTCTTTCGTGGTTGGTATCTGCTTCTAAACTACTGTTTTTCCTCTAGTCTTTAAGTAAATAATTATTTTTAACTATGCCATAAATGCGTGCACATCTGTGTGTGTAGATTCTCTGTATATGCATAATTTATATCTTGGTTTTCTCACAATCTGATTTCTTTTCAGTGGGATGCCATAACTGAAATGGATGAACACAATCGTCCCATTCATACATACCAGGTATGTAACGTGATGGAACCAAACCAAAACAACTGGCTGCGAACAAACTGGATCTCCCGTGATGCTGCACAAAAAATTTATGTGGAAATGAAGTTTACCCTGAGGGACTGCAACAGTATTCCGTGGGTACTGGGAACCTGCAAGGAAACTTTTAATCTCTACTACATGGAATCAGATGAATCTCATGGATTAAAATTCAAGCCAAACCAGTACACTAAAATTGATACTATTGCAGCTGATGAGAGCTTTACCCAGATGGACTTGGGTGACCGCATTCTTAAACTCAACACAGAAGTTCGTGAGGTTGGGCCAATAAACAAGAAAGGATTTTATCTTGCTTTTCAAGACATTGGAGCGTGCATTGCTTTGGTCTCAGTCCGTGTTTATTACAAAAAGTGCCCTTTCACGGTCCGTAACTTGGCCATGTTTCCTGATACTATTCCAAGGGTTGATTCTTCCTCTTTGGTGGAAGTGCGGGGCTCCTGTGTGAAGAGCGCTGAGGAACGTGATACTCCAAAATTGTATTGTGGAGCAGACGGGGATTGGCTTGTGCCTCTTGGACGGTGTATCTGCAGTGTAGGATATGAAGAACTTGATGGTTCCTGCCATGGTAAGAAAACAATGCTTGATTAAACATAGTCTTAAGATATTATATGAACAGTAAATAGCTCGTTGTGTCTGGGAAACACTGCATCACATTTTCAAGGAATGCCTCTTATGCAGAAATAAGCAATGTTGTTTAAAATCATTATACTATGGTTTCAAAGAAAATGTTTAGTTACTAAAGATTATTTTCATTTTGTTGAAGATTGATTTTTGTTGAATTGTGTAGATTCCTACAGAGTAAATGTTTATAGGCCAGTTGGTCACCTTGACTTCTTTTATAATTAGTGAACATAAGTGTCCATGTTAGAGCAGAGTCTTCTAATCTATTTTAGATGTGTATTTCAGGATGAGATAAGCAGTGGTGGAAGTGTTTCCCCTCTGTTCTTAGAAAAGGAAACTTAGTCACCTAATTCAGACTTAGGTCTTTGCTGTAGGTGCATGAAGATGAAGTATTCACCTGAAGAGATGATGCTGTCATCCATGCTTTGGTGGGTTTTAATGCTTCCATGCGTAATGTGTTCTAGAAAATCTGTAACTGAGTTCAATTGGAGAAGTTTGAGTCCCTATTCAGAATTAAAGCAAAAAAGCAGTTCAAATTGTGTTATCACCTTATGTCATGCTATGTGTCTAATACTGGTGTTTCCCAAAAACTAAGGTAAGAAATACAGTAAGCAAAACTGCTGATGAAGTGTCAATACATCGGAGTGAGTTGCTGAATGCTGTTTTGCCTCCTTCTTGTATCTTAAGAGCTCTGTTTTAGAATAACTGTACTTGATCTCCCTTTGAAACTTTCACAGAGACCTCTGTGTGTGTTGGTGTGTGTAGAACAACATAGCACTGCACCTTGTTGTATGACAGAGCTAAGGATGTTTCAAACCAAGGCAGCTAACTGAAAATGGCTACAAGGGGGAACGTATCTTTCCGTATCAGCATCTTCCATATGTAGGTAGGACAGAGGACACATGCAGGAGGAAAAAGTATGTCTTTTGCAGGTGCTGTTATGCTTCGTTAAGCCCCTTCTCTGCCACTCTTGAAAGACTGGTTGTGTTTGTCAGACTTTGATAATTGGGCTTCATGCGCAAATGGGAAAAATCAGATTACTTCTGTTTATAACATGAATTTCTAAAACTTTGAGTCTAGTACTGTGCTTGAATATACCCCAAGCCTGTGACCTTGCATGGATTCAATTTGAGACTGACACCTATGGAGAATGTGTGTTGAGACTTACTTTCCACCTGCCATGCCTTCAGAATAGGTGATACTTAGTGCTTGGGTAATACTTAATCATAAAAGGCATGCATTTTTTCATACAATGGAGTTTTGTGGTAGTTGGTTGTTTTTTCAGCTTCAGAAACAGTGTACTAAAGAACACATGTACTTTTCATCATTTTTCTACCTTTCATGAGTTTCACATAGACTTTTTTAAAAAGATACTCTTACTCTTCACTGTTGCAATGAATTGTAGAGAGCCTTAATAGCCATTGAGATATTAATCTGCTTTGGTTTAATTTTGTGTTGTAGCAAAAAGGGGGGAAAAAAAAGAGGTCTGTGTCTATAAATTATGCAAGTGAGATTTCTGATGCCTACATATTCTGCTCAAGAGCTACTCAGATTTAAGTAAGCTGTGCAGTGACCTTGAGATGTACATGAAGAATATTAAAAGCATGCTATACAATAAAATCAGAGAATGAAATCTGCTTACTGTTTGTTGTCTAATCCTGCTGCTGTTAATTATCAAAATATACTCATCACAAAGTTTTGACAGTGCCATTACTGGAAAGAAATATAATTTTCTACAAAAGGTCAAAAGGTCCCTCTCTTAATGGGATAAGGATTTTCTTCGAGACATTAATACTTGATGAATTTCTGTCCATTATGAGAGTCATACTCTAGAACTGTACAGGAGCAATAAAACCAGCAACCAAAGCCCACATAAAATGTCAGGAAACCATTCTGCTGTGCATGGACTCCACTCATTTATTCAGTTGACCATACAATCTGCTGCTGAACAGGTACCTATTAGATTAAATGGAACATTTAGATGAGTATTCACATATTCTTACCTTTTTGCCCCAAGAGCAACAGATAACTATTTTAGATGATCATAATCTATTAGAGCTTCTGTATACATTTTGAAACCATTTCCATAGGTGTCTAAGATTTTCTTTTCAGTTATATTCAATGTATATTAATATTAGTACTACTTTTTCTGACAGTTTCTCAACATTTATTTGTTTTATTTCTTGGTGAATTTAACCTCACTAATGCCCACTCTCTAGGGTTTTGCTTAAGCAGTGACTTAGAGTTTCTGTCAAGATGGCTTATGTTTCCCTTTGTGCCAAAACTTGTAGCAGAGACGTGTGCTTGGGTGGCTGCGGATGCATTTTTGCGAGTTTTTGAGTACTGTGAACTTAGATCACCAGCTAAGCTGACAGCAGGCTTCCAGACAGCCTTAGCAATTTCAAGAGCCTTGCTTCTAGGCTGAGGCAAGGATCGGAAGTTTGGAGTTAAAAAGACTTGTCACCAATCAATAAATCCTGAACCAACTTGTTCTTAATCATTACATCTTAAAGCACTTAAATGATGCTACCTTTCTGTGGAAAGATTGTGAAATGTACACTTGCCTCGTTTTCATAGAAACATAAAGGTGAAAAAAACCACCTCTGCATCTATTTATTGATACAATATATTTTATACAATCATGTATTTTTGGTTCCCTTTCCACCCTACATGCCCACTAAATCCAAATCCAAACCTGAACCCTCTTATCCCTTCCATTCCACCATTACAAGTCTGAACACGGGAAGGGAAGCATTGGATGCTGTTCTCTGTGTTTCTCAATAGGCATCCCAATACCAGATGTATTAGAAATATAGGAGAAGGTTACTAGAGTAGAACTAATCTAAACTGATTGCCATTGTTTTTCTTCTGTGTGACAGTAACTTTAAAGATAATGTTATTATTTTGGAACGTCTTCTGGCAAGTAGTTGGGTGGTGGGCAGCATATAGGCTAATACCTGAATGTTTTTCCTACCTCCAAATGGAGTCAAACTTTCAGTTACACACTAGTGCACGGTTCAGTGAGGAATAGTAAGCTTTTGATTATGAGTATGGCTTATCTATCACAAATCTTAAAAAGTACATCTCTATATTCAGGAATTACTACATCGCATTAC
Source organism: Anas acuta (assembly GCF_963932015.1). Taxonomy (NCBI): domain Eukaryota; kingdom Metazoa; phylum Chordata; class Aves; order Anseriformes; family Anatidae; genus Anas; species Anas acuta. Next base: position 110,332,976 of record NC_088979.1, on the reverse strand, counting down.
TACTTCAGTTATACAAATGAGTTGGTTTTATATGCATCTCTCTTTGTCTGTGAAACTATCAGTATTCCTTATCCATTGTTTGCTTTAGAAGTGTAGTTTCAGAGTGACAGTGTCTGGAAAAGAACTGACAACTGGATTAAAATATCTGTTTTTATTAAATGTCTACTTGAATGCATCTAGAACAGAGGGATGTTGATAGAGATTTTTTTATTGATTTGGGCATTATCTTGCTTTAGTGAAGTCAATGGAAAAAGTCTTATTGACTGCAAGATGCTCATGGTTATTCATGTATTGTGCATGTTTCTTAATGGCGTAGCCTGAAGGGGGAAAAAAGCCATCTTCTCTGAACTGGTTCTTGATTCATTACATGTTAATAAATGTGTAGGAAACAATAATTTGGCATTGCTAATCACAAACGTCTTGAGTATGAAACATTTGCTTTGCTAGATCGTTGGTACCAGCCCCTGTAACAAGTGAGTTAGTCATAGCATAAAAGGAAGAGATGCTGCATAGGAGATTAGATGCATGAGATGCTAAACATCAGTTAAAAGTAGCCAGTTCAATGCAGTACCTCTTCTGAATTTCAGTTCAAGACAGAGGTCATCTTGGACTTAACAAATGCATAATATATGCAGGCGGTATGTTCATGAAAATTGTAGAATGGTTTGGGTTGGAAAGGACTGTTAGAGATCATCTGTTTCCAAACCCCTGCCATGGGCAGGGATGCCACCTGCTTTTTGTATTTAAAAAGAAAAGCAATGAGGAACAAAGGGTTACTTTTATTCTTGTGAGCTAAGGAAAAAGAAAATCAGTGTCTTGCTTATAAAGTAGTGAGAGTGGATTTGACAGGTATCTGCAATGTAAAAAGGATAACTGGATGTTTTGAAAAACAGTACAAACATGTGGCTCTTACACTTAAGATAGTTTTAATGAAATAGGTTTTGTGACACTTTTCAAAACTGAAGTGAGTCTCTGCTAAGTTAGTTCTGTTATGCCTATTTGAGTTCTGGTTATATTAGTTGTCATATAAACTTGACAGTTCAGAGAACTGAACTGTTCTCTTAAGTATGATATACTAATAATTGGCTGATTGCTAATTGAAGCTTGATTTTATTTTTTTAATGATTGACTAAAAAGTATCTGAATTAATCAAGGTTAGTAATTAATTCAACTACACGCAGCAAATACTAATTATTATAGCAGCCTTAACATTTATTGTAGACCAACCAAATGCAATACAGAAGTGTGTTTTAACTTCTTAAAGTAGACTTTTCTTGAGGAGTATTCTCAGGAGCTGTTGTCCCTTAACACCTCCCCTTCCCTCTCAATAATGTAGCATTGTTGAGGCAACTTTTAAAATGTGTTGTAACAGGCATTGGCAGACTTAATTAAATTAAAACAAATAACAAGAGAACAGAAACATGATTGAGTTATTTGAACTTTAGTTGCCCAAACAACACTTCCTAGGGATACTAACGCATGAAAATATTTAGAGTTCGATTAAATGAACAAATACTTTTGTTATTCATTACTCAAAATTGTGGTAGTGTTTCTGTGTTAAGGTTTGTCTTGGTGGCCTGTCTTCAGTCTTTCTGTCTGATTCAATTAGTTTGTATTTACAAAGTGAAAATACTTTCTTACCCTTCTCATCATTTGAGAGCTGATAGTGTGACTCCCTGGTTAATACAATACTTGCCAGTAATAAAGATACTTTACAAACCCTAGTGAGCTATGGTATGGAAACGTGGCAACTGCTTTGTGACAGTTCATTAAAACCACACAAGCTCATGATGTGGTTGTGCTTTAGTTAGCTACCTGCTGGCATAAGAAAAGCAAAATGCACCTGCAGTGGAATGGCAAACTTCCTGATAGTTGCAGAGATATGATATTGAATTGGGTTCTTTTTTTGTTTACTTTTTTCCTCTGGAGTATTTATTTACTTTTGTGATCCATTTTTCTTTGCCAGGCCTTAGGCACTGAAGAAAAGTGTGTAAAGGAAAACCACAGAAAGTCTTGGACTAAAAAAAAGTGGCTAAATTAAATCTAAATTTTCTTTTTTTTTTTTTTTGAGAGAACCCTTCCATAGCAGTAGTCAGAGTCCCTCCTGCAGCAGAAGTGGGACACTGTCCACTCCAGCGCAATAGAACATTGCCCAATAAAGGGTGCAATTAGCTGCAGGCTGTTCTGGATAGCCAAAGGTGAGCATTTGTGATGATCTACTGACTATTCTTTGTTGTCACTGCAGAAGGTCCTGGGACTACTTACAGCTAGGTGGTTGCATTAGCTGATACTGCATGTCTGCTAGACTGCCACAGGTGATTCTCCTGCAGATGTAACTTGCTTCAAGTCTTGAGTACCCTTTCCTTTTAAAATACAATGTGGACAAATAGGGATGTTGATAATGCAAGCCTATGAGTTCAACAACAACAACAAAAAACTAACTGAAACCTAATTTCCTTCTGAAAATGAAGCCTTGCAAGTGAAACCTCAAAGTGAGCCCACACCCAAGGTAAAGGATGAGCATCGCTGCAGTCTGCAGGTACTGCAGCAGGGTGCAGAAAGCCAGTGGCAATTTGTGAAGGACCAAGAGGAGAGGTGGGTGGGAGCATGGAAGGCAGTGGTGATGTGAAGAAGGTCAGAATGAGTGATCAGGTATAGTGATGTGCCCAACAGCATTGATTCCATAGTTATTCTTCAGTATCCTTTTGTTTCTGAAGCACCAAGACATGATGTGTGCTGTGTAGCAGATGTCCCCAGTGACATCACAAAGTAGGGGGGATGAGGAGGTTGCCACATTCACCACATTCTCCCCCATTCTAGAGTGACTGAGAAGGGGGTTACTTATTGCAGTATTTTACATTAATTCTCCAGAAGATACCAATCCAGAACTTCTTGTTTTTTGATAGTATGTGATTTACTGTGCAATTCCAAAACTAAGTAGTTGCATTATTTTTTTAAAGTGAACAGCCATATCATTTATTGGAATTTATAGCAAATTCCTGAATATGCAAGTGCTCTGGAAGAGGTTCACACAATTTTTTTTACACTTAGAAATGGTGGGTTACTTTATTTAATTCATGTGAGTCTGAAAAACTGTAGAGTTCACTGTTTTCAATGAAAGTGCTTTAGACCTTTGATTATTAGCGCAGAGGTTGGGGGGAAACACGCTGTCTTGCCTATGTTAGGCTACACAGTATATGGGAATGCTCACTACATACTTTAACTTGAATTCTAAATGTGAATAAAATGTCATTGCCGATGGAAATTTTGAAGTACAGTTTTTAGGTTGAATTACTAAAGGATTTTAATATAATCCTATAGCATTCATGAAAAAAATCAGGAATTGTGGATAATAGCAACTCTATAGGTAAGGGTACAGAAAAGCACCAACGACTTGTTCAAAGCTTCTGAATATGCTTAACCACAAATAACTGCTAATGTACTGCCAAAGATCAGACCTGATCTGAACTTGAGAACTACATACATTAGAAAAATGGCGATATAAAGGTAGTTCAAGCACAAAATGGTAGTTTAGTTAGATGATTTTTTGGGGGAGGAAGGGCAGAGTAGAGTACTGGTAGCACCTCTATGTTCATTGCATACCCCTTTAATTTCTTTTACTGTGTTTTTAACTTTTTTGTGTGCTAAGCTGTTTCATGCTGTATCTTTGTGTTCTGTGTAACAGGATAGTTCATGCAAAGCATTTGAAGATATGCATGTTTATTTAAATTTTAAATTTCTAGTGTTATATACTTTTCACTGTCTTAAAACTAAGGATATGTCTTAAGTTTGTTACTAAAATGATTTTTATTTATTTTATTCTTATGCCAGCAAAATTCTGGGAATTGAGTACCTAAGGGCAATTGTTTCCCATGACTGCGTGGGTTAGCAGCCAGAAAAATCTCAATGACACACACATTTAATGTTGTATCTCAGACCCAACCATTTTTACTTAATCTGTGGCTGTCTGTACGTTGTTTTTTTCAGTCAGGCAAATTGTAAGACAACAAATCTGATAAGCAGCACCCCTTTTCAATTGTTTTTAAGAAGTAAGGATTTAAATATATATATATTTAATTTTATCAATGAAACTAAGCTGATGCAAATTATATGTTCATTTATTGCATTCTTTTATCATAGTGACTTACCTTGCATTAATTCAAGCAAATAAGGGAACTTACAATAGCCACTACAACCTCGTTTACAGTATATTTCATTGTAAAATACAAATTAAAGCCTGCATCTGAACAGTGTGCGTAATTCAGTTTGCAAATAAGTTTATCATATAATCTTAAGAAATTACTTTTTTTCACTTTAATTCAGAAATGTGTGTTAAAATACTGTTATGTATGAAATGTGCTTTGATAATAGAAACATGAAGCCAACTTAAGTAAAAGAACAAGTTTCAAACAAAGTGTCACTGATCTACATCTGTGCGTATAGACGTGAGGTTTTAGGAGCAAAACCATGCTGATTACTGTCTTGCCTCTGATTTTCATTAGTTTTGCTGGGCGTTGATCATCCCAGCTATCCTCAAAATATACTAGGCAAAAATTTTGAGTAGTGCAGTGATTTCATTTTCATTGTTTATGACTCAGTAATATAGCTGCATGATTCAGTGTTAGCAGCAGCCCATAATATATTGCAATTATTTGTTCTGGCTGTGCTGAAAGTAGTAGTGTACAGTGACGGTTGCATGCAAAACTTAATGCTACAGGAAACAATTTTTTCCTTGAGTTTTGTAAAATATATGAACATTTGTTTGTGTTATATATTTATCCAGCTGTGTATAGAATGAGCACATTTAAAAGTTGTTGTCTGACTTGCTGTTTTTTAAACTTGCTGTGCAGATTTCTCAGCACTCTGCAGTGTTTTTAACCTGTTTCTTAGGCTTGCCTGGGGCAGGTCTCCTCACTGCAGTGTAGGAGTGCGGGGCTGTGTCCTGGGGTGGTGACACATGATGATGCTGGTTTAGGTCTCCAGGCTTTCCCTCTGTAAGTGCAAATCAGCTCTCATGATGTGCAGAGCAAACGGTTGGAGTATCAGGGCAGGGGCTGTGGGTCTACTTCATGAATCTTTTGTAAACCTGTGTGCAGATGGATTTATCTACATTGAGACTCAGTCTTCCAGTGGTTACAGTCCAGTCATAACTGAGTTCTCAGTAAAGCTTTTATTTTGGTTGCTTGTGCCAGAATAGCCATTTAATGAACTCCTGTGTTGTTAAATTCCCAAAGGTTTATTTTTCAGAAATAAGCAGATGCATGCCAATATGCAAGTTACTTGCGTATTGGTAAAATGGGGATAACAGGACGACAGGCTGGGTGCTGTGGTGTGGGCACGGGCGAAGAAGGCAGTCACTAACCTTCAATTCCTGCCTGATTTTCCTTACGGTGATGGGATTTGCCCTTAAAATGTGTGTTGTGTACTAAAAAGACTGAGAGAAGCAGTACCTGTCAGTCAGTCCTGGGGTAATACAGCTTTCTCTTATTTGCCACAAACTTTTCTTTTGGGAGTCACTAGCTAAAGCTTGAGTTCAAACATTTGAGATTAATTTGACTTGGAAATTGATCATGTGTGAAGTGCAATGAACAATCTCAACTGTTTCAACAGGCATGTATTGGCTGTGGGCAGGTTTTCCTTGAGAGAAAGCCATGGCCTGCTGCATGTAATGGCTGTAGATGTTGAATGTTGGTTGCAGCTGTGATGTCGGAGCTATAGGAAGCTTTCCTCCAGCTGGAGAAGCATAATGGGGTTGTTTTATGGCTGAGCATACTTTCTCATTGAGGTTTCCTCAACAGCAGTGCTAGAAACATACATCTGGAAAAGCTCTGAAGAGGTCTTCTGTGATGAGCATGTGGAAGAAAGAAAGATCATAATTACTCCCTTACAAACACACAGTAAAATGTATTTAATACAGAATGGTTTACATTGCCTTGTGTTAGGCATTCAATTTGGGCATCCACAATGAAAACTGAATAGAAAATAGAAATACTTCTCAAGGAAAATGTGATTTACAGCCTTGGCCGCTAATTAGGCAAATGACCACTTTGTGTGCTGCATCATTGCATAAATAGTGTTCAGGACATACAAAGAAATATGTTGCAATAAAATAACAGTTTTGACTCAATAATGGTTTGTTATATTTGTCAAATTTGTCTGGTACATTTGTCTTTGGATTATTTGGAAATACAGTTCCTAGAATGTTTATTCACTGTTGACTTACAGTGGAGCCCTGAGTAGGAAAAAATAATGATAAACTGAGGAAAAAATTGGAGACTGAGTGCTCAGTGAAAGGTTCCAAGCTTTTACACTACATAAGGCTATGGATTTTTTTTTTACTAAATTATTTAGAAATTTTACTTAAATCTTAAGTTTATTTAGATTTCTATGTGCAGATACAATTCTGCCTCAGATTCTCATATACTGGAAATTAGGTTCTTTTTTAGGTAAGACACACCTCATGTTGCTGAACACAAGTACTTAAATTTATAATTTGAGGAAAAATCAAAGCATTTCAGAATATGATTGGTGTAGGTGATGTTCTGTGAGAAGTCATGGAGTTGAGCTGGGAAATCTGAAAATAATCACCTGTATTTCCTCTGAAGAAGGTTATTAACGAGCAGCATATTTAGAAATAAACCAAAAACACATTCTGTAATGGGATTGTTCCCTTAGAGATTACCCATCATTTTATTCAGTCAATTATTAAAGCATTTATACTGAGAAATGTAATTTCAAAAGCAATCAATAAAGGCTTTCCTCATGTGTGATTTAGCCTGGGAATTGCAAACAGGAGTAAAGTAACTGCACAAAGAAATTTCTGATGGAGAGTTTTTTTATTATTATTCAAGACAAAAGTATGAATGTAAAAACTTGAACTGTATTACTGTAGTTGCTTTTTGGATCTCAGGAAGATCTTCAAGTAAGAGGAGATTTGCTTCAGCTGACTAAATTATCCTTTTCCTAAAGCTTAATATTGAAAATAATATCAAACAGTAGTTTCATAGAGCAAGGCTGATGTAGAATGTAAAGTCATTCTGTGTCATGGACTAATTTAGGTTTCAAAGGTATTTAGTATTTAGAGGATTCTTAGAAATTACTGCTCCCCAAAATCTGTCATGCTAGAGGCATCATTTGAGCCAAAGCAGTGAGGAAGCTACCCATGAGCTTAAGCTTTTGCCAGATTGGAGAAAAAAAAATAAAATATTTATTTTCCTGCTTTATTGCTTTTTTTTTTTTATTCATGATCTACTTAGTAGGATATTCTGCTTGTTAGGCGTATCACATCTGATATCTGCATACTCTGAACAAGCATGGTCATGCTTCTAACAGTACTTGTGATGTGCTCCACTGGTCTTACTGCAGACTAGTGTGAATCTTTCTGGTATTTATCTAAATATATTTAAGCTTATGTATCTCTAAAATTCTCGTGTCTGTTGCAGCTGTCATCTCACATCATTTAGACATATTGACATATTCAAATCTCATTTATATAGTCAAAACATGCACAAAGCATTTTGTATAGTTCTGTACAATGTCACTTAAAGATGAGGAGAGGGAAGGACTTAGACCTGAAGACAGAAAAATCCTGTCGGCAGTTTTATTTCCTAGCACATCAGCTTATGTATCATTCACTTTTTCTGTATCATAATGTTTAGAAGATCCCTGGTTTGTTTGTATATTTTACACATCAGCCTTTCATTGTCCTTTTGGGCAAGTCGCTGGCAGAAAGTTTTTAGATTTTCAGAAGTATTTCTTTGGAAGAAATGCTTCAGAAGATAAATGGAGCAAAATAAACAGTCTGCGCTGTCTAAGGCGCTCTCAGGCAAAAAGATTGCATCTGAGTGCATTTCTTCCTTTCCCCTTTTTATGTGTTTTCTTCTTTCTGTGATAATTACTTTTTCTCCTACTTGTGCAGTACATTCCATTTGCTTTTATGAAACAATTTAAAATTGTTTTTAACATTTTACACTATTAATAGTGTGCCAAGAACTTTAATTTGTGAATGGTAAATACTTTATTATCTGTTGCCTGAGAAGCATGTGTATTACTGTATCCTCTTATATATATATATATATATATATATTTTTTTTTTTTTTGGAGACTAAAATGTTTTCTAAATTGCTTCACTTCTCAGAATGAGAAGACTGGTCTGTGTCTACTTTTTTTTTTTAATGTTTTATTATGGTGTGTTACACTATTAATCCACAAGTTCTTGTGTTTTGACATCCATATGGTATACTCAATGTAAATTTCAGTTGTGAAGGTAGGTCTGAGGAGTTGTAGGGGAGCTTAGGTGTGTGTTGTGCTTGCAGCAAAACACACACCTTTAAAAGAAAACATAGTCTATAGAAACTAATGTTAATTCTTACTGGTTACCCAGTGTTAGCTCTTCCCTACAGGCTTATGCATGTGGTGTTATATGGGTTGTAATCAGTGCTGTTACAGCTGGTGGTTTGTGTCAGGTGCTTAACCACAACTTGAGTTAGTGTCCCCCGGACACCTTTTTGGTGACAGTGACATGCGGCAGCCATCTTGTGCTCTGAGCGCCCTACAGAGCCAGCCCTGACTATAGCCACCACTGCTGTTGATGGCCCCCAGGTCTCCCACCTGCCTGAGCTTCTTCTCTCAGGCCCCAGCTGCTGGTCACTGCTCCCTGGGTTTCCTCTCCAGCAGCTCCTGGAGAGTTAACTCTAGATGTGGCCTGGTCTCTGGGTTATCAGTTGTCCAAACCTCACCCAACACGCATCTGGTGTGCATCCACTTCTCATAATCTAAGTGGCAACATGTCTGCTTTGGTGGTTGAAGGAGATCTAAAGGTTTAAATAAATAAAGGCCTACTGTCTGACACACCTCAAAACAATGAGCTCTCTAACACGGTCTGGTAGTGTTTTACTTCATGTGCTGGAAATCCTTTTCTTGGGGGCGTATTTTTCCTTGATTTTATTTTTGACAGTCCCATCAAATCACAGGAGATTAAATCTTGCATAGGCAAGAGGTGGCTGACCTGGTGATGGTAGTCTTTTAAACAGTAATGCCTATAAATAATCTCTGTAGCCCAATAAATAAATATCTTAGCAAAGGAAGGTGATCCTGGGGAGCCAGCTTACTGCAGTAAGCTTATGTTATTCTAGGGCTATGTCTGCTAAAGGTAGAATAAATTATGTAAAATAGGTCTCATACCTACCAGTGAAACATCTAACAGAGTCAAGGACTGCACTTGAAATGTCTCTCTTTAAAGAAGCATTGCTTCAAAGGGATAATGATCAAAGCATGTCCCAAAGGACATGGAACTGTATGCATAGAGAGATTATACTCCACATGCTAACAATGAATGTTTAGTTATTTGGTATCTAGTTATTATATAATAACTTATGTATGTGAAACATCTTAATTTTGCTGTGACAGCTTGACGTTATTCCCAGATGTTAAATATTTCAAAGCTTATCTTACATATATTCATAAACAAGATGAAAGTGTTAATTCTAATTAAAATGATGCACAGTTCAGCAGCAGCCCTAATAAAGTCCCTGTGGAACAGTGTGTTTAACAGCAATATTTCTTTTATGCAGAGTCAAAATACAGACTTGAATTTTGCGTAAATGGATCGTCGTGGAAAAACTCAGTGGTCAAGATTGGATATAATTTTTCACGTTTTCATAAAATCTTTCAAATATGTAAAGTATTCTGAATACCACAGTCTATGTGTACTGACAGTTTATGCAAGAAACTGGAGAGAAAAATCCAAAACTTGATCAGTATTCCATCAGCCTGATGTATTTATTTCACTTGGTGATTATGATCATAATATAACATTGTCACACTTTGCAATTAATTAACAGCAATATTTGAGAAACCACTTTTTAAAATACAATTTTTCAGGGACTGTCAGAATTTTAGTCTTGAGTCACTGAGATATCAGAGACTTGAGTAACAAGTAAAGGTGGTAAAATATTTTTGATTTTTTTAAAGTTAAAATAGATATTCTACCACATGTACAAGAAAACATAAAGGAAGTTGCAAAGCTGTGCGAAATTAGGAGGCATAAAAGACCCTGAGGACAGGCCTGGAGGAACGCCTAAAGATGTGTTTGACTGATGGTGTTTAGGAGGCCAGTACAGGCAAATCCCAGAGCAGGAGTATGTTTTCTAGTTAAAATCAGAATAGGGGTTCTTCTACCGACAGTAAATGAATAATATATTTGATTACCTCTGCTTGTGCTCTTTTCATTATCATTTTGCATATTTACAATGCATAATTTCTTAGTTATTTAAAATTATATGCATTTTTATTATAATTAACAGGGCATGGCACACCATTCTAGTAAGAGAAATTCTGTGAAGGTCTAGGTTTGTAAAATTTCTTTTTCAATTCTCCGTAAGTCTGGGTTCTGTTTAAAGGGAAATTCTGGGGTGAAATTTAGAGATCAATTTTTTTTCCTTTTATGCTATGCATTTTAGAATGCCTTTTATTAAGAATCATGAATTATACTGATGATGAAAATATTAAAAAAAAAAAAAAAAAAACTCGTTTGAGTGGTTTGTCGTTATCTTTAATAAGAAAAAAGGTGTAATTACCTTGCCACAAGTATGGAAGATACTCTATTTTTTGTCAGAAAATCAGCTTATCATGGATAGTGGTTAATATCTGGCAGGGAGGTAATTTTTTCCAGTGTTGTTTCATAGAGTAATTTAGGTTGCGCAGGTTATAATATTTTTGATTTGATCAGGTTTGTAAATGTTAAAAATGATTTTTCCTGTGTGAAAGTTCCTGGTTTTATTGAGAAGTCCCAAAATAAATTACTGTGTTTAACTGAAAAACATCAGAGGGAAAAGAAGCCTGTTTAAATTTGTGATGTTCATAAGGAAATGGCCACCATGTTGACAAAGTCCAATTAAAGAGATTTGTTGATGATCCAAACTGCCTGAGGTCTCTGGATGGCTCCTGGTCATTTGTTGGAAGCCTAGCCAATGATGCAAAGTTTCACTAGATTTGGTGAATGGCTCAAGGTCGCTGAAAACTTGTGTGTTTTTTTAAGCATATATGTTCATATGTATGAATGGAATGTGCTAATGCTAGTGCAAAATGCAGAGCAGTGTTCTCTGCGTATTCTAGACCTTTACAAGACTTTTAAACTATTGCTGCTCTTCCACTATTAGATGGATGCCATTCTCTTCTTCCTTTAAGCAGTTAATGTCTCAGCAACCTGATTTATTAGCTATTCTGTCCAAAGTTAACTACCACAAACTTCTACAGTCATGTCTGTTCTTATTGACAACTTCATAATAAAAAGCACAAGAGGAGGGAAAAAAATATTCATGGTTGTTGTAGCCAAATGATTGATTCAGATAAACTTGAAATTCATAGAACTATGTGAAACTCATCCTCTTTGGTAAGGCATAGTCTGAATGAGATACAGCAGCCCTACCTAGAAATGAAAAACTCCCACACACAAGCTGAGGATTTCCCTCCTTGAAAAAAGGGAGGAAATAAAAGCTTACTGGTTTTTTATAGCTGGAACTGTTGTGAAGGACAGCAACAGAGCACTAAAGAGCAGAGCAGACCACTAAAGCAGCATATTAGCCTCTCTTTTGCAGTCACTTTGTGGTACAATTGGTAGTGATGTTACCGAAAATGGTAAATAATGGTGGTACATGATGGAATAGGATAATAGGATGAAGTACAGCTCATGATTTGATCATGACTGAAGATGATTCAAGAAATACTTTGAAAAGTATTCTTGGACAATGAGAACCTTTTTCTCTTACCAGTCATCAGCATACAGAGTAGGTAAACAATGAACCCTTAAAGGCTTCTAGAGTACATTAGTATAATGCAAAGATCGGTTATTGATGTTTTAATGGCTTCGGAGCTTAGGTTTTAATCTGGTAGCAGGGGCAAAGGGAGTATTTTTTTCAAGTAAGACATGACCTAAGCTGACAAACAGGCTGTTTCAATGCATTTTTTCTGATCTGCGAGGCTGTTGAGAAATTTCAACAGTAAACCAAAAGCAATGACAATTCCATCTTCCAGAGTTTTTCTGTAAGGCCTCTTTGGATGAGTGTTACAAGGTACAGACAGTTCGGAGTGTGTTCCAGATGATGAAAGTAGCAAAATCCAACATGACTCCATAGCTGAAATTAAGAGACACTAGACATTGTCATACTGTAGGATTAGTTTGCTATGGCAGCAAGAACTTACCTATGTGTATACTCAAGAGAAGCCAGGTACTGATGTGCATGCCATCTTTAATAAACCTGTGTTTTAGAGTGTGGTTTCTGTGTGTGTGTTTACACAGAATGAGAGACGTGTGGCTGCATTCTTCCTGCTGATCAGTCTAGCAACCTTCATTTTGGCCTCTTCTGTCATTGGATCCAGTTTTCTAATGCTGTAATTGGGATGACCCTAAGGATAAGTCTACGCTATTTAGCTGGGCTCTTTTTACTATTTGCACACAACTCAAATTTTAATATCAGGCCGTTTAATTGGTAGCAGATCTCAGTTAAGAAACAGCTAGTTCTTTTAATTTTTTTTAGTAGTTGTTATTTGAGTGGGGGGAGGGATGGTGTGATAATGTATTTTAAGTGTTGTGATTCATTTTGTTTAGTTTCAAAAGGAATATAGTGGATAATATTCATTAAGGCCGTGTAATTTAGAATCAAGTCAGTGGTTAAGTAAAAGTTAATACATGATTGTAAATACAATCAGAAAAAAAGTCGTCAACTTTTATTTCTCTTAAAATACTTGTGTAGGCTCAGATTAGAGGGGAGACAACACTTACAGGGATCCACAGGTACAACCACCTTCATAATCCACCATTAGTGTCACTTAATACTCATGCAACAGTTCTTCATTCAGTTGGTATGGTGTTTGCTTTTTTTTTTTTTAAATAAGCAATATAGGAAGGAAAATGGTAGGAAAAAATGTATTCTAACAGCTCAGGCTGCTTTATACTAGTGTTTTGACATTTACATGCAAATGTATTACCATGACATTTTAAAAATTAGAACTTACTTTGATATGTTTAAATAAAAAAACAATCATAATATAAAATTATGTGTTGAGAGAAACTTTGCATAAACTGAATCCTTCTGCTAAGGAAATAGGTGGCCTCACTAAATGAGAATAAACTTTAAAACAGTCTACTCATCTTCCAGGTAGCTGAAGTAATAGTGAATATGTAATCACAATATAAATCAAATCTGCAAATAATTGTAGGATTACTCTCTATGGACATACTCTTTTTTTCCCAAAATGTAGGTCACGTTAATCACTGTAGCCTGCAATAGCCTACAGAAAAAATATTTTTTTTTTCCAGTAAGTGTAAAATGGTGCTTGCAAGCGGTCTCTTGATAAAATGGCATAGCCTTCATAAAATATATTACCTAGTCTAATGATCCAGAACTATACATGTTTTAAAAGGTGACATGAAGATTGCTCTTCCCCCCATAAATGTTGAATGCGAGTAAGTTTCTTTGTGGCAATATGGCAAGGATAAAAGATCTGAAGGGGCAGCATTTTCAGACCCTACCACTCCTGTAGCAGTGCCTGGATAGATGGGTCTAGTTTGGAACATGTCTCCTGGCCATAAGTTTGGGAAGGCTGTACCAGCCCAGCAGCAGTGAATGCTTCTCCCACCCCTCTCTGTGGGACAGTGCCAGTAGAGGCTAAGGCTAGGGCTGACTGATGGGAGATGCTCCACAGTGGATGGTGTCTTGCTATGTTCTTGTCCAGGTGTCTTTGCTAGCAGCTTAACAAGGCACTAGCTGGGGTTTTGGGCTGGAATCAATGTGTTTGGAGAAATTATTCCCCCTGCTCCTCACCATATCGGTGACCATAAAGAGCTGGCTCCAAGGTCCTTGTTGCCCACTTTCCTGGTGAGTGTGGCTGCCATGGGTGCAGCCACCAATGCCAGGGGCACCCCAAGGAAAAGATCTGCAGATGAGAAGATTCTTCATCTCAAGAAGAAAGGAAGACCTGGAGGGAACTAGCACATGGGATGGCTGACCACAGGCCCAGAATGGAGATGGGGATTGAAATTATCTCACAGTGTCCACACACCTTTTTTTATTTACCAGTCATACTTCTATCACTCTCCTTACCTGTGCTGCAGTTTTCGAGCTTGTTGTGCAGTTTGGTGACCTGAACTCTCTGCTGGTGTATTCCCTTGCAGACGTTACCAGTTAGCATTTCTGCTCCCCAGATCCCAGTAGGAGAATTGTTAATCACAGTACTAGTTCTTCTACATGCAGTTATTTAGCTGTAGCTAGAAGCTGCTGCATTGTAAACATATCATAAAAACTGCAATCTCCTGATTAGAAAGAAGTATTTTATCTACAGTGTGGAAGCTGTAATTCAAAATACTTTAAAGTTGTTTTCATTTTTTTACATAAGTAATGCTGAACCTTGCAGAAATAAAAATATAATTTGTAAGGCATAGCAAACAATGATAGAATCTACTGAGTCGTAATATTTATAGTTAGGAAAAGAATTGTATATAGTAACAAAAAGATTTTCTTTCAAGAGAAATCTGTGAAACTGCTATCTTTGTTCCTGATTTATGGACTTGCCTACTCTTCAGCGATAAATTAGGTAACCTGAAAGAAATGAAGGTGCAGTAGCTATAAAACAACCGATTGATTTTTGACCAAATCACTGCCTTTGGCAACTTTCACAGTTGCCTGCATGCAAATAAACATAGTGTACTTACCAATTACCTGTATTGCTTCTCTTGTATTTCAGTGGCTCTTTATGCCTGTACCTTACCATCTTTAGCTAAATGTTAATAGTATCAGCAAACTAATTTAATATAAAAATCAGCTTGATCAAGGACAAGAGCACAATGAAACTTTTCTGGTACTTGAGAAATTAGTAGTAGTAATATCAAAGATATTCCTTTGGTGTTTACTCTTGGCTTCAAGCATGCTAGTTCTTCTACTTCTCCGTATTATATATTCTCCTAACTCTTCCTGCAGTTACTTATTTCTGTTTCTGAAGAATGCTTTTTGGATTTTTGCTGCCATTTGTGTTGTATCATTTCATTTTAAGATGAGTAGAGGAGCGATGTAAAAGACAGACATGTGGAGGAATAAATAAATGGTTATGATACCTGTCACTACTCATAGTAATAATCATAAATCATTAGTGTTGGAAAAGACCAAGATCGTCTGGTCTAACTCTTTCCCTACCACCAATGTCACCTGCTAAACCATGTCCCTAAGCACAATGCCCAACCTCTTCTTGAACACCCCCAGGGACAGCAATGCCATCACCTTCCTGGGAGACCTGTTCTAAAGTGTTCTAAAGCTTCCTGAGAAGAATTTTCTCCTCATTTCCAACCTAAACCTCCTCTGGCGCAACTTGAACCTATTTCCTCTAGTTAGTCTCACTTCACTGCCGTTTACAACTACAGTGTTTTATTTTATTCTGGGAGTTACTAAAAAAAAAAAAAACCTCCCAGAAATGAGTTTGAGGCCCACTGCTTGGCCTCAGTGTACCTGCCAAGGGCCAAGAGCGAGCATCTGCCTGTCCCAGATATCCCCTGGGTCCTGGTGCCTCAGGACTGAGCATATCGGACACACAAAAGACACTGCTCATCAGGCAGTAGGCATTCCTCTGGAACAGTTTCTCTGCAGCCAAACCACAGGTCCCAACCAGGGTCCTGGGCAGCTGCAGAAGATGTTGTGTGGAGGCTTGCAACTGAGACAGCTGTTAGCAGCTGGGCAGTGATCTCTCAGCCTTTTCGAGAGAGTCCATTCCCTACAGGAGCTTCTGCCTATGCAAATGCCAATAACTTGCTTGTATTAACAAATGCTCTGTCCCTGATGGCCTGTGCAGCACTTTGGGGGGGGGGGGGGGGGGGGGGGGGAACGGAATATGGACATAAGTAACTGAGTGCACTACTACCATGCGATTGGGAAGCATCTTTCCAAAAAAAAAGAACTGCAGACCAGCTGAAGTTAAAAGCGACCTTTGGTGGTCACCTGGTCTGTGTCCCCATGGCTGCCCAAAGCAGGCTGCCCAAGATGTGGTAATTACAGGTCTGTCAGCCTCACCTCAGTGCCAGGAAAAACTATGGAGAAAACTATTTTAGGAGTTACTGAAAAACACTTGAAGGACAACGTGGTCATCAGTCAGAAACAACACAGGTTCGTGAGGGGAAAGTCCTGTTGAACGAACTTCATTTCCTTTTACGACAAGGTTTCCCATCTAGTTGACCTAGGGAAGCCAGCTGATGTCACGTTTTTGGATTTCAGCAGATCTTTTAATACTGCTTCACACAGTATCCTACTGGACAAAATGTCTAGCACAGCTAGATAAATGCATAGCATGATGGGTGAACAACTGGCTGGAGACTCAGGCTCAAAGGGTTATAGCAAATGGGTTTTAATCAGACTGCTGGCCAGCCCCTAGTGGCATTGCCCAGGGCTCCATTTTTGGTCCAGTTCTCTTCAATGTCTTCGTAAATGACTCTGGTGTATGACTTGAAGGTGTTCTGAGTAGGTGACACTGAACTGGGAGATGCCGTTGACTCCCTCAAGGGTAGAGAGGCCTTGCAGAGTGATCTTGACAGACTAGAGTGCCGGGCAGTTATCAGTTGTATCAAGTTTAACAAGAGCGGGTGCTGGATTCTGCCCCTGGGAAGGGGCAATCCTGAATATTCATGCAGACTAGGGGATGAGAGGCTGGAGAGCAGCCCCACAGAAAAGGAGCTGGGGGTTCTGGTTGATGGCAAGGCGGATAGGAGTCAGCAGTTTTGGGCACCACAATAGAAGGAGGGTACAAAACAACTAAAGAGTGTCCAAAAGAGGCCAACAAAGATGGTGAAGGGTCTAGAGGGGAAAACTTATGAGGAGCAGCAGAGGTAACTTGGGTTGTTCAGCTTAGAGAAGGCTGAGGAGCGACCTCATCACTGTCTACAGCTTCCTTTTCACCTTCCTTTTTGCTGATGTTGTTTTCACCTTGACAATTTGCTACAAAGACATTCAAGAAATCATATTTACATCAGAACGAGTAAGAGCTGTATGTTTTGCATCACATATAAAGGGAAGAATAAATTTGTCGCTGTTTTAGGGACTTTCTGTGTGACATGGTAAGTCTTCTCATGTCCCAGAGCTGCAAGGACCTTCCTACAAGCTTGCAGGGAGGTGAGGCGAGGGGGATTGGTGTGATGCGGCTGTGGTGCCCGTGACAGCACAAAGGATGAGTCACAATGGGGCAGCTGTTGTAAGGGCCAGCAGCAGCAGCGCCACCACACTGTGGCCTTGGCCGTTGGTGAGTGCGGATCGCACCTCCTGCAAGCCATGGCTCGGCTGATCTTCCTCGCCCTGGCTGTGCTGGGCATTGCCCAGAAGCCATGGCTGGTGAACGATCCACTGCATAGAGATGGCTGTGAGAGAATGCAGCAGTATGCGGAGCAGCTGACTGAGGGCATGGCTCGGCTGGTGCAAGCGGTGGAGGAGACGAACCAGCAGCAGAGCTGGGTGGCCCTGGGAGCTCTGTTCTTCACCGCATTGAAGCAGTGGCAGTTCTGGGCCTTGGTCAAGCTCCTTGTCCTGGTCTTTGGGCTCTGCTGCTGGCTCAGGAAACGGAGCCGTGAACCAGGCAGCAGCAACAGCGAACACGGCAGCTCTACAAGAGAGGAGGAGAACAACGATGATGGCGAAGACACAGACGAAGACGGTGACTCTGATGACAGCTGGGATCTGGGCAGAGTTTGGGCGGATAGCACCCAGTGGCCGGCGCTGGGCATGGCTGACAAGTGCCAGATGGTGGAGGAGCTGGTGGAGGAACTTCTTGGTGTCTGCCGAAGACTCTCCAGGAACTGTCTCTTCAACCCACGGCTGCAGCCGGCCATCGGCATAGGCTGCCTCTACGAAGGCTGGAGTGCCCGGGAAGACAACGTCCTATACCGCCTGCTCGTGCCCCTGAGGCCTCCCCCCGGGCACGCCTTCCACCCAGAGCTGGGCGCCGAGGGGGAGACGCCAGCAAGGAAGCCCGGCCTGCGCGTGGAGCTGGAGTGCGCCTGCGTGAGGGAGTGTCTGGTGGGGGACATGCTGTGCTTCCTCCACCACTCCGAGGATGAGCTGAGGAGAAGACAGGAGCCCAGCCTGCTGCGCACCCTCTGCACCGGCTCCTACCTGGATGTGGAGAAAACCACCTGCTGGTTCCAGGCCTTGGTGAAAGCAGCCTGGGAGCTTCTGCCGCAGTCGCGCCACTGCCACCTGACGGTGCTGCCCTCCCGCCGCTCCTGCAAGATCAGGCTGGCCAGCGCCTCCAAGAGCACCCTCTCCATCGAGTTCACGCTTGGGGTGCAGATGGACAACTCGGACTCCTTCCTGAGCCTGGAGTAAGCCGCGGAAGGCTTCACCAGCAGCACGGCGCCGCTGCACAGCACCAGTTTCTCCAGCAGCGCAACAGAGACACTGTCAGCAGCGGGCAGTGACCACCCAGACCCTTGGAGAGACTCCGTTCCATCCAGGAGCTTCAGCCTATGCAGAGGCCAATAAATTGGTCCTGCCATCACCCTGCCACAAACGTCACCCACTAAATCATGCCTCTAAGCACCACATTGAACCTTTCCTTGAACATCCCCAGGGATGGTGACGCCACCACCTCCCTGGGGAACCTGTTCCAGTGCCTCCCTGCTCTGAGATGTAATGTCTCCTAATTTCTTAATCCTAATGGATTGTTTCCTTTCCCAAAATACTTGTGACAGAAATCCATGACCTGACTTCCACTGTGAACACTTAGATGTGGCATGTAGCCTGAATAAAGGATAATTTGGGAAAAGTTTTTAATTACACATCTGCGTTACACTGCATTACATTTCCGTGGTCTGGATGGTTGTAGAACATGATGAATCTCAAATTTAAAAGTACAGTTTAATGAGTATGTTAAATTTAATGACAGTCGGTGGTATTGATTTGGTCTTTATCATTTTTGTCAAGTTATCTTGTTTCATGCACACTCAAAGTCCTTAAACAACAACAAAAAAATAATTGTTTATTTCTTGCTACATTTTTTTGTTTGTTTGTTTCTGAATTTTTAATGTTTCTGAAATGTTACCTCACTGATGCACTCCAAGCTTCATGGAGCATTCATTGTGCACCCAAACTCTGTACTGTAGCGGTTTGGAAATGAGAGGAAACACTATTTTTACATGGTGCAAGAGAGGTTAAATGCATTTCAAGACCATTCTTGCTTCCCTGTAGAGTTATAGCAAGCTCTTTCATATTAGTGGGTATTTATGAGGCTTTATTGTTAGCGTTATTGTTTTTACGGTCACAAACTTTTAAAGCAGTTTGGATCAGGTTTTAAACTAATGTTAATGTTTATAGCTTCATTGTCAGAAAAGCACGGTATTGCAGTGTGGGAGAGGCTAGTCTCTGCTGATTTGCTGTAAGGGTAATGGAGACAGCGTGGCTCCACCAGCCAGTTCAGAGCAGGAATCGAACATAATGGTCTGCTATCTCCTGTGCGTCAACTGATGTCTCTCCATTGACCAAAAAAGGAGATCCTTGAGACAAACCTTATGAGACTTAACTTGGCTTTTGTCTGTGGTGTCTTGGGGGTTATGTAATGTAATTACCAGTGTGCTGAAATATATATATATATATAAAGTGGAGTGAATGTTTTTTATTCATCAGCTATATCCCTTAGATATTTCACTCTTCTTTCACTCTTGACATTCAAATATTGTCAAGATGTTACATTTGAAAACATAATACTTCCCTCAGGAAAGCGTTGTGGCAGAACTTGCCGTAGTCAATATTCATAATGCATCTGCCAAGGAGTGTTTATCTCTCTTCTCTCTCAGGTTGCGATGCTTCTCTTCTGAGGGGATGTCTGCTGGTCAGTGTATTTCTCATTCTTTCAGAACAAGCATTTGCATATCAAAGGCCTGATATGAGTAAACATACTTTATACTTCCATCTGTCATTCTCTTCCCATTGAGACACAAAATAAGAACAGCGTAGCAAGCAAGGGGTTTATTTTTTGTCCTTTAATTCTATACCATTTTGCTTGGAATTACGAAGGATGTGTAGATATAGTTTTCTCTGGATGTTTGTGTGTATTAAGGTCTTTTGATTGAAGCTGTCCTAGAAAGAAAATCAGCACTGTTCAAAGAAGTGGTTCTTAGGATGAAAAACAGAGTACCTTCCCTTCTCATTTCTCATCTCCATATTTTGTAATATTTAAAGAAACAAAGATGATTTCATAATGTTCTCAGTCTTTCTTGATTAATAAAACTCAACTGCTATGTACCTTTACCCTCCTACAAATTTAATATTCCTTAATACTTCTTTCAAAATAGACATTAGTCCTTGCTATCTATCTAAATGAAAACAAGTGTTTTCATTTCTTTTTTCAGTAGTTCTCTGTACAATTTTTTCTTTGTAATTTCAAATAATTGTTCTAGGAACTGGTAGTAAGTATGTATTAGAGATTGCAAGCAGAAACTGAACTAGTGCTCATGTTTACTTTGAAAGCTAAACTCATTCATTTACAGAGCAGAAATGAGAACAGGCATCCGTCTCTCTTGTATGCCCACTACAAACAACTCTGGTCCCTTAATAGGACCTCCAGTAAAGCAATGCCTGTGAGCAGTGTATAGAACCTCTGTTATTTACAGCACTGACTGACTTTTGAATAGCTTTAAGTAAGCTAATCAAAAAGACCCTTGCTGCTTATTCATGAACAGAAAGAATCAAATAATGTTTTCCTTATGAATTATACCTACTCTTTCAGACTTAGATTATTTGAAGCTAACGATCAGTTCACTGTTGGAAAACCATGAGAAAGATTAAGACTTTATATGAAGTTTTTAGGCTAGTTTTTCCCAGGTAAGAGCAGGTAAAGGATCTGGGTCTGCAAAGCACACCTCTTCAGTAGTCAGGAGAAAAAAGTTATTCCCAACATCCCAAGCCTCTTTGTGTTTCTTCTTGTTATGCAATTTCAACAGGCAATGTTCTGGTGCTAGCAGGGTCTCACTGGGCTGAGCAGCAGCTACATGAAAATCCCAAGGGAACAACCGTTCCTCTAGTTATTAACAACTTCTGTGATGGTCTCTACAGGCTCAGCAGGGGAAAAAGTACTGGCTGTCTGCCTTCTCCTCTCCCATTTCAGTATGTGTTTCCATGGAAGCAGCTTTTCTCCCCTTGATGATTTCCAGGATGAAAATCCAGATTCAGTGCTGAGTTTCTGCTTTCTTTTCCCTTTTCATTATTTCTGAGGCTTTGCTGTTTGTAAGTTGGCAGGAACTCATCGTGTTGAGACCAAACAGAAGATGAGCCAAGGGTTCTTTTTGTTTTGGTTTGAAACCAAATCTAGATTTACTGCCAAAGAGTGGAATCATCTTTGATAGAGAGGATGAGCTCTCAAACTCCTTGGAGGAGAGCTGTCTTAATTTGTATTTGTACTATACTGAACCCAGTAGGGTGACAACCTCAGCTGGGGTCCTTGAGCACTATTTTAAAGCAATAAACTTCCAAGATATCTGCTCAGCAGCTCAGAACACTGAATGCAGTCAAAGGCCTAACTCTCTGTTGTCCTTAGAAGTCATTCCTTTGACAAAAGATTAGTGTGAAAGAAAAATAATCAACAAAATGTCATCAATCAACTTATGTTGTCTACTGAAACAACAATAAACCCACCCACACCCATAAAATGAAAAAAAAAAAAAAAATCTAATATCTGAGAGGTAAGCTGGAGTTCTCGTTTTCCCCTTAATCTGAAGAAAAGGTTTTGTAGATTAAATTAAGGTCATAACAACTGCTGTGCATCTGCATAGCCTCAGACCTTGGACAGGTGTAACTGAACTAAATTTTCTAGTGCCATATGGGAAGGGATGCAATCCAGCAAGCTCTTGGGTTGTATCAGCTTTTTAGTTCTAGGACAAAAATGCCAAAAATAGCTTGTCAATATCACAGAATGCACACAAGGAGCATTATGTATCCTAAGACATTTTACTGCTTTCCTTCATGGTTTGACTTGATGTTTTTCATACCTCATCAATGGCAAGTATGAAATAGTGGAATGTGTGCAATTTCTGGGACTACTTTTCTCAGTCAGGCTCTGGTTTGTAGAGCTTTCTTCTGATGGGCCTGTGGAGTTCATGGTAGGAGTTTGAAACAAGGAAGCTTGTGAGGGGAAGGTGTGAAAATAAATTCCTGTAGTTCCTAAGAGTGGAAACTTCCTCCATATCTGGAGTTTTCAATACTGGATACCATAACATGCGCTTTGTCTGCTTCATTTTAAAGGTACATGGGTGACCCAATATCAAGATTGTTTCATATAGATTGCTTCATAAATCAGGACGGTATTATAGAGCAGCATCCAGTTCTTACTAGACCTTGATAGAGGATTTGAAGTATAGGGTGATGGTGTCAGCATGATCTCAAGCATGAAACGAAGAGGTAGATACACTCCCTCTATGAACCACAACTTGTACATTATAATATTATATTAATATTCAGATACTGTGAATTCCAGTGACCTACACTGAAGGTGAGTACGCACTGGGTGATTTATGACCAACTTTTCATCTGGAAGGAAAGCTTCCTAAGAAGCAGGAGATAAAAGGAGGCCATTTGGGACACTGATACTATGTGAATATTCACCTTGAGTAAAAAAATAAATACAAACAAGAATAACAATCCAACAAGACCTTATTTTTTTATCGTGACAAATGGGTCTGGTAGCGTTTTGACAGAAGGTAGAGACAGAAAGTTTGGACAGCTCTTCAGGGTAGTTGCCATTTTCAGTGATAACTTGCTTATGTATTGCTTCTGTTTTACTTGAGCAGGTTACTTTCTGCCTTGGAAGCCATAAGCAATGGTCTTTGAGAAACAGGAAATATGTCAAATGATAGTTTCCAATTAATGCTGAGAAGAATGAACAAATCCACCTTAATACTCAGCCATCTGCTTTTCCTTTGTGCTGTTAATTATTTTTGTTCCAATGGGACTTGTGATGTAAAAAATACAGTGTTATAAAGATTTTACCTGTGACTTCACCATAAGATGTGTATGTATCATCAGTATTATTGAAATGTTGCTGAAATATATATATTTGAAAAAGTAATTCAACTACATATATATTTTGAAATTTGAACCATATATTATGATGTATATATTCAGTATAGGTCGTACCTATGTTCACTCTAAGTAGTGAATATATAAGTTTATTCTACCTAGGTAGAATGGAAATTGATTTTGTTACCGCTAGGATTTAGAGATTTTAAATGGGAAATACTTTGGAAAATCTAAATAAAAATGTAGGCATACACGTGTCAATTCCACACAATACAAATAATTTGTTGATCTAGTGAAATAAAACATATATTTCAGACTTCTGATATATTTTTCACATAACATTTTAACATTTGGAAGTCCAGATTAGTTTAGAAAGCATCTTTTGCTATCCATTTCTGATAAATTTCAAAAACCCTTATAATAAGGTATTAGAGGGACTGGAAAGTAATAATGCTAAGTAGGACAGAAATATCTGAATTGGGCTTTTATCCTCTCTTCTGCTGCAGGTGGCAGCAAAGCCAAGAAACATTATGCAAACAGACACATTGTCTTGAGTATCAGTGTTCTTCATTTATTCCTACTACTGATGAATAACTGGTCTTAAATACTAGGTCACTAATACTTCTTCCAGTCTCTGACAAAATTTCAGGACTGTAAAAAAAATAACAAGTTCCAATAAAATCTAATAGCATATAAATAGCATGCAATGTGATTGCCACTGTATTAAAAAATAAATAAATGCTGAGCCAGAAGAACAGGTCAAATAGGTCTTCTTTTGTGTAGTTGTTAAATTTTAAGTGAATCTTCTCAAATGCCCTGTTGATCACGGAAAATTCAAAAATGTCTTTTTTTCAATTTCACATATTGTAGCAGTAAGTCTAAAGAGTCTGAGTTGCTCAAACAATAAAAAAGCTCAAACTGATCTTATCCATCATGGTTGAATTTATTTTAACATAAATTGTTAACCCAGAGGTTAACGCGTGAAGATCATACAACAGCTCCAGGAATCTAGGGCTTTACAAGGTCAATGGTGTTGCGGAACCAGGCTTGACAAGAAGGAACCTAAGCTGCTTGAATTTGTTTGGCCAGTTGCAGTGTCAAAAGTGAGGCAGCTTTCTACTAAGATTACATCTATTATGGTATTGATTTAGCCAGCAGCTGAAGGAAAAGAGGATTGAGTATTTCTAATTTAACAGGAGGTTTGTTTGAGAAGAAAGACTAGTAATACAAACTGTTCACTATTTGAGAAATTTACTCCATCATGCTACACAAGTGATGTCAGCCCAAAAGTTGAGAAGCCAGATGATTTTTATCCTCAGGGGAGAAATAGTGATATTCTGTAGAGATGTATTAAAATATAAGAAAATAGAACATCTCTTACCATATGTTGTTAATGTGTTATATACATTAACCAAGTGCTCTAGTGATGGAACGGGGACCTGTTTTTCTAGGTGCTGTGTAAGAGTTGCCTAAAAGTTAATAGACACAAGGTGATAGAGTAAAATAGAGTTTGTCTACATAGAAGCACATGAGGAAATTCAAGGAACCAAGGAGACATTGTTGGGCAGTGCAGTGTCTACAGTCTTAGCTGAGAATTCGCTTTTTAAAAATAAAAAAATAAATGGACAGGCTTTTAGCAAATGAGTGTGTCAGGGAGCTTCTCATTGGGAATAATGAAACAACTTTTCAGGAATTTGTTGGCACCTGAAGCCAACTGGACGTTGACTTGGTTGTAAGCTGTGGTTAGTAAACCTTGGGTGGGCTAGCACAGCTTTCGTGAAGACAAGGTGTGTATATTTCCTGCTACAGAGGGGGGAAGCAGGGAGGGGCGAGAAAGAAGATAATAGGATAAAGAACATTCAGAAGTGATCTTTGCAATAGTACTGAGAACAGGCATGAAAATGTTGTGAATGAAACAGAGGAAAATGTTTGGCAAGGCAAGAGAGAAAGAGTTACAGTAATTCAACCTTAATAAGTGAACTTGAGTGTGCAGATACCTTGGAAGTATCAAAGACTTCAAGAGTTGGACTTGATGATCCTTAAGGGTCCCTTCCAACTCAGGATATTCTATGATTCTATGATTCTATGAAGTAATAGGAAAACACAGGAAACATCCTTCTCAGAGGAGAAAGCAGGAACTGGGTAATAGCTCGGTCATTTAATCTACCACAGAAGTGGATAGGAAGAATAGTTAAGAATTTGTGCTTGATCTAAGATGATCAGAGTTTGCTTACAAAGAAATGTGTGGTGGCCGTAACGACTATTTATCAATAAATTCTTTCCCTAATAGTTCTAGAAATGGTGATTGTTTTACTACTGATTAATAAGATCAAGTAGCAAACAGAAGACTTTAATGTATTGGATATGAGCAGCAGTTTCCATGAAGAAAAGGGACATGCAGCCTTACAAACACTGTGTATAATTAAATGAGTGAATTTAGATTTGTCTGAATGACTCCAAAGTAGGGTGAATTTTCATGCTGTTCTTTGCTGGCTTTATCTTGCTGTTTATTTTATTGCCTATCACTGTTTAATATTATCTCTTATTTAGAGGCATATTGAGGGGCATTTTGACACACAGAAAATATATTAAAAACATTCCCCATACACAGGTAGATACATGCGTATGCTTTCCCACATACTGAGCCTATACTTTTTTCCAAAATGACTTTTTGTGATGCATCAAAATTTTTCCACAGATGGACCATTCTTGTTCATCTAGTATTTGAGAATAATTATCATAGCAATTAGACAAAGAGATTGTTCTGTTTCTCATGGGATAGTATGCAATTTAGATGGATCAAGTAGGAACTGTCATGATTTGGAGTCTGAAGCATGGGGCTTGGGTTTGTTTTTTGGTTTTTTTTTATTTTTGTTTTTAAATAACTTCAGAGATTTGTGAAACTTTTCCCAAAGCATTCTTACTGTTTAATGGTCTCAGGACATATGCTTGTGGTCCTTCATGCTTTCCAAATAACTCCAACATTGTTGGTTTATCTTAAGCCTGTCCATTTTGATAGATGTCTAGTAAAAATCAGAGGTATTTTAAACTTTAACATTTTTGTTGTGTTAGTTATTTTCACTAATTTCAATTTAACTTGATACTTTTCTGTGTATATAAAACTTCCAGTTGCTTTCATACAGATTTAAGTTTAGGCTGAAGGAGAAATCTTTGCAGTTACTCTAACAGAAAATATAGTATTTTTAGAGTAAATTTTTATTATTTGGAATAAAATTCTACATGTGTTTGTGTTTGCCTGGGAGGATTAATTTCTCTCAAAAAAAAAAAAAAAAAAACCAAAAAAGTGAACTTTTCCAGAGGACTAGGTAGAGCAGTTCTACACAAATCTCATTTGGATTGGGAGCACAGTTCTCACAAATGTTATTTTTTAAAAAAGGACCTAACAGTGAGAAAATAACTGTTTCCCATTTAAATTTTACTCTGTAACACTTGACATTTTATGTGGGACAACACGTTCTTTCAGGCGTGAGTTGCACGCTTTTGGGGATCTGATTATGATTTGTAGTCTGCTTCTATCTGCATCTACCAAGAAGATCTTGTTATTGTTTTTATTGGCTGATCTGAAATCTCAGTATGAGAGTTTTTCCTGGAATGCTCTATTCTGTGGTGGTGTTTCCTTTTATGACCTCAGGCATTAATTTTTCATCTTGCAGTGATCTGTGCTGCAGTGAAATGTATTCAATATATTCTTTGGCTGGGTAAAACTGCTGCAATGCTTCTTGGGTGCTCAGTCCGTGTCCCACTGAGATCAAATGAGGTCTTTGCTCTCACATCAGCAATAGTGATACTGTGACCTAAAAGAGCACACGTGGAGTCCTTTCTAACAGAATTTCTGTATGCTGTCCTTCATTTTGCTCGGAACAATCTGTAATGACAGAAACCTAATCCCTAAAGGGAGGACTGGTGAACCACATAAGAGAATTTGTACAGCATTGCATACCTTACAGTTACAGTCTAGCTGCAACTGATGCAACTGACTGTAGACTCTCCTAGTCAAGAGCATTTACTTCATAAAAAGATACTATAAATGTTTGCAAAAATGCAAAGAAAGCACTGTGGTTTTGAAAAGATAAGTGTGTGAAGACAATACCATAGATAATTCTAAGCTACAAAGAGAAGAGCTATATGTCTCAGTGTCTTGTACTGTTAGCTATCATCCACTTTCTTGGCACCTTCAGCTTTTAAATCATTACATAGAGATGCTCCTGATGATTTTTGTGGAAATGGAGTAAGCCTGCTTAATACTGAATGCTTTAATTTTGTATGTCACATATCACACAGCATCTTTCCTTGGTTTTATGACAATACTTGGTAATTTGCAACTTTTGGTCCTCCCAGGCGTGCCTAACTTGGTGCTATTAGTAGTACTACCCAGAGGACTTGGAGCACTAACACTGGCACCGAGCTACTGGCACCAGCTCCTTTTTTTAACTGGCTGTCAAAGCTAATCCAGAGTATGATCCAAGAGAAGTATTTTTCAGTATCCCAAAGGAAGGCACAGCTGCTGCTCCACTTTTCTTCAGCACAGACAGAGAAATGCTAACCCAGCCTGCCAGAATTCTCCTTGGGTTTTGCAGCAGCAAAGGCATCTTTGGTCACTTGCCCTCCTCTTGGGTCCATCTGTGCAGTCCATAATATGGCTATGATGTATAAGCTCCTGAGGCACTTTTGTTTTTCTCTTTCCTCTCCTCTTATTTTCCCCCATGGCTCTGTTCCCGGTGGTTCATCTCTTCCATGCAGCCAGCTCAGGGCTGCCAAGCTAAGCAGGCCTTCTTCCCCATCGCTCCCTCGCTCCCCAGGGATGCTGGCTGTGGCTCAGCATCCTGACAGCACCTGGCCAAGCCCCACATGGGGCTGTCTTAGCTGGACACAGACACCAGCTCTGCGGCAGTGCAGGCAAAGGGGGTGTTTCTGTTGGGGATTTGCAGAGCAGTTATTGAGCTTGTGATTTTCATGCTGAATAATCACAAGCTACTGGCAGCATCCAAGTCAGGTAGGTGGTAAAGTATCTCAAACTGCTCTGTGCTTTCTAGTTGGATTGTACTAGCTGACTTCTATGCATAAAAAACAAGAGCATGATTTGTCTTGGATTTGTCATTGAGCTACCTCAACTGGTTTGACTGCAAGGCTGTACTGGCATGAGGATGCATGATACAGAAAGAAGTTCAAAGTTTGTGTAAGCCTCTAACTTGACTTGCCTTCTCAGTCCTTTTTTTCATATTGTCCCTGTGTAAGCACTTAAAATTTAAAACCAAAAACAAAAAGCTGAAGTGGTGAAGTCCCTAAGTTATCTCATGGCTAAATTATTTATAGGACTCTGTGTCCCAGAAAAGCTGTATACTTAGGTCTTGACTGAAGAGGCTCTCAAGATGTGGTACGTCATCAAGCGCCTTTAATGCTCACCAGCTGTAAGTGAGGTGCTCTGGTGAACTGTCCCATGTACCTTGTCCTGTAGTGCTGCAGAAATCAGACAAGCTTTACCAAAGGTTATGTTTATGCACGTAGTGAGAAGTGAAGATGAGAGGACTTAGATGCTACATGTAGCCAACCCTAAGCACATTGGAGTGTTGCTCTTTTGAAGCATTTTACGAGATCACCTTGTTATAAATGGCTCAGTCTTCAAAATAGGACTATAATCAAAGTTTACAATTTATTAAAGGAATAGAGGTAAGCAAACAGCGCTGGGTGTGCCGGGAGTCTCTGCTCCACCAAGACGCACACCAGTCACATCAAGCAGTTGATTTTAATGCTCTTAGGCTAATACATATTCGTTACTACTTCTAGAAAAAACAGGCTTATCATAATTAGTTACTGGAATCCAAACCCTCCTACTGGAGCATGCGTATCAGTCTCTGGGGGTCTCTCGTGCTGAAGGCTCATAGTCTTCCTCCCAGGTGGTTTTTTTTTTGACCTTCCCCTTTGTCCAACTTCTCTGTATGTCAAAGACTTGTGCAGCATCCCCTGCAAGCTTTGTCTTCTAGTTGTCCTTCAGCTTTCTTTATCTCCTGGTCAGATATCCGAGACTTGCATAGTGTCCCATGCAATAGTCATAATAGTTAGCAGTCGTTCTGAAAACCCCCAGATATCAGAGACTTCAAGGAAAAGTCTATAAATACATTTCCCTTCAAGGTCTCTATTGACACGAATTGCTAAAACATTCCTCGCAACCTATAAAGGGATTAGGGGACCACCAGGAACAGTGAAGAGAGAGGAGAGGAAGGGGACTCTGGGATGACAAACTTCATCGCCAGAAGGATGATATGACTCATGTTCTCACAGGACTCTTGTGAGAAGAGTTTTCCGCATGATAATCTGATTTAGGACTGCCCCCATCAGGGAATAAGTACCAATAGTAGTACTGATAGTATTGGTACTATTGGTAGTACCAATATTTCAAGAGGAGTACAAAGTAACTTGAACCTTAATTTGAGTAACACTTTTGAAAAATAATCATCTACATATGCAATAATTGAGGCATCTAATGGAACATCCTGACTAGTACATAATTTGCCATATATTAAAACAATATAGTGAAATAAGGAGCAAATGGGTGAGGTAGTTACTGGTTTGAATTTCTATGATCAGTAAGGCTGGACAGAACATTCTTGGTGTTGGAACCTTGGGCATACTGTAGGTTTTTCCTTTGATAGTTTTGAAAATTATATTATCACTGATCAATTCTAATTGATTTTAACCTGGTTGCAGTGATCCGTCTGCATGCAGTTTTCTGTGCTGAGCTGTCACTGGAGTGAGAAAATTTAATCCTAATTGTGTTTGTTGGATCCAGCAGTGACAATATCATACTTCTTGACTTATTACTAGAAGAATGATGCAATTGTTTACCATGAAGAGCAAGAAAGTGTAATTGAATTAATTGCTGTTGAACATCTTGCAAATGTTTTGTTTCTCACTAGTGTTGCACTTCCCAGCATTGCTATCTCTATTCTATTAGACTAAATGAGAGATGATTAGGGTTAAAATAGAGGAAACAACGACTTCTGCTAACCAGACAGATACTCTGAGGTTTAAAATGTGCCAGGCTCTTTTGATTCTATTTTGCCTCTATTTTATACAGAGTCAAGAAGATGTGTTGAATATTGTTTTTCTGTGATGGCATCACCTCCATCTGCCTCCTAACTCTTAGCTGTTGAGGTATTCACATACATTGTACCAAATTTTTAATTCATTAAATGGTTTCACCTATTAAAAATTTATCAGCTGCCATGAGTTTGATTCCTAAACAGCCAGTGTAATATGAAGAAACACAAAATGCAAGATTTAGCTCTCTGTACTCTGCAGCTCTGACTGAGGTTGACATGCTTTGACTTTTTTTTTAATCATCAAAGGTGGGGGAGGTATTGAGATTCAAGACTGAAGCTCAGTTGGCCTAGTTTCCACTCCCGCTCCAAAATAGCTGAATGGTACAGACCAGATAGATTATTACAAATGATGTGCTGCATTTATCAATGTACTTAAGTTGCTTAGCTTCCTTTTAATGACAGAGCAGCGGTTTTAACCTAAACTTTCTTAGTGTACTGTGGCTGCTGTTTGTGGGTAGTGATACTGCTTGTGAGTAGTAGTATTTCAATACAAATTAACTTTTAGAAAGTGATTAGAAAATGTCCACTAAAAATTACATTAAAGTTAGAAGTATAGACTAGTAATTTAACAGAAATGCAAAAACACTATTATTAAAAAGGTAAAAATAGCTTAGAAAATATTTAGGCTTATGGAAATACCTTAATGTAAAGGACATTAAAACAAATTTATATCTAGTGTAACTTGTATTCATCTCAACGAGGGAGGAACTATTTCAATAACTAGAAAATTTTAATCTTGTATTTAGCATTCCCTCTTTCATATAAATCCTACAGAACAGAATCCATAAAAAAAAATAAGGCACTGTTTGTAGGACTATAGAATCATAATGACTCACAAAACTGAACTAAGACAACAGCATGACTGTCATTGTGCTAAGAACATGTGTAATGGAATATATAAGGATATGCTAAAGTTTTCAGTAGAGCTCGTTTACTTATGATTTCATTTATCATTTTTAATACAAACATTCAAAATGTACATGAAAACATCTTAAGAATATCATTATGTCTTTAAATTTGTCTATTTTTCTATATATTTTTGTGTATATGAACATGCACTTACGTTTGTGTACTCGCACGTGTTGCTCCCATCTTCTTGGGAAGGAATACTGAATTCAACCAGAGAGCAATTTAAAAGATTTATATTTCATGTGATAGTCATTAGCTCTGTCCTAGGCTTGAGAAATTTTTATTGTACTGAAACAAAAAATTTTTACATCAGTGGGGTTTTATTGGGTGTATTCTAGAGGAGTTATTCATCTCAAATTTTATGACACATTCAGGTTTTTTTTAATTATTTTTTACTGATTTGCATTTCTTTTGACTGTTAACATTGCTGTTTTTAAAACAAGGGAAGCGTACCTTTGATGATGTTGCTTACCGTTTACTTTATCTTTGAGACTTTTATCATCTAAAAGACTTGATTTAATTGTAATACATAGTACTCACAAGGTAAATCCCATTACCTTTCTGTAGCATTAGGGGAATATTACTGTACTCCACAGGATAGAAGGCCACGGGTGTTCTGGGACTGTGATAAAATATCAAAGCAAATATTTTTCACCTTTCTTCACTTTTGGATATGTTCTGGATACAGTAGTCCCTACTGCTTCATGTTTCAAATCTGTTTTGTTAAACAGTTGCAATTAACAAATATAAAAATATTACACAACTAAAATCCTGCTTTTGCTTGGATTTTGCTTAATCTAAAAACACAAAAAGAACATGAAAACCGATTTCATTTTGCTGTTTCACAGTGCTTCTTGCACAAACTGCAGGGAGCAGCTCATCTTTACATCACTTGATTTCCCACTGTAGAAACGAGCTGTATGACAGTGGTTTCATAGTTAAAGCTCACAACTGTGAGAAAATGCCCACAGGAAATGCTTCATATTAATATTCCATGTACTTGGGTAATCCAAATGCCAGCACTTTTTCTTGAAGCAGCGTGGGCTTCTTTCAGGCACATCTTCCTCATCTTTCATCTCAGTGTGAGATCCATCCAACCATCTATCCAGCCAGCCAGCTAAGAAATTTGGCCCGTGGGGTCAGACGAGGGATGCCTAACAGTGTTCTCAGGAGCCTGTGACTCTTCTGCAGAGTCTGTTGGAGTACTTCTTGCTTACCTCCCCTGCAAATCCCACTTCAGAGGAGATGAAGCAATCAGGACATGCCCTTCAGCCCTCTTACCAGCTCTGTTGCCTTCCTCTGGATGCTTTCAAGAACCTTAACATCCCTTTTGTATTGTGAGGCCCAGAACTGCACGCTGTATTCCTCCAGGCAAGGAGGCTGCACCAGCGGTAAATGTAGCGGGAGATTCGTCTCTTACCAGCTGGCTATGGCAGTGTTTAATGCACTTCAGTCAGCTCTTTCTTTGGCTTTCCACTGGACCTCAGCAAGCTCCCTCTGAAAACAGAACCTGCATTGAGCAACCAGCATTCAGCAACGTGATAAAGCCAGTAAATGTCACTGGGCCTCAGGGATAAGTAGCAATCCTTTTATTAGCAGTAGCCAGGAGGACCAGAGAAGTAGGCTGATCTCAGTGTAGATGCTGTTGTTTTTTTTAAGTGTCCAGTTCCACGTTTTATTCACTGCACAAATGAAGCAGGGGGAATTCAGGAAGATAACACATCTCCTGTAAAGCAGGAAAGAGCCTGCTTTGAGGGGTTATATGGGAACAACAAGTACAGCATCTTCATTAAGAACACATTGATGTCATTCTCAGAAAGTGCAGAAGAAATGCCTGTAATTCTGTTAGCATGTCTTCCTAATGAAGAAACTAAGAAAAGACATCTGAAGTACAGCTGTTTCTAATTTTTATTGTGCTTTCCCAACTCCTGAATGCCCAGTTTTCAAGAAGTAGCAGAAAAAATACTTAAGAGCAAACAACTCCTCTGCCTCAAAATTAAGAGAGTTTTCCCTCTTAAAAATCTGTTTTTCTGAAGTCTTTTTGAAGTTTCAGTGCTCTGAAAGCTTTAATTAATTCTCAAGCATAGTCTATGAGATAGGGTACTAAAATGAGAGTATGTATTTTATCAAAATCTTGTTAGCAGGATGCTTCACTGAACATTTTAGTTGGAATCTGCTGCCTTAGATACTGAAAAATTACCATTAAGATTGCATTGCTTATTAACCACTGTAATTCAGTTCCAAAGTTCTATTTCTGAGAGACTGCAGCAGGAGAGAGCACAGCTTTTATTATCTCTTCTCTTTTGTTTAATTTTTATATTGCCTAAGATAAATGGTATTATAATCCTTCTGAGGAACGAGTTTTAAAATCTTATTACTTTACAACTTCAGGAAAAGTACATCAGTCTCCAGTGACATTGAGAGTTGTGTATGTCTCTTATCTAGATGCTTAAACCTAATTATTTAATAGGAGCTATTTTTGTTAAATTCCCTTTCCGTAGCTATACAATAAAAATTTGAAAAATAGAATGCAAGTAATGTTTGCTGCTGGATCCTGTTATAAAGATGTGCTTTCTTAGCTTTGCCAAACTTTAAATACTTTGTGTAAGGTGTGTCTGTACAAATTCAGTCCTGCTTCACGTCAGGGAAGGACAGGAAGGCAGATGGAGGTTTTTTGTTGAATCTCCTTCCTATCACTTTTGCACCAAAGGAAAATACCTGCCTTCTGACATTTCTCAATAAGTTAAATTCAGCATTAATAGTTTCCTGGGCTGGTGCCTAGTCACTATTTTCTTTCTTTCATCCTTGCATATTTTAATAGTTATGCTGCTTTTCATTCTGGCCAACATCTTCATCTTGGACTTCTCTCATTCTTTGCACTTTTTCTCTCAGATGTTTTGAACGAAGATCTCTGGGGCAGGTGTGCCTTCTTGTTCTCTTGGTGGCTGCTGCCTCAAACAGCATGTCCTGGCCCATGGCTGGGACACTTGGGCATTGTTGCAGTATAGCTGGTAATAGCAATAATAGAAGCGTTAATCTCCAGAAACATAGAATACCTCAGCAAATTAAGCACCTGTAGGAGAAGAACTGAAATATATATATATATGAGTTGAAATGTGCTGCACAGTCAATGAATTCAGGGTCAGAGCAGTATTGTCTGTCTGATTAGGTATATGCTGTCTTATCTCAAAGTCAAAGATTGCTTTTTGTTTTGATTTCTTTATATTACCAGTATTCTGTGAGCACTTTTAAAATTATAATGACCCAAATCAGTAAAGATTTATAGTTCACAAAAAGGCCATTTAGTCTTTACAACTACTTAAAGAAACTATTGGAACTCACCCATAACCTGAAGCTGATTGAGACAGCAGCCTTGATTGTTTTCTTACATTCATCTAAAATTAGTATCTCACAATGTATTTTAGTAGTTTACTTCTGTGAAAGTCACAGAAGTAATGGTGAAAGAACAGATGCCATTATTTATACATAGGGACTTACTGACTTAATTTGAGTACAGGCCTTTTTTTCTTCCTCTCTCTGGCTATCAAATAAAACAGATCAGCTTTTATAACTGTTTTGACAGAGCACTATTAGGCTGAGAAGCCTTTTCATTCCATTTTTTGCTAGAAATACTGTCGCAGCTCATGCAGAAGACCTTGCAGTAGATACAGATACGATGCTTTTAGAAACAGCTAATGCATTTGAATTTGATCGTCTACACCAATTAATATCCACAAGCTTAAGTATCTTGTTTATAGAAAGACTTTTCAACTGGGTCATTAGGTTTTAGAAAGATTTGTAATCTTCCAGGAATTTGATTCCTCTGTTAAATCACCAGGGGACTGCTCATTTCTACTTGAATATACTTGAATATGATGGTGGGAAGTGAAGATAAGATGATTGTATTGTTGGCTCAAGTACCATATTGAGGCAGATATTGCCTTGGGGTTTGTGCTCTCAACAGCTGAAACATCGGTACGGAAACAGTGGTGGCTGCTTATTCTGATCTGCCCATTTTCATGCGTTTATTCTCTTAGTTCTGTGTCAGAATCACAGATACTAACCAGCTCCCCAAGGTTTTCACAATAAATTAATGATTTTGAAGCTGCTTTCTCCTTTGGGAATGTGAAGGTAATCCTTTCACAGTCACATAAGTAACTCCCAGTTGCTCTTGACTTAACCCTATGTTTGATGCTGTTAATCAAGATAACAGTAGATAAGACTTTGTTCAAGTAAGAGTTTTCCTGATGCTTTGAATACCCACAGCAGCAGAAAATCATTACAAGTATTATCATAATTTTATGTATGATACACAATGTTTATAGGAATATGTAAAAACCTGCTAAAATTAAACTGCATAAAGAGAAGGGTTAGGAGTTTCTTCAATGAGCCTATGTCCTTTTTCTGAGCCAAGCTGTGTAAGCATGAGAAGGTACACCAAGATTGCTGGCTTCTTCTTCTGCAACAGAGTGCTTCCACAAATAAAATAAGCCTTTGGAAGCATTCAACAATTCAATATTTTAGGCAACTCTATTAAAAGTTCAGAGAATAATATCCTTTGAATTCAATTAAATGAACTTACACTTATTTTCTTTTGCCTTCTGTGCTTTGAAGAATTAAATAATAATGTTCTATGGTGGTGATTTTCTCATTAAAGTAGTTTAGACATAAAATATGATATCCATTTAATCTTCTGTAATTTGGACTGCTTTTTCTACAAGTGGCAGTACAGGCATCCTCCTAGTGTGGAACCAATTTCAAAATGAAAATTTTAATATCAGTTCAACACTTTAAAGCAGTTTCTTTTTGGACTTTATATAAGTCCAAAGTTGGAATTAATATATGAGTTTGAATCAATATATGATTAATTAGGATTGCAAAGGAAAGAGATTTTATTTTGAAATTTCATAGTTGTTTTTTTTTTTTTTCAGAGCATTTGCTTATGAGAAAATATATTAATATTTTTAAAGTGCTTCCTTTTTGATTAACAGAAACAATAAATTCTGATTGAAGGGATCTGTGTCTTTTTGGATAAGAATAGCCTAGATTATAAGACTGTGGTGGGCTTGAGAACACTGCAAAAAGTAGTATGGGGCTGAGTCTTTCTAAAACAGCCAAAGTGGACCAGACTTCCTCTGCTAAGAGGATTTCCGAGGGAACCTCTTTGGGTAAGCAAGAGCAGCTCAACTGGAGACTTGTTAGTCAGGAGCAGAAGAGTAGTAAAAGGCATTATTTACAAACATGTGATGGCTGGAAAAGGCAAGGCTAAGTGCACACAAATGGATGTTGGATTGCCTACATAAAGTAACTGGATGACATTTGATTTCTTATTTTTAAATCACGTTGCAGAAATTCTGTGGGAAGTTTCTTGATATGGTAGCAAAACTAATCATGTAACAGCTTCCCAAATGAAGCAACAGAGAATGCATGCAGACTTAGTGGGTTTGATGCCAAACTAGACAAAATGATAAAAAAAAAAAAAAAAAAAAAAAAAAAAAAAAAAAAAGACTAGTAGAGATAACTGCAAAGAAATTGGATGGAGTGGGATCAATTCCTTTCAGTGAATCTTGCAGAGAGCCCATGGCTCTCTGTGTGAAGAGGCATTTGAAGATCCTTGCAGGGTCAAATGGAAAATCATCCACGTCTACTAAATGACAGGATTTATGTTCGTAAATATTACTGATCTTGAGTTTGTGGTATTGGCTGTAATCAGAGGGTATCATTTTCTGAAACTGGTATACGAAAATATCTTCATGCTGCCTGCAGTACAGAGGGTGACAAAATGCGGGTATATTTTTTTTAGGTAGGAAATGCGTTTATTTTGTTGTAAATTTAATATGTTATTTAATAGGGAGTTAATTCATTTTTTATAGTAATAGGATGCACAGAAGAAGATAGAAAATACCTTTAAAAGTTTGATATTGATTACTTTTTTAGTTTGAATGGATTTATAAGTGTAGTTGGTTTTACTTCTTGTGTTTCTCTTATACTAGCACTGTGAATGACAGAAAGAAGTCCATAGAAAAAACATCTATTATGGTGCAGTAAATGTGTATAACGTCTTGGGAATTGAACCTATGACAGGAATTCATGCAAACAATTGTGAACAAACCTTCTGTTAAACCTTGTGTTAAATATATGTGTGTATATATCTATATATATCTGTATTTTAAAGATAAAATTCTGCAGTTTAATCTAGCCTACAAGTTTTAGAGAGTCAATTCTGTATGTTTCTTTCTTGACTAATAAAACACAAGCAAGGCTACTACCAGTTCTATGTTCTGTTTAGTAAACATGTTTTAGTAATTACAGAAGCTTTAATAATTACCATATAATTAAACCTAATCAAAATGCCTTCTTATTAAATAAATACTTGGAGGTCACTTGAAGTTATCACTCAGGTGATGTTCAGCCATTCTCTAATAGTGTGTCTCATCACAGCGGTACTTCAGGCACAGACAAAGCTGAAAATACTGGTGTAACCTTGTGAATTTGGATGGTTTCTCTTGGAATAAAGCTTGGTGGCTTCATGGATACTTTTCATAGTGTTTAAGTCTGAAGAAAAGTTGGTGCTATTACAGATTTGTAATACATCTTATCAGTTTTTCAGGTTTTACATGTATCTTAATCAAATCCCCAGCTAGAAAGGCACTGCTGCTACTTCGTAGTTCTACTTAAAAGAATGGTCGTAGTGAAAATGTTTAGTTTAATTGTGGAAAAAAAAAAAAAAAAGACAAAATAAAAGAAAAAAAAAAAGGCAAACAAAACCCTAGAGGTGCAAGAGATAAGATGGCTGTTTTTATGCTAACTCTTACGACACAATGTCTTCAGAAGCACAATCAGTGGAAAATTGCTACAAAGAGCAGCTAAGCGAAACAGAGCAGGAAGAGAATAGAAAAGAAAGTATAAGTGCAAAAAAAAAAAAGTAAAGAATGTCATGAATTACTAAAAGTGAAAACAGATAACATCCTGCTATTGGAAAGGACACAAGAAGGAAATGTACACAGGAAAAAGATGCAGTTCTTCTGTATGTTCATGCTGGGTTGCAAAACTGCTGTTGACTTTGCAGCAAGAACAGGGTCAAGTCCCAAAGGAATGGAGGCAACACTAGAGTGAAGGAGGTTTGAAATGATGGTGAAACAGGTGCAGAGCAATTTCCCATTGCTTGGGAGCACAGTGGTGTGTAATGGTAATGTTCTCCATCTACTGAGGTAGTAGAAAAGTTCAGGTAACATATGTCTATAAATTATATCTATGTAATAGAGAATATGTGCTAATGAAGCATCTGATCAGAGGTAGATTTCTTCCAGTATAGGAGTTAGATTCACGTTCCAGGTTCATTATAAAGCCTGGGGCCTTAATCTGGACCTACAAGACAGTTTTCCTGTTTTGTTTGTTTGTTTGTTTGTTTTTCTTTTGTTGTTGTTGTTGTTGCTGTTGTTTTGTTTTGTTTTGATTTAAAGTGACTTCAGTTTAAATGATCTTTAGCAATTCGTCTCACCATTCCAAGTGAAGTGTTTCTAACTTACTGAAATGTTTTGTAGCTTTTTGTTTTTATGGCACTCTATTTTAGTGCAGTCAGAGAGAACAAAAGAAGAAGTAAATGCTGGTGTCACTTTGAGCCCCAAAGTAAGGCCATAAATGAGCCTAAAATGAGACCAGCTTCAGATATACCTTATACATTTAAGGTATAGGGATTTCACGTAATTTGGAAAATTCCTTGCACACCCATCAAGAGAAGAAACATAATGAGAAATTATGAGAGTTTACAATTTTAAAGTGCTTTATCTACATTTATAATATTTACTTGTAAGGTTTCTACTTAGCTAAAAGCTAGAATGGAAAAAATGATTTGTAAACATAAATTCCAGCTAGTGTTAGAATCTGTGAATTAATCTAATCAGAAATCTATTTTTGTTACTGTACAAGTACTCTTCACCAAACCTAAATTATGCCCCAATTTATTATGTATTATCTTACAAAGCTGATGCTTGGCAAATTAAGTAATGCAAGACTTTCCAGAAAGTTTAAACTAAAGCACTGATAAGTTATGGGGTGACTGTACATATCTCTGCTCAGCATATAACAATTTCTTTTTCATTGATGATAATGGACTTAACCTGAATATGGTTGTGGCCTAATGACATTGGATTAGATCTGGAGTACAGGGCATCATTCTTTTAGAAGAGCAATTATCTTAAAACACTTGTCAAATAAAAAGAATTACTTTAACTTTTTTTTTTTTTAATTCTTTCTGGCAGTAATTAAAAAAAAAATGGAGCAATTTCAAAGAATTGCTATAAATAAATTTAATTAATGCTGGATATGAGAAAATGTGTCATGAAAAGGTTCTATTTTGGGTTGTATCCGGTTATCTTTTATAGAGAAATTTGCCGACAGCTGCATACATTTTGTGGCTTCTCTGGCACTATTTTCACACCCCTCTTTTATTTCTAAGTGCTAAAATGCATTTGGAGAACTTAAAAACTACACCTTTAGGAATATTCAATGTCAAGAAGATCAAACCATCACAAAGTTAGGACAGCCCACTAATACACTGCCGGAAACTGCATTTAGTAAGTACCAACTTGTTCCTGAGTATTGTTATGTGAAAAAATGAAGATGCACACCCAAAACGCCTTAATCCCAGTCCCTGGAACTGATGGCTGAAGTTCCTTCACCGATTTGCACACAGCTTCATTTTATAGAGGAGCAATCTGTTGAAGCAGATTGTCAGAGCTGTGACTGAGCTACGAAATGATCAGGGGAGTAGAAGAGTCATAAAGTTTAGCAGATGTTTAGGAGATGTTTTAGAAGATGTTAGCAGATGTTTAGCAGATTATTGCAGAATAGGCTGTTTGTAAGGGAATGGTAGCTAAAGCTTGTTCAGGAGTTGAATCAGAAGCCTTAGGAGGCAATCCTATCAGCCAGAAAGGCAGTATTAATTTTATGTAAACAATTGTTATTTTTGTTCCTTTGTTTTCAGAAGAGTTTACTAAGCAGTTCTGTAAGGATATGAACTACTTTTTGCAGAGCCTTATCATGATACTAATAAAATCTTTAGTTGGCAATTTCAAACCTTTTTAGCAGAAAAAGAAGTGGGTTTGGTTATATGTATATTCACTTGTTTTTCTCTAGGTGTTAATGGTCACACAGCGGTGGCTCTAGCTGTAATATGACAGCATCTGAGTGAATCATGCTGTGCCTACATAACCCCTACCTCATCCAGTCGCTTAAGTAGAATAGGAAGGAAGTTGTAACTTTGACATTTTTGAAGAATATAGCTACTAACTAAGCCTGTAGAAGAAATATGAACTGGTATTTGATGAGCATCCCTCATGAGTTCTGGACAGGTTTCTGAGGGAAAGTTTGGGTGCCTGGAGGAGCAGTACTTCTCCCATTTCTCTGTGCCTGCAGCATGTTGTGCCTCATCTTCCCCAGTTTCTGCTGCTATTCCCAGGGAAGTATTGTGTATGTATATACATACATATATATATATATATATATATATATATATTCACCGGTGTTCTAGAAGCCCTAAAGGTGTTCCTGGGTGTGTTGATGTTGCATCCTTTCCTTCCAGAGGCATGGCATTGGAAATATTTACTAGGAGGCCTGAGCTATCCTGAGTGGGACATTTTGCCAATGCTTTCTCTTCTTGGAGCAGATCAATTCAACAACTGCTTCATGGTGAAACTCTAAGATTTTTCAATTTACCTCCATGTAAGGTCCTTTCCATATCCGAGGCTGCATGGCAATGGCAAGCAAGACACGGTGGATTCTCACACACACATCAAGCTTACACATACCACTAGAGCTTAACATTTTCCTTACTCTTTGCTTATTAGTGATTCCACAAGGAGTAGTTGGAGCCAAGCACATTTCTGACAGCTTCTCGAATGCTCGAATGATCCCATATTTTTATCACCAGTCCTTCGCTGAAGCCACTGAAGATGCACCACATTTCACAGCAGTTCAGTTAGGCTGAGCAAAACTGACTTTTAAATAGGAGCTTTCAGCCTCAAGTGCTGCAGAGGTACTACATTGCTGTAGTCTTACTTCTCAGATTTGCAAGGTGTTAAATGTGTAACGCTTTGAGAACAGAAAATATTTCAAATATTTTCAAATATTGTTTCAAATATAGTTTCAAATATTGCAAGGTGGTCTATCACAAAAAACATAAAACAATAAAGCAAAAGATTAAGGTATACAAAGCTCTGCACTGTGATATTTCTTCTTTTAATGATTTCTCATGCATCCTTCCATTGTCCTTGATGGGAAGGATGTGGGAAGGTGAGGAATGGTTACGCAAACGGTGTGCTTTCCAGATTATGTTAGGCCTTCTGCATATAGCAGTCTGTGTAGTTTCTGATTTCTAAAAAGAAGTCCCCAGCACCAGCTTTAGGATGTTTTGTCTTCCCCTGTGCTGTTCCTCCATATTGTGGTCTTTGCATTCCCTAATACACCCTACCTCTTCCTTCATCATATTTATTCACCAGTGGCCTGTTCCAAAAAGCAAGGACGTTGAAAGAGTAGCAGAGTTAGAGTACTGATCGTGTTTAGCTGTGAAGTACCATGCCAGCCTTGCAGAATGCTGAATGTACAAAACAGATCACTGGAAAAATAGCTTGTATTACAAGTCCATAATGAACTGCGTGTCTTGTTAATCATTCATAATTGTGCTGAGAAAGGAAAAGGGCAGTGGTTAATACAGATACTGCAAAAGGCAGAATCTTGATTAAATATGAATATGCACAGAAATAAATCTGATGAGCGGTATCAGGCAAAATATATTTTGAGTCTACGGCTGCATGTCTTGCTCATGAAAGGATAGTATCTCAAAAAGGACAGGCATCTTTAAAAAAAGAGGGGAGAACAGTGAACAGGATAGATTAACAGAACTTTGCAAAATTGCTTATGTGCAATTAATTATATTTTTATAGGAAGGTTCAGATGAAACTTTCATAATACGGAGAATAATATCTATGTCACAAATAAACACAGTGTAGCAAATATGATTCTGTGATGCTAATGAATAATAAATATTTCTCCAGTGAGAAATAGCTTGAACCACCTGAAAAGTAGCCACTCAGTCAAGGGTGACAGAGTTGTTAAGGTTTTTCTTGTTTTAAAACAACTATATTTAAATACCTGTAGATTTGTGAGCATATCCCAAATTTCAATTGAACACAGTAATCAAATACTTTTTCTTTAAGATTACCACATCTGTAGCATTCATATGTACAGTCCTTCTGTGCTGAGCCAATGTTTTTATGTTGTTGCAAAGGTGTGTTTGTGTGTACCTTCAAGTTTTCTTTCCAGTAGGTTACCTGTGTGAAACATCTTATGTCTCCTTTTGCTCAGTTGTGTTTGATTTGCTCTCAAAACAGGCTAGAATGGCTGGGCACTTACACAGAACCACTAAAACATGCTTCACAGGACAAATCTCTTATTTACATAATTTATTGTTGCATCAGTGCTGCATTTATAGCTTTTTACTTTGCTT
Organism: Anas acuta; assembly: GCF_963932015.1. Lineage (NCBI taxonomy): Eukaryota > Metazoa > Chordata > Aves > Anseriformes > Anatidae > Anas > Anas acuta. The sequence continues at coordinate 110,290,404 of NC_088979.1, read as the reverse complement.
CTGTCTTCTCTAGCTGTTTTATTTAAACTCAGTTAGATTTCAGGAGAAGTGGTCATGCATTCAGTATCTGTAAAGCGAAATCCTTCACCCAGAAACACTGTCTTTCATCTCTGCTCTCTGATGTTTAGTACATCATCAGTACCATTTGAGATGTTTCATGCTGTGTCAAAAGCTCCACCACGTACTATTAATTTTATTTAGCATGTACTAGCGAGCTCTTCAGGGCAGCTGGTCATGCAGTCCTGAAAATATATCAAAAGTTCATCCAGAAAGAAAGGCGACATGACTGCTCTGCGAGTGTACACTTGAAGTGATTCAAACCCTTCTTCATCTTACAAGTGTCTAGAGAGTTTTGTGCTGTAGCAGATTTCTACCAAAACGAGAAACTTTGTTTTTCTCTGCTGTTGCAGACCGATAGCTCCCTTCTCCACATGCTGGTGTTTTTTGTCAGCAGGGCTGAGGCTAATGGAAATGTGGTTCCCCAAGTCGGACCTAAATATCCTTTGGCTGTTGGTGAGTGAATTAGGTGTGGTGAGGAATTAATATCTAATGACAAAGAGAGAGAAACACAAGATGGGGCAAAAGATGCATGCAAATGCTTTCAGGATGGTCTGATGTTCTTTTTAATCAGTTGTTTGTTACAAGCCATAGGATAAGGAGGGTAATTTTTCTTTGCAATTCTGTATTGAATTCATCTTAGCATTTACCAGTTTTGGCAGTAGTACACTGGGAATAGCTGCCTGGGTATGTAGGTATGTGTGTGTTTGTTTTTTCCCTTCCTTTGGCAGAGGGAACTAGGAAGGCGGGGCTTCTGGCTGGGTCCCAGTGCAGCAGAAACCATTTGAGTGTCTCCGACAGCTGACTTGTGAAACGATGCGGCAGAAAGGACGTGCACTTGTCATTTAACATTATTTTAGGCTGTAGACACCATGATGCCCTACTTTTCAAGTGTGGTTTAACCTTGGGAAGTGACTTGTAAAAGATCACCAAGTGCTCCAGTGTTTGTTTGCCACAGCCAGCTGGGGTGCCCCATCCTGTGGGGGCAAAGCCCACCAAAACCACAGCAAGGGCTCCTCACTCTGCCTGTGCCACAGACTTTGCCGCCTTCTGTCAGAAGGCAGTTTGACTGATAGGGCTGAATATATTTGACAGAGTGCCTAAACGATATAACCTTCTGGGCCATAAAATTTACATCAGCCGCGGAGTAATGCTGCTATAAACACGGGGTGACACACAGCGCAGCTAGCGTGTTCGCACGGGAAGGCTGTGTGATACAGCAGCTGAGTGTGACCTTGCTTTAGGCAAGCTGCTTCGGGAGCGAACGCTGAGAAATACTGCATGGCTCTTGTGATAGATGGCCTGCATCAGGGGAAGATGATATTAGCCTGCCAGCAGCTTCACTTGTAAAAGCCCAGAGATGAGGGGGTCGCTTGGTGAGGTGACAACAAGTAGGAATAAAGGAAGTCATTTCAGTTGCTTCCAGAAGAAAATATTGATTGCAGTATAATAAAAATAAAAATATGCTATATAAATGTAGACATATTGTTTATACACTATTTTATACAAATATAATAACTTCAATAGCCATAAGATAATATGAACCCCATGGTGTGTGCTTTTGGTGTGCATCATGCTTGTTTTGTCTTGTATACCAGGACGTATACTTGATTTTATATTAGTTCTCAGATGTTCGTGCTAAACTTTAAAATGTGAATAGACCCACGAAGATCATTGGGTGTCTGCTGTATGGCCACGTGTACATGTTATTTTATAAGCACATTGGCTATCTGCAGAAAGCTGGCGGTTCTACTTCACCTCCTCATCCACTCACAAAGACACAGTCAGAGGAGACCAAATTAGTAGATTTCTGAGTCAGAAGATGCTGCTGTACTTATGATGTTAATTTCTTTTTACATAAAATAATGGGTGATACGCTTGCCGGTGTTTGGTTATTTTAAAGATTGTCTGCTAATCTACCAATGTAAATAACTTCTGTATTTAAAAGGAAACAAGCACATGGATTCATTTACCAGATGAAATACAGATGTAACTTTAAAATTCAGGGCACTTCTGCTTCTCTTACAGTAGTCAGTAAGTGAGTGGAAACTTCACATACCAAGAAGCTCCAGAATTTGTACTTTATAACACACAGTTACTTTTAATGACTCAGAGAACCGTTGCCAAAATGTCTTTAAGTTTTGAAATCATACTGTGGCCATATTTGAGAAAGAAAAACTATTTCCTTTTGGTGTTTTTCCTTTTTTTTTTTTTTTTTTTTCCCCATAAATGAAGATTAACTGCTACCACATGGATTTCTTGCCTTGCTCCCTTAGTTTTATTTCAGATTTTGCTCCTTTATAATAAGCAAATTAATTCAATGCCATAATACAAATGTGGCATTAAGTAATAAGTAAATGTGGCCAAATTAATAGAAGTTAATATATCAGACAGTGACATATTGCTCTATAATTGATAAATGGTCATATATTTACCCAAATACAGTAGACTCTTAACCTTTTCACCAGAAAAAGGTTAAGAAATGCTAGTCTGAAATACTTCACAGCTTCCATTTTTCCTTGTTACACTTAATCATATCCAGAACGTTTGGCTGTGTGTACAGACATCTTAATGTTATAACATGAATTTGTGACTACAGTATCTGTGACAACAAAGAATGTATGTACACAGGGAACACAGAAAGTATGTGAAATGCACACCAAACATTTTAAATTTTTTTCAATTCAGTGCAATTACAAAATAATATTTACTATGAGATAAAAGTGAAGCTTATGTCTTATTTTATCAAATCCATTCATTCCAGTTGAATCAATTCAGGCTTTAAAGACAACTTAAAGTGATTTAGTGAATTTTACTTTCACTCAACAGCTTTTTCTTACTCCTTAATGTTTTTCTAGTCTACTGCTGTCCCAATAACTGACCTACATTTCCTGTGATGCAGCTCAAGCCTCCTTCTGCTTCTGCCCTAAAAAAGCTAATGCAGATAATTCACCTACTCCTCTCTACTGAATGCCTGTTAGATATTTGCAGCTATTTAACTTGTTGTGATCCTTTTTTTTTTTTCTTGGATGAGTATGTATCATAACTCACTTTTTCTTCACTACTGTTCTTGTAACTCAACTTTGAAGTTTCTTAGTTTAGAAGTAATTATGGTGATCTCTTTATTAGTTTGTAATAAATAAATAAATCCACCCCCTATAATAGATTCCAAAAATATTTATTTTTTTTACAGTTATGTCTGTTCAGTTTGTTTTGTTTTATGTTAATAAGGTGTCTCATTTTCATGTAATCTTCATGACCACTTTTTCAGCAGAGACTTCTCAAGCTGTATGATCTGAGCTATGCAAAGCTGCCTACCTTTGCTTCAGTAATATTTGTTTTGATAATTTTAGGTAGGAAAAGATCTCAGGATTATAGTGTAAAACATGAGTCTTAGCTTGCAGTTTTATCTTTTGTAAAAACTATGTGGGAAAAAGTAAGAATGCATTTGAACTTTTCCAAATTCACTTTTTTTAAAAGAACAAAACAAACAAAAAACCACTTTAATGTATGTTTTTTTGTTGTTGTTGTTTGTTTTGTTTTATTTTGTTTGTTTTCACACAGCTCAATTAAGATGATTGCTCTGTGGAAGAGACACAGAGTATTTAAAGAACAAAACTAGTTCTGTGTGTGTGCTTCCTTGGGGTGACACAGATGTGTGTGCTTGGTAGTATGTAGAAGAAAATCACTGTGGATTTATAGAGCTGCAACAAAGTCATTTATACTGTGTCCCTGACACAACTAGATTAATAATATCTGTAGCATTCCTAAAAGCAGTTTATATACAAGATTCAGTGATGGATACAAAAAATAAGTCCTCGTGCTTCACTCTCCTAACTGCTAAATGTCCTTCCAACCTAAATTTCTTCCTTGCTCTATTCACTATAGATACGAAGTATAGATCACCCCACAGTCCACGTCCTTAAAGTGGACTTTTGACATAGACAAAACCTGTTGTTATGACCTCAGTCTTCATTTCATGCAGTTAAACAAGTCCAGAATGTTTAAGTCTTCTTCAAAATCATTTTTTCTAGATGCTGAGAAAAACTCATTGCTTTCTTCTTGATTTTCATGGTCTGGTTCATATCCTTACTGAAATATGGCACCTTAGAGCAGACCAAGTCAAGTGGACAAAATCTGATGCCCTTCCCAAGCTGAAAGGAAGGGCAACTTTTTATTTATTTATTTATTTGTTTATGTATTTCTCCTTTTACATCAGTATGTTTTCATGGTGGCCCACTAACAGGTCCAGGTCACCTTATCGTTTTCTGAGGACTACCTGCTTGCATGCCTCTAGTTCATCAATTCTGGGTTTAACCAATTACTGGTTCTAGATGAATACTGGGCTTTGTTCTTTCTCATACTGAAATGGTTATTTTTAGTTGCATTTTTGATTTTTTTAATCAAATCTGAAGTTTAGTCTTGTCCTCACATGTTCATGAAGTCTCACCCTTTTTGCTATCGTTCAGAAATTTAATAATAGCTTATCCTCATCATGGATTTTTTGCTTGAGAAGGATTTATAAACTGGTGTTAGCCACTGACCTGCATTCTTGCAGATAGTTGCTATCAGAAAAATGTACATGTTTTTCTCACAGATATGCAGTCACCTTAACTGAAATTTTGTATTTAAGTATTCTCATTTGCACATTCAGATTGCAAGAAATGCTATAATATGCAATTCTTTAGCATGCAATAGCTATCTGAATGGTATCTTCTATTATCAGGACAATAGTTGGAAAGCAGCTGGAACATTTTTTCTAGTTTACTTCTTGGATTGTTAATAAATACAGCATTAGAAAGACTTCCCATTATGCAGGTTTTAATAAAACGAGAAAGGCAGAAGTCCTAGGCTGTGCAGCTTCTGTTTTTCTTTAATTTCAGTGTAAGTGGTATGATTTAATTTTTATTTTAGTGCATATGTGAAGAACTGAGTGAATAATGTCACATCTACAGTAGGCTGAGAGTTTTGTAAGTGCATTACTTGCTTTTATTTATTCCGTACCTTTTTCTTACCATATTTCAGAAGCAAATAAGTTTCTGTTGTTATATTAATCTGCATAAACACTCCAGCTATATAAAATGAAGCTTTGCATGCCTTCACTTCCCTTTGGGGAACTGTTTCTCAAAGGCTTTCTAGCCTCAGCTATTAGCATAAGCTTTTCAATCTCCTTTATCTGCAGTAAACGAGCCTTTTGCATTGATTATATTTTTTTTCTGATTGAAAAATGGGCATTATAATCACTCCTCGTAACAAATGTACGACAGAAGTATTGATTTCTGAACCGGCTGCTATTACTGGTTGTACGTAAAGAGGGCTTGGTAAATATATGCAACTGTGTGTGAAAACCCTGTGCTCACTCAGCAGCACAGCCTGATGAATTCCCGACGGATCATGTCTTGTGGTTGTCTCAGGCTGCAGGGCTCTGAATGAGACTAACTTGTATTTCCACGCATGTGAAGGACAGCCCCACAAAAGGTTGGTAAACGGCTCCATAAATACTGTGTGAGATAGCAACGCTGATCTCATACCACCAACTAAGTTTGTGCTACCGTGATGCAAGTGCAGGTCACATAGTTGATGCTTCCATGACTATTTCTTCTCACCTTTGAACTCCTTTACAGGAATATTACGGGTGTTGGCTGTGAGTTAAGTCCAGGATTTACTTCTGTCATGCTTTTCAGGGACAGGTGTAACTGGAACACGAAGTGGGGTTAATAGCATATTGTAATGTGTTACCTGTGGAGATGATAGCACTCGGTGAAATTTGAGGCTGGAAGGGATCCTTGGAGACCATTTAATTCATAAATTGGCATTGATGCAGGCTGTATTATACCTAGAACAACCCTGAAAGAGGTTTCTGCTAGGATTATTAAAACCTTTGATGAAGGAGGCTACAAGCTCCCTGTTGCTGCCTTTCATCATGGTTAGGAGTGGAACAGCTTTCCCTGTTCATTGCCTTCATTCCATCTGTTGAAGCTTAGACTGTTTTTTGTTGTTTTTTGTTTTTTTTTTTTTTGTACATCATCATCTATTGGGTAGCATCCTCTTTATCATAGCAGAGGAGGATGGTTGTTTTAAATGTCTTCTGTCCCTCTTTTTTATTTTTTTGGATCAGACAAAACCAATTCCTTCGATTCTCCCTTATAGTTTTGAATCTCTTCTCAGTCTTCTTACCTGCTTTCATGTTTCTAGCAGACTTTCAGAAGTACAGTCTCATATTTTGAATTAATTGTAGTGCAGTCACCTTTTCCTTTATTCCATCTATTTCACAGGCAAATGAAAAGATTACATTACAAATGTGTAATTAATGTTGTCAACAAGCATTACACAGCAATACATTCCAGAGAGATGTTACTTTTTCTTTAAATGAACATGGATTTGAAAGATCATGGGATATTAAACTTAGATTTATTAACGGTTTGATTAATTTTGGAGAGAGAGGTTAAAGAGTTTTAATGGCACAGCCTAGGAATATATGATTCATAAATATCTTCAGTTACAGACCATGTAAAAATATGACTTGGCAAGCTAGTGATAACTAATGAACATTCGTCTTTATTTTAAGCATTTCTGTGTGGGCATCCTATATGTGTATGTGTGTATATGTGCATGTGTGTATAAAAATATTTAAGTTCCATCTGGCTATTGGAGTTTAGGATGAGATATGCATCCTCCTGAGAAGATACTATACAGATTGACTTAAGTTAAGGAACTAAACTAAATTTGTTTTGTTAAAAATAAATAAATAAAAATATTTTGGTCTTTTCTCCCAAAAGCATAGTTCAGGGTGACTTTCAAGTTTCATGAAGTTACGTTTTGTTCATAATATTGTTCTAAGTGAATAGAGGAAGGAAAAAAAAAAAAAAGTTGACTCATTTCAAAACAGTACATCATCTGAAGGTCTGTTCTAATGAAAAAACTATAAACTGAATGTTCAAATGTAATAGTCATTTGACCTGAATTAAGCTTTTTGTCCTTATACCAAAAAGATAAAATCCACTGAAATCAGCTGAAAATCAAACAATTTGACTTGGCTGTGTAACCACAGCAGTATTCTGCCAGCCCATTTCAGATTATAGACTGCAAGCCTGCATTTTGCCAACACAAGACAAATTCAAGTGGTACTCCCTCTCCTTTAACTTTTCTTTCTCTTCCCACCCCATTATCCTCACAGAGTCCTGGCTCCCCCTAGGTTTTACTATCTTGACCCATTATCTCTAGGGCTTTTCTCAGAGTGACCTTATCCCACCTTAAGCGTGCCGTAGTTGTGCCAATTGTCTAGGACTCCCTCAGAGACCTGGAATGACTGTGTCAGTAGAGGGCAGAAGTTGAGTGTGATGCATAGAAGAAGCAACAGGTAAAAGTTTAATATTCTTTAAAACATCTTAAGTGGCTGCAACCCCTAAAAGCAAGTTTGTACTCCATTAGGAATGGAATACAGGCTGTAAATCAGCGTGAAAGTGCCCTGTACTTCATGCTGCTGCAGTCCTTAAAGGAGACGTGAGGTGTCAGCAGCCAGTGGTTTGGCCTCAGAAGGTCCTTGTGAAGTGGAGAGAAATCAGAGTGCCAAGCGTGAGAAGAGTTATTTTTATGAGACAAGCTTATGAATAACGCAGGTGTTTAGACAGTATTTAAATAGTGGATTTTCTTAACACAGGTAAACATTGGATTCTTAATCACCTCGCTAGACCAATATTTACTCTATTAATGAGTAATGAATACATTATGACCTGTACAATTCATGTTACTGATGGTGTCTCGTGGACTGGTCAGAAATACCTTCCAGTAGTAGCTGTTAATTATGCTTAGAGTTGTGGCCGCCGTTGTCAGACCAAGAAGGGGGCAAGGTGGTAGTGGGTGCTGCAAAAATGCATTTGAGTAAATTTAGTTCGTGTCCTGCAGTGCTTGTGATCCAAGTGCAGCCTGAAAGGAAAGAGGACTGTCCTAAAACTGTCTTAGAAGGGTTATTTAGGCAGTGCTCTGACTTAAACTACCTTGATAGTAGTTAATACCAGGCAGCTCTGTTCAGCACTATTCATTCCTTTGTTTCTTTGGGTATCATTTCAATAACTTCATGTGTCCATTTTGGTTTACAGTTCCAGGCAAATTCTGCAGTTTTAGGCAGTCTGTTCTGTGTGAAACTTCCTTCCAGATACTTTTTAATTTATTCTTTCCAATCCAGTTGTAAGTATATGAATCAGAAGTGGTACATGACTATATTCTTTTTCTTGTGTTATTTTTCTTGTATTCGTCAAATCAAATCAGTCCCAAGTCACTCTGTGGGCTGAGCAGGTTTGCTGTCATTTATCCTGCCACCATTTCCAGAAGGGCTCATTTTGTATTTTGAGTATATTATTAGTTGAGAGTCTCTTGTTAGTCCCGCTTCTGAGCACTTCAGGCATTTGCTCGTTTGCTCAGAAGGTTATCAGTTATGAAGACCACATGAGCTGTCTTAGTTGGCAGCCCAGTTTCCCAGATCTAGAAAGATAAGTGGTTTTGACTTACGTTGTGTCACGGATAGGTTTGGTAAATGCCAGAATGTATTTTGCTGTTACATGTGTGCGAACAGCCCCGCTGAATTCCTGTAGGATACTGGCCTGCTAAAGGATTTTTAATGCTATAGTCAATCAGTAAAGTCTATCGCAAGTTTGTTTACTCAATTTTGTCCAATTATCCATTTTAATTGTGTTTAAATATCTTTAATGAGGAGAGATCTGTTAAACCATAAAGTTAGGTGGGAGGCATCTTTTGTTCACGCTCTCACAAGTATGCGTATTAAAATAAGTTACTCGGGTCTATTGGGAAAAGGTCCAAATCGTAATGTTTTGACAATTATGTCACCTCTGGTAGTACTTACTCTACTCAGATGACGATAGTACCCATTAAAATGAGAGCACAGCGCCCATGAAAAGAAAATATTCTCTACCATTTACTGTTTTGAATGAAGAACAGAGTAATAAAAATTATACTGAAATTTGGTCTCTTTTTAATTGCCGTGCAGTGCACAGCAATTGATAGCTAAAGTGCTAATTATTTTTAATGTAATTACATTTAATTATCATAATTGCTACTCTATCTCCCTATCCTAATAGACAGGCGTTAAGGGCCTTATTCGCAGAGCTGTTATGTTCCCATCACACGGGGAAGAAGTGAATAGGGAATGTACCGCGGTTCCTGAAACAAGCTGTTCCAGTGGCTGTGGCTTTGGGGGGCTGCAGTTTGCCATAGGTGTCCATCATGGTGTGAACGGAGGTGGCTTTTCAAAACTCTGCCCACGGCTTTTTGGCTTGGCTTGTGTAAATGGAAAGCCAGAAACTGGGAGCAGGCAGCAGATCTTCCCCTTTCTAGTCCGTAATTTTATCCAGAAAAGTATCCCTCCAGATTTCAAACAAGAATCGGCAATTACGCCTCTGATTGCAATTATAGCAGTGGTTATTCTCACTGAGAGCTGTGCTCATTGATTTGTAACATTAACAAAAATTTTTGTTAAATCAGTATCACACAGCATGCAGTTTAAGAGACGCTGCTCAGTATTTCTGTTGTGAGCGCAGATATTGCGTGTTTTACCATAAAACTCATGTGCGATGTATATCAACGGTACTCCTATCCCACACTGCAAATAATTTATAGAGGCAAATAGATCTTTTTAACAAGCACTAACAACTAAATATTCAAAAGCAGTCACTGGAGTTTTGCTTGCCTTGCTTGAGACGTAACTGAATGTTTTTCTCCCATACTGTTAAAGCTAATAGAAGGCCACGGTGCTTGATGTGCTTGAAATTTAGCCCTCGGTCATCATTTGAAGTCCTTAGGTTGGAACTGCTTTGATGTTCATGACAGCTAAATAATGGGTACAGTATTCTGTAGAGGGGATCAAGATCTATTATGGAAAGACTGAAAACTGTAAAATCAAGTGGATATAGGTATGGATAGCCTTGTTTGAGAATACATCTTTAACACTTCAAAAAACTTAAAAATAATTCCGAAGGAATTTATTGTGGGTTGCAGTGAGTACTGTAGCTTCTTGCAGAAATGTGTCTCCCAGGCTGTTCCCTACATCTCTTTTAGATGTCCTTCATTGCCTACCCTTCAAAGCTGTACTGGGAATACCCAATTGGCAAGATTTGGATACTCCATGTAGAATACCAGAATTATGGGTGAGAATCTGAAGCATTTTTTTTCAACAACTAGTTCCAAAGCAGGAAAGATGGATTCATTTGTTTCTTTTTCCAATGGGTAAGGTGTGCTGACCTTTAGGAGAGATAGCAAGACCGAAAGAGGCAGCAACTGGTTAATTGCGCCTGCCAGTGCACGCGTTAGTCTGCATTTGTCAGATGCTTTCCTAAGTTACTTGATGTTATGAAACTCTTTCAAAATCCCTACATAGACAGTACTGGCAAAAAGCTGCTAATGTTTGCATTTCTGTTGATCTGTACTTATTGATTTTTCAGATATACAATCAAGCTGTCCATTATATTAAAAGCTAAAAGTAAAACATTTATAAGCACAGCCATTCTAATTGCTTTTGCATCAGAGGAAAATCTGCTAGTTCTCCCCGCAGCTGCAGAGCAGGCTGTGCTTGAAGCACCATCACTGTGATGTGTGGTGATGTGTGGGTGATGTTTTCACATAGGTCTTCTGTTCATCCCATTTCCCTGAGTCAACTTTTCTCTTTCACCCCTTTGTCAGCATTTTGTAGTGAAGTTTCTTGCTTGTTGAGTAAAAGTCCTTGATTTCCTCTCTTTTGGTTTGATTTGGTAATTGGTTTGCAAATGTTTTTGTTCCCTTAAAGAGGAATTAAGATATTTGTGTGATGTGTGCAACTTTGTCTTTGGTTCTAAACTTTGATTTAGTGGGAGAAAAGACTGAAACAGCACAGCTGGGTCTAGAAAGAGGATCTTGGTTTATTACAAAGTCAGTATGTGTATATTAAATTAACATTTATTAGAAATTAAGGTTTTAAGTAAGGAACAATATTCTCCATTGTGCTAAAAAACAAAACAAAACAAAACAAAACTTTCTTGAGATATGCCTCATTTTGCAGATGGTTCCTCAAAACCACTTCCAGAATCTCAGCATTTCCAGGTTGCTATTTGTAGGAATAACGCTGTTGCAAAAGAGAAGAATTCAGTTCAGTTTGGCTGAAAGTGACGTTTTTTACACATCAGCATTTGATTATTGCTTACAATTCAAATGATATGTTTATAGATTTTTCTAAAAAGGTTTACATTATACTTGATCAACATATTTACAATAATGTATCATCTTTTGTTGTTGTTGTAATTTTCATGTATATATATTTGGTGAAGGAATTTCAGCAACCATCAGCAAAACGTGAGGAAGATTTCTGACTCACCACTGCACTTCTTACTGTCCAATCTTTAATTCACCATGTGAAATCCTGCTGTTATATTTGAAGTATTATAGTGTTTGCCCAACTTTCCTTGCTCATGTAATTTTATCCATTTTTTTTTTTACTCTTTGCTTGTATGTCAACCTTGTGCAGTACTTATCAATCATTTTTCTGTAGTTTTTTTTTTTTTAGGTCTTTTCAGAATACATTGTTTTTTTTCTCATATTCATTGCTTCTTTCATAACACCTCTCTCAAAGCACTATTGGCCTTACCAGTTGCACCATGAAAAGTATAATCCACTTCAGCATTTTCTTTCACAAAAGATTAATGATTACTTCCTCTTGGTCAAAATCTCTGCTTTAAAACCAGAGTACCAGATGCTATATATAATGTGGGCATGGCCAGTTTGCAAGGTGGGAACTGGCCATGAGCAATGCAGTAAGTGCCATTCTGTACTAGTTTGTGTGGAGGTGATATGCTTAGCAAAGTAGGGGGTAGGTATCGTTTCTGGGTTCATAATTGTGTTTACAGTATTTTTAGTGAACTTCAAAACTGTTCAAACTGAGTATGTACAGTATCAAAATCTAATTTATGGTTTTACGCACAAATGGCATATAGCACTCAATAATAATTTACATTCTTCAGTATAGGCACTGTGAGATTATGCATCTCCTTTGTAAAGGAATAATTGCTGTATATTGGATACCTGTAGCTATAATTGCTCTCCATTGCTTTGTATTTATCTGTCATTGTTATATAAATGTAATTCCCGAAGTCTCCAAACCAGGGTATTTTTAGGAACCTGATTTTATTTAACTAGGATGCATTTTTCATGATAAAATCCTTATAGGCTGACTATATTTCTTCTGCAGTCTTCTGATTACTAAAGGGGAAAGAACTGAGTAAAATGTGAAAAAGAAACAGTGAAATCATAGGGAGCAAGAGTGGGAACAGGATATCATGGAGAAATGGGTGTGAATAGAATCATAGAATCATAGAATATCCTGAGTTGGAAGGGACCCTTAAGGATCATCAAGTCCAACTCTTGACACCGCACAGGTCTACCCAAAAGTTCAGACCATGTGACTAAGTGCACAGTCCAATCTCTTCTTAAATTCAGTCAGGCTCGGTGCAGTGACCACTTCCCTGGGGAGCCTGTTCCAGTGTGCAACCACTCTCTCTGTGAAGAACCCCCTCCTGATGTCAAGTCTAAACTTCCCCTGCCACAGCTTAACCCCGTTCCCGCGGGTCCTGTCGCTGGTGTTAATGGAGAAAAGGTCTCCTGCCTCTCGACACCCCCTTACGAGGAAGTTGTAGACTGCGATGAGGTCTCCCCTCAGCCTCCTCTTCTCCAGGCTGAACAGGCCCAGTGCCCTCAGCCGTTCCTCGTACGTCTTCCCCTCCAGGCCTTTCACCATCTTCGTAGCCCTCCTCTGGACACTCTCCAACAGTTTCATGTCCTTTTTATACTGTGGTGCCCAGAACTGCACACAGTACTCGAGGTGGGGCCGCACCAGCGCAGAGTAGAGCGGGACAATCACCTCCGTTGACCTACTAGCGATGCCATGCTTGATGCACCCCAGGACACGGTTGGCCCTCCTGGCTGCCAGGGCACACTGCCGGCTCATATTCAACTTGTTGTCTACCACGACCCCCAGATCCCTTTCTTCTAGGCTGCTCTCCAGCATCTCATCGCCCAGTCTGTACGTGCAGCCAGGGTTTCCCCGTCCCAGGTGCAGGACCCGGCACTTGCTCTTATTGAACTTCATGCGGTTGGCGATCGCCCAGCTCTCCAACCTATCCAGATCCCTCTGCAAGGCCTTTCCACCCTCATTCGAGTCCACAACTCCTCCAAGTTTGGTGTCATCAGCAAACTTGCTCAAAATACCTTCTATTCCTACATCCAGATCGTTTATAAAAATATTGAAAAGTACCGGCCCTAAAATGGAGCCTTGAGGGACCCCACTGGTGACCGCCCGCCAGCCTGACACATACCATAACCCTTTGGGCCCTGCCCGTTAGCCAATTGCTCACCCATCGTATGATGTTTTTATTTAGCTGTATGGTGGACATTTTGTCCAGTAGGATCCTATGTGAAACCGTGTCAAAAGCCTTGCTGAAGTCCAAAAAAATCACATCAGCTGGTTTCCCTTGGTCCACCATACGGGTGATCTTATCATAAAAGGAAATCAGGTTAGTTAGGCAGGACCTACCCTTCACAAACCCATGCTGGCTGGGCCCAATGACTGCTTTGTCCCCCAGGTGCGCCTCAATACGTTCGAGAACCATCTTCTCCATGATTTTACCAGGCACTGACGTGAGACTGACAGGCCTGTAATTGCTAGGGTCTTCTTTCTGACCCTTCTTGAAAATCGGCACAACATTTGCCAGCTTCCAGTCTACCGGGACCTCTCCAGACTCCCAGGATCGTTGAAAAATAATTGAGAGAGGTTCCGCGATGACGTCCGCCAGCTCCTTCAGCACCCGGGGATGAATCCCATCCGGACCCATGGACTTGCAGGGATCCAGGTGGAGTAGCAAATCCCGCACACGTTCAGGGTCGGTTGGGAGTTTGTCATCCCCACCGTCCCGGTCCTCCAGCTCAGGGCACCCTGGGTCCCGAAGCCCATCATCGGCATTGAAGACAGAGGCAAAGAAGGCGTTAAGCGTCTCTGCTTTGCCTATGTCATTGTCTGTGAGAAGACCTTCCCTATCAAGGAGCGGCCCTATGTATTCTTTAGTTCTCCTTTTTCCATTCACATATCTAAAAAAACCCTTTTTATTTTCTCTCACAGACACAGCCAGCTTCAACTCTAGGTGTGCTTTAGCCACACGAATTTTCTTCCTACAAACACGAACAGCATCCCTGTATTCTGTCCATGTCACCTGGCCCTCCTTCCAGTAGTGAAACACTCTCTGTTTCCGCCTAATCTCCATAAGAATGTTCCTGGTCAGCCACGCCGGCCTCCTGCCGCGCCTGCCTGACTTGCGATATTTAGGAACTGCCTGTTCTTGTGCTTCTAGGAGGCATCGCTTAAAGAATGACCAGCACTGGTGGACATCGAGGCCTTCAAGAGCAGCTTCCCAGGGGACCTTGCTGACTAGTTCCCCGAGCAGCCTGAAGTCCGCCTTCCCCATATCTAGGGATGAGGTTTTGGTGGCACTTTTCCTTCTGTCACCGTAAATTTTGAACTCAACCACTTCATGGTCACTATGACCGAGGCGGCCACCAATCACCACATCTCCCACCAGACCCTCTCTGTTTTCTAGCAACAGGTCTAGGAGGGCACGTTTCCTAGTTGGCTCCGTTAGCACCTGCACCAAGAAGTTATCATCTAGGTGCTTCATGAACCTCCTGGACTTGCTCATGTCAGCCGTGTGGCACTCCCAGTTAACGTCTGGCAAGTTGAATTCCCCCATAAGGACAAGGGGAGTTAATCTCGAGGCCTCTCTTAGTTCTGTAAAGAATAATTTATCGGCGCTATCGTCCTGGCCAGGCGGTCTGTAATAGACTCCCACAACGACATCCCCTTTATTCGTTTGTCCCTTGATCCTTACCCAGAGGCTCTCAACTTTGCCATTGCTGACCTGAAGTTCCACACAGTCCAGCCCCTGCTTCACAAACATCGCCACCCCACCACCTCGCCTACCCTGCCTGTCCCTCCTGAAGAGCCTGTAACCATCTATCGCAACACCCCAGTCACAGGACTCATCCCACCAGGTTTCGCTTATGCCGATGATGTCGTAGTTGCGGGACTGGGCCAGGACTTCTAGCTCATCCATTTTATTCCTCATACTGTGTGCGTTCGTGTAGAAGCACTTCAGGTGCGTCTCCTTACACTCAGCACATTGTGGATCTAACCGAAGGACCTCACTGGCACACAGCCCCTCTGATTCTAGCGTACCATCCCTTAGGTCTTCACTGGCGTGCCTGGTTTTAGCCCCTTCCCCCTTCGACTCTAGTTTAAAGCCCTATCTATCAGCCCTGCCAACTCCTGACCAAAGATCCTTACCCCTCTCCGAGAGAGGCCCATCCCATTCTGTGCCATCAGGCCCGGTGTAGCATAGACCTTCCCGTGATCAAAGAACCCAAAGTTCTGCCGGTCACGCCAGTCTCGAAGCCACGAGTTTATGCGAACAGCACACCTTTCAGCTTCGATCCCCCCTATCGGAAGGACAGAGGCAAACACAACCTGCACACCTGATCCTCGAAGTAGTCGCCCCAAATCCCTAAAGTCTCTTTTGATCGCCTTCGGACTTCTCTTTGCTACTTCATCGCTACCAGCCTGAAAGACCAGTAGCGGGTAGTAGTCAGTGGGCCGTACCAGGCGCTTGACTTTCTTGGCAACGTCCCTGACCCTGGCCCCAGGGAGGCAGCAGACTTCCCTACGGGTAGGGTCAGGCCGACAAATAGGGCCCTCTGTTCCCCTAAGGACAGAGTCTCCCACAACAATCACCCTCCTGTCTTTCTTGGTGGAGGCAGTCCTGAGGTGTGGAGTCGACCTCCTCGCCCTAGGCATCCTCCTGGGAACACTTTCTATCTCTTCCTCAGTTGCTGGTCTCTCAATCTCCAGGGCCTCAAACCTGTTGTGTAAGGGCACCTGGGAAGGTGGGGCCGGAAGGGGAGGGCATCGCCTGCCATGTCGAGCAGGGACCTGTCTCCATTCCTCCTCAACTCCCAGAACCCCTCCCTCTGCCCGACGGCGACAGGGCAGGGGGTCCACCCCCATTTGGGGTGTCTCACCCCGGTGCCTCTCCTTGAGGCCCTGCAGGGAGTTACTCCACCAGTCTATCTCCCGCTCACACTCCCTGATATCCCTCAACCTCTCCACCTCCTCCTTGAGCTCCGCCACCATGCGGACCAGGTCATCCACCTGCTCGCACCTCGTGCACGCAGTGTCTCTGCCTCCCGCCGATGGCAGGAACAGGCTCAGACACTCCCTGCATCCGGTGACCTGAACTGCTGCATTCTTTAACGGGTAGTCGGTCTGGGTGTGTACCGACCTCCTGGAGAGCACTCCGTGCCTGGTGGAGACCATTATCACCTAGCTAACGGCTGTCGTTAACAGGTGTTCGTATGGGAGGGGGTTGCACTCCGCCCTGCCTGCGCCAACTGCCGCGCCACTCCCTTCTGACATGCCACGCCCTGGTCGCCGCGCTCCTGGTCGCTCGCGCTCCCTAGGGGCAGCTTATGAACGGCCGGGGAGGGGGCGCTGCTGGCTCCGCCTTCGCCTCGTCAGCCTCCCTCACGAGAGCTGCCGGGTCGTGGCGGCTCCCTGAAGTCGGCTCGATGCCGGAAAGTTAGCCCTGCCTGGCCCGATCCCCGCTCCGCTGCAGAACGCGTCTGCCCCGGAGCCGATCGCCTCGGCAAAAAAAGAAAAAAGAAAAAGAAAAGAGATCATAGGAAATGCTGCCTTTTTCAAGGAATTGAATTGATGAAATTGAGGAAATGAGATGCAAAACAACACCCCAGAAGTAGGACACTAGGTACAGGTATGCTGATGAGGGTTTCAGTGTTTGTTCCTTTAGGTGTTACACCAGTGTTATAAATGTTAAGACTTAATTTCTTCTTAATGTCCTCACAATTCAAAACTGTAGGATATACAAGCTTTCTGTTTCTGATTACAGCATAACAGTGAGTTGTATAAACACAGATACCAAATGATATTTGTGCAAACAAGGGGTAAATCTACTCTCACAAGCCTTGTATTATTTTACCTTTGTTTTCCAGTATGAACCCTTTGGCCAAGCAAAGAAGCGTTTCACTCTGGGATTTAGGTTTTCTGCCACCTAAACTCTTCAGTCACACTCCTACCAGCTTCTATCTGGCCAGAAGTGCATCCTCTGTAATTCAGATTATTTTTTTTCCTGATTTCACAAGAAACATGGGAGGGAGACTCCTCCTCACAGTGCATCCTCTTGTCTGGCTGATGCAGTGCCCCTTCCAGCCCGTCTCTGGGCACTCAGGTAGGGCCAAATATACACTGAGATCTAGGAGTTGCAGTCTCCACATGAAGGACTGACAGAATAAATGCTGCATCTGTCAGCAGTTACAGATGTTTCATCTCACAAAGGTAGGGTATAGAGCTCCTTGTAGGTGGTATCTTAGCTATGATACTCCAAAGCTGGTTTTGCCTCGACCAAAGGAAAATCTGTAAGAGGAAAGAGAAGAAAAAGACAGAACTGGGTGAGGCTGGTAGCAAGTTTCTAAACGTTATGGGGTTTATTTTCTGAGCATTCAGTTGTTACTGGAGGTGAATATGAGTCTCTATTCAGGAGAGCTTAGCAGTCCTGAAGAGGTGATTCTGCACAGTTCTTGGGTTGAAATTGGAAAGATTTTTCTTTTTATCTGAGTTAATCTCTGTGCATTTTTTTCCTGCACAAGTAGGATCACGAGTAAGAGAGCAGTAGATTAGCTGGGAGAGGGCAGTGTTTAGCTTTTTGGTTTAGGTCGATGCACACAAAGCAGCACAGATTCCTGGCCAGCCTGCCGTGGATGCTGCGGCCGTGTTAGTGCAGGGCTCTGCCCCGAACATCTGCATCCTCTCACCCTGAGGGCTGCACTGCAAAATGCAGGTACAGGCAAAACATCCTGACAGAGGACAGGACACCTCTCCAGCATCTCACCATGTCTAGTCTCTGCTTTTGCAGCTTGCTGTAATGTCTCAGGCAGCTCCCATGGTGGCTCAGAGATGTCTGTGAAGCAGAGGAACAGCATGGTCCAGGCACCGCAGAGGAGGACAGCGAGATGCCAGTAACTGTTTCACTTATATGCAATATAGGGACAAACTCACAGGGTACCAATATGTTTGCAAACTCGTGAGACATATTAGTGTGTCTGTACAATGAAATAGTGAAAACAGTCTTTCAGTTTGTGCCTCAAGCTTTACCATTACGTAAAAAATGCCAATGTGAAATGTTATTACACCTGAAATAAGGCAATGTGGACGTGTCTAGCATTCCTTGTTCAGCTTGTTGCACCGTGCTGTTTATATTGCACTTTGTTTTAATTAAATTAACTTTTCATTGAAATGAGCTCTCCACATTCTAATGAGCACTCCCCAATTCACGTTTTTTTGAGTGCCAGATTTAACGTGTGGTCAGAAAGAAACTAGTAGATAAAAAGATAAAAGGCTACGGTTTTAATAGAAGATTAGGCCTCCCTAAGTCTCTGGGAATAATTAGAGAGCTAGTTGACCTATGAATATTTATAAATGTGTTAATTAAAGGATATGTGAGTGAATCCACCTTGCTGTGTCACATTCCCATTAACCCTAGCAACTCCCAGATGTTCATCATGTCTGTGTTAAGGACAACCTGCAATTCAGCTGTATTTTACCAGTTTGAGGAGGTCTTCCCAAGGTGATGTTTATATCAGTGTATTGCAGAGTAAGTAGCACGGACTGAAGAATGACTCTCTGCCAAAGAGCTGGCTCTGTAGCTTCAGTGTTCCTGCAGGTGTGATGCTATGATGCTGGCCATTCCTTGAAGAGACAGAGAACTCTTCAGAATTTTATTTTTCAGTTACTTTATTCATTGGATTTGATTTGGTAGCTTTGTATCTATTTTTTAAAAAATGTCTAACTAAGGATAAGTGGATATTAATATGGGAGAGGTTTATTGTTTGTTTATTTAAACATTAACAACAACAAAAATAACACTGATGTTGTGCAGTATTTTTCTGAAATTTCCCTATTAATAACTATTTGTTCATTGTAATTAATTAATACACTTCTCAGCAATGTTTCTTTTAGTTTGGTAGGCTAAGGAATTGTCTTTAGATTTGCAGGAGAAGTGCGCCCGCCAAAGATTTGTGAGCAAGAACCATTTCTGACTGTGCTGGCAGTGTTTTTAACCCCACTCTCAGCTGGTCTTGAGCTGGTCAAAGCTTTTTGCCCAAACCAATTCTTTGAAGTCAGACCAGACCTCAATATTATCTAGTTGTATGTTTACAAAGGGTGACTTTAACCAATAATGATGAGTGATACCAATTCAAACATTAAAGTATAGTGTCTTATTCTGAATCAATTTTCAAAAGAACTTGTTCCTCTCTGGAAGAAGATTATTAGCTGCTGCTGCTTCTCAAGAAAGTCTGATCTACAGGTACCCTTTGTGAACATTGACCAGTTGCACTCTGCTGCTTTCCAGGGCATTATATAGCACAGAGTTATTCCTGTATAGAATGAAGCTCTCAGTGACATTACTTTTCTGTACCATGACGTAAAATTGCTTGTGGTATTTTGGGCACTGCTGCTAGCTTTAATCTGCTTCAGGAAGAGGCTGACGATGTGTTCTCTCTGTGGCAACAACTGCTCTGTATTACTGAGTGAAAGCAAAGGGTGGCACGTCCTTCCTTGCACAACTGATTCTGAATAAAAAAATACTAGACACATTTCTTTCTATGTTTAAGGCCACATATACACCCATTTTAAGAAAAACTTAACAGTGAAAGTAGTCAGGACCTCTTAGGACAGTGGTAATCTAGCCTCGGGCTATATGGAAATAAAGGAAGGCAGAGACAAAAAAGCTCTATTAATCACACCATCTTGCATATCGCCTGTGGAAACCCTTATTGCTTTCTGTGTGTGCAAAATCGGTGTTTCAGATCATCTAAACAGCACATGGCTGACTTTGAGTTGGTGGCATGAAAAAATAATGCCGTGTTGCCTCTCAAGATGTGGGAATTTGGCTGCAATGCTCTCAGCAGGCGCAGGGCAGGTCGAGGCAGCTGCCAGATGCTCGGCAGGGCCTAGAGGGCTGCCAGGGACTTCTTCCAGAAACATCTGCCAGTACTGTGGCCTTCACACACCAGCTGGGCAGGGCTGAAGAAGATGCTTTGTTAATTAAGTGACCTCCTTTCTGCTTTGCCAGCTTTGTGGGACACCTGTGTGGCTAACAAGTGATGGAGGGCAGTGGGGATGGACCACAGTGGAGACACGTGGAGGCTCTTTGGCCTAGGAGGCTCCTGGTTGTCAGTTCGTAGTCCTCACAGGTAAATTGTGTCTTCTTTCTGGGCTGTGGCATTTCCCAGCCTGTCTGACTGAGAAGTAGAAGAGCTGGTGGCTGTGTGCCTCATCCCACTGATCTGCTTCCTATGGCAGGAGGACACATCAGGAGCCCTCTGCACAAAGACAGAAGCCTGTTTGGGCAGAAGGGAGTTGAAGCGAGCTGTCAGTCTTCATGTAAAACAATAGGCAACATCACCCTTTCCGTAGTATCGTAAATAACATTCCTCTCCTCCCCCAATATTTTCCTTATAAAACGTTTCTCAGTTTTTGACATTTTTAACTTAATTCTTGGCATTCTCTAACTTGTGCCAAAAAGAAAATAAAAATGACACAATTCACACAAGTTAAACTGGGGAGACTGACTTAAATTAAAGTTGCTTTATTAAACTACCCTTCATTCATTGTTCACTGAGATTGTATTCCCTAAGCAGACATTATAAGATTTAGTTAAAGGCAGTCTTGAAGCAATACTTATTTCATCAAAGGAAAAAAAAAAAACAAAAAACACCTACTAGTACTTAAATTTTATTAGGTTTTACTGAAATTAAGCATAGTTGGATCTCTTTTGGTGAACTGTCTACATATTTGCAACCTATTTGCAAACTCTACCTATTAACAACTCTACCTTTAGAGCTGGTCTGATGAAAAAAAAGTGAAATTCATAATCACCTGTTTTGCTTAAAGGGCATAAACAATTTAAAAGGAAAGAAATGTTTAAATGTCAGAGTAATTATCCCACTGTGGTCATGCTTACAAAGGAAAACGATCTTCTGCAATTCAAAAGACCAAGCTTTAATTTCCATACAAAGATTTCTTTCCATAAAACTTACCCTGCAATGAGCAGTATTGCTAGCATTAACAGAAATTCTAATAGCAGTATTTGAAAAATAAGAGTTTTAAGCTTGTCTAGTTGTATCCACTTTGCTATTTCCTTCTCTCATGTTTATTTTAAGCTTTTGAATGTTTTAGAGTTTGGTCTTTTTAAACTTATACCTTTGTGGTAGGGTGGGTATGGTGTGAAAATTCACTTAAATATAATTATCTTTTTTTAGGTTTAAAAATTGCTTTTTCTCTATGTCTCCATATCCGTGGAATTATTAGTGTGCTGCTTGCAAAAAAATGACTTTGTCTTATAAAAAAAAAAAAAAGGAGAATGAAAACATTTCAAACTGTGTATATACATATATATAGCATATGTAATAATGGTAAAGTACTGAGAACTGCTGCAATCAGAAAATATATTTGTTTTGTGGATCATAGTCTACACTCTGCTTTTTACACTCCAGAGTATAAATACCGTGATGCTAAACTTAATTCTGATGGAAGCAATTGAAATTGGTTTTAGAAAAATCAGATAAGATACCTTTTTATCTTTTCTCTCATGATCTGGTAGAGAATAAACATCTCAAGCTGAGAGAAATTCACAACAGGTAAATTAGCAGTAATAGTAGTAGTAGGTAATAATAACGCTTAATAAGGCTTAGTTCTGGCCATATACCTTCCTTGTATTTTAAATGTTTTTGTTTGTTTTTCTTTTTTTTTTTTCCTGTCATTATCATCAGTACTAAACACATTTCAACAAAGTAGGCTTCTTAGGGGAAAAAGAAAAGTGTTTATATTTATTTTAAAGATATTTTTGGAAGAACGGAATTGCCAAGATGGGGTTTTTATATAGTAATAACATTAGAAAACCGAATAATAAGATCAAAATATAATGAGCTGTGCTGCTTGTTAGGTGCAACACCTGTTTTGAAGTTGCTTCAGGAGGTTGGTTCTCAGAAGGATTCAACAGCCCATCAAACTTAGAGATGCCAGGCTGTGTTCTTACTGCTATAGGAGCGTTGTGATATCAGTCCTTAAAATCAGATTACAACGGGTCTCTTCTGTCCATTCCTAAAACCCACTCCAGAAGAAGATAGGGGTTCTGTCATGATTGTTTTTTTTTAAATAAAAATCTAGAGGGAAATCATGACTCAAATTTTATTTCATCACCCATGTTATCAGCACTCTAAGGCAAGTAGGTAACTTTGTCCTATGTACCCATTTTTAGATAGACAACTGCCACATTTGTCCAGGGGGTTTACAGGAACTGATAATCTACATATTGAAAAATAGACTTAGTTAAGCAACCTGTATCCTGTGGGAAATGAATATTGATCAAATTCTGATTTTTGCTTTTAGTAGCTCGGAATGATGAGACCTGGTAGATTGTCACTGAGTCACTCCTTGCTGCCATGTCTTGAAACATCTTTATCCCTTCCAAATCTTTAAAAAAGTTAGTTCAAAGTAGAAGACTAGAACAAAAGTAAAATAAAATAAATAAAAAGAAAAGAAATGAATAAAAAGAATGGAAGAAGTAAAGTAGATGGACTCTACAAAGCAATTTCATTTCCAAAACTGCAGCACCATGTCTCATCCCCTGCTCGTTCTGGCTCTGCTGATTGTCTGCTGTTGCTTATCTGAGTTCATGGCAGTGCCATTATAGTTACCTCTAAGCACATCTTTTTACTTGTGCCATCCATACACTTAAAAATCTATGTATGAAAAGTTTGGTTCCTCAGTTAATGGCATATATAATATTTAAGAACTTACTAAGATCAAGAATTTTGCACAAAGATCATAAGAAGAGGGGGGAACACTTCAGGACGTAGTCAGTGACCTGAGACTTAGATTGGTGATTGCTGGCTTGCTGATGTGATAATGTGCAGTAATTATTCCAGTGAATTGAAGCTGAAAGTCAACATGTATATTCATTAGTTCAGAATAAGCTTCCTCATTGTTTTCTATTTCAAGAATGAAACCTTACAGCCTTCCCACATCACTTTGTCAAAATAACAGCAACAACGTTTTTGAGAATATTTCTCAAAATCACCATTATTTTACTAAGATTAACTTCAGCACTCCCACTGGAAGGGACTTCTCTGAAGTAATTTTTTCTGCATTTATTTGTGACAAGTTTTTGTTCAACTTCGTAGTTAATGAGATGTCATTAAGGACTCCAAAATCAAGGTTGTGCCTTCAGCTCAGATGTAATTCAAATGTGCCTATGAGAAATAGGAAGAAATGTGTTTTCGCTAGAATTAAGCTGTTTATGTTAAAGGTGTACAGACTGAATTGTCATTTACATTTACTGATGAAATAGAATACTTCCAATGCATTTAATGTTGCCAAGCAGTTTAGAAGCTGAAATATTAAATAGATCTCTGAAATTCAGTGTCTGTCTAAAAGGCTGTTCCAATTACCTTAAATTTTTCAAGAGAGATGGATGCTATTTCTCTAAATTAAACCAATGGCTAGGGCTGTTCTATATTTTTTGTAAGACAAACTTTTTTTTTTTATTTTTTATGGAGAAAAAAATGTATCCACAGGATGGTGAATTTCTTCTACGCTGTAAATTTGCTCTTCCTCTGCCTATCCCTGGTGTTAGATTAAATTTTGTTATTCTCCCATTGGGATAAGTAGCGTCAGGTGGGTAGAATGAGGACAAGCACCTGCTTTCAGCATTTCCCATCACCCTGATAATAACATGGATTTTTCCTCTGGCCACAAGCTGAGCTGCACCTTGGTTTACTAAATGGGTAAATGAAACGGCTGCAATTGCAAACATGCACAGAGTCACTGTGGTGACTCAAAAGTAGTGCATTGCCAGCCGGATGAATCCAACAGTTAATTTTAGGCCTGTTTTGGTACCACCTGCTCCCAGCCCTTCCCTCTCCTTCCCTTGCACAAGGTGGGAATGCCAAAGGGGTTGCTGCAGGGTGCTGGGCAGCAAGCAGTATGTTTGAGACAACAGCTCTGCATGTATTTGCACTCTCTTTTTACTGTTTTTTGTTTGTTTGTTTTAAAAAAGGAAAAAAAAGGTCAAAACTCCTTCCCAGTGAAGGCGTTTGAAATGTAGAGCAAAAGGTTGCATTGGGCTGCTGGTTTACAGCAGTGTTGGCTGCACATTTCATGTCTTGTACTGGCACTAAGTGCTGATCCTGCAGCTGGAATTCATGAACTTGAAGCTCCCACAGCCGTAAATCAAGCACCTGAAATATTTCTAGTCTTCTGTCAAAAGTAACAAAGTAGCTTTAAAATTCTGTGTGCTTTTTATTTTTTTGTCCTGAACATTGCTGCTTCTTTAGTGAGAAGGTGAAATTGTCTTCTGTCTGGATAAATAATATTATCTTAATAATAAATACAAAAAACAGAAGGAACTTATATAGAAGAGTGGGAAAATGTTAGCTGGAGACTTTACAACTACATTTTGAAATGCTTTTTGTAGCTCAACTTTTTTTTTTCTTTCTTTTTAACGGATAGAATTTCTTCACCAAACAAAGCCATTTTCAGGACACATACCTTTTTTTTTGTTAGCAAGATTTGCAAGAGTCATCTCAAGACAAACATTTTATTGGGTATTAGATGAAACTCAGAATATTAAAACTTTCCCCATGAGAATATCTGTTTCTAGTTACGTGGGTGAGAAAGTTGGTAGATTAGGAGTAATTAAAAATTTGCCAGCTTCGTTTTATTCACTTACGTAATCATTTTTACTTAAAACAAGTTTCACGAGTCTCGGGGCAGAAATCAGCAGCTGTCACTTCCCCTGGAGGTGAAAAATGTGTCTTTGCTGCTCTGAGACAGATTTCCTCCAGCAACTTCTCTACCTATAGACCATTAGACATTACTTGGTGGTCCACAAAGCTATCAGAATGAAAGAAAATAATAATAACGTGGTGATGAAAATTAAGATTGATCTATTGCTTCCTCTGCCAAGCAAGGAAATGGTAACAGTGATGGAGAGTCAAGACGTCACTTAATATGTTTTACCTTTCTTGTGACGTTGCTAGTTGTCTGTCATTTTTTTTAGCTTTTACTATTTTTAATGTTTATGGGACCTGCTGAGATGTGAATAGGTTGAGAAGGACTTTTCTGCCTGATCACATCAACAGTTGCATTACAATACCAGTCCTTACCATTCAGGTCCTACCTAGCTTGGCCATGTAGGCTACGTGCCACATGTTGTTGTGGCCTGTTTTATTCCTAGGAGCAAGGAAAGTACTGGGTGAGGAGAGGTGGGGAACATTTCTGCATGCTGGGCTTTCTGAAGAAGAGGATTTCATCTGTTTCACGTCTCTGACAGTCTGCTGGGCTGAAAAGACAGATGGAGAGGAGCGTACCCTGCACAGTATTTGTGCATACAAATCAAAACACTCTTGCACCTTCTTCTCTCTGCTGCCTTTTAAATGGAAACTAACTGTCTCAGGAAAAGACCTGTAAGGATGGTAGAGATTAGAAAATCTGGAGGTTTCTTTATCTGAGGAGTTTCAGCTCCCTGAATCCTGGCTTCCTCCCTGTCCCCCCCTGCATTTGGGATGGCTGCCACATGTTCATGCAGGTGGGACACATCTGCAAGACTTTGTTAACCTGTGCTTAATGCAACAGTGGTATTACTACCATGTATTTCCAGATACCTCAGCTTTAAAGAGAGCTATATGGTGTATATATGGTATGATTGAATACATGATTGAATGTCCCTGCAGATTCTCTCTTACATGTAGTTTGTGATGTTCAATAAGAAGGTGTGTGTTGGGACAGCAGTAATGTTTTAACTTTTCTCGTGCGGCTTCTATTCTATAAATGCTGAGGTGAAGGTTTGTTTGTCAGAAGAAAATAGGGAGCTGATTGCTGAGAAAAGCTTAAATTTGAAATGTGGAAGGCAGGGAACAGATTGCATATCAAACAATATTTTCTCTGTCAGTGGAAAATAGTAACAGAAGGATTTTCAGTTGGAGAAAATCATATGAGTAATATAAGTAGGATCTAAAATTGCCTGCTATTTAAAACAGAAAGAAAATTGCAAATGCAGTTGGCAGAGTCCTCACTAGTGGCGTTATTTCAGTAAAGAAGGACCAAACAGGCAGATGGATAATGTTATATATCAGCTACCAAACACACCACTTTTTTGCTCTATGTCTCTACTTTAAATTTCAGAAAAAAACTTTATCTTTTAAAAACTAGTTTAATAAGATTCAGCAGATGTGTTGGCATCCTCCATCTAAATGGCCTGTGCATTAACAGAAGGTTTAGCTACGAAGTTCTAGAAATGGCAAATACTGACATAATATAGCTAATGATGTGACTCATTCTAACTATTCCTTTTTGAAGCCCAGCTTCCCATTTGGGGATTGATTGATCTAGAGACTATTTTGCATCTACCTGTCCTGTTAAAAACAGTGGCAACTTCACTATATGCGGTATGTTTAATTAGAAAATGTCTTGAGCTGCTCTCTGATTCTGCTGTGCTCAGGAACCTTCCCAATTCACAACTAGGGACTGCAAAGTCTGTTTTCCATGGCCACTCTTCTGAATTATGGCTGGAGATTTTAAAACACAGACATATAACAAAGTATTTTTACCAGTTGATACAAGCAGAACAAGACAAGACTCACACTGGAACAGGAATACTTCTGCTCAGGAGTAGCCTGGACAGCACATAGTCATCATGCCTTTAGGTGATGCCCTACTCCAGTTCATACCAGAAAAGAATTCATGCATGAACATAAGGAGGGAGCATCAGGATGAGCTGTTGATTGAGGAACTGTAATGACCCTCATATTTTTTGTGTGCCCGTCTTGCAGTGGACAGCAGCTTGGAAAATCAGTACTCAAATACTCTCAGTTCCCTTTGGCTTAGTATGACAGGTTTAATTGTTACAGGAATGCCATCCCTCCGGTTCCTGAAGCTTAAAAGTCTTCAGCTTATATAAGGTGTATGTTCTCCTGAATCATAAATCACAAATCACAAGTATAGCTTTCAAAAACTAAGGGGAGGTTAATATGACTTAGATGAATTAAAAGTATTTGTGAAAATAGTGTATAGATCACATCACATGAACAACTTGTAAAGTACTTCCATTTAAATTGGTGTAAAATACTATTTAAAAAAAGCTTGCAGTATTGCTTTTATAATCCCCTAAACATTTACTTTTATTATATTAGTTTAAGATACATACCCAGCTTTTAGCCTATTAAGAATTATGTGCTATCAAAGTATCAATTTTTATGCCAAGTAGATGGTGACAGCAGGGAGGCAACACACCAGGCATGTTATCATCTACTACTAAACTGCAAGGCAGAAAGATGGAAAGGCAGCTTTTGGGCATCTGAGTCATGGCAATTTAAATTATCCATAGAAATACTTCAACTAGAAAGATTTTTTTTCCTTACATGACTTTAAATACAAAAGTTATTTCTGTATAATAGTGTAACATTTGTATCAAAGGGCTTAATATTTAATACATCGTTTTGTAGAATTATGTAAGAGAAGCATCATATTGGCAGAGACCTGGTACACATTTTTAAAAGAAAAAAAAGGAAACCTCTTAAAAATCTGCAGAATCTTCTGCCACAAAATGCCATACCTTAAAATAACTCCTGCTGATTTAGTCCTGCTCATTTATTAATTTGGGAGATACTAAAAAAACAATTGTTTTCATGTAAGGACAGAAAGACTGCTAATGTTTCCTTCCTCTTTCTATTCTCCTGTACATTTTATTTATTCATAGTGTTAGTTACAAGTGCTGTCTTACTATGGAAACCATCCAGTGCATTAGCTTATGTAGAGGAAGTAGAGGTAAATAGGACAAATTTAATTCTAACATACATAGATTCAGTAAAATGAGGTAAAACTCTCCTGAAATTCCATTATTAGCTGGCAATGTATATCACTTTAAAATCCATCTTGTTTTTGTTTTTGTTTTTTAAATATTCCCAAAAGTGCCTGGTAACGTTACCTGTAATATTTTGAAAAGTTTATCGAAGAACCCGGGACACAGAGAGCTGGAAACCCAAATGCCTTCCTGAGCTGCAGTCTGAACTGACATCTTTCATGAATTTAGATCTTGTCTCAGATAACTCTGGTGACAATTGCAACCAGCTTTCCAGCTCACCACAAAAAGGTCTGTCGTTTTACTGCCTTGCCAGCTGAGATGAATTCTTCTGCTCCTTTAGTGGCAGGTGTCTTGTCCCACACAGCAGGTTCAGATCATCGAAACCCGCCTCCACTCAGCTGCTCTAGCTGGACTCTGGCAGCAATTGCACATTCATTCTTTGTTAACCATGCGGGTACAGGCAGCAGTTCAGTGATGCTCCTCAGCTCGTTCTGGGCAGTGGGCATAGCATGCCTTGCCTTTAGGCTGGATCACTTCTTCACTCCACAAGAAAATTTCCACACATTAGTAATCAAACTTTGTCACCTGCAAGTGGGGCACTCCAGAAAGCATATGTCCTAAAAGCTTGCTGTCAGCTATATTTTTTCTCTGTCTTTCACTCTTTCTTCTCCAGGTTCAATGTAGTATGTAGGGGTTCCCTTCCACCTGAGAGGAGCCTGGCTCTGCTGCTCCTTGCCTGCCCAACAGAGCTGGCTTGAGATGTTGGTGGAGTGGGCAGATATGTCTTGATTGCAGTGCCTAAGTGCATCATTGTTCAAAGCTGAAAGCCCCTTTTACAGGTGCTTCTCCACCTTGTCTTTCTGAACCAACACCCCTGTCCTTACCACCAAGGGCCTGGCCCTCATCCATCACTCTTCATTTGGTGCTTCTCCATAGCCCCAGGAGGTTCAAGCTGGGGAGCAGGAGAGGACATGGGACAGAGTCCTGAGAGGAGGACAGCAGGACACTCTCGTAGAGCATAGAGGAAGACAGAAAATAGTTATCCTTCAACCCCAATTCCTACAGCATTTCTGTCCCTGTGAAACCTCATTTCTCAGCCAAGAGGGGAGTCATACATGTGGTAGGGAAGGAAATGTGGAAAAAGTCACAGTGGTATGGCTGGGTGGAAAATGGGAGAAAGGAGGAGCTGAAGATAGGAATCATAACTGAACATTGAGCTGGAAATAAATAACAATATGAGCTAATTGTCTGTAAAAGTGTCTTTTAAATATTATATCAGTGTTTTGTTTAAACATGTGTATGAAATTTTAAATACGTACTCATAGCCAAAAGCCATAACCTTCAAAACAATAAAGGAAAAAATAAATTACAGCTTTTTTCTCCTATGCTGTATTTCAGCCCTGAGAGGATTTTACTATCAAAATTATAAATCATTGGTGCATTACTGTTATAAAATAAATGAGTCATAATTTGAAATGCAACTCCTGAAGGAATTGGATGATCTTGGATTATTAAAATATTTTTCTGTTCACAAATACAACAAGCAGAACAATCTGTCATGGTGCTGGCCAACTAATCTTTCAGGACTTTTTTTTTCCTGTTTGTATTAGCAGTAGATATCATGCAGACAATTTGTTTTCCATCTCCTAAAGAGGATGTTGTTTGATGAGCGTCTGTTGTTCTCAGATGTGTTTTGAATGCCTCAGTTTTTAGGAAGATTTTCAAACCGGTTGTTGGTGGCTATGGTATCCCTTGACTGGAAGACCTGTCTTTGTGGGAGGTTTTTATTTAGATTCAGGGTTCCAGGCTTTCTTCCATGTACAAGAAAATAATTCTGCCCCTTACTTTCAGTGACTAAGATGCAGTCACTGAATTGATTAGCAACTTGAGTCATTAAAAACATCCTTAAGTAAAAATGTATGTAGGCAAAGCTTTGAGCAGGACAGCAAGAGCCTATTGTTGCACTTGGTGCCCTGAAAACTTTCCAGCAACAACTGCATATGGTACTTAGCAGAGATTTGAGCCTGTGGCCTATTTTTTTGCTTTACTTTAGCTCCCAACAGTTGCCTTTGAAAAGCTGCAGGTTGTTGCACATCCTTGAAAGCCAAGCTCTCAATTTTAACAATCCTAGAAGCTAAATTCTGTTTGAAGGAGATACCCACAAGAGCAAAGCGTGTTAGTGGTGTTGATAGATATAACTCCAAAAGAAGCGATCATCAAGCACTAAAAAAAAATGGCCAGCAGCCAGTTCTTCTGAGAACAGCAATGAAAAGCTTTGCAACCAGGTAGAAAACTGAGAGGGACTTGACTGTGCCTCTCTTCAACTACCAATGTGTGGTTTGTCCAAGTGTTAGTCAGTAAGGTCTGCGTGCCCCAAACCTATTGCTTTTCAAATGGGAAGAAGTGATCAGCAGTGCATATGCCACTTAACAGAATTAGCTGGTGTATCACTCGGAGAAGGTGCATTTTCTCTGTCATTCAGAAATGCAGTAGTCTGACTGACAGCACAGATTCTCAGCTTAAGATATATTGGTTGTCACTGTTACCCAGTGTCAGATCCTCTGCTCCTCAGTGGGATCATAAAGAAGCCGGCCAAAGGACAACTAGTAAATCATTGAATTCAAGTTCTAAATGTTAGCTGATACAGCGTGGATTCAGGACACTGCACCTCAGTGTCTCTGGGCAGATTGTGAAATACAAATGACAAATTAAGTCACCTACAAATGAGCATTAAGTTCTGCTGTTCCCCCTCACAGACAGCAATCCCTTTACGTCTTCCATGGAGGCAGTTTACAAAATCTTTTTTTCTGTAATGTTGAGGGCCGGTGTCCTCTTATCACTTTTACCTGAGGACTGTTGGATAGTAGGCACTCTTGAAAATCAAACTATTAATGCAGAAACCTCACTTCAAAGAGCTG
Organism: Anas acuta; assembly: GCF_963932015.1. Classification (NCBI taxonomy): domain Eukaryota; kingdom Metazoa; phylum Chordata; class Aves; order Anseriformes; family Anatidae; genus Anas; species Anas acuta. The sequence continues at coordinate 110,259,410 of NC_088979.1, read as the reverse complement.
TTTCTTAAGGGTGTGCCAAAATTTAAATCTGAATTTTCCATTTAACTTATGCAAACATTTATAAATATTCTATAACTATAAATGTATAAGTTCATATATTATAGGAAACGTGAATTAATTTCTGTTCTCCTTTGCACCCACCCACCTTAGCTGAGTGCGGGTTGTTAACTTATATATTATAGACACATGCTTTTATATGGTATATGCACAGCACATACTACCACTGCAACGTATTTTAAATTTAGAGATGGATTGCAGTAAACAAATTCTTACAGGGGCTAAACATAAAGATGATACATAATTATAAAAATATATTTCTACAGGATGGGAAAATCCATGTCATATTAAAAATAGCTATTTTTTGCTACCCAAGGCAATTTCCATTTTCATGTAGGATACTACGTGCAACAGGAAAAGGCTAGGATATTCAAGTTCTTATCTTGTGTGGTGAGATGGCTTACTTTATGAAAAAAATGTAATATATTGTGCCTTGATGCATGAATATATATTTAGTGTTATTCCGTAATACGCAATCATGTTTCAGGTGTCAGGACAAATTCCTTTTAGGTACAATTTGAGCCTACAATATGACTGTGGGTGTATGCAGGCATTACAGAGTTGAAACAGGGATATTTGGAAAGTAGGGCGCTTCTCTTACGAATTCAGTCTGATTCAGTCAGGCCAGCAAGTATGATGATATAGGAAAGTCAGTGGGCTGTTTTGGTCTACAAGAATACTTCTCTGAAGGGTAAAATCAAGCATAACACGTTAGCAATGTGAAGCATGTCACAAAAAAAAAGTCTCAGGCAGTAAGATATGAGGCTGAATATGTCTACATAGAAAACCAGAAAAACCTTTGGTAGATAACTGCTGCACTGTAACCTCCTCTTCTTCTGTTTCCTTCTTTCTTCAGACAGTTTCTTACACAAAGTAAATGCAACTAATGGGCACTAGAATTGCTCCTCAAGAATGGATCATACCAGACTATTACATCAAGTGCTGAAGGTGCTTACATATGATGTCTTGCAGTGCTAGCAAAGCTTCCTAACTGAAATGTGAACAGTGTCAGGTTGTTTTTCTTCTGTAGTTGCAAGATGATTCAAGACAACAATATCTGATAAAAAGGCAGATTTCTATCACAGCAGCATTCTGTAATATTTGCAGGTTGCCCTTTGCTGTCTGATAAAGACAAGAGTGTATCCTCTTTCCATACTCAACATTTAAAAGATGAACACTGAAGAATAGGGAAATAATTACCAAGAAAAGAATGCCAACCATTTCCAGTTAATATATTTTTTTAATTAATTGTTGCCACTTTTTACTGAATTTATAAAAATACCATTACACTTCTAGTAAGTTGTATAGCAGAAGTAGAAGAGTTGTTCCCAGTGTTAGGAATTAGCCAAGTATTTGCATCTGCTGCACAGACGACTGACGGTATTCCTGCAGTTTGGGGCTGACTTCTGCAGTAGACCAGCAATTTGAATAACCCACTAAGCCACTTTCTTTATATCTAGAGAAGATACAGTGTATTTATTTACACAAAGAAATAATAAATATATGAGCTCATGTGCAGGGGAATTATGAATGCACAACAGCAGTCTGTCATGCCTCGTACTGTCTACCAGCACTGACTGCTGGTGAAACCTGTAACATAGCTGGTATACCCTGCTGGATCAGGGAGAAATACCCCTCTGTTTGCTTCTCAAATGAAGTTTTAAAATAATTATAATTTTTGTAAAATAATCACCCTGGACAGGATTTCAGGGGGGAAGACAAAAAAAAAAAAAAAAAAAAAAAAGAGCTATGTGGAAAACAGGAAAAATCCTGAAGGCAGTGCTGGTAGATAGTATGAGTGCATTGCGCTGAGGTACAGCAGGATGAATTTACAGATATGGGCAGAAAGGGTGCTAGGGCAGCTGCAGTTAATATGAAATGATCTGAGAAAAGAAAGAATATGGGAGTCTTTAACTGAAGTTTTGGGTTGGAAGCATGAAGCCTCTGAGACCAGGTCTGGGAGGTGAAGGCAGTCGTAGGATAAGGAGGATGGAAACCCTTGGGGTGGAAGGGCTTTGGGAAATAAAGGCTTGAGGGGAGGGAATAAATACCAGGGAAGTCAATGGCAGAAAATGCTGTAGGATTTCAGCCATGAGGTGGTGGGGATTCGGTGTGGACAGCCCCACCCTGGCATGCCTGACCTAGTTTTGAGGCAAGAACTCAGGAGTGCCACCAAGAGCTCACAGGGATGCAGAGAAGTTCTAGCAGAAATGCAGCCTTACATGATGTTCTTATTTTGACTCCATGAAACGATACAAGGTCAGGATGTGTTTTTTGCTTTATTTACCATGCTGTTGGGGCATCTCCTGCTCACATCATGCAGAAGCAGGAAGGGTCCAAGCCCCGTGTGTGGCACAGCAAGGGCTGCGGTAATGGGGATCTGCTGGGAATGCTGTGCTGTCTTTCTCCAGCTTACAATACACTGTTTTGCAATAGCACAGTGTGTAAGAACAGGAGGTGGTGCTGCCGTGGGATGGGTATGACAACAAAGTAAAACTTCCTGCTAAATGGTTTCTCATCTTGCAAAGTTGTCTCTGTAGCAGCATGTGTGATGGAGAGGTGGGCAGGTAATTTGGATTCCCTTGTTAATACTTGTCAAACTCTATCCACAAAATCATTTCTTTCTTCAATCCTGTTTCCTTTTTGGGGGCTCTTATTTAAATCTGTGGCCTGTTTAGTTCCTTTTATGCCTTGCAATTCAGAATAAATCATCCCCACAAAGATAAAAATTCTCTTCCCTGCACTCTGCGCCATTCCTCTCTTCCAAAAGCAGTTACTGACTTCACTAATTGAGGGGTTTCACCCGTGCAGTTGGCAAACTTGGCTACGCAGGTCTTGCTGTTTAGTCTTCATTATCTTTACCTTTGGCATCTTTACTATGCTTTCCTTCGTAGCAGGTTCATCTCTTCCTTTCTATAGATAGGCATCTTTTATCTCTGCTTTTTGAGAAGCAGTTAGCTCTGCTGGTTTCAACAGCCATAGGCTTCATGATGTCTTTCAACTTGATTTGCAGTCTTATTCAGTTATCTTTTTTTTTCTGTCACTTTATATCACTGAACAATCTGTTTTCCCGTGCTTCCACATTTCAAATTAAATTCTTTCTATATCTACTAGTATTTTTATTATGTATTTCACAACAGCCATTATAAAAGTAGTAAGTGACTAAGTTTCTTGTTATAAAATGGTAAAACTCAAACTTTCTCCATTTAAATAATAATGGGATTTATTTTTCATTATACTCTGCAATGTGCCAAAATACGAAAATATTTATTGGATGTAATTGGTTAGCACCTTTCTATTCCCTAAATAGAAACACTGAGGTTACTTAATATGCTCTGTATTGGTCAGAAAGATTCAGCTCTGTAAGAAGGGGGTGGGTTTCTTTATCATTCCAATCCATTACAATGTGGCTTTTTAAAGGAAAAATATCTATAAATGAAACCTTAAATTAAGTTCTACAATTTTATATGAAATAAATAATCCTAGGATTCAGTGGTAGTTTTCATCCTTGCCTTATTACATTGTCAAAATGGCAGCATACTCTTTTTTTTTACAGCCCACAAAGCAATACCTCACAGCTTCTAGAGGTTACTTCTCAAGATGCACAAAATAACCCCCCAAATTGTCATTAACTAAATAACTTGCCTCACAATAGTGACAGCCCAGTTTCCACACACCTGTACAAGTGTAACTTGCCGTTTGCTTTTATATATTTATAAACAGAGAGAAAAACTTGATTTAGATATTTAGCCAGAACTCTTAGCAATCCTGTTGGGGGGAAAAAAAAAAATCAGTATATATTTCAATGGTAAAGTAAAGCACGTTTACAGTGTTACCAGGTGCAATAAGAATACAAAATATCTGAAGCCAAATGTCAGCCATTTTAGGCTGCTAAACTACATAAACTCTATGGAATAAAGTTCCAAACTAGAAGCTAAAATAAATTAATCTGAAATGTCCATATATGAATGGACATCCTGAATGTCTCTGTTTATCATGATACAGGAATAAAATTAATTTGACCTGAAGAATGAAATAAATAGCCTTTGTAAGATCTGTTTATACTTCTTGGATTAAGACATGATAGCAACATTGCATTAACAGCCCAATTGCCTTTGTGAAGCTAGATTCATTGCGATAGCACAACCTTGACACTGCTTAGTGTACCTTATTTCCTTATTCCCTTTTTTCCTTAATGCCAGTTTTGTTGCATTTTCTGCTATATTAATACTTAGCTGAAAAATCATGTTTGTGGCCTCAGCCTGTCTCTCATAAGGTGGGGCTGATGAATAAGTGCCAACTGCAGATGTGTTAGTCTTGATTGTGAACGTTGTTATTTATTGGTGAATACTCCTCATGCTCTGCAGTATCAGTTCATCAGTGATCTGTTCTTGCATTTATTATTAATTATATTTACAAGTAACTGAAAAATAAACTGATTTGAGTTATTATATGTATTAGAACACATTCTGACTTTGTCTAAATTCTCACATTAATCAATGAAGAGCCACTGTACTTCAGTTCTCTCTCTTTTTAACTTATTTTGATACAAATGCTTTTCAGGTCTTTACGTGAAGCATTACACTAAATATGAATGTAAAGAGTCTTTTAAAGCTATGTGGTCTCTACAACATAGAATACATTTTCCTTCTGTATGACAAGTTGTGGTAAAGAAGACACATTTGAAACTAGATCATGAATTTGATTCTGATAATCATTTAGATTCAGGTAATCTGAATTTAGCATAAATCAACCCCCCTACTAAGTATACGAGAATGTTCTTGTTTTGTACTTTCACTTATTTGTCCGTGATAATTTACATTTGTTATGTACGTAACTTACTCCTTCTGGTAAGAAATATATGATATATTGCAAGGCTACAACTGACAGTTTAGGAGGATAAAGTTTGAATGTTTCTTCTCAATAATTATACTGGGTTTTGAATCCGAAATTGAATTCATGAATAAAAATGTGTGAATAGGAAACCATCTGTGTCTGTTAGCTGCTGAACGCTTTGATTCACTTGAAGATTGATTGCTACCTCAGTGCAATAGGCACGTAGGTCTTTCTCAGAGTAGGATGTGACATGAGTCAAAGTTTAGCAAATGACTTTTCTGTCTGCATGTTCTTTTTTCCCCTTTTCTTGCTGTTTCCAGCAAACAAAATCCACTATGGTAGGTGTCTGCCACAAGAATGTGAGAGTCCCTTTCGTGGTGGTCTTCCCTCAGTTACTGTGGTGCAACAGGTGCAGTGGTGCCTGACTAGCACACACTGCTTTGGGCTTCTCACCTGCACTTTCTGTCCCTTCTGTCTTTCTCTACCCAGGGTCCAAATCACCAAACTCAGCTGTACTTTGCTGGGCATCCAGCTTTCACAGCGTTTGTACAACTAGTGAGATAGTTCAGTCAGCTAAGGGCACAGCTGTTTCACCCTGCCTGACCACGTCTCTTGAAATCTTCTGGTTTATTTTTAAATCCTGCCATCTAGGAGACAAAGGCTTAAGCCACTCCAGACGATGGAATATGTCTTAGGTTGGTGAAGCTTTGACAATGTCAATGGATTCATGCGCTTGCTGTATAATTGCTTTTTTATTTTCTCACTTACTTGAAGGTTTGATGCACCTTCTGTGAATTCCTCTCTATTTACCAGCTGCCCAGATCTTGCTGACTGAACAAAACCAAAGGTGTAATAACAGTTTTTATGTTTTGGAATGATACGAGTCCTCAAGGCAGCTTTATTTTGAATTAATGCCAGTTTATCTGAAGTAGTGAACGGTTCCTCAAAAACTTCACTGTACTGTGATAGAGGGGGAGCTCTGAAGATCAGTGGAAATAAGAGCAAGTAGATTGCTTTCGAAAGGGAAAACTGAGCTTCATCACTAATCATATCCTTCTCTGGTTGCACAGCCCCCAGCCAAAATAAAATGGGAAAAAAAAAAAAAAAAAAAAAAAAAGGCCTCATCTACTTCTTGCACTCTTCTAAACAATGACTCGTTTCCAGCAAGTGGAAGAAACTCTAAGAAAGTCACTATAATGGAAGGCAACAGGAAATAAGGTGGGAAACCTCCCGGACTATTACATCTGAATAATGAATAGATGCACCCCATTGACAAAAATGTAGTAAACCTTCCATTACTTTTAGGCAACAGCTTTTACAGTCTTACAGATATATCTGTTACTCATGGAAACTGTGGAAGTTTTCCGTGGAACAGAATATTTTCTTAATTATGAGATTGTGTGAAATTCATTATCCCTGATATTAACTCAGATATGTTATAATGCTACTGCAGAATGTAACATAGAATTTAAAAAACAAAAGCAAGTTCTAAACTCTACTTGACTGGGAAGGGAATTATAGTGTGTTTTTTGTTGTTGTTTGTTTTTATGGGGATATAGCAAGCATTTTTTTTAACATTCTTGAAGGAAAAGACAGAAGTCCATTTGCTTGTTGCATAGCAAAACGATTTTTTGAGAGTATGTATTGTCAGATTATAAATAATTATTCTTAGTTGTTTCTAATCGGCTCCTACAGTTCTGAAAAATTCACGGTTTTCATTGAAGTTTTTATATCATTAAATAATTTTCTCTGGACTCCCTAAGGCTTTAAGCATTATTCTGGCATTGATATCCAGCGATGTGAATAGATTTGGGATTCAAAACTTTCTTCTTCAAGTAGTGCCTAAGTATGTAGTGTTGTTGTTGCACTCTTACTGTCCTTAAAACTGCAGGCATGGAAGTGCACACATAAGTTTGCACTGAATCTTCAAGTTTTTTTCTTTGTAAATCTTGACTATAAATATTTGCACTGTATTATTATAGTTCCCTGAGATCTTGCAAGTGCTGACGAATATTAAGCATGCTTGTTAAAGCCATTATAATGTGTTCACAGAATCACAGAGTAACAGGAATTTACACATTATATTTTGAGAATCATTTATTGAGAGCTGATCTTGTTTTATAATCACAACTTGATACAAGCTTTAGTACAGAACAGAATAAGCAACTTAAGCTTGTTTATCTTATTGTTATTTCACTACATGACAATAAGAAGTAAGAGGCTGCTTCATTAACAATCAGCAATAAATCTAAATTTAAAAAAAAAAAAAAAAAGTGTTGTAAATACAAGTTGGGATCTTGTTATTTACCACAAAATCAGACTCAACCAAAGTTGAAATATTTAAAATTTTGAATGATAATTTAAACAAGCATAGTAAAACAAAAGAAGGACTGTTGGTCCTTCATCATATTTGCCAGCATATTTACACGTTTCTTTGGAGCACTGTATATAGGCAAATGAACACCTAAATGATGTTTACATTCAAAGTTCAAAGAAGCATGGTTTCTGTAACACAACATGATGGAAATACTGTAGTTGCTGAGGTTAGCTTTATGGCATGCTCACCTTTCTTTCTATTTGTTTTAACTTTTTTATGGGCATCGTCTACCTTTCTGTCCTTTCAGATATAGGTGGAAACTGTGAGTCAGAGTCAAGGTCCTGAGTGGAAGGTGCCACTCAGCTAGATGTACAAGCACAGTACCAAGCAGTCTCTTTTTTAAAAAAAATTAATGCACAAACAAAACCAATAAAAATGAAGTGAATGGTATCTGAAATATTTAGGAAAAAAAAAAAAAAAAAAAAAACAACTTGCTGGCAATAAAACTACAAGTACTTCTTCCTACATAATTTTTCAACATTTTGTTGTTTTCCTGCTTATAAACAAGAAATTAAAATTTAGTTTGTAACATCTGCATTATTACAGTGTCAAAGTAACACTAACAATTCTATAATATTTTGCATGCATTCTTTTCCCCACTGATTTTCTTTCAGACTTATCAATTTGCATCAGCTTAAAATGTGCAGCATCATTTGAATTTCTCCATATATTACAATAAAGAGTCTCTAGGTCAAAAATGAGTGAAAATCCCAAACCTCATTTGTAACCTACGGCCTAAGAATAACTTTTTGATTAAAGGCAGACGATCTTGTAGTCAGACTGTGAAACATTTTCCTGCTTTTTGTAATTTATGTGACTGAAGTATTCCATATTAGTTGCAGCATATTTGTTTTGTGCTGAAGATTTCTGAGGGTTTTTTTTCAGTGCTCTGTTGCTGTCAGTGTTAAGCAGATTATATCCGTGATATTCATCACCCCTTTTCTAGTTGCATAGCAAGGATTAAACTTCACTTTTTACATGCAGGTAATAAATTATCTGACTCCTGAGTGTTCTCAGTTCCTCCTTGCTCCTACTGAAGTAAATCTGTGACGCCTACTTCTGATCTGTTTTCTCTTCAGATGGGCTAGGAAACTGTGCTTCAGAAGTCAGACACAATGCAATAAAAATATCCATCCCTGTTGTGAAGGACGTTACTAAATGAAAATGTTGTTAAAGGAAAATCAGGTACAATATGATGCCCACTATACTCTTTGGAGCTGTTTCTATAGCATAAGGAATATGAAAAAAAACAGTACTCCACCCTGAGGGCTGAAGGCAGGGGAAATCGTCCTGAGAGGCAGAGATTTATTGTCTTAATTTTGCTCAAGTGGACCTAACAGTCTCCTCCTTCTGAGGTATGGAGGGCTACTTACATGCATGGTGGCTGTCTTTTCACACAGAGACTGGCACTCAGTCCATGGGCTGCTTTTAGCTCCCACCCATGGTCAGCCTGGCGGACAAGGCCCCTGGCCTGGAATTCGAGTGACAGCCTGAGGGAGGCTTCCCGTGTGCCATCACATTTTCTAAATGTACTCCTAACATTCCCTTTTTAGTAGCTTTCTGAAAACCTGGAGAACTGCGTGTCTGTTTGCAACAAGTTAAGTGTCTGCCTGTCAGGTAGATAAAACAAGCTTTGGAGAAAGCTACCTAGCTGAAAAAATTGTCAGACTGTCCAAAGAATAACTTTAATTGTTGATGGCCTCGTGAAACTAAGTGCTGAAGCTGTGAAACGTGGGTAGTGCGTTAAGCTTTCAGCACCACCATCTCCTTCACAGACGTCAGTAAATTACCCTAATTCGGTCTCCGCAAGCCCCAGTGCCATGCGCCTTCACTGCTTGCTGCAGCTGATGACAGCACGCCAAAACCAAAATGCTGACAGCACTCCAGCCTTTCTGCCTGAGCTGTATATAGCATGGTCTGGGTGTGCACGGGGGACACATTTACTCTTAGTAATCTGTTAGGGAACAACACATTTTCTGTAATTTTGTGTTGGAAGAGTAAATAAAATGGATCATTCAGACATGAAGGTATTTTTATATAAAGAAGAAAAAGTGTCAGAATAAAAATAAGCGAGAGGAGTAATTTTTCACCTCAAGCCATTCTGTGAGGAACGCAGATGAGGAAACTTTTTTAAAGAAATCCTGACAAATAAAAACTATCTGGAGTCATTTGCATGGTGAAAATCAATACTGTGAAGCTTAAGGGGAAGGGGGGGAGAGTTATTTATACGGGAAATGCCTCAATTAGAGTTTCTTCAGACTACAAGTGACTAACGTAAAGATGTCTTGAACTGGAAAATAATGAATACTTGGGGGGTTTTCTTGAGGAAAAAACAATGAATGTGTTTGCAAGAGGAAACTTAGCCTTAAATTGCTTCATTTTTTTTTTTCCAGTGAATGGCTGTTTCAGCTATCCCGCAAATGTACACATGACATTTTGTAGCAATTTTTGTGAGAAACTAAAATATTTACTACACATTCATTGATTGTTAAAACACCTGTGTACTTTAATGGAAAACTTTTGTTAGCTTTTTTTCTAAAAAAGAAAAAAAAAAAAAGATTTTACGTGATATTTATATTGCAGAGTCTTTTCTTAGCAGCTGGTTGATAAAATTCCAATAAATAGAAAAGTAGAAGTTGCCATGCTGACTCAGACACAACATCCAGCTACTCCAACTTCCTTTTTTTCATAAAAGCCGATATCAAACACTTCAGAGGGAAGTTTAAGATCTCCACAGATGTGGTATCATGTGCCACACATTAGCTCTTCTCTCGAAATCTAATAATTAGATTGCTTTAAACTTTAAAAGCATGAAATTGTATATCCCAACATTTTCATTCCCAATTATATTAAAAATTCTTGATATAAAAATACCTTTGTCTTTGAAATATGAATGAATACTTCATGTCAGATTGTTCTTACAGCAACAAGCATTATCTCAATACTTCACGCTATTTAGAAACAATACATATCAGCTTTTCTATTCACTTCATGTCCAATATCCATTGACTGTATTTAGGTTACAAAATAAGAAGAAATTAAATTGTCAGGGGCACTTGCGCCATAGTGTTCAGTCTCATTTATTTTTATCATGTCTTTACTATTGTCTTCTATATTTGATTTTGACAATTAGCAACATTTTAATTAAGTAACTAGCAAATCACCATGGTGTATGTTAGATTAAAAAAAGTCTAACCTGTAAATTTCAAGAAATAGGTTTATTTGGGGAATCAAAGTTGATATCACAAATTTCTGTTGAGGCTTTACAAAAGTCAAGTCTTGATAGGAAGCGAATGGTTAAATCGAGGCGTTTCCAAGCCACTAAGTGACTTGTCATAGCTGGTAAATATTGGGCTATAGAAAACAGGACACGTTTGAGTAATAGCCAAATAAAGGGTCATGCGTTCACTGAAAAGGACTCTAGCATCTAAACAAATGCTTACTGGTTCTCTCAGGGAACAGGGGCTGCCTTCAGTAAGCTTATACAGTGATATTAATGAGGAATTATTTTGATTCTAGTTTGAATCCAAACACAACAAATTGTTTCACATATATTTCTCATTATCCAAAGACATAAAGCATTTGATCATTTCAATCTTGGCACACCTCACTATATGTTTTGAGAAAAAAAAAAAAAGAGGTAAATGCTATTGTTATATATATAAATAATGTCTTTCTTTTAGAGCATTATGGACATAAAAGGTTCCATGGCAATGGTTAACTGTGATAGGTTGCATAAAGGTTAGTGGGTGGTCACATTCAAGATAGTCACTTACATTGGATTAAAGATCCCTTAGCATTTGGAAGTCAAAGTGCCAAATTAAATTCATTTACAAACACATAATTGCTGTTTTTGCATCTGCCTAATACATGTCGTCATGAAAAGTTACTGTGTATATATGCAGAAAGAAAAATAGCAAATCTGCATTAAATATGTAGTTGGCATAGGAAGCAGAAGATGGATTTCCAAGGTGGATAAAGCTTGATCAGAGTCAAATTGTCAAAGGCACATCTGCATAGTTTTTCCAAGTCAGTTTGATATGTATATGTATCTTACCGAAAGCCTTCAAGAAGCAGTTATCTTTCATCCAGGGGTGTAGATGTATACTTTACACAGTTTTTGGAAGCACCAGGAGTCCAACTTTGTCTGAAGCCAGGAGGCTTGTATTTGCAATGCATGCTGCTGGTGTGTTTTCCATGCTCAGAATTTTCAAGGCTAATTATTTCAGCAGCCTGTTTTTTTTTCTTCCCATCTGTGTGTTTACCTCAGAGCAGCTGAAAAGATCAGGACTATGCAGGCACGCTCCTGGGTGGATTATTTACAAAAAACATGTATCTGTTACAGCTAGCAAATCCCATTATTGAGATAATTACAAGATGTTTATGAAACACTTTGGAGATGTTGTAGTTGAGACTACAAGGTCATTTGGCCCAAGCCATCTGCAGAAAGGAGACTTTGAAGCCAGTCGCCCCTGAGCTCAGAGGTGGACATAATGGCCAGAGCAGGTTTTCCAGCATTTTGTAGCAAGAGGCATGTTACATGAACATATTTTTCCTCATGACAGTCTTTAAGAATGCATACTTGCAAATTAAGATTTGACTGTTTAATAAATGAGTATGAATAAACATAGCATGAACCTGATCATTTTTAATCAAGAGTTGAATTCAGAGGAGATGATAAGAAGCATTCAGAAAATCTCTTCCTAACACATTTTAATATAACCAGTCTTCTCTGGATTTTTGTAAACCATGGATCGTGCTGGTGGAATTCCCAGCTGTTGAGAAGAATCAGCACAGAGCCTCCACTAGCGTGAGCTGTAAAACATGTCTCTTAGTTTTAGACCCTCTCAACCTTGTGGATTTTGGAATAACAGTTTCTTAAAAAACAAACAAACAAACAAAAAGTTGCAATTATATTTTCCTACTGCTTGGTTTTCTACAGCATTGACTCCTGCAAAATGTTAAAGAGGTACACTTAGTATAACTACAGCATCATCACAGATAAGATTTTAAATGTCTAAAAGTGAGCATCTGATAACTGATTTTTTTTTTTTTTATGAAGATCTCTGTCTTTCTGAATGTGTTAATAATAATCCCTGTGTGTGCATTGATGAGTGAGTCTGGTTTTGCACTTCATGGTACATTGTAATTGCACCTCTCATTTATGATTTCATAGTGAATCTATGGGGTATGGCATATTGGCCCCCTTAGTTTGTACAGTGGAGACTAATAAGCTTATTAGTGTACTATTAGGTTTGTATAACTGGAAATATGTATACAACATGTTCTGGATACTTAGGTTTATTACTCTGGCAGTCACAGTTTATTTGATGATGTTTCAGAGGGTGTGTAAAATAAATGAGAATTCTTCCATTTATGTCAGCTTTCTTATTGATGAGCATGACTTATTAAAAGAAATACCTATTTTTTTTCTGGCTGGCTGTGGTATTTGGTTGCATCTGAGAATGAGAGAAATCTTGGTTATATTTTACCCATTATATTTATTTTTTTTGCTCACTGATTTTGTAATCTGGAATGACCTGAATTTTTATTGTAATGCAGGTTCCTACTAAGAGATAAGACGTTAAGCATATTTATTATTTAATTTAAATTTATATCAATATGTGAGAAAAAAAAAAAAAAAAACACTTTTATATTTAAAAATGGTGTCTAGATAATTGAAGTTCATTTTGTGTAAAATGAAAAATCACCATGAAGCTCATTATCTACCCTTACACGTATATAAAAGGCACAATTAGAAATGAATTTCTAAGCAGTCTCTGTCTGATTGCCTCACCATTAATAGTTTTTGGTTGTTTTGGGGTTTTTTTTGCAATTTAATTAGGCATATAAACAAAAGAAACAATTTTCTTTCTTTTTTTCCTATTAATTCCCAGTGAGTTTCACCAGATTGTAGTGCTGTTACTATTTTAAGTATACTCCCTACTGATTTCCATGTACACTCTGCGCAAGGCTGATTCTCGGTGAGGGCAGGACTCAGGAGAGCACAATGCCCGTTTGGCTTTCCAAGTTGCTGGTGTCGCTAGGAGCTGGTGGTGTTCCCCACAAAGCTCTTGTTCATTCTTTTCTCTCTCTCCTCTTTGCTTAAAGTAGCATGGTATGCATGGCCCTTCTCTGGCTGATGTTATCCTGCAGAAAATGAGCACCACAGTAATGTCCACAAGTTTACTGAAGCTAAAGTAGGCACAGGATTGGTAGGTCACATTGTAATGTTCTTGCAGTCATGTAGGTATATGTTCCTTATTTTCTGTCCTCTATCGATGATGACTTGATGTCTTCAACATTCTCCAGTCTAGCACTGTACTGCCATTTTTCAGCTGAGACATTGTGGCAGGTCTTCATCTCCTTTCGTTCCTAAACCCAGTCTGTTTTTCAGGTCCCAGTGTCTGTCTCCCATCTCAGGTTGCATTGGTCAAGTCCAGGTTGATCCTCCATACTATAGTGGCTCCCCTCTTCCATCCCATTCACATGGGGGACCTTTCCTTATGCATAAGCTCTTCGTGCTTTGTTTCTGTACCTGTTTCTCGTTGGCTTCCAGTCATAGACTTCTTCTCAAAATTTGTGTTCTCACATTCACCTCCACTTCTGATTTTTTGTCTTTGCCCTTGAGTTGTAACTGTTCCCCCTGTACTCCAGCTGTTCATTGGATCTGAGTCCTCCCACCTTCACAGATAACCACGGTACAATTTCCATTCTCCTTTCTTGTATTTCAAGTATTTGTCACAACTCCAGCTAGGCACTGCCAGTACAAGGAGGGTCTACCTTCATCATTATACCCCTGGCCTTAATCATGTTCATACGTTCTCTGGGGATGATACCAGTGGTGACTCATGCACAGGAACTGAATAGGTGAAAAAAATGCAAGTTGCATATCACAGTGCCCTTATTCTAGTCCAGCTGTGTGTCTGTCGCAAGCCATGGCCTGTCTCCTCAGCCACATGCTCGTGTCCCAGCCTCCCAGTCATCTGTGCTAGGAATTTGGCAATCACACAGCGAGTGGGTTCAGCTCTGTCATTTGCTGACACAAAATGAACCTGTCAAAACAGCAGTTTTTTCTTAACTCATTAGACTGACCCAACTCACCACATAGATTATAAGATCAATAAAATCCTATGCAAAGGAGGGGTCTGATGAAAGAGACCAAGTATAGAGATGAAACAAAATAGGAAGTTCAATTTCAGTACTAGCCTGCCTTGCAGGTCTGATCTTCACATGTTTGGAGTGAGTGCACATGCTACCAGCCTTGCATATTATTGTGCTAGCTCCATGTGCAACATTTTTTTTCATTCCAGAAAAGCCAGAATCTCCTGGGATTTGCCTTGTGCTGTTAGGATCACTCAGGAAATCAATAAAAACAAAAATAAATAATAATAAAAAGCAGCTTTCTTTCTCAAGCCAGTTTTTTTTTTTTTTCCTTTCCTGTTTTCCCTTGTTTAAAAAAAAAAAAAAAAAAAAAGGTTTCCCCTTGGACTGAGCAACCCTTTCTCTCTCATACTTCTTCTCTAAGAGCAGAGGTACTTTGTTAAGACCTCTCACAAAACACACAACTCTTTTTGTATCTTCTCCACTTTCCAATTTTTTTACATCTTTTTTTCTCATAGTTCTTGCAATTTTTCATTATATGAACTTTTGGCCTCATTTATTAGTTCAGTACATTGGATATGGAGATTGTACTCAAAAGAAAACAAATGATCTTTTCCATAATTGCATTGCATGCGCGCACACACGAAATGCCAAGGTATCTTAAGGGAAGGATTTTTATCTAGGTAATCATAACCTGAAATTGAAGCCATGACACAGAAAAGAGATAGATAAGTAGGAATGGAATTAATACTTATTCAGGATAGCTCATCCTTATCATCATTCTGCACACTTCATTATAAACTATAGATCTAAAGAATGCTTTTCAAACTACAGTTTCTAATGTTCTAAAATACACTTTATCATCACTTCCTCTCCTGACTTGTGTACGAGGATAAATGGAGCAAATAGTTCTGCCATCTTTTTTCCCATAGAAATGAGGAAAATTATAAACTTTGCAGTCCTATTAACAATCTTATTGCCAAATTTAGTAAAGTACTCACAGCTGTATGGTTTTCCTGCTATGCAATGGGTAGCACTGAGCATCACAGGACATGTATTTACCTGTGTAGGTGTGCAAGGATGAGCAAAGAAACAAGTCTGGCTGCTGAAAGAATTTCTGCTAGTGTCTGTAAGGCAGGAGTAGACAAAAGAGCAAGCACGGATTTTGGCAGCTGCAAAGTGTCTGAAACATTCAGAGGAGCGCTCTGGGCTCTCAGTCCTGCGGTATTGGCAGCAGCTGTACAGGTAGCTGTACATCACAGCCCAGGGCAGCGCCTGCCTTGCAGAGCACAGGAAACAGAGGGCATCATGGTGCTCCACCTGTATTAAAACAGAATTAGAAAATACAGTGCTACTACCAGGGAAATCATACATTTTTTTTTTCAGTGCAAGGATCCTGTGCTCATGCAGAGACACTGCAGGAAATTGTTCTGTCCCTGAAAGCATAGAGGTGAGCTTATGGTAACTAATTATTTGGATCGTGTGTGCTTTGTGTCTGCAATTCTGTAATAGTCCTTTGTCAGTGAGGCAAGTTGATTGGCAGGTCAGTTTTTTATGATTTAACAGGGCGAGATTCGTCATACCCAGCTTTAGATGTCTACATCTGAACTGACAGCTGAGGCTTTATTTCTGGTAAGTGGGAAAAAAATAGGTGCTTTTGGAGCCAGATCAATACATTGTATTTTAGATATGTACTTTAAAGTAAATTCATTAAGATGAATGACAGCCCAAAAGAGCTTTCCTCCAATACCTAGAAAAGGTCTCTAAAAGTGACTAGTTCAAGTCAGATGCAAAAATATAAACATTTGCTTTCATGCATACAAATGCCAACTATAACATCCACAATTTCCTATAAAATTTCTGCTCTGTATTTTGGTGGCAGTGGTAAGAAAAATGGCTGCATCTTGTGAGTGTTGTTCCATTCGCTACAGTAACTTCACTAAAAAAAATTTACCTCAATGTCTTGAAAAGCTGCTACTTCTTGTAGGAACAGGCTACCAAGCTTTATATCAACAATAAAAATCGGGTTGAAGCATCTGCTAAACATCAGAAGCTCATAAAAGCAAGAAGCAAAGGACCAGCAGGGAACAAACAGATCACTACCAAAGATAACACCCTCAGTGTGTGTTCTCCCGAGATAGTAACATGAAGATGGTGAAAGCTTTTATTGCTTGTGATGCACTTGCTGATACACAACCCTTTATGAGCGGAGATGATGGTAAGAGAAGGCACAGTTCTGTACGGGTCTCAGTAGGCAGGACAACGTGCATCCATCCTGACTCCTTCACCTGGAGCTGGGCTGTGATGGTAACACTAAGGATAGCACGACATAAAAATCTGCTTTTCCCTGTTCAGTGTTGCTGCCTTTGGCTTTTCCCTACAGTATTGCAACACCTTTTCTTTGCAGTCTGCTTTCTGGCATTGTTGGGGTGACACGACTGGAGAACACACCTCACGTGCACCAGAGCAGGTCTGGGAGGCAGATGCTCTCAGACAGCTTGAAGCTCCCCAGCTGTTTTGTATAACATGTCACTGATGTTCTTGAACTATGCAGACCACAAGTAAAGTAGCAAAGGCAGGCTTTTCTGGTGAGCTACAACTCAGTTTCGAGCTGAAATAGTTGTAGCAAAAGGAAAACAAGGGACCTCCTGGCTGTCCATACAGAAGTAATATTTTAAATGTTGAATCAGGCGTGCAAAGACTTCTGATTCAAATATGAAATCCTTTCTAAGATTTAAGAAGAAAAGTTGTGCTGTTTTTTGTGTATCTGTAGCTGTAAAGGCTCTGAGAGAGGAGATCACCATTATAGTATCTGGTAAAGGATTTCATTATTCATCAGACTGCTAATCTCCGTTAAAAAAATAAAAGTAAAAATTATTGAACTCTGGGCATCGATCATGTCCTGAGGCACACAAGTGTTGGATGCCACTGATTTTCAAAATCTCTCTTAGCTTTCCTGTTTTTTGTTGTTTGGCTAGCTTAACTTAGTTGTTATAAGGGTAGCTGTTATAGCTATCTGTATGTTTCTAATTCTTTCTTAAGGTCTAAAGTCGTTAGTGTTATTAGAAAACACAGAAAAAATTACCAACATCAGAAAAAAAATATATATTTTTTAAGTTTTGGAGGTAAATGTATTCTTTCACATAGGCATTTTCAATTTGAAAGAAGTCCTGTTGCGGACTGAAATAGCTGCTTCAGACTGGCAGGTGGTGCTTCTCCATTCTTCTTCCCAAATAAAACTTAACAAGGCTAACTAAAACTGTTTCTGCTATAAGACCCTAATGAAATAAAAAGTAGAAGGTGAGAAGAATGACAGCCTGTAATAAATATTTGTGCTTTATCCACTTTAACGTATCGTGCTGGACATGAGTCAGTACTTTTTCTCACTAGGAGAAATTACTACCGTAAAGGAACATTTCTCTCAGCAAAAAACATTCATAATTCCATTTAATACTGATGGGGAATTATGAGCATAACAGACTGGAAATATAAGGTATGTACAAGGAAAGAAGCTGCTACAACCCAAAGCCATACTAAGGAGATGACACATCCTATCAACTGCATTGATCCTAAGGCAAAAATGCCACAGGTCCCTCTTATATTTGTAATTTCAGGAGTGCTCTCTGAGCATTAGAAAGTGGTAGCAAAGGTATTGAAAGTATTTCCTATCACTACATTTACTGGAGACAACTATTACGCTTTTTTGTTTGTGCAGTGCCAGTCATGCTGTATCTCTCATGGAGAGGAAATCCCTTCTAGTCAGATGCGATTCACTTTCTTATAGTTCAGGATTTCAAGACTGATATTTGGCAAATATTTATTGTTGTGAAATAGAGGAGATGATTTTTGTTTGGTCTGGGATTAGGTCAGGAAAGTGTCTTTGTATATAACAATTTTTCAAAGGTAAACTAGTGGAAAGAAAGAAATCTGAAAAACTGAAGTTGGATTATTTCTTCAGAATAATACCAGATTTCTGCTGCACATTTGCTGTTTTTATCAACAGAAAAGAGAATAATACTTAATCATGCCTTATTGAAATTCATAATCATAAACTCAGTACCACTTATGGAAAGGTGAATGACAATGGGAAGGAATGCTGCAGTGGTTGGGTGTGCCTGCAGAGTAAGTGGTCATCAGGATGATCCAAGCTTATTTGCTTTCTCAGACTTAAACATGCAGAGTTTAGTGAGCTACAAATGAGTTTTTATTCTTACTTTCCACTGAAAAGTGAATACGGATTAATATTGCAGTCAACAGACTATAAGACCTATTTTCTGAGGACTTACCTAATGTGAAAATCCTGAAACATCAAGGCAAAAAAAAACCCTTGCTGTGGTAATAAAGCCATGCTGGAATAAAAAAACACTTTTGGATTATCTGAAAAACCTATTTGATGCCTTTTTGGAAGCAATGAAGGCCTGATTCCTTGGACAAAATCTAGCCCTTATATTATCATGTTACTACTTTAACGACCCCATGCAGTAATACACGTTTATAAGCCAGTGAGCGACCTTTAGGGGCATAAAAACTCAATTTCCCAAGATCAAAGATCCTCTTTTTTTTTCCCCTTGGGAGAGGAAAGCATAAGGCTGTTTCCTCCATTATTAACATTTTGCCTCGGGGCAAGTGGCAACATAATCCCTATCATTTTTACCTCCCGCTGCTCCACTGGGAAAACACAATCCAGCCGCGTGTGTTTGTGGCTCTTCCTTTCATTCGCCCTCCCTGCTGTGCCTGTGCTGTGACAGGGCAGCAGCAGGTGGCATAATCAAGGAGAAAGCTGCCAGAAAACTATAGACAACTTCTGAGATTTTAGATTTGACAATGTTTTGGAGCCCCATTGTCTCTTGGAGAGAAAAATAGATTTTTTGTCTTTTTTTTTTTTGTCTTTTGGTTTCAGTGCAGCAAGGATAACCTCTCAGTCTTTATCAGAAAGCAAAAACAAAAGCAACGTTGCAACGTTTTCACCACTCCTGAGGTGCTGAGAAGCTATGAAAGACACTTCATTTCATGATTAGCAGTTAAATGATGTATGAGGATGTGTTTTCCACTGCTGTTATGTTTGGAAGCTGGCTCTGAGTGAAATTGGAGCTCACTGTGAGTAAATGGACAGGGGTGGACTTCTCTGGTATCTCTGCGTAGGGAATGCTGTTCTTACTGTTACCAGTGGAAAGGCTCCTACAGAAGAAAAGAGTGATCTTAGCTTCCAGTCTGTTGGTAGTTGATTAAAATAGGTTCCCATTAAATAACATTTATAATTCTTCTCCAAGGCAGAGCACTCAGGCTGACTCTTTTACCCTCAAGGCACATAGTGATTTTGGAAATTAGTGGGAGCAGAAGGGCAGACTCTGCATGGGTAGAGGAGCATCCCTTTACTTGCGTTCCTGATTCCCAATGTGAACTTTCTCTTATCAGCACACCAGAGGGTTGAGGACACCCCATGCCCAATGAAAGTGATTAAATGTAGAATTTCTACTGCAAATAAGTTTGGTATTATTTTTTCTTTCTGAATCACAACAGAAGGAATTATTGCCCAGCTTATTACTAATGTTTCTATAAAGCATTAATTTTATAGAATGATAAAAGTACATTTTTTAAATTTCTTTTTTGGGTACTTACATTGTGAAATGTTATGACAGGACACAAACAGAAGTGATCCCTTATTATTGTATGACTTGTCCCTTTATTAAATACTTTAAATACAATTAAATAAGTATATTATTCTTCAGTTTATTTCATACCTTTTTGCTCAGGTGATTTCCTGAACCAAAAGTTTCTCCTGTGTGTAGTAAATTGAGAATTTGAGACTTTGATACCGTATTTAGAATGTCTTCTCACATATCATAACAGACTAAAAAACAAACAAAACCAGAATATCTCAATACATAGGTGAACATTGTATTTTGAAACAAAATTTCATTTTAATGAAAAATGTGGGTAAACATATTTTCCTTCAAGAAAATACATTTTTCCTAGAGTTTTCATTGCCAGCAGCATTATTTTACATTTTTTTTTGTAACAAATAATATTAGAAGGTGTACTGATAAAAATCTACCTGAAGTGTCTGATTTTGCATTGCAGTATCAGTAGGTGGGATATCAGAGTTTAATCTGTATGTAATTTCCTGATGGATTACAGAACTGATATTTATTACAGCAAATTTGTCTTTGGGCAGTGATTAGTTAATTACCTGTGCTTCGTTAGTGCTAATAATTTGAATGGAAATTTGTACGGATAACTGCAAAATTTTCTAGAAAATGTGGAGCATGTGAAATTCAGTATATGACTAAAAAGGAAAATAAAAAAAATCAATAATAAATAATAAAAATAAACCTACGCAAATCTGAAGTGTATTGACTGTTTAGTCAGGTGGTAATATATCCCTTACAGGAGTAGAATTGAAGTGGCAACTGTAGCTATCAAAAATCACAGCCACAAATAATTAAAGGGAAGAATGAAACTCTCGCAGTCTCTTGATATCAGCATGAAACTGCATGGGCATTAAGAAAATTGGGTAATAAAAATGTTATGCTTTGCATCCTACAGAAGATTGCTCACGTTCAATGAACAGGGAAGTAGTCACTTAAATGTAGAGCATAAGTAGACTGAGGATCATGATTTTCAGTCTGATTAGACAAACTCAAGCATAGAAAACCATACATTTCCTAAGTGAAAATACAGAGGTGGAAAATTAACAGATTGAATAAGAGGATTTCTCTGGCCTCTCTTCTGCTTAGAGTGAGACAAATTATTAAGAAATCTGAATCTGAGATTCTTAAACTTGGCATGTGTGATATACTTCTAAGTGTTTATGAAAGCCATGTATCAAGATATTTTTTTCCTGAGCACACAAATAGATGAGGAAAGAAGTTGAATTGCTTCTGTTGCTACTGCTGGTAGTAGGATGGGACTAAAACACTTATAGTCAAAACTGTCTAGAAAAAACACAGGTTTTCAAGAAAAGCTATTTCCTGATGTTATGCTGTGTTTTGCAGTGTGTAGTAATATTAGAAACTATGACTTTCTGCTCACTGTATGTTGTGGGCATGAACATTTTATTAGAAGACTTATTTGAACTCGTAAATAATTGTGTATTATAGAAAAGCCTGTCCTACTTTTCCCATTCAGAGCTGAGTGAAAAACAGGCAACAATGACCAGACATTTAAGCTAGCTGTGTAGCATTAGTCACAGGCACCTTTGGAAGTCAGATGTGATAGGAAGTTAAAAATATCTTTGTTACATAAAGAAGAATGCCAGGTTTTTATTTTATTGTTCTTATCTGGCAAAATCTGCTCTTGATCCTCTTGGGTCCCAGAGTATCAGTGGAAATGAAGCATCATCTGTAATACTAGAAAATGGAGTTAAACCAACAGGATATAGACTGGCCCCCTTGGGACCAGAAGGGATGCTCATGAGGTTGCTGGGAGAACTGGGAAATGCCCATGCAAGGCTGTCTATCACCTTTGAAAGGTAATGGTGACCGACAGTGGTTCCTGATGACTGGAAGAAAGGACACGTTGCACCCATCTTCAAGAGGGGCAAGAAACAAAAAACTAAAAACTTGACAAGTCCCTGAGCAGCTCAACTACCTGAAACTTGAAGCAAGTCAGGAGTGGGCCAGATAGCTCCACAGATTCTTTTCAACCCAAATTATTTTGTGATTCTATGAAATAAGAATATTTTCTGATGAGTTTTTTTCAATTATTGTCAGGTAATACTGACCTAAAACATCTCCCTCCAACAAAACAAAACAAAAACAAAGCTTTATTGTTCATTCTGAGCACACTTAAACTCTTCATGAAAATGCAAAAGGACAGAGAGTAAGCAGGGCTCTTTTGGTCCCTTTGGTGCAATATCAAATGTTATTTCCGATAATGAGTTTCTGGAGAACATGGAACTAATGAAGTTTCACCAATATTCAACCCCAGGGTTGTCGTGTCTTAGCTTTGGTCCTTCCCCTCCTCTGTCCATATAACTAATCAGCTCTGAGAGCTGGAGCATATATGCTCTTCTCAAAGAACAGCATAGCAGCCACTCTTTCCTCTGGCCTTATGTTCATTCTTTTATTACAGTCGATGTTTATATTGGAAAACTATAACCTCCAGCAGTTGACTCTGAAAAACAAGGTAGGTATAATGAACAGCACTGCTTCCTGCTCTTCAGAAACGGAATTAGGAATGATCCCTGCTTTGGTTTCTGGCATGTAATAAGAAGCCATATTGACTTACTATTTGGATTTATTTTTTTTTTTTTATTCTCATTAGGAAGTTACAGTGCATGTGAAAAAAAAAAAAAAAAAAAAAAAAAAAAACACAAAGACTCTTCATATCCCTTTCTCAATACCTAATGCAGATATTATATTTTTACACATTATATATATATATGTATATTATATATACATATACATATATACATAATGTATATATATATTATATATACATTATATATACATAAAATCATTATATATACATATACATAGTCTCCAGACTTGTTATTAAGAATGATTATGATACTCATATATGCAGAGCATTTAAAAACGTATTCAAACATGATTATGTCGGTGTTCCTTCAAGGTCTGATTCTCTAACTGCATTTGATCCTGTCAGGTGTTAACAGGGAGATTCAGCTGCCTAAATGTAGAGCCTAGTGCCATTTTAAACATCCTGAGGTGTTCTCTTTGGACTCCAGCTATTCTGTGAAAGGGCACAAGTCCTCTCTTCTATTTATTAGCCCTGTGCTCACCTTAGCAAGGCCTTCTCAAATGGCACCAGAAGCTTCTTTCTCAGCTCCACCCTAATTCCTCTGAAAGTTTTATTTAATGCCTTCGGTCCTTCCAGAAGCTGCTGGTTTTGTGTTTTGTAAATGTCCTACATAGTGCCAAAAACATATCCCAGCTTTTAAACAGAGGTGGAAAGCAAATGTTTATACTACATCTGAATCTTAAGTTAACTTGCCTCTTGATTTTAAACTGAATGCAGTTAGCATACTGTTTGTGCTGACTACTTAGGATGTAGTTTTGTGGTATTTTTTTGTTTTTGTTTTTTGTTTGTTTAGTTTTGCACAGTTTGAATATGAGAGGAAAACTGTGGAAGCTCTTGTTTTCCTTGTCTCATTTGAATACATACATTTCAAAATGTGAACAGAAATTGAATCAAAAGAATAAAATATGAAAATTATAGTGATAAGCAGTAAATTTTAAAAGTGTTTTATGATCTTTTGGTCATTTCAGTGCTTTTGTCAAGAGTAGGGTTCTCTAGCATCTGACTTACCCTCTAGAAAAATTCACCTTATTTTACAGAGTGTGTAGAAACCCAACAGCATCTAATTTTGGTACCTAATATTAGATACTTGTTGAAGCATTCATAAGTGAGGGCAGGAGAACCTTTACACTGCTCTTTTGCCAAATTCAGCTTGTGTCTGTGCTGGGGTACAGCAAAAATGTGTGCTGTGTCCTGTTCAATATCTTTATTGATGATATGGATGTGGAAACAGAGAGCACTCTAGTCAAGGTTGCAGAAGACAGCTAACTGGGGTTTGGCAGACAAGGAGGTGACATGAGGCAGCAGTACGCCCTGGCAGCAAAGAAGGCCATCGGCATGCAGGGCTCTACTGGCTGGAGCACAGCTGGTAGGTTGAGGGAAGAGATTTACTTAGCACCACATGTAGAATACTCCATCCATTTTGGGGCACCCCAATACAAGAAAGGTATCACTAACCCAGAGTGAGTGTAGCAGAAGACCCCCAAGATATTAGTAAGTAAACTGTCAGGCATCTCTGATGGTATCTCTCTCTGAAAAAGATAATACTGAAATCCCTGGAGAGACATACATAGCAGACCTACATTAAGGAATACTCATCTTCTTTGAAATGGTTCCTTTCAAGCATGCAAATGAAGAAGTTGGGGTTTCTGTAGACAGGAAACATAAATTCTCATTATTTCTTATCTTTGTAGAAATCTAGCACTGATTCTGGTTTATAGGTAAAAGCAAGTCAGAGACATCACATACCTAAAAGGCAGGCAGGCAGCATCTTTCAGCTCTATAGAAATGTTTTCTGGGAATAAATTGCAGCCAGTGCAGTGGGCTGCAGCTCCTACTGTTCATCCCTGCCATCACTGAATGGCAGGATTTCTCACACAGCTTTAGGGATAAATAGAGAAAGTCACAAGGAGAACCAGTGTGTGTAGATCCAGAGGATGTGGTCATATGTCTCAGAAGTTACCTTTTTTTTTTTTTCTTGCTTCCTAGTTGTCACTGCTGAGGGTCCACCAGACTGATAATTCATTTCTGAGCCCCAGTCATCCAATTCTGCTTGAAACCACCAAGAGGATTGCTTTGCTTTCATATGCCACATAGAAAGTGGCACCTTTCTTACTGCCACCATCCTTAGTGGCAGTCCATAGGAATGGCATCTCTTTTTCCTGTACACAATGATTTTATATATAAACACACACACACAGACACACACATATATATGTATGAATCTCATTCTGCAGATGCAGGTAAAATGCATGAGTGCCATTTGAGTCAAGGCATATAAAGATCTACCTTGTTTGTCACACAGAAGTCTGGTATTTCTATTTATGAGACTTTTGCATTAGCCTTTCCTTTGGGACTTTGTATTTGCATATGACTTCTATTTTTTTTTTTTTTCTGGTAGAAACCCATTCCTTATTTGATGTGTAATATTACTGAATTTCTGTGTCCAATAAGAGATTTCTTCTTGCCTTCTGCATCTCCTAATCACTCCTAACAGTTTTTCTCCACTATGAGACACAAAAATGTTAGGAATTAAAACTGTCTGCCTTAGAACAGTCTCTGCTATCCTTTCAAGAAACATGTTATTAATGGTATGAAGACTTTCAAATGTTCCCTTATTTTTATTCTAAAACACTACTCTGCCATATGGTTTAACTATATCACCTTACATTACAAAGCATTCATAATTTCTATTATGCAGAAGGTTTTTGTATTCTCAGCATTGCTCAGCTCCTCTGAGAAGTGGCATTTGCACTCTACCAGCCATGGTTTCCATAGTGAGCTGGGGAGCTATAAAAGGAGTTTGTGTTTCACAGGGAGGTGGATTGTGCAAGGTAATCTGTTGCTTTGGTGTTACTCCACGACATATCCTTGTGTAGTAGAGACAGAGTTTTCCTAAGTTCTCCATGACAGAACTGATCATTCCCTACTGTCTGGGGAGAAAAACACATTATCCAGTTCATCATGCTTTGTATTTTGCCTTTCGTCTTTCTTTCCATATCACCTTGAACTTCTTCAATGTTTCTTTGATGATAAAATTTCTCTAAATGGAAAGCCTTAAAAAACACATTGGATCATTATGTGTTAGTCAACTTTTCGGCTAGAGAACAGATGACAGTGTGTAAACTCCCGCAGGTATATGTCTGTTTGCATATTTCCGTAGAGTTTGGACCCAGTTCAGTAATTTTTACATTCTAGATCAGATTTGCTACTCGAGACAGCACTTGAGAGTGTGAAGTACCTGCCTACTTTCTTTTAAAAATTTAGTCATGTTGAAGTGGATGGAAATCAATTTAGAAGTGTGGGTTGAAAATGAGGAATGTTTATCCAATATTTTCATAAGTAGGGAATAATTCAATTCAGCACAATCGTACTTGAAATATAAACCCATTTAAAACCTATTATTTTAATTGTGTCATCTAATACAACAGAACTAGCCAGATTGATTTAAAAAAATATATATTGAAATTATGAAATTCTATTAGAAGGAATTTTGTTAGCCACTTCTACAGCAAACTGTGTATTAATTTTAAACACCTGAAGTTTTAATTCTTCGTTATGCTACAGGATTAGTCTGTAGACTTCTATTTCCTGATAATGGAGAATATAACAAATGCAGGCTTTATCCTGTCCCAGTCTAGTATGATACCAGGAGTCAGTTTTCATGTTGTGATGAAATCTTAAAAGGTAAGATGCTATTTGAGTTATCATTGGTTAGCAAGTAAAATAATGTTAAATCTCTTTCAAATACAAAAGGTAACAGGTGATCTATAGATTTTTTTTTGAAACAATGTAGAAAGTATTGGCATATTCTCACATCAATAACCTATCCTAACTAAGTTTTAATGTTCAAAGTGGAACAGAAGTTTATAATAAGGATATATCATCTCCTATTTCCTTTCATAGTCACTGTGCTTATTTGCTTGTTGAAAGCTCTGGGATGATCAAGTTTGAAGGGTGCTAAATAAAACAGAAATTCTGTCTCATATGATAATGTCAGTGGAATTTACTGGATGTTTCATGTCTGTTTGTTGTTTGAGGGCTAATATAACTCTGAGTTGCTGTGGCAGATGTGCAAAAGGCCCAATCCTGCATCAAGTTTATGTCATTCAAGATCCCTTAAAAACACCCAGAAAGAGCAGGCTCTGCACTGCAGAGCTTCAAATGTAAATACTTATTAATGGAAATATTTAGAATTTGGCATCACTATCACTTTCAACCATATTCCTGTTAAGGTAGATTTCCTCTCAAGAGGACAATGTATCTTAAATTGAATCTGGACTAGTCAGGGAAATTGACTTTAAGCTCAGCTGAAAGCTGGTTTGATTATGTCACAGTTCCAACCTGTAGCTATTGCAATGCAAAAATAATGAATAATTATTTTTTCCCTAAATTTTCCTAAATATAATTTTTCCTATAAATTCCTAAATAATATTAAATAATAAATATAAATAAATAAAAATATGAATATAAATAAACAAATGAATATAAATAAATTATTAAATATAATCCTAAAGATAGGAAAATAGCACTTAGCTTTTAAATATTTGTTAATTGTTTCAAAATCATTTCAGGGATTTTTGTCAACACTCAATGCTGATAAAGCTATTGACTTTTCAGTTTAATTCTCCTTATTTTACTTGATCCATACAGATATATTCATATGTGTATGTGGTATGTATTCATATACAGGAGATGCCATAACAGCAAGAGCTGCATTTTCTGTACTTCTGTTTATCAACATCTGAGCTGAGCTGGCCGTCTATGAAGGGCAGACTCATTGCTCTCTCTTCCTTGCTGGGCTGCTGACCAGGTGCATAGTGCAACTGAACACATTTATAGTTTCACAGAATGAAGGATTGCTTACATTTTTGTTGCACGAGGTACATACAATTCATAGCTTTGAGCTTGAGTTACTTCTGGTCAGACTGGAATTTCATAGGCAGTGAAACTTTTTAAGGATATGGATTTCCTCAAGACTCACGTTAATACTTAGCTGTATTTCCCGGGGTTTGTCATTTTCTATTTTTTCATGTCAAGTACCTCTACAAACATAGTAAGTTTTCCCTGTATTTGACTTGTCTAGTGTGCTCTTAACCCCCATCCATGTTTTCAGTAATAGAGTAGGCCTGTATGCTATGGAAAATGTGAGTTCAAAGCCTGCACTTTCCTTCAAACTTACGCAGGTGTTTATCCTAATAATGATGTATTAATTCTTTGCTTTTCTATCTTTCTTGTTCTCAGCTGCTGGCATGACATGCGAACATCTTATTTCAAACCATTCAGCTGGCTACCCAAGAGACTGCTCTGAATTCTGGCACTATCACCATGTCATAGAATAAGAAAATATTATTCTTGTATCTCTTATATATCAATAGTGCATAGATGTTTTATATTTTATGGAGACAGTCTACACAGCACATTAGCCTCTGAGCTGCTTAAAGTTGTTATAAGTTACCTCTGTCCTCAGTCAGCCAGCTGGAGCTGAGGTTGCTCACAGCCTGGGACCCCCAGCAGCAATTCAGGACAGCTGGTAGGAAAACAAGCAGGTTGTTATAGATTTGTTACAACTTCTTTTACTCCAAAACATCAATTTCCTATAACTAGCATTTTCCAGGGAAAAACTATTTGGTGGCAAATTGCTGATCTGCTTTAAACACCAGCAGCAGGAGGGGTCACTCTGTCAGTTTGGCAGTCTCATTACCCAGCTACAGCTCCGGCCCTCTGACTCACAAACATTCATTTATGTGAATAGAATTCATGAGAAAACGAAGACATCCTAATGGGTATAATGCCTCAAGTAGGCAACAAGACAGCAGAACCTGAGCATCAGTGGTGCACAGATTGGGTGTCTCCTAAGAGCATGCTTGGACTGCAAAGTCTCAACCTGTTTTGAAATACACTCTTTTGATAAGGAAGAAAAGCGGGGAGGTGCACAGTGAGGACTGTTGTGGCATGGAGCTATTGCAGGTTAGTTAGAACGTGTGCTAATTTTCTCTGTGATAAGAACAGAGTCTGTTATTTTCTCCTAAATGTGGCTCTTCAAAGCAAATAGAAGTATGAATTATGGCGAAATTGCTTTAATTGCTAATATTATTAGATAGAAGACAAAGGAGGCAGGTCTCTTGTTTCAAGATTATCCTTTCTAATCCTGAGAGGTTTTTGTTGTTGTTGTTGTTGTTGTTTTTTCCTAACAGCTCACATTTCTATTTGGATTCATGCGTTAAGCAACCTGCCATATTGAAAATCTTTAATATTTTAAATCATGTGTGATTTTCTCATTTGACAGCATTACCAGCTTAGTGTGACAGCAGAACCTATCAAAATCCTGTCTCCTCAGCACTGTGAATTTGCTCACATTCTAAAACTTCATTTTTCATTAAATTAACAAATCAATAGCTAAAAGGATCAATGGATCTGGTAGCAGCTGGTTTAATCTCAGCAGAAATGGATTGCTGCAGAATTCTGTGTTGCTGTTGGAATTGATGCAGCTAGACATCTTTTGCTCAGAAAGTCAATTGTGGTGAAAGTAAAGCATTTTGTTTAAAAACAGTACATTAAATTGGTAGTCCTTTGTGCATGTGCTTGCATACACACACTGCAAACTTTTTTAAATAGACCCTAGGAAATAGAAAGTGCTTTCCTCAAGACATCATCTCAGCACCTTCTTAAAGGTCTTTTTTTCCAAAGCTCATTCTTCTGGTCATAAAAATTAAAAGTCTTTTTTTTTTTCTTTCTTTCTCTGTTTGTTTTTGGTTTTCTACTCTAAATCTCCAAGCATTCGATACTGCTTTCTATTTTCTCAGTTGTTCAGTGTGTACATATGACACAGATCATTTTCTTTTTTGTCACTGAATGCCAAATGAAAGATAACTAAGTACATAGCAGGCATTTTACAATCCTTATCACACACCATTAGACACTAATGTACTATAGTAATGATCCTGATAATTGCTCTCTCACCTCACAGCACACCTGCGTCTCAGATAATATATTTTCAGATCTTCATCTTTTACATAAATTAAACCTCTTTATCAGTATGGCATAATGAAAATTCTTCTAATACTGCTGAAAGGTGCCATATGTAAAACTGTGATTTAGGAGGGCATGAAACATTAGAAATTTCACTATTTGTCGAGGCCAGTGTTTGGAGAAATTGATAATATAACTCTGTTCATTGAATTTTGGACATTTAAGATAGAGGAGTGGACCAGGTCATCTGGTCCAGAGCCAAAAGTTTCCTACATTATTTATTTTATGTTAGCAAGTTGTTTACAGTGGATTTAAATGTCATAGGTTATAGAACTTCTATATCCTCTGGGAGAATATTTCATGGCTGAATAGATATTATTGTCTACATTTTTTTTTTCTTATCATCTGGACTATGCTTTTCCTTTGTTTTCCTTTTTCTTTTTTTAACTTTGCATTGTTACTCCACTAACCTATCACCCACCTTGTCCTCAATGATTACCTACTTACATTGCTCTACAGATCTTTACAATATTGTCCTCTTCTTCTGAGTTTGCTGTTTGGGCAAAGCTCCTCCTATTTAGCTATTTTAATCTTTGTTAATTTCTGTATCATGATACATTCCCTTTATTGCATTTCTTTTAAATAATTACAACTGCCTTGTTCTCAGGAATGCAGATATTATTTCCGATAAAATATTATCAGAACTGACCATCAAAGTTCCTTGCTCCAGGATGCAGTTGTGTACTTACCTGCTGATCTTGTCAATGGGTTTTGTTGTTGTAAACTCAACCTTACTAACCTTATTTTGCCATCACTTCTCACACCCTGAATCAGTGTCACTGGTCGTGTCACTTACAGCAACCATCTTCTATAGGATGTTTGTTTCCAAGTTGTTTTCTTAGATGCATTAAGCTGGATTGACCTATTTGTACTTGGAAATCATGAGATGTTCACCTGACTGCCTGAGTCTTACAAAATGCTGGAGAGAAATGATTTGTGATATCATTCAGACAGGGGAATCTATAAAAACATCAGTACACCTAAGTGGAAGAAGAAATGCAGAGAATGCTTGGAAAGCTACAAGTTAGGTTTTATCATCTCTGTGAATTTAAAATGTAATGGGTTTATGAGTGGTCCATTTTGTGCCTTTATTTTCAAACATAACAAAATTCTCTAGAGCCATTTTTTCTCCAGTTGAAAAGATGTCTGACATTAAACTCAAGTTCCACAATGGGTATGATCCTAGAATCATGCGGATCACACTTAGGAGCCTGTTATATTTTTATTCCTCCAGGTGATATGCACAGTTTTGAATATTAAATAGTAGTTTCAATGACAAAAGCAACATGATATGGTAACAGGTCAGTCAAGGAGCTGATTAAAAAATAAGTATTATGGGAAGTGACTGTTAATAGACATGGGGAACATTCTTGATTAAAGAATACGGTGTCCCATAGAAAACATATTTTAAATACAGATTTAAAATAATAATAATAATTAAAAAAAAACTTCCCCTTAAGGGTAAAGAGACACAGAAGAGGTCTCAGACTCTCTCTACTCTAACATTTAGGAAGAATCCTTTTCTCTAGGATGTCTTCCCCAACAAAATCAAAATCTATGGGGTGGCCAGTTTCCATTCCTACCTCTTCTCATTTATCCCCAAACTAAATTTGCTGAATCTCAAATGCTAAAGATGAGAGGAAAAACTCATAAGCACCTTGTGTGTGACATCTGCAAAATCTGTGGCCTTGCAAGACTCAGAGTATTCCTGTTTGCTTACTGCTGAACCTCCTTAGATTTGAGATTTGCTGTCAGGATTTTTACTTTCTCATTTCTGGATGCTTTCTAAAATTAACATTTCCTTTAATCTCTTGTCCGTGCTTTCACTACTGGGACTCAATCTATCTCTGAGATCATAGAAACCATCAGAGGGAAGGTGTCACTTTGCCATCATATGACTCAGACATTTCTCTTTCAGAGGCAGTGCTGCAATATCTAGTTCAGGTCATCAAAATCCCCAGGATAAAGCCATTTTCCATCCATATGGTTGCTCCTAAGGTCTCATCCCTCAACTAGTCTCCTCTGATTCTTTTGTTTGTGTTATGTTTTTTGTTTTTTTTTTTTTTTCTCAAAAAACATTCAACAAAGAAGATCACCAAAGATTAAGAAGGATGTAGTTATGTCAGTGCTGGACACCTGCTCGCTGCAAAAGGGAATTCAGAGAACAGTCCTTCTGTTATTTACCTTCCCTCCCATACAGCCTCAGGCATCCTTCTGCAGTTACTACTGGCCTCAGAGAGAAGAATTTTTTACCTCCATGCTTACATTGTTTACCCCAAATATTTCCATTCATCTAGTAGGAAAGGATGAGTTTTTGGGGTTCTTTTTCAATCACCCTTCTCATTCTTGGCACCTTCTCTGGTCTCTGCTTGTGCCTTCTCTTCATAGCCCAAATGATCTAGCCATCAATTTCTCCACTATCCAAGTTATTTTGAGCGTTTCTTTAATTTAAAAATAAATATCAGAATCCCCTCAGAAAAGGCTTTTAAATCTTGGTGAGCATTATAAGGCAAACTGGTGGCTTGAACTGTAGATAATAAAATATAATTGTTGGGCTAACCTTGGCAACAGCAGGCTCTTGCCTAGCTCAGTGCTAATTCCTCAAGGATTTCCCTAAATCTGTTGGATTTCTCCCCATCCAGGCCTGGCTTTCTTTTCTCCTTTTTCCCTATCTCTAATTTTGGCAGTAGCAACAAGTTAAACAAGCTTGATGCTTGGACTGTGTCAGAGTCAGGCCCAGTGAGATGTGAGTATAAGACAGTAAGTCCATTTTTTTCCCACAGTTTTTACTTGACAGGCAGGTCTACCTTCTTAAACAATATCCTCTTTAAGAACTAAGAGACATAAAGAGGACTTAAAATTAAGTTTGAGACTAACATTTTGAACCTCACTCAGACCACCTTTGCCTGAAGAGCATCTCTTAGGTCACGAAGAGCAGTATGTGCATGAAAACATGTTATCCGTAGGCACAAGCCAGCAGATGTAGAGACTAACTGTTGAGCAACTGGTTGATGGAGTTCAGGCACACTTATGAAAGCATCCTACGGCCTTTGGAAATCTCCCAGCCTTCCCAGGGAAGCAGTGACTGCCCTTCTCTGGTTGTGGTAGATTCCAGAGGTCTCAGAAACATCACTAGAAACTCCAGTGCTTTTGGGAATTTGGACCCACTTTCAGCCTTCCCCCTTCATGACAGTGTGCTGAAAAACAAAGATCATCATCTCTTTTCCATTTCCCTCTATTCCTTCATTTTTTTGGGGACAGGTTGTCATGGTAATATGCCGCCTGAGGCCAGGCTGGATCCTGGCCATTGATACTGTAGAGAGTCAGGATTCAATTTATATCTATGCTACCTACATAACCTAGTCTTCCCATACCTTTTCAGCTACCATTTTCCTTTGGCAGAAGAGCCCTCCTTTTTCTGGCTCTAGATATCATCCAGAAGTTTTGTATTTTGTATCAGATGAAAGAGATCCTACCATGATTATTTCTTAATGCTATTGGGAATATAGGATTGACACCCTTCTTCAGAAAGCTGAATGCCTTTATTTGCAGATTCACAGTGATGACAGTAATTGCAACATCATCCTTGCAGAAGTGGCCCGGCTTGAATATCATCACATTGTGATTGCAGGTTTTTCATATAAAGAGCTCCAATTTGTTTTAGTCTATTAACATTTCAAGAACATATTCACACCCCTTAGTCTTCCACCAAGATTTTTGTAGGTGACATGGGCTAGATCTCTTCCTGTGGTTTGACAAGTAACTGCTGGCTGGCTGGCAGCTCAGTGGAGTACCTGTAGAGCTCCATTTAATCCGCTTTCAGTCTTCACTACCCTCTTAGCAGCTTGCCCTTGGAATACAAATCCTCAAACTCACCAGAAGCTGTGGTGAGGGATGCCCACAGTGTGAATGTGTTTGCGATCAACAACACATCCCAAAGTGCCTCCAGTGACTAGTGGGATTGATTCCCTCCACAATAAGCTAACCACGGTCTGGGGAGAGGCAGAGCATGGCTTGTTTCCTTCAGCTCATTGTTCAAGTAGTCATTACTAGCACCTAGCAATTCTCGTCACTCACCCCAATCCATCATGGTATTTCAGTGGGACAGAGAGTGGCAGGCAATAAAATGTCTCCTGGAATATAAATTCACTCCTAATTTGTTTTTCTCTAAGCCATTATTTCTTGTGCGATGGTCCTCTCCCAGGTGTTTTGGGCCTGCCAATCAGTTGTTGCAGGCATTTGTTTTCCTTTACCAGGTTGTGGTATCTCTGGACCTGGCAGTAACGAAGTGAAAGACCTATCAGCTGTAAGGCCATGTTAAACCCAAGCAAAATGCAAAGCTTGTCACAGACAAAATCTAAAACACAAACTACATTACCAGAAGGGCAAAGTGTGCTGCATCAGGATCTAGTTCAGTTCCCTGGATGTTTGTAAAAGTGTGTTCTGGGCTTCCTGATCACCAGTGGAAAATTACCTGCAGTGAGACACTGACTGATCAAATAAGGATGTTTGTGCCCTCCATGTCAACAGCAGAGTATTTTGGGGTAGTAACAAGAGCATCTGTGTTCCAGTGCTCTCCATACCTGCATTATGAATATTTGCCTCAGATGTGCTTTCCACGTTCTGCTACCCAAGGCTACTTTTGCAGGAAGTTACATTTGCTATTTGCACATGTCCCGGAGGCTGGCAGAACAAGCTCATTGGCTTATTGCTTTCTAGGAGATCAACTCATCCAAGAGGGATTGGTTGGTTCTTCTTCATGTGTGAGTGTGTCCCATAAGAAGCTTTCCTTAAGCATGTGGGCACTCACCAAGCCATCAAGGCTCATGCACTGAATTGAGTCAAAAGAGATTTTTTCAGTCATACCACTAACTATTTTAGTCTTGTTTTAGCCAGTTGTACCACTGACAAATTATCAAATTGAGAGGGACATAACTGGACTGTAGTGCTCAAAATAAATAAATAAAAATGCTGAAACACTGCATCTAGCATGCAGTGGGGAAAAAAGAAATAATGAGGCTAGTTGTTAATTTACATTAGTAAATTTGGGTTGACTGTTTTCCTTAGCAAGGCATGGTTAATACTCTGTGGTAGTACTTGCATGAAGCGTCCAGATCTACACCTATACTGGTAACCCCAAATCATCTCTCTCTTTGCTGTTTCCACTAGGAGTCTCCACTGACTGGACCCTCATCCCTGACCCTGAGTACCTTAACTACAGGATGCATCTTCTGCAAAGTTACAATATGTTATTAGCTTAATGAAAGCATTTTCTGTTCCATGTTAGTAGGTTTCAAAATGTTTGCAAAGCTAAGGCTGTCTCACAAACCATCAATATTTAATTAACATGTACTACAGTACATCTGGAACTGCATATTCTGCAAAGCTAACATGACTTAAAATACCATAAAATTGGTATGAAATACCAATTTGTGGGAGTACTCTCCCACAAAACTGGATTGTACAAGGAGAAACATGCAAGTGTAAAGGTGCACAGGCACCACTGGAAACCTTTATTTCTTGCCCACATGTGAGACTATCACCACCTCAACAGGCGTCCTCTGCAATTTGGCAGCTGGGCATATTCATGTACATGTAAACATTACCAGAAATTGTCTCAAATGACATGCTTGCAATTGCCTGGTGTTTTCTGCAGTTAAAAGTACTAACAGACTCTGTGCCGGGTAGAATCGACAGGCAGTACAAGGGTGCATTTTTCCTGTAACACCTTCCTGCTTGATGCACAGAAGAAACTCATCCATTTGTTTGGGTCAGTTTTATTTCTGTGTGCTTTGCATGAACTGAATGTGGCATAGAAAAAAATGTAGTGGAGCGAGATGAGAAAAAGTAATACAGAAGCCAAAAAAAAACGTTCAATTTATTATGGTATTTTAAGTCCTGACTGATGCACAGCTAATATAGAACCTGATGGTGCACTTGCTAGACTTGCTCCATCATTAGGGGGATGCTATTATCTGCTAGCTCTATCAGTTTCACTCCATGTTTCTGAATAGCGCATAAAATGCCTGCAATATGGAACAACAATTCTGTAGTTTATCTTAAATCACTCAACTACAACAGTGTGTTGCTTGGTGTTATGTAATAAAAGATGGACATGATAAAGTGTAATATTTAATTAAAAAAAAAAAAAACAGCACTAACTTACCAAAAGTGAACTCCTTTGAAATCGATCATTAACTCTCCATTGTTGCTTTGACTGCCTGGCCACGGTATTTTTTATTTAAATGATGTGCCAACTGCCGAATGTCCTAAAATGCATAGCCATCGGTTGCAACAGCTTGTCTGGCTGACTGTGCATAAATTGCAGTAATTCCAGCTGCTTCCTCACTCCACTGTGTATCAAACACCTCACCTTTGCTTCTGTTTGTTTTATATGAAGTAGAAGAGACAGATGATACTGTTAGTGGTCATTGAAATATTTTCATAGGCAAACAGACATCCCTGCCTTGGGGATTGTCAAAGTCACATTTCAGAGTCTTCTTTCATTTATGCAGATGTTAACACACACACGCGCAAAAAAAAAAAAAAAAAAAAAAAAAAGTACATCTTCATCTTGATGTTTTAGGGTTGTCTATAGAAATCTGGGCAAAGTTGCTTACATTGACTCAAAGAACCATAAGGAGTTTGTTGTTTGTGGTGTGAAGAGACTTCCTCCTCTTTAGGTGCATTAGCAAATACAAGAATTTGAAAAATAACTTGGCTTTTTGAAGCCAAGTGTGCTGGAGGTAAGCTGTGATGGCTGCTTGCCAGGACTCAGTGACAATGTGTCTGTTTTTCCCCAATGTCCCAAAGTGTTAATGCACCTGATGAGCATCAGCATTGTGGATAGCGAAGTGGTTGCAGTTTCAGCACAGGCTGAAACTCCACTTTTTCGCAAATACCACAGGAGTCTTTGCCTCTCTGGAGCAGTAGCAGCCAATAGGGGCTTTTTTCTGAGAGCTCTTGCAGAAATCTTTTATTGCTGAATTGAGAATTGCATCTTAAAGTTCATCCTGGCTTTGACTTTGACCAGATGAGTCAGAAGTGGTCCTGACTTACAGTTCTCATGGGCCTTCCATGAGAACATGCAGCTTGAGTTTCCAACCAACCCACTGGGAAACCTTTCACAATACAGTTCCTGCTTCAGCTTGTCAGGGAGGGACCCCAAAAGCAATACCAACAACATGGTGTCACATTAGTGAGGGTAGAAGAGGGACCACAAATGTTGCTGACATGGCTTACCAACCATGCGTGACCAGTGTGCACTTTTGGTATTTACATTAATGTTTATGATTAATTTTTTCCTAACCTCCTGCTCAAGCCCTTCAGTGGAAAGGCTGACTTTGCGATCTGGAAGCTGATATTGCTGGGTCTGATTAGATTATATGGAAAGGAGATTTTTCATCTTCCCACACCTCTTGCCAATTAAGATTAGGAGTCTCATAGATGATTCAGATCTCATTATTCCACAAACATTGTTAAGATTGGGCGTATGTCAGTTTTGCATTAGAAAGGAGTCTATAAAGAAGCAACTGTAATACTAGGGATGAAATTTTAAAGACTTAATTGGGATCATGAAGGAGATACCAGAGGTATTATGAAGCCTAACACATTATGTGCCCCTGAACAGAGGCTGTTTCCAGTTTTATATTTCATCAATATTACAAACCTAGAAACTGACAGACATCCTCTTTTTGTTGGCTCTTTTCTATTCTTACGCTTCTGGATTGTTGTGTTAAATCATTTTTCTCTCTGTACTCTAAGAGGGTCTGAGTTCATTGTTTTCCTCCAAATATTATTGAAAGTAAGTGGGAATCTAGCTGGCAGGCTTCTTTGTGTGGTATACATATGCCTCGAAAGCTTAGCTGTGCTATGTAAGAGAGACTGGTTAGGATCCATTCTGAACATGCAGTATTTATGATATATGATGGAAGAAAGGGGAAGGAGAAACAAGAGCACTTGAATTAATTCCTATTGGTAATCCCCAAAATAGATTCATAGCACAAGCTGATATCAAGCGTAACATCAGAGAAGCCATGTATGCTTTCCTAGACAAATGCATCCTGTAAATTAAATTACCTGTAATTCCAGGCTTGTGCCTTTCTTAATCAGACTGCCAGTCAAGTTCCTCTATGTCAGCTGTTGTATATTTGAGCTGCATACATGCAAGTTTATAACTGAGATGAGGCTGCTCATATTCATTTCCATTTTTGACCTAAGCTGCTGCTTCCTTTAAACCCTAAAACATTTTCTCAGGCTAAGAAATACAAATCTAATATGAAGAGGTGGATTGTTTTTTCCTATCCGAAGGTAATATAAGAGAATTCTCTCATTTTAGTTAATGTTTATTTAAAAAAAAAAAAGTTCTTTTATCACATAAATGGCATTATGCATCGTGAAATAAAAGGATCTCTTTTTTTTTTTTCCTGAGTTTTCAAATGGACTCTATTTAAAAAAAAAAAAACTTCCACAAATTGTTCAGAGCAGAAGCAACCCCTATTTGTAGTCTGTACAGCACGTTGAAGACTCCAGTCTCACACAAAGCTCCAGATACTATACGATGCAGAGTCATCCTGTGATGCAGTAGGATCCAAGTCTGGTCTATTTTATGCTTCCCAGGGAACAAAGCACTTGACCGCTTTTGACTTCCCTAGTGCCTGACCAAGATGCACACACGCTTTCACTGACTAGTCCTATAATTGTTGTTTTTGTTTTTTCATAAAGGGTACAGAGAACAGCTGTTGTCTTATGGGACCTTTTCAAATAGGGAGCTCAGAGTCTATTTATCCATGGTCCTAGTCTTAAACAGCACTGATAATAATTCACACTAATGTAGAATAGAGCTAGATGAAATTGAAGAGGAAGGCAGAAAAGGCTCAAACAATATTTTAAAACAAAGAAACTGGAAAAGATTATTATTTTTTTAATTCCCAAACACAGTGAATGTATTTTTTTTCTGTGCAATCATTGTAGAATTTCAGTAGAGAATTTACATGGGATACTATGCCCAGATACCAGTAACAATGGAATGAGTAGAGGAAGAAAGCAGATTCTGGAATAATTGCAGAAGAAAAGACCAGGAAAAGCAGCTTGGGAAGGGAGAAATGTCATCATGGTAGACAAGAAAAAATGGAAATTCTTGGAATGAAACCACTAAAGAAGTGAATAAAACAAGTGATCTATGGTGTTGCTCTAAAATATATTGCATTTGAAATAGATTTAGAAATGGATGAAGTTCATCTGTTATGTAGGAACACAGACTAGATGATCACATTGATAGTTACCAATGATCATATAGTGAAACTAAAATAACTAAGTGAAATACTCTAAATGCTTTCAAGAGGGTGGCGAATACTTGCATATACTTTTTCTAATACTTAACATTATATGACATACACCTATTTGTTGTTTGTACTAATTGAAAAAGTAGCGGCAAGTGTAAGTTACAGTACTGCAGTCGAGTTTCTTAACAGAGCCAACTGCTTGTTCCTCTCCAATTTTCTATCAAAAATTAATATAACATACAAAACGTTATAATATCCAAGAAATATGCCAAATGGTACCTTATTTGTTGTTATGCTTTTAACAAATGCAGACAGCTTAGTTTTACAGTTCAAAACACTGAACAATGGTAACAGAGACTTGCAGACACTGACCTTGTCTCCCCATCATTTTGTTCACAATGTGATAAAGGTGGATTTAAGAGAATTGACTGTGTACAAGCATTCTGCCATCCCCTGTGGTGAAATATGTGTATTGTTAATTGCTACGGGGCTAAGACAACCAGGATCTACAGTTCAGTGGGTGCATGATAACCCTCTTGTTTGCTTTCATGAGTCTACACCCTAGTTTGAGTTGCAGTATTTATGAACTCTAAACTTAGCTGTCATGAAGGCTTTCTAATGAGTATTTAAAAGCTGAAACTGAGTTAAACTTCACTGGAATTAAATTCACAACTTAATGACAAATGGGTATGCAACATCAGTAGTCATCAACATTGTAGGCTAATCAATCCTAATTTTTCACTTATGTTTGGTTTGGCTTAGGGATTTTTCTAGCTGCATCTGACCATCTGCTAAATATTTAAAATTATGTGTATAAATGGTGTGTGTATATGTATATATATATATAACTTGTTGCCACTTTTTTTAAAAACGTTTGATTGTTCTGCAGCATCACTAATAACACATATGCATGTTACAAAATTTAAACATTTTGTTTTCAGAATTAAAACTGACTGTCATGTGAATGTATGTGTTTAAGAATCAGGATTTGCAGTTTGGGCAGATACCATAGCCATGCAATCCTAGCTGCTGCCAGGAACTTAAAAAAGTACATTTAAGCTAAACAATCTGTAATTAAATGGTCATTTTTGTGCCAAATATCTGATTGCATGTTTGTACCTGTAGAGAAGTATATAACTGAAAAAAAAAATTAAAAAGTAAACTGGCTGTAGGTTGAACTGCTCATGCTCCCCACCATTCTGTGGTGTTTGGCTCCTCATTTCAATAGCCATAGCCCTACCTAGCCTATGAGTTGTGAGGGCACTGTTCTGGTAGTCAGGATACTACCAGTAGCTGGGTTGACCTTGCCTCTGCTTCAGGGTTGTGAGAAGACCTTATAAAAGCCTCATAGCTTCAGTTCCCTCCTTTTTCTTTCTTCTTTCTTCTTTTTTCTTTTTCATTTTTTTCTTTCATTCCCTTTTTTTTTTTTAATTATTTTTATTTCCTTTTGAAAGCACTTGGCACTGTAGAAGTGGATATTGTAAAAGAGACAGGTAGTTAATATCCATCCATGACATCCAATACAGCTGAATGCTAGAAAAAAGCCATTCTGGTACTTCTTCAGAAAACTTGGGAAATACATGGGGATTTTATGAATAATGAAAATGTTTCTATAGTAAAACTTACCTTTGTTCTTAAACTTCCCTACCCATACCAATAGTTTTATAGAAAGCAGCATTTTTCACATGAAGCTGGTTATTTGAGAATTCATATTAAACTCATGGTTCATCTTTGTGAGATTCCTGTGAAATACCTTAGCATGCTCAGTAGAAATAGCTAATGCTGATAGTTTTCATCAATCACATGAAGCATTCTAGATGCAAGGACTGAATCACAGAGTCACAGAATTGTCTAGGTTGGAAGAGGCAGCAGACTTCCCTACGGGTAGGGTCAGGCCGACAAATAGGTCCCTCTGTTCCCCTGAGAAGGGAGTCACCCACAACAATCACCCTTCTTTCTGTCCTGGTGGAGGCAGTCCTGAGGCGTGGAGTTGACTTCCTCACCCAAGGCATCCTCCTGGGTAGACTTTCTACCTCTTCCTCAGCTACCTGTCTCTCAAGCTCCAGGGCCTCAAACCTGGAGTGTAAGGGCACCTGGGAACATGGCGCCGGTGGGGGGGGGGCATCGGCTGCGATGTCGAGCAGGGACCTGTCTCCATTCCTCCTCAACTCCTAGGTCCCCTGCCTCTGCCCAACAGCAATAGGGCAGGGGATCCACCCCCATTTGGGGTGTCTCACCCCAGTACCTGTCCTTCAGGCTGCACAGGGAGTAGCTCCACCAGTCTATCTCGCGCTCACACTCCCTGATATCCCTCAACCTCTCCACCTCCTCCTCGAGTTCTGCCACCAGGCGGACCAGGTCATCCACCTGCTCGCACCTCCCGCACACAGTCTCTCAGCCCTCCGCAGGTGGTAGCAACAGGCTCAGGCACTCCCTGCACCCGGAGACCTGAACTGCCGCAGTTTTAAGTGGGCAGTCGGTCTGGGTGTGTACCGACCTCCTAGAGAGCGCGTTGTGCCTGGTGTACACCA
This sequence comes from Anas acuta, assembly GCF_963932015.1. Classification (NCBI taxonomy): domain Eukaryota; kingdom Metazoa; phylum Chordata; class Aves; order Anseriformes; family Anatidae; genus Anas; species Anas acuta. Next base: position 110,217,930 of record NC_088979.1, on the reverse strand, counting down.
TAGCAGCTGAGCTGGACCACTGTTAGAGGAGGTGTTCGTATGGACGGGGGGGGGAGAGCTCTGCCCTTCCTGCTCGCCCTGCCTGCGCGAACTGCCGCGCCTCTCGCTTCTGACACACCACACCGTTTTTGCCCGTCCTGGTCACTGTGCTCTTGGTCGCTCACGCTCCCTAGGGGCAGCTTTTGAACGGCCGGGGAGGGGGCGCTGCTGGCTCCGCCTACGCCTCCTTCTTGCCTCGTTCACCTCCGTGGCGGGGGGTGCCGGGTCCTGGCGGCTCCCTCGAGTGGGCTCGGTGCCGGAAAAATTAGCCCCGGCTGTCTGATCCCCCGCTCCGCTGCAGAACGCGTCTGCCCTGGAGCCAATCGCCTCGGCAAGTGCAACAGGTATCCCACGTAACTACTTTGGTTGAACAAAAATTATAAACCCTCTTCCGCTAAAGAAGAGGGTTCAGAAATACCTTCAGTATTTCTGTTGTATTAAAGGGCGTTGGATTTGCATGACAAATTGATTTAGCTGTTGCCATCTTACAAGATCAAGGAATTCCTGATCCAGCACTCAGAGCTTTCCAGTGGGTTACCAATGCATTGGCTATATATTGAAATCCATATAAATTTAATGGTGAGGGTTTTGGAGAAGTTGGCAATGTTTGGTTATAAAATTAAAAATAAAAAAAAAAGACAGGAATGTTGATGTTAAAAGTACCAGGCAATTTTTCTTCTGACATCTGTGCATTCACTTCATATATCTGTTAAAAGGAGTAACAAAACATAAATGCATGCACCCCTTGTACAGATCATTCAAGTATCTGACTGAACTGACAATGGTTTATTGAATTGAATTTTCTGTTTTGTCATTTCTTCTGTTGTTACAGTTCCTATTCATCTATCTATACTTCCTACAGTACTCTCTGCCATTGTATATAATACTAACAAAAATCTGTAAGCTTTAGTCTATGCTTTATTTTCACATAAAACTTTAAATCATGTATTTTTTAAGTTGGCTGTTTCTAAAGACAGTCTATTTTTCTTACCTGTAATTCATCAGTAGGACAACATTGCAGTTCTTACATAGATCTGAGGCTTCACACATTCCCATCCCTGGTGATTTTCAAGGCCAAGTTGGTTGGGGCCCTGGACAACCTGGTCTGGTGGAAGGTTCATGGCAGGGCATTGGAACTGGGTGATCTTTAGGGTTCCTTCCAAGCCAAACCATTCTGTAGTTCTTTGATTCACTTAAACATAAGAATTGTTTTTCATTATTCTGTAGTCAATATTCCTGCACTGGAGAAAGCAACATGAAATATATTCAGTAGGAATAGTCGTAAGTGTGTCTGTGCATGCACAAATATAATTCAGTAATTATTATCATTTGGGGTTAAAAACCGCAAGTGGATCTACATGAATACTGGGATAACGAAAGGAACACCTGAATGGACTGATTACAGAATTTTGTGTGTTGCTTCCATGGCAAAATTGGCTGGAACTAAGACACACAAGAACTAATTGTTTTTGAGGTGAGCAGTAGATCAATGTAGTGACTCTTATCGCGATCATTAGCTGTAATTAAGGAAAAGTTTTCCGAAAGAATGACAGTAATATTTGATGACTCAAAAATGAAGGCCTCGTTTCCTTTTGTGTTAAAATCAATGGTTGTACGGCCAGTGAAGTTTCTGAGAGCAGAATCTATCTTTAAATGTGCTTGCATTTTACAGGCAGACACCACTCGTGGAAATTTAAAAAAAAAAAAAAAAAAAAAAAAAAAAAAAGAAAAAAAGAGAGACTAGACCTCTTTTGCTCTAAAGTATCATCTGTTGTACTAGATATGGACATAAACTGGAGATTTACATGGATGGAGAGATTCTCAAGTATAATTTATAGATTTCAAGTTGGTGAGCTTCATTAAAATCATTTTATGCAAGGAAATGTCATCTGAAAGTGTGCCAGGGGAGATTTAGATTGGATATTAGGAAGAAGTTCTTCATGGCGAGGGTGGTCGGTCAGGCACTGGAATGGATTACCCAGGGAAAGGGGTAAATTCCCCATCGCTTGACGTTCTTAACACACTTGTGAACATGGCACTAAAGGAAGTGGTTTAGTAATGGAACTCAGCAGGTCACATTGATGGTTGAACTTGGTGATCCCGAGTGTCTTTTCCAACTTAGATGATTCTACAATTCTGATGAATAGAATAGAATAGAATAACATTCTATGGAGTACAGTAATTTAAGAGATACAAAGATGTGTTTGAAATAATTTTTAATAACCAAGAACATTATTATATTGTAAGCTTCGAAGTATTCAGGGATAAAGCAAAAGAAAATAGTATTTGGTTCATGCAAAAGCATGAAAGCTTTATTTTGAGAGTTTCTCAATAGGGGACAGAGTTGAAATGGTTTGGGAGTCACTAATCATGTTTGGTGTCTTTGATAATCAAGCTTGTGATTTTTTCTACAAACACATCAAAAAGAATTATGTTTTCAAGACTAGAGGCCTGATTTTATATGAACATTTCAGCATTTTTTGCATCAGAAATTGTACACATATTCAGTCACCTACCTGCTCTTGGGCATTTATATATTCCCCATGATTACAGTAATGTGGCCTGTGTGCACAAACTCCTTAACTGTATGTTCAAATAAAACAGAGGTTTAAATAAATCATGCATACAAACCAATGCTAAAATGCACAATCATGGTATCCATAACTAAAAATGTAAGCGTATGAATAAAAATTTCAACCCTCTCCTTTTAAAAATTGGGTGATATTTCTTGCAATGTGTTGGATTGTACTCATTGCTACAATTCCTTGCTAATTATAATACTGTTACAGGGACAGTTACACAGAGAAGGGAAAAGAATTGCATAACTTCAGCTGATCTATTAGAAAAGCAATTGATCTTGTAAAAGTTGTGAATCCAAAAAAAATGAGCATTGAGATCTTAAATTATTAAAAACTACAGTCTTATAATAAGGCCATAACAAGAAATTGTATCCTTGTAAATAGTGACTGCACTATTCTTCAGGTTTTTATTGTTAATAACTGCCTGTAAGAATATTACATTCCTTCAAGGTATGCCTTCTCTAGAAAGCTGTTCTACAGTTTTATAATAAAGTAATAAGTCATGTCAGGGAGAGCTTTAGTAGGCTTTCAGTGTACACCTTGAGTGTGTGCTGAGGCATGAAGCAAAGTGCCATTAATTATTTGAGAAGTTTGCTAGTGCCTTACTGTTCTTACACAGAAAATCAGATGGACAACAATGGGTTAAGCAGCCAAAAAATGCTGTTGCTACAATTAATAGGCTGGAAGTTTTGGTACTTGTCATGAGTTGAAACCTTGCAGCTTCAGAAAAATCACGTCCAAAAAAAGCACCTGCAAAACAGATGAAATAATTGATATCATAGGAATTAATTAACCCAGGCAAGCAGATTCACTTGTTATGAACAGACAAATGTGCACCTGCAAAGTTCCTGCACAAGGAAAAGGCAAATATAGCATGAACTAACTAACATATGTAGAGTTGAAAATAGAAACGATGTTTCTCACTACGGGAGGAAGAGAGAGGAAAAATGGGGAGAAGGATTAAAGAGAAACATCATTTTCCAGTATCGGTAAAAGGGACAGAGAGGAAGAATGACATGTATGTTGTAGCATTTGATAAAGGACACCATGAGATTGACAACCTGTTCTCTGTATACATGTATCAACAATTTTGGTACATATATTGGAAAGAAAGCACTGACAGATAATTTGAATCTTTCTAATGGTAGCAGGTATTTTTCTAGCATTGCTGTATCTCAGTTGAAGAGAGAACAATTTTACAACTGTTATCCCCAGTCTGAGGAAGTTCTTTTTAAAACATTACAATAAAGAAAACTCTTTTTGGAACCAACACCACATTGGCCACTATCTGAACATATTTATGATATTGGAGAAAACCTTATAGACAACATGACACCTACTTGATCTAGGAAACAAAGCTAGCAACACAGTTCTGAGTTAGGAGAGCTGTCTTTTTACAACCATTGTAACAGTAAAAGGAAAAGTGTAGAAAAAGAGGAAGCCACAGCTTAAATAAGTTGGACCATTTTTCAGCCCCTACACTAGCACCAGCCAGCATTGTAGAGCAATCATCTCTGAGGATTCACATTCTTTGTGATCATGAAAGATACAAAGCACCTCCTTGGAGGAATGCCATTCTAACATTTATGATACAGAGATGGATAACGCACAAAAGGAATTAGCTAAAAAATGGATCTGATATCTGCAGACAATTTTTTTCTCTGGCAGAATGAAATATTTTATATGGTTTGCAGAGTCCTCTTATAAGGTTAGATTCCTCAGCTGTCCATAGAAATGTAAATAATTCTGTGAAAACATTAGGCTTCATGGCCCACCAGTTTGGACACTAATTCCTGCTGAAATGATCAGGGGAAATCCAGCAAACACAGGTTCTTTCCTCAGTTATATTAAATAATATCTTACTGTTTGTTTTTTTTTTTTCAAACTTCTCTTTTGTAATGTTCACTGCAGTATTCAGAAACTTATCATACTGCTACCTTCTCACTTCCCCCCAAAAGCCCTTTCAGCAACAGCTATAGCCTAACCACTATTTCAACTTTCCTTTATGAAAAGCAATTTGATATGCTGAACAGCTTCCAGCAATGTTAAATAAACTACTCCCTGTGTGCGTTACGGCATGGTGCCCTCAGTCTAATGGATTTTCTTGATTTCCATACTGCTTTAGTCTGAGGACTAGAGCAGCAACAGTTCCCTTCTGATGTTTTTGTTTGTTTGTTTTTTGGAAATGGTAAAGAACTCTGCAGAAGAACCTCTCCTCTTCAAAAATTTGTGGACAGATGTGCTCTGCAACATCCATTCCACAGGAGATGACATGCCCACTTGCTTCAAAATGTTCCATTTCACTTTGGCTTATGCGTTGACAAGGAGCTAGATGTGTTAAATAGAAGCTGTTAAAATTTACATGGAGATTAAAGCATTCTCTCCACTTTTCTAACATGTGCCAGTGAGCCTTCCTGACTAGCATGTTCTTCCTTTTTGGTCTGTGTGTTAACCACTTCCCAAATCTGCCAGGGTAGCTGGGTGGAGGAACACATCTATCCTAAAGACACACTGCAGGGAATATGCTGAGGTGACAACTATTACAGCTGATTATCTGGTATTTGTTTTAAGGACTTGCATAGGTGCAGAATGCACCTTGGCGTTGCTGTATTTCCATGTCAAAAAAACAAAAACAAAAACAAAACAACAAAAAAAAACTTTGCAATAATAATGATTAAAAAGCAATAAAATGCATTATTAAGTTTTACTTTAAAATGAAGAGTTTTTACAGCTGCTATGGATGAATCTGTGGACTCAATAAGTAACTTCCATCATTTACTCCAGTGCTGAATCACCCCAAAGTGTTCTTAGCGTTATGTTTCTCCTGCTTTTCTAGTTAAAGATGGGTACTGAAGATGCTGGAGAAGGCTGCCTGGAGATGTAGTTGTCTTTTCCTTCCATTCTTTTCTTGCAGTCTTTCCTGGTCCTAGGAGCAGGCACTGGTACATTTCTGAGAGTCACTTCCCTTCTTTTCCACTGCTCTCGTGTTCCTTGATTACCATTTCTGTTGCATTCCTTAATTACTCTGACTGATTTCTTTTCTTTACTATCTTCCTAAAACACACTGATGTTCCTTTAAAATTAGGCACTGTAGAAAATACTATTTAAAGATTTATGAAGTCTGGGTAATTGTAGATTTTCTATGGGATCAATCCATAAACAATTAATGAAACAAAAGGCTAATTTCAGCACAGAGCAGTGCATTTGAGTATGCATATTTCCCACTTCAAAAAATTTACCTGATTTCAAGGATCCCCATAACAGCCAGCAGCACATGGCAGCCAAAAACAGTTGCTCACCTGCTCAGGGAGGTGCAGGCTGTTGGTTTGGTCTCGTTTATCCTATCACTTAATTCAGCTACCCTAGTAGTCGTCTTTTGCTTTGCACATTGCTGAGACAACTTCAAGACAGCCTGACAGCATCAGTGTCCCTCTCAGAAACTACTTACACAGATGGGCAACAGCCATGGAAACTAGGGAACAGATTCTGCCTTTACCAACGAACAAGAGGTCTTTAGGGCCATGCAGAGTACATTACGGTTAGACTCACAGGTTGTCATTGCCTTCGCATGAAGGAATCAGTGATCATTTCCACTGAAAATACTGAACCAGCTTTGGTGCTCCTGCTTTGGGAATCTTGAGCCAGTTTTCAAAGGTCATGTTTTTATTAACGGGGAGTCCCTGTGGTAATGCCAGTAACACTGTGCTGCAGTAATGTGGTAGTGCAGTCTATATGTGGTTAAAATCTAGAGTCTTCCAATCCTAATAGCTTCTTTTTTTTTTTCTTTTCTTTCTTTTTTTTTTTTTTGGTTGTTTGTTTCCTTTTGTTTTAACCTCAGCAGCCTTTTTATTGACTTGGATGCCCAAAACAAATGTTTCTCTCGAATCACTGACGCATCTTCACTGGGCAGGGGATAATTGCTGATTTCTTCCAGGCACATCGAAGTGGCATGAAAGCTGTTTTGTTTTGATTTTAGCCTGAGATTGTTTTTCACCAGTGGTGCTTATACGGGCATACAGAAAAGGATCTAACACAAAATGAAACTGTACAGTCATCTGGGAGCCCCTTTAGGGAGGTGTAGCTGAGCTAAACATAACAAAAGTTGCAATATTATAACTTTCTCTAAAAAGTTAACTGTATTGATTCATCAGTGCAGTCTATAAAACGCATTTAAAGGCTAATTTAAAAAGGTTGCAGACCCTATTTAAAGCAGTGTAGCCTGTGTTATGAATAGCATTTATTTTACAGATATGGTCTCAGCTTGTAGTTTCAATCGTTGATATTTCCAATCAAATGAGCCTCTTTTCAGCTGCTTATAATATTTCCAATTTATTCATTCATGCTGAAACATTGCTACCTGCCATCTACCTGTTGTAGAGATAGTTCTGAGAATTAAGTGAGAAAGTTACATCAGTATTGAAATAATTTTTATCTCTTTTTATGATTAGTACCTGTGCTTACAGAATCATGTTCATAAATTTGCATCTACACAAATATGTTTAGAATGTTCATTTTTATTTCTTTAAAAACACAAAAATGAATCCCTATTCAAGATTTTTTAAAGAAGATAACAATCTACAGTGCATTAAGAAACATAGCATTAGTACTTGAATAAAAGTATCCCTCAAATTTATCCAAACAACTCAATACTTTAATCCCTTATTTAGCAAATGTATTACACATAATTTAGTTTTCTGTTTGTGTACAGGTCTTGTTGATTCTTTGATACAAATTCTTGGACACTCATCTTTCTCCTGCAGTGTTGTATTGTAAATATTCTTAAGGTTTTGTTGGTTTGTTTTTTAAATTCAGTAGGGCACAACTACAAAATAAAGTCCAAATAGATATTTAGTAAGTAAGGACCTTAAAATAAATCATAAGTGGTCATAACTACCCACATAGCTACCTGTCCTCTCTGTTCCACAGAGAACCATGTCACATTTAATAGTTATATTGGATTTTGAGAATTGTACCATGCTAGCCCAGTGATCTTCATGGATATGAACCTACAGAATAGTCTAAAAAGTAAGCATATCCACCAAATGTGGTATTAAGGTATAAAATTAACAAGATCTTAATTTCACTGTTTCATCTGTTGAATCTTGGGATCATCTCTCTTTTTTCTTATTGTAGCCAATTGATGCTATTATTCACTTTAGATTTATTTCAGTCTTTTGAGGATGGAAAATAATGTAAAATTAGAAAACATTTCTATTAGTATTTGAAGAGCAATTTTACATATAAACTTCATTATAATTAAAATGTTCCTTGGCATTCTGTACACCTGTTGATGTACAATAGAAAAAAATGTTTTATTTTGCCCATTAAAACTTTGATAAGTTGCATATGATAAAGTTGCATGGATCTTAAACTGATGATCTCCCAGTGTCTGGTTTCCAATAAGTAGACAAGATTTCCTGTGATTTAAAGTCTTATGGATCATCTCACATCCCATCACCTTTTTGATTTTGTCTCCTTTTTTTTATATAAAGGCATATGTTTGTAGGTAATGTGTGTGTACATACATTTACTACTGGAGCCTGTCTGGAATGAAATCTTGATTTTTTTTTTAATATATATATATATTATTTTTTTTGAGGTAGAAAAAAATAATAGTCTGACAGGTAGATGATTCATTAAATTAGATAAAACTGTGATGTGAGTGTGTCCTATAACATACACACACATTGTGAATAATGTTATGTACAAAAAAAAAAGGAAGAAATATTACTTAACAGTGTGTTACAAAGGCCTTTGAAGGCCATGTATGGAGATAAAACCAAAATTAATGCACCTATGTTACATACACCTACAGGAAAACACATAAATAAGGTAATAAATAGAATAGGTAGGCAGCCTGTGACATTATCATTCTGCATGTAGTTAACAAAGAAAAGAGCACTAGTCAGCTGTGTTTTTCCTACACTGTCACTTTTTCTGAACCCCCGTCTCCCACTTGACTGTAAGTTTAGAGGAAGCCAGAATGTTAACAGCCAGTCTTCTTCCCAGATCTTTGAAAATCCTTCCACTACAAGGCAGTGACAAAGAACCAGTTTTGGTAGCCTCCAGCAGCAACAGGAAAGCAGCTTATGTCATTGTTGCTCTGTATGCGAAAAGTTTAATAATATAGTTTGTTTTCACACTGCAAAAGCTATTTGAGTCACCTCAGTGGCAAACAAGGTGTTTATCTTTGTTGTTATCAGAAGCCTTTACTTGCTAACTTAAAACTCTTTGAGAAGTAGCTAACAAAGCACCTTAAGAAGTGCAGAATAGTGCACCTGTGTTGTGTAGTGAAGATCCCAGCTCTTTGATGAGCCATTGAATTGTATCTAGTATGACAGGCAGTGATAAAATTAATATCATTGACTGTTCTCCTTGCCTGCATGAGCTTATGGATAAAATTCAGATTCTTTAAAAACATGGTATGTGACCCAAATCACTGCTCCGGTTGTTGAATTGCAACTGATGTTTTATACAGAGAAAAACTGTATTGACATGAACTTAAAATAGTTTGATATATACCAATTATCTCTTTTGTCATTTCTTGTAATCATTTTAATAAACAGTCTCGGTAGAATACTGAAATACAAGAATGACAGAAAATAAGTCACTGAAAAAAAAGACAACACAAAGAATATGTAATTTAATTTAACTATCTTCATTATATAGTTTAATTAGAGAAAGCAGCCTTGTACCTGACTCTTTTTCTTTCCTCTCCCTTTTTGCTTTCCAAAGCCAAAGATACGAGTAATGCTGTCCTCTCTTCTCCACCCCAAAAAATAGAATTATTAGACAGCAGAAGATATTGGCAAGAGAAGAGATTGATTTTAGTATACAAACACAGATGCATTTAAGTGCATAACCCAGCACACAGACATATAATCCCATCAGATTTACCTCAAATGTAAAGGAAAATCAGTCCATTCTTCTAAAATGGTTGGGTCATTTTGTCAGTAAGTTGGGTATGGATCTCTCCTTACCATCTGTAGGAAGTGGGGAACCAAGCTAGATAATTGCTTTTTTGATATATGATGTATTTTATTCTTGTAGCTTCGACTAAGCAGCATGTTCTGTATTTTATAATCTATCATGGCTGGTCTCTCTCTCTCAATGCCTTCTGTTTCTAGCAAAGCAACTCCTCCTGCATAATCTCACTATCAGTTCGAACATGACCCAACGCACATCTCGTCTTTTTTCTCAGTCCATTTGTGACCTGAATAAAACAAGGATCATGTGAAGAAAGAAAAGACATGCAATTACTAAATCAGATAGTACTCACATTCAAAGACTGTCATTATATCCTTATTTTGTAATATCCTAATCTTTGTGATCATATTCTGCCTTTTGTAGGTAAAATACATTGTGCATCTTCCATTATATTCTTTTTCCTTATTCTTTCCTATACACTTCTTTGTTTTTTTCTATACTTTTACTAGAATATAAATTGGTTAAAATAATATTTTTTTTAAGAAATAATAAATAATTGCTTAAAATAAATTAGATCCTAGTTTCTGCACAATAGTAGAGTCAAACAGGCTTTCCTAGATTGCTCTTTTTATAAAGTGATCGGGTATCAGAAGGATAAAAGGACTTTAAAATTGTAATATTTATATATTGACAGAATATAACAAATATGGAAGATGTCAGTCTCATAGTACAATAATGGGTTTCAGCAAGCAATTTAAGAAAATGTATGAGGTGTGTAAAAGCATAGCAAATTATGTGTTTCAGAAAGATTAAACCATCTCTTCCTCAGCTACTGATGGTTGCCATTCATTGTAAATGACAGCAGAGTCTTCTCCATTTTAATTTGATTGATGAGTTCTCAGCCAACTATAAAATTCCCATTTTCATGAGGAATGTTTTCCCACATACAGACCAACAAGTGTCAGATACACCTAAAAATCGCTCTACATTTTCTTTGCATTCCCTTTACTTCAGCTTACTTGGTAACTGTCAATTCAGACCTTGGAAAACTGGGAAACCAGTGTATGTCCTCACCATGGCTAGCTTGTGCAAAGCAGTGAAAATGCCCCTGTCTTTAACGGAGCAAGGTTTGTGAGCACTGCGGTGACCGACATGTCTGCATTTGTTAGCACACAGAGTACCTCTCATGTAAGGGAAGTACTTAACAGTTATTACTGTCTCGATCACTAAAGACTGGTAATTGACCCATGACCTTATTTATTAGACATGGCAATTCAAGACAGTCTTAGAAATCAAGTCTCAGCTAGCCAGAGGTGAGGCCCTCACTCCTCACTGCCTGAGCAATACCAAGAGAGCAGGGCCTGTCAGCCTACAGGCAGCCATCAGCTGTCCCCCCCAGCTTTGGTGATTTATCTGGTTTCCCAGAGGGACACCAGATTTTAGCTCTTGGGGCCTATAGGGGCCCGTAGCGGCCTGGGCTCCCTCGGCACAGCCAGAACCCATCCCAGCAGGGTGCAGGGCAGGGTGGGGGGCAACCAGGACAGCCCCAACATGAGTGCGACCCGCAGCCAGGCCAGGATGTGAGCCTGTGGATGCTCCTGGCTCAGCAGGGTCCCTGGACAGGCAGGGCTGTGATGCAGCAGGGCTGTGGCTCGCATAGGGATCAAGAACGGGAGCCACTGCTGAAAGCAGCTCCCAGGGATAGGAGTCAGCCCTGTCTGTGTCCTCAGGATCGAGCTGTGGGGAAGCCTCTAACCACGGCCCCAGTGGGATGGGGCCACCTTCAGCTGCACTGGCTCTGAGCTGGCCCCAAGGCCCCGCAGCCAAAGTGTTGGTGGGGAGAGGCACTTTACTGTGGCACATTACCCTTTGCTGTGGTTATGGCCACAAGCCATGCACTGCATGCACCCAAGTCCTTGTGGGAAACAGACAGACCTACACTGGGAACACTGCTGGGAACAGTGGAGATCTTATCTCATTTTAAGCAATAAGTATTAACTTCGGGCTCTGGTGCACAATGCACCTCAAAAGCTTTTACAGTCTCTTTCAGCACCTCTGCACATAGCTTCAACAGTGCTAAAACTCTTTTGCAGCTGCTTCTTAAATGCCTTCTCCCTACTCTGTGCCCAAGCTGGAAACTAGCAAGTCATGAATCAGTATCTTTAAGAGTTCACCAGAGCTTTGTAAAGTGTTAAGATCTTTTCATATGCATCTGTGTGTAATACAAACAAACCTAAATGTCATATATTAAACATTAAATAAGGAAAATTATATTAATTAAAAAGTTTCTACAGCTTAAAAACACTAGTCAAATCATGATAAAGCTACAGTAAAGCACTTTTGTAGACATGTTATCATTTGTGAAGCCAATTAAATTATCAGTGCTTCTCTGCATGATCCCTGGTATTTCATTGGAGAAAACTTTAGTGTCTTTGAATTGTTCATTCAGACACCCTGCTAATTACTTAACCATTAAGGCAATATTTTATTATCATCCCCCAGGCTTTACAAAAGTCAAATCTTATACAGTTCATATAATTAGTAGCTCACAAAGTCACTTCTGTTGGATAAAGTCAGGGAAAATAAGATGCCTCCCAGTGATTAAAAAGTTAGAAAAAAATGCTGTGTGATAACAAACAAATACAAACTTTTTTTTTTAAGTCATCAGTGCACAAATAATTTGTGCAAATGATGGATACAATAACTGCTAGCTGAATGAAGGAAATGTTATAATGAGAAACATTTTGAAAGTACTAATTTATCAACCCATACAAAATGAAAATTCCTGCATACATAAGCATCCAGAACAAACTTTTAACTTACTTGTAATGTATTTTACGTGTGATTTTGAGTGGGAAAGATGACCTTTTTCCTTCTCCAAATACAAAGCAACAACCTATTCATAATGAAGTGCCTGAGTTTCCGATTTGCCCATCAGGCAGTTTGTGCACTGAGTTCTGTGGAGCTGGAACTGCCACAGATCAGTAAGCAACAAAGAGGATAGGAAGCTGGGCAAAAGCCAAGATCCTGCTTCATTAAGGAACTCAGTTAAAGTTAAGCATACAGGTAATTCTGTTGATTATGCTCTTTACAGAGTCATATCCTAATCCTTATTTTAGCTTTCATGTGGTTTGGGGACTCTCTAAGTTGAATACGTCTAGCACCTGTGTATGGTTTGATACCACAAGCTGCAGTCACAGTGACTTGCTGCATGCAGTAACGCAATCTGTGATCTCATAGCAGAACATTTGCAAACCCCAGTTCTAAAAAACGTTATACAAATTGGAAATTACAGTGGAGTGCATATACCATTGATTCTTTGTACAATTTTCCTATAAGTTTTGATTGGAATTGCTTTGAGCTACAGTTGGCAGTGGTCTCACACAGCCTGAAGCTCCACAGTGGAGGCCAAACCATCCTCAGTCCTGTTTGATATGCCAAAGAAGTAATAAGGAGATTCTTCTTTTCTTCACAGTGAGCAGACATGGTTCTGTACAGACCATGAGCAGTGTAAAGCTGTACTCTGTTTGTGCTGGTTTGGTGGTACCTATCAGGGCATAAACAGGCATGACAGAAGTCTGCCAAAGTCTAACTCACAGGTTAGAAGAAATCATAGCCCTTAAAACACGCTATTAGACATGTTTCATGTTCAGGAGGAATTCCTTAGGAATTGAGGTTGCAAATTAACAGCCTGTGATGACCTTGCTTGCTTATTACCTGAACAGATACTGTGGCAAATTTTCATGTTATTGGTTGTTGTTTTTCTCTGAAATAAGCTTGTTCACAAATTCTTCTGTCCGTGTTTTGGACTAAGCACCACCCTAGTCTCTAAAGATGAGATGCATGCATGTCTCTGAAATTACAATGGTTGGGACATTTGGTAAATTAGCTTTTAAAAACTTGGGTAGGAAATTTAGTGTATGCTAGTTTTTGAAAGGCAATGGTAAATTGCTTCTTTCTGAAGTTGAAATTCAGACATTGAAGCATAATATTTGTTAGTAGAGTATAGGCTTTGATATTGTATGGAAGCTGAAGTGCTGTATTTCAATCCTGTGCTGCATATTCAGTGATCTTTACAGAGGAACAGTTTCACCTTGAATGTTGGCAGTCAGCACCAAGTTATCCCAGGAGCTGAGGTTATCCAAAACTTGTGATCATTTGGGGGCTCTCAGCATGTGTTAGTATGTTTATGAAGGGCTGGATTTTATTTAAAAGTATCCAGTAATTGTAATTGTTTTACTCTACATTTGGATGGGGGAGGATTGTCAGTAGCTTTGTAAACTTAACTGTACCAAAGCTGTCCTGATATCTTTGGCTTTAGAATGTGAGTTTATCTGACATAAAGGTGCGTGCATTTGTGTTGGCTCCAGTGAAAGTAGACTATCAACATCTTCACCCATTTTTCCCCAGCATTTTCATGAGTATATATATAAGACAAAAATAAATAAAAAATCCAACCATATTGAAACCATAAAGGCTTTAAATATACTCCAGAATGCCATTTCAGAATAAAACGTTTACTTTTTTTTTTCTTAATTGGAAATAAATCATGTTCTCCTTGAGTTTTATTTTTGAATAATGAACAGCTTGAAGTTTAAACAAAATATTTTTCTTGAATAAGACTGCTGTGTTTCTTTTGATCTAAACTGGTTTGTCATTTGGGGGACAGAAGGGAAGGAGTGATTTGAGAACTGACAGGAAAAAAAAAATTGGAAGTAGTAAGGATTGTAAAGAGCACTCATTTTGCTGTGAGTGAAAAGGTAGCCTAGAATTGCCACCTCTTTAATCACAAACTTCTTTGTTGTGGTGCTGTATGTATGAAAGGTAGCTATTAAAAGCAAGAATTTAATATTAATCTTCAGCTAAGGCCTGGCAGGATTTGGACATGAGTAAAAAAGGAGCAGGCATTCATAACACCCTTCCCACATTTCACCTTACCTCCTCTCTTCCTTCCTCCCAGCAAAGCTGAGAGGAGTCAGCATCTACCGCCTATATCTACAATGCTGCTGTCTTCCTAGTACCAAACCTGCTGTCATTCCAATCAGTATAAGATTGCCACTGACTGTAATCACGGTGGTATCAGACCGGCAGCCTTTTAAAGGGAAATCCCCTGCTGTTCCCACCTCTCTTATCTCTAGCACCAGAAATACTTATATTTTTTCTTCGGTGACAGCAGGGCAGGATTCCTTCCTAATACCTATTCAGCAAAGTCAGAAGAACACACTGGGAGAACTGCTGAAATTGTTGGGTCAAAATTAAGCTCTTCAAATTACATCTGAAAAAATGGCTCCTGCATTCTGATGGGTAATCAAGTGCTACCTTTTTTAGTCCCACACACTCCCTTTTCCCTCAGACACTAATGAAACAGCTTTCGTATCAAGTGAGTGCTTTGGAATCGGAAGCAAAACTGATCTGTGTATATGTTATCTGTAAGTTAATGCCTTTAATAATTCACTTAATTTGAACTGACAGTGAACCCATAAAATTCATAAATCTTGGTACTTATTTATTGAACACTGCATTCTAATATTGTTATTTTGTCTTACTGCAAGGGAAGGAAATACTGCCTAGTTCCTGTAGCAATATAAAGAATATAGTCTTGAATATGTCAAAATGAGAAAAAGCCACATGGATCTTTGAAATATGTATACCAATGGCTTCCATTGTACTGGTGAAGGAGTCAGAAGGAATATGAGCCTATGCAGTTCACACGTGTTAGAGTTGGACTAAGTAGAGAACTTTCATTTGTTTCAGTTCTGTTTGCTGATCGAGAATCCAGAAGACAGTCCCTGTAATTCGTACTGGCATGTGTGAATGTAGTTGGCAGGAGAAAAAAAGAAATCTCTGTCTAAACTTGTGTGCTAAAGGCTGAGAACAGTTTTAAAATAATATTTCAGAATGCAAACCAGGCATATTTATGATAACATTTATTTTAAATAATTTTTTCTGCTTTAAAGGTCAGCAGAAAGGCTTTTAAGGTTCAGCTGTGATGAAGAACTGCTGGGATTCCTGCTCCAACTGGGTGGGCGGTGGGCTCTGACTGCTGCAGCATCTCCCGTCCCCACAGCAGCTGCTATCTGGGTTGTTTCTTGACACAATTAAGAGTAGCCTCAGGCTTTCTGTAGTTTGTGCTAGAGGGTATTGACACCTCTGTCCTACATCTCCAAAGGTTATTAGAGCAGTGCCTCCCAGCCCTCATTCCAACACAGTGCAAAGGACTCAACTAATTGACCCTGCTGTCAGAGGCTTCTCAGGAGACTCTGGGCAGGTCAGGCCCATCTGCAAATACAGGGATGTCATTCCTGTCTCATCAAGGCATTGTGAGGAGAAGCACATTGAGCCTTAAAAGTCTCTACTACTTAAATAAGGAAGCCATATAAATAGCATTGGTAGATACGAAGTTATCCCACTCTTTCTTGTTATTAATATATGGAACCTACATAAAACATAGACAGTGAGCTTGTGTTTACTTGATACTAGTGAAGTTTCCTAGATAACAGTTCCAAGCAGCAGTGATGGCTGTCTGTTAGGAAGCTGTCTCTTTTAATGTTTACCCATCAGACATCAAGAACAAACATATATTTTTTAAGTCCATATACCAAAATAAAAACTGTGAAGCATTATGTGATCAGAATAGCATATATATCTAGGTTGGAAAGAAAAGACAGTGCATTATAACTGCATGGAACAGATTTTACTTACGACCAAAATTTGCTACTATTAATAAAAAAATATTTTCTTGTTTTGCAGCTTGCAGGCCTGGATTCTATAAAGCATTTGCTGGAAATGTAAAGTGTTCCAAGTGCCCTCCACATAGTTTGACCTATGTTGAAGCAACTTCTGTGTGTCAGTGTGAGAAAGGTTACTTCAGAGCTGAGAAAGACCCACCAACTATGGCATGTACCCGTAAGTCTGATCACTACCAGTGTCTGCAGTTCTGTGACTCATTTATGCATTTTTTTTATTTAAAAATGACATGAAATTGTACATTTTCTGAATAATCCTGTTAGAAATTACCAAAAGAGATCTCTTGATCAAATTTCAAACAGCAGTTTTCTGTTTAGTTATATCCCTAAAAATACTGCCATGTTTCTTACATTAATGACTTATTAACCTGTAGTTCTGAGGGATAATGTAAGGTATGTAATCATTGTCATGTAGATAGCAATGTTGAGTTTTAACTATTCATATGTATTTTAAGGACTTGAAAATATTCTTGCACAAAAACTTGCAAAAAACTGCGGCTGCATATGAATAAAAAAAACAAAACACGGGTATTACATACTCTCCTGTCTCCTCAGATAAAAATTAAAGCCAAAGTACTATTGCAGTAGTTAGCAGTGCATAGTCAATTTTTGGTATGACTAATGATGTAAAAGTAACTGAGCTGACAGTAGCAGAATTGAAGTACTTCCCATGTTCATGCTAGTCTCTCCATGTGGCACTACACTGGGTAAACTGGGAATATACCAGGTAATTTGAGGCTGATTGACAAAGTTATAGGTGTTCTGTAATCCTGAGGTCATTACATAGGCCAAGCCATTTCATGTCCGTTGAGTGGGCATGATCTTCACCAAAAGCGACATTGATCAGATCCAAGGCACCTCTCAGAAAGTTGTCCAATCTAGCCGTAGGGCATTCAGAGGTGAAGGGTACATCCCAGCCTCCAGCTGCTTGAGGGATGTGGGTTCAAGAAGCACCTCAAACCAAGTAACATAATCTGCTGTCAGCTCACTCTGGAGTGAGGCGTGTAGGTCTGTCATTTTTTACGGAATGTGTGAGGGGAGAAAAATGTTGTTTCAGACTTCCCAAAGGAAAATGTTGATTACAAACAATTCCACTCAAATGAGTGCCCTGAGCATAGGCTATGAAAACTTACCCACAGAGCTAACGCACATCGCAGGCACTCTTGACAGTTTCATGCTTATTAAGATGGTTTCACTCATACATTATGCAGATGTGGTACCACATTACTTATGCCATTGATTTTTCATTTCCAAAAGATGGTTTTCTGAAAAATTGCTCATACATGGCATTATGTTCCTCTAGTTATCTTTCAGGGCACAATTTTAAGCCCAGCTACCCACCAGTATTGATAAGGTAAGGAGGAACACGAGAGCCAGGGTGCCTACAGCACCCTGGTCCTGCTCCCTTTTCCCCAACAAAACTGGGATGCTGAAAGCTGCTTTGGCTGAGAAGCTGTCGGGAGAGATTTGCTTCCAGACCACTCTATTCCTGCTGAGGATATCAGCCAGAGCAACCGAATAAGTGGGTGTAGGGAAGAAATCAACCACAACAGCAGTACCAGTGCCCCATCTCACCTCAGATTTGGAGAAATAACAAATAAGGGAGACCGTGAACCACATTCTGGTTTCTTCCTTTTTCTTGGTTCAGTGCCACCAGAGATCGCCTCTTATTCAACCTAGATTGCAAGGTACCAGTATTTCACTGACTTTAATAGCAGATGTATTCATCTTATACCTACAATGATGATTATTTCACTAATTGTCAGCTCTGGAAATGACACTAAGATTCTGACAGGCAGACTGTGTTCTTATCTTCTTGCATATCATCAGTAATGAAGAGTCTGCAGGCTAAATTATTCCCTAACCAGTATCTTTAGCCCCACTGCCTTCAAATTATGCTCTCGGTTATTAAAATTATGTTTCTGTCATAAATACAACTTTACTGCCTTCGGTGGGTCTGTGCAGATGTGGCTAATTTAAATTTAATAAACAAAGATATTGGTGATGTATGAGACAGGGTAGAATTTAGCATGTTTCTTCCAAACTGTCATGCTTTACCGTAATAAAAGGAGCTTGAAAGTTAGAAAAAAAAAAGTGAGTCAATTTGACGACACAAAGAGAAAAGGCTGCACAGTAAGAATATGCCTTTTCTACATAAACACTTTTGGGACAGGTCTCTATTTTTGATGTCAATTTGCAAATTTTTATCCTGACATATGAGACAAGATAAGAGATTAGAAATTTTTCTTGTGACTTTTCAAACGAGTTGTTCTTGAATCAAACACATTTACTAATGGATTCTCTTTACAAACCTCTTCATTTTAAAATATTTTAAACCGACTACATTCAAACCTATTTTATTTGCTTCCTTGCGTCCTGAAAAGCAATATGCCTAAAATAGGTAGATATTTTATTCTCTCTCTCTTCATTCCTGTATAGGGTTAGGAAGGATTTCTCACTCCAGAATTTTTCCTTGGTTCTGGAAAACTTGCATGAATAGCAATATGGAGAATAAGGACCTTGATCCAAGAGACTATGAATTGAAGAGTTTAGCTTCAGGCATCCATTTTTTCAAGCTGAGCTTTGAATCTAATTTCATTAATTCTGTGAAAGTGCATACTGTATATTTTCCCAAGATTGTACAGTTCCCATTTTTACTTCATGAAACTGTATTTTGTAAAAGAAGAGTATGCACTTCATAGAAAGCATAGTAGAATTCTAATTTTAATGAGAGGAAAAGAAAATTACATTGGGATATATTGTTAATTACTTTCTCATAGCCTTTTTCCATTTAATTGGCACTTGTTATCAATCTCTTGCTTCTGCTCTTTCTCCTTATTGTATTTCTTTGCCATCTGTGAGTACTCTATCAGTGATCTCTCCACACACACAGTGAGCAACAAATAACAGCGTATCTTCTTCCCTGTCTGATTACTCTGTGCATAAACTAACATTTCCCACTATAATGTAATTGAATAAATTGATCTATCTTTCAAGGTCAAAGGCAGGCAGTCTTTCGTTGAGTCTGAGTATGAATGCATCTATTCTCATGTTATGCTTAAACAATTTTGAGCCAACAAACTTATATTCTGTTCAGAAACCTTTGGCACAAACTGTATCCTCCATACTGAAACTTTTTAAGAGCAAGAGTGTTCCAACAGCAAAATCAAGCAACAGGCTGGAAGCCTTTGACTGTACTGCTTCTATTGCTATTTGTGTGTGTGTGTATATATATATATATATATTTGTTTGTAATTTATCATTATGCTCAGACTTGGAGTATTGCAGTCACCAGTTCCTGTCATGAGGAAATTCTTCCTGCCTGCTTCATTGAGAAAAGATTAAATGATTCTGAAAAAGCAAAAATGTAATACAGCATTCCACATCAGGTGTTACTAATCTATGCTGCATATATGTATGTATGAATATAAAAAAGCAATTATGAACTCAAGGGACACAGGTAGATGGTGATTCTGAGTATTCTCATGAGATGATGATTAATTTCTGCCACTTCTGCTGTGAATTCAGTTGTCAAGTAATACACAACTATGGCAGTGTGGCAGAGTAGTAGTTGGTAACAGACAGTTCTCGCTTAAAAAGAAAAAAAAAAAAGAAAAAAAAATATTTTCCAGACAGTCATTGCCCTGTATTATGTAAAATACTGCACTGTCCTCACCAGACTTCTGCAGCATTTGGATTGCTCCTCCTTCCTTCCACAAAGGGCAAAATGCACTTCACTTTCATAGATGGAGAGCATACACAAAGCAGCTAGGCGAGGTGCGAAGCACAGCATGAGGCATAAACTCAGCTGTGATGCTCTTGGAGTAAGCCTGATTTTCCATAAGAGATCAGTGCCAGTCTACTCCACAGAGGGTGTAGAAATACTTGTTTCATTATAATTCGCAAATGAAGCAAAAGGCATTGCTCACACTCAGGCTGTGTTTTATCTAAAAAGCAGAAGAGCTTCATTTTTAGTAATGCTCATCCATCTGAACTGTTTTACTCTTCTGCATAAAATCCAAAGTCATGAATTTTGCTGTGAGAAAAGGATCCATCATTTTCACCAATGTACTTGGTTTCCTTAAAAACAATATGAGGAAATCCCTGAGAGCCTTGCACACAGATGTCTGCAGAAGGGTTATTGCTGCCAAGTTTTTTTGATGTGTCAAATAATCTTTGTGTAATTTATAAATGATAACAAAGCAATCGGGCCACATCCATAAAAGCCCAGTGACACATAATTTAGCTGAATCTGAGGATTAGAATTAATTGTCTCTCTTTGTTCCAAGTTCTAAATCTTAGTAAATGATTCACTGCATGTCATTACAGCTTAATATTTGCATGAAATCACAGTTTAACTGGCATAATTTAACAGCAATTAAAAAGCTATTTAATCGTCATGCAAATTGGCATGAGGGGCCTTGAGTATGAAGGGTGTCTGAGGGTTTTTTCAGTACTTGCAGGCGGACAGTCATATACTTTCAGACATCCCTAACATAACAGATAATCTTCTCCTTATTCATTGAAATATGAATGTACAATAATTCGTGTTTTCTCTTATAAATGAGAGTTAAATCCCAAATCATAAATATAACAACCTTCACTTTACAGTATATGGTTAAAAAAGTTATTTTATCTACCATATTGGCTCTTTGGCTGATACTGTCTACACAGAACTACAAACTAAACACATTAAGATAGACAAATCCAGGCAAAAGAAAAAGCTCTCTTAGTGCCTGGATGCACATTAATTCCTATGTTTTAGCATGCCAAACTTATTGAAGGGACATACAAAAACTAAGCTGTGATAACCCATTGTCATAGTATCTGTAGTTTATGTAAGATTAGATTTGAACCAGTTTTAAAACATTGGCTCCAGTCCTATGAGTGATTACACACATGCTTAATTTTAAGTGCATGAATATTACCAATTATTTCAAGGGGATAACTGATCCGCTTAAAGTTATGTACATATATAAGCGTGATTAAGGATCTTCTTCCGTATTCCTAAAACTCCTTATTGGTTTTAACAGTGGGAATTTGTTAAGACCAGTCATTATTTAATTCTCACAGAATGTTTTTGGGTGAAGCACAATTACTCCTTTCTTCTGCACATAATTACTAAGAACTGAAGCTGAAGTAATCTGTGCTGGTTTTAGCTTATTTCAGTTGGAGAACTGTTTTCCAGAGTAGCTACAACCACCGGTGTCACAGTAATTTCATGGGAAGTTAAGAGATCTGTGAATCTGAGACACTAAGGTTATAGAGGCTTTTTTCTACCAACTCAGCGTCTTCAAGGCTGTACCTTGTCTCTGCTTTCCACACCATTGGCAAATAATGCAACAATATAAATAGCAGTTGTTAACAAGTTGCATTTGTAATACTTACATATTACAGTATGTATAATGCTACAATGTTAGACTTATCACAAGGTCACACTCAAAAGCCAGGAAGGATATACTCAAAATATTCTCTGGGACTGTAAAAACTGCAAACTACAAAAATAATTTTCCTCTGCCAGGTTCCAGAAATACTGATCTTCATTCAGTACAAATAAGTCACATACCATTCAGCTAAATGACTCCTTGATACTCCAAGCAATAACTGCTTTTCACTGTCAGGAGCTTTTTGGCTGCTAACCATAAACTCTGTGCAGATAGATACATAAATACTCTCACATTCAAAATATTTTAATCCTTCTTGTCCACTGAAAAAAATGCAAACGTAGTAGCTCCAAGTATTTTAATTATCAAGTGCTTGAAATCTAGTAGCCAACTCATCATTCACCTTAGGGCAAAAATCATTCTAATAAAACCATAGCCTCAGCTGTTTAACGTTACAAAAAATATCAGAAAGAAAAAAGGAACTCAAATGTTCAACTACAATTCACAAAAAACCTTAACATTTATTGGTTCACATGATCCCTCCTGTGCCATACAAACTTTTTTTTTTCCTTTACAAGCATTACAGCTTTTATAGATACATTTAACACTGTATAAGTAAACAAATACCATCACTTAAAACTATAAACTTTGGTGAGCCGAGCAGTGACCTTTCTTCTGCAACTATTATTGTTTCTTTCCTTCATTAAAGTTAGTATTTCTTTTTGATGCAACGTGTAGGTACAGTTGTATAGATGTTTACGGTTTTTTAGTAAAATATAAGATGAAGTAATGTTTTCTGTTAAGGTATAGTCCATTTTAGTATCCTGGGTCATCTTCAAGAAATAAGGACTTGAGTAAATAGACTTACTTCAGTAGGTACATATTTCAAAGCTACTCAGGGGCTTGATTTTTTAAATCTCACAACATTTTTGTTCAGATAAATACAGCTTAAAGTTTGAAAATTCCATCCGCATATCAGTGCTGTAGTAATTGGTACTATTAAGGAAAAAAAAAAAAAAGTAAAATAATGGAATTAAATTACTCGGAAAAAATAATATAACTTTTTTTTTGAGGGGGGGGAATGGGATTTGAGGTCCTGGTTTATATATGAAATGTCAGAAGGACCTTTGATTTTTTTTTTTTTCCCTTTCTAATGTAAAGTTTAACCATTCAAAACTTCATAGCTAAGTCTTGATGGCAGGTTATATAAATCATGAAAAGCTGTAAAGCAAGCTTAAAGTTTTCAAAGCTCTACTAACCCCTGACTAAACCATCCTAGTGCGTTGTGATTTTCTGATGAGAGCTGGGAATGTAATGTTCATTCAGCTCACTATAAGCCCAGAGTTCACCCGTTAAGTTTAGCACAGTCATTTTACATAGATCAAAACCTGGAGTATAAGGCTTTGCGTTTTGCCAGATCCATGTTTCTTGCCTAATTTTTATGGGCACTTTTTTGTTTTACATACAATTTGTTTTGAAAGCTGTGTGTTTGTGTTTGGTTGAAATACGCTAGCTCTAAAAAGAAGAATATGCTAAGTAGAGATAAGATTATTTAGAGTTCCTCTAACAGTTTCCACCTTCATCCCTTCACTAATTCCTGTCTGAATATGCAAAATCTCAGGTGATTTACTTGTGGTGATACACAGAAAATCAGCATAACAGCTTAAAACTTGCTTGGTGTCCCTTGGCTATTGTGGGATCCACTGGAAATGGGTCACTTGTGGTTCCTCCAACTGTACACAGACAGCTGTACCACTTGTTGGCTAGCTAAGAGGTTTCCTATATTCTGCCTGTTGCTAGTACTTACACATTCCTCCTCACTGTGGTCTTCAGGAACTATTTTTTCTCCTGTTTTGCAACCATCCCTTTAGATCTTTAGCTTGTAAGTGGGATGTCTTTGCTGTTAAACTGATGCTGATTAGGTGCCGGGCAGGGATAAAAAACATGTAAACTGTCTCTTGTGCCTAATACTCTTAGCCTGTTGCTACCCAGCTCTGTTAATGAGTAGCAGCAAAGAAATCCCCCAGGATAATAGCAGCGAAGGATAGAAAAAATATGTGGTACTAAAGAATTAATACAAACAACTTCACTTCCTGTAGTTATTCCAAAGCTGTCATTTATTTACTTACTCAGTTTAACTCTTCTAAGACATAGAGGATCATAAGTATCAGAAAAGCCTACCTGACTAGGCAAAACATAAGGAAATAAATTCTGTGGTTGGAACTCTACAGCTCCAGTACCCCACAAGTCAAAAAGTATTTGTGCAAATTTAGGTTATCAGGTCTAGCTTGGACCTTCCCAAGTAATTTATATGTTGTCTTAAATTATTTCTGAATTAATTCTAGTTCATTTAGAGTTTTCAGCTTCTTATGACCTTACATGTTTATCCTTCCTGTTTAATTTTCACGGATTTAAATTATTTAGATAATTTTAAGTTTTTCAGTTGAATTCACTATTCAAACATAATCTTTTCAACTTCTTGCAAATAATTGCCTTAAGATTAATATTATATTTTTGGGTGGTTTTGCCTCCAAAGCAGACAACAGACGCTTAACAGGCTTTCCCCCTCCTTCTTTGCAGGGCCACCTTCTGCTCCCAGGAACGTGATTTTTAACATTAATGAAACAGCTCTCATGTTGGAATGGAGCCCCCCAAGTGATACGGGAGGAAGAAAAGACCTCACTTACAGTGTCATCTGTAAGAAATGCGGGTCGGATGCCAGCCAGTGTGAGATATGTGGGGGAGGCATCCGTTTCATCCCCAGGCACACAGGTCTCATCAACTCCTCCGTGACGGTGCTGGACTTTGTGTCGCATGTCAACTACACCTTCGAAATAGAGGCCACGAATGGCGTCTCGGAGCTGAGTTTCTCCCCCAAGCAGTTCACAGCTATCACAGTTACCACAGACCAAGATGGTAAGTCTCACCACCGCGCGTCTGTTACTGTGCCCCTGTCATTCGTGCACTTTTTATGGGTATCATTTTGCTTCTTGGAACTCTGGGTCAGTGAGTTAGGATGTTTTGCAGATTGTTATGCATTTTTATGTGTGAGGACTTTCAGTTTCTGCTGATGAGGCCACTGAATGCTTTTGTCAGTTGGCCCTTGACCCCAAAACACAGGGCACAAAAACACATCTTTGCTTAATGTGTCTTCCTGTTTAAATGAAGTGCATACTTTAACACAACCTGAGCCTACCAGTGGTTTGTCACAACTGGAGTCTGTGTCTGATGTTCTTCCAAGTCTTCCCTTACAATTTCAGTTTTGAAAGACTAAAGCACCACATTACCCACCAATTTCATAGTTTAAAGGTGAAATGAAAGTGAATTCATTTCCTTTAGTATCCATGTTTTGT
The DNA here is from genome assembly GCF_963932015.1 of Anas acuta. Taxonomy (NCBI): domain Eukaryota; kingdom Metazoa; phylum Chordata; class Aves; order Anseriformes; family Anatidae; genus Anas; species Anas acuta. The sequence goes on along the minus strand of NC_088979.1, from coordinate 110,192,902 downwards.
AGTACTAATACAGCATGATTTACTCTAAGATGTTTCAGCATCTGTATGAGCCATTTCCTCAGGTGAGATATCATAATGGATTTTTTGTTACTTTAATTGTCAACTTCATGTTATCATTTCTGAGATTCCCCCACACACCATTTCAGTTCAGATTCATGTTTAGGGCAGTCCTTTATGAGAAACATGGGTAACGAAAAGAGCTCTGTAGTTTTTTTCTGCACATTTTTCCTCTTCCATCTATAGAAATACTTACTATGCCAGCAAAAAGCATCATAGGTTACCAACAAAGCAATCTGTATAGCAGTGTTATCTTCTGGCTTGTGCTACTGTAGATCAGAAGGTTATTTCAAAATTATCCCTTGCTGACTTTTGTTCCAGAAATGTTTTTCACCTACTGTGCAGTGACATTGCAACTGTAGCCGAAGTGTTTAATGTAGGACACGAGCTGAACTGGCAAAACTAGGTACTTTGAGTACCAAAACCTTTGGTTGTGTAAAAGTAATTAGTAAAAGTGCTAATGTTCAGGAGGATCCTGTTATGTTCCACTTGTAGGAAGGCCCTGGGTTTTTTCGTTGATTAGCCTAGCAAAAATCTGCTTACCTGTGTATCTGGGACAAGCAGTTTTGTTGATGAGTTAAGTAATGACTTATTCGCCTTTGGGCATGCCAAAATTAACAGCTTGCTGTGATGATGATGATAATGACAATGATGGTAATTCTAATAATATTCTTGAAAATGGTTTGGGAAAACAATGAAAACTGCTCACTTATCTTTAATGTGATGATAGTAACAGAACAGATGATTATATAAGATACTTAATGATATGTTCCTTGCAATGAGAATTGTCTTAAGCTCTCGGGCTATGCATCACACGGTGAACCTGTACCTCACTATTGCTTTCTCATCAGAGGAAAAACATGCTGCTAGAATCTACCCCTTTGGTATACTTACTTTCAGATGTTTTGTTACATGGTACAAAATGCAAGTCAGTAAGCATGCACAAGTGGAGGTCACCAGAGAGATGGTTTATTTTTAAACTGGCCAACAGCTGTCTGAACACACTGTGAATTGTATTTAAGTGGTGGGCTTTTAAAAAATAATACATCTTTTGCTGATGTCTGGTTCTGGTTTAAGGATATAGATTTTCACCGCAGTTTTCTCAAAACAGGGAAAAGACCAATGTTCTGATAATTTGTGACACACTGACAGTAAAGTCTAGAGTGTAGGCTGCTTGCACTATAATAATTCTTACATTGCTAAAAATTCTATTGGAAGAGCTTGAGAGAATTTAAGACCAGATTTCCAGAATATCAGTATGTTTATTTGGATATAAAAAGACAGCTTTGCAGGGGGAAGCATTGTAATAAATGAAATAGAGGCATCTATAAAATGCAGTTATAAAGATAAAATATTTTTTGTAGGCTTAGAAACTGTGTCATTGCATAAAATCATAAGAATGGTAACTATATATTTAGATGAAAAAGAGAGAAAGATAGTGTCATATGGAATAGTCTTTGGAAGAAAATTAATGGGGTTTTGGTTGATGGAAATTGAGAAGAAAATAAACATTTTTTTGTGAGTTTCTTTTAGTCATGAATAAAAAGTGGTAGTATGAAGAAAGTTAGGGTATCTTACCTGAGAAAACAAAGCTGTAGAACTAAAGCTTCAGACCACTGCAGAGATTTTATTAATGTTTATAAATCACGCTGGAGTTCTCTGAGAAAAGGATTTATGACTTTTTTTTTTTAATTTTATTGGTAGCCAGATACTACTAAACAACTTACAGTATTTTTCATGCCATATTTACCAAAAATACTAAATAATTGCCTTTATATTGCAAATATTTTCCAGCTGTACCACCAAGCAGCAAGCTCACTGTTGCAATCTTTCCTTCTAATCTTAATTATCCTGAAATGGACACTACTTATTGCCTGATGCTGCAAGATCATACACGTGTTCGTATAAATGAAAGATACAAGATTATAGACATGAAGTGACAACAAATCAAAAATGTCTTAGTGTGGGCAGGTACTACATTACCAAAAGTCCACACTTGAAACATTTTTTTTTTCCTTTTGATGTGGCTAATTTGAAAAATCTAGACCTATAATGAATTATACCATGACAACTTATTTATCCTATGTTCATATTTTTCTTTTATATGCATCTTTTCATGCATACTGTTGTAATATTTTTTGCTATATACATTACATGCTGATAGATCTCTCTCTATATAAATTGTTTTCTTCAATTATTTTATCTTTGTTAAGAATATGGAACAATATATTTAGCTGTTCTAAATACAAACCATTCTTGTTAGGTACAAGAATTTACAGTAGCTGAGGAGCTAGCATTTTATTTTCTTTGAGCATATTGGATTTACTTCCCTCTAGTGGCCCCTTCTTTTTGACACTTTATGTGGAATTAACAGATAGTTCTTTAAACATGCAAAACTGTTAGTTTGTGCTTCAGTGCTGTTTTTTTTTCTTCTTTCTTTTTGGAGAAGATACTGCTGTTGGTATTTTGCTGATCAAATTAGTGCAGTGAATAATACCATGCGCATCCACAGAAACTGAGAAATTGTATTCTACCCCAGTTAGTGAGCAGAGAGTGAGAGCATCAGAGGGAGCGTAGTTGCTGACAGGAGAGGTGAACTACTTCAGAAGTGATTAAGGCTCATCTCTAGGAGTTATACTACAACTAATATTAAAGTCTTAACATGCATGTAATGTCTGTACATGCAATCACCATCATCAGCAAGATTAAGTACAACGCTGAGCTCTAACAATGGCAAGAAGCAAACTAAAGGGAAGTAACACTTACTTTGAAAAGGTTTTGCAAACTGCAACCCACAAACCACTTTGCAATTTGATGACTAAAGCATTACTAGATCTGATCGAATACTAAAGAAAACTTACTGACATTAATGCAAGCTATATAAAATCAATTTGTTATCATCCATGACTCGTTTAGTTATTAATTTTGCACAAATATTCATAAATTCAATAGCCTTCTTTTCTGGGTTTCATAAAGAAACAAAGTTTATGCAGTCTCATTGTCTGTCAGGCACCCTGAAGAACTCTGAACCCAACTCGAGTTTGATAACAAAAAAGATTTCCCAGATACTGCATTCTCTCAACAGAAGCATGAAAAAACAGCCCTTAGGTCACTTATGCTCACCAAGCTGCCGGTTGGGTCTGCAAGTTAAAAAGCAAGCTGTGTTAGGCTGGACTTGAGAGGCCTACTGACAGACCACTTAGCTTGTATATCAGCTAGCCAGTTAAGAAAGTACACGTATAATTGCTGTATGACCACAGCATGTGCTGCCTTGTCCAGCAAGTGTGACAAAGATGGGGTAGGGATGTGCTGGAAAGCTTAGATGTTGTGATGGAGAATGAGGGAAGGTCAAGTATAAGCCACTCTTTCACTGTTTTGTTTTTAAATGTTTTAAGATACCAAAATAATCCATACTTTAAATTCAGATAAATGGGCAGATAAACAGAACGAGATTCTGCTCAGTAAAGCACTTAAGGAAAGTCCTTGTTCAAGGAAGAACATTAGCTCGAATTAAGTGCTTTCCCAAATCACTGCCAAAGTAATTTGTGAACTGAAGGGTAAAACATTTTCCAAAAAAAAAAAAAAAAAGCTTCATCAGAAATGTTTAGTAATACTGTTGTTCTGCAAAGTGCTATGATGCCTTTTCTTTGTGGGGACGATAAAGTTTTATACTGCAGTGAGTATGCTGAGTGTGAAGTAATTGTACTCAATCGACTTTAAATCATTGTGTAAAAAGGCAGCTGAATTGTAATTTATGTTTCCCTTATGACTAATGGGAGGAAGAGACACCTCACTACATAACTTTCTGGAGTCTGCCTTGCCTAAAGAAAACTCAGAAATACTTGAGGTTTTCATGCATAATTTACATAGTAAATGATGAATAATTAAGCAAAGCAGAACTTAAAACAATAGTTCCTATTTCCAAATAATAACAAACATATACATTCACTCAGTGAGCATTCATATGTTCTGTTACCTGAGTATAAAGGGCTTTTTTGACATTACATGTGAGTGGAGCTGTGAGACAGGTCCTGAGTGTGTGATTATGTACGTATAGATGGATTGTGGCTTGCTCCATTCCAGTCCCCCATTTTCAACTGTGTGACCAAGGAGTCTCTGACTGAGTAGTTTCCTCCATGTCTGATCTGCATCTTCACCTCATCGTGTTCCTCCTGTGGGATTCTGCACCCGCAGTCCCCAGCTCACCTTTTTTCTGCCAGCCTCACAAGCAGCGACCTCCCCTAAAACCACAGGCCAGCCATGGGACGTTTCATGGGCATCGTTCCTTTCATGGGTTTCTTCCGCCTTGGCAGAAAGTTAATGCTACAGAGAAGTGCTCCTTCTGCCATTGCAACCCAGACATCTCATTTTATCCCTCCTCAGTCCTGCATTTCATGAGTGACCCTGGTCTCCCCAGCATCGAAGACCTGCTACCAGTGGACAAACTGTCGCGAGAGACTTGGCTCTGTCTGTGCACGCACCCTATCACTGTGCTGAAGACCAGCCTTGTTTTGCAGTGTCTGTCTAGTGCAGACAGTCTGTGCCTAGCTGAGGTATTGGGGCAGACTCTGAAACTGCAAATCTGGCAGGGTTCCTTTGTCTAGTACATTTTATTTTCTATCCATTGGCAGATATATTGTAGGTGATGTTTCCTAACCTGGTGGTAAAATCTTGCTGGTTTCTGAAAAGGGATTGCCTTTCATCTAATTCGTGTTTCCAGATAAGTTATGGCAAATTCATTGCTTGTGGTATTGGTAGTTCTTCAGATGTCTTTGTACCCTGGTGCAGATGAGCTGTATCAACAGCAGGCTCTTTTCACTCCCTTAGAGCTGTGGGAGCTGAGGAGTGCATGGAAGGATTTCAGTGCCTCTTCCAGGACTTAACATGCCCTCATCGTCATTCGTTAATAGCATATATCATGATGTTAAAAATGCAGACAGCACAAGTTGCCTCATCCAACTGTAAGCAAAGCATCTCAGTAGCACTTCTACCAGGACAGTTTTCAGGATCAATCCCTCTGGCTGATCACAGCATAGTTTCAGGACACTTGTCGGGGTGGGAGAAGAGTGCCCTGTTCACTAATTCTAAATTGCATGGTAGCATCTGACTTTCACCCTAATCAAAAATCAACCTTCCTTTTCTTCCCCTGAGCCTCAAACCTCTATAGATGTGATTGTCCTTTGTGACTTTAAAGTCAAGAACATTTATCTTCTTATACTGGCATGACAAAACCCTTTAAAGCATCTTCCAAACTATTTATGTTAATGGTTTCTAAATCTAAAGGAACAGCTATTTGTAATAACCGATTGTCAAAATGGAATAGCAGGTCACATAAAAGCCTGTTATGAAACAGTCACAAAACAGCCTCCAGCAGACATTACCAAAGCTCAAGCCACATGATTTGATTAAATAAGAAATGTCATGAAAATTTCATAGATGACAGTAAATGAGAAATTTATGGCATTTGTGGACCTAGTACCTACAGCTGTATCGATACTTCCACCAAACCATGTCCTGTTAATAGAACAGTACAGAGCACTGCTGCCAGTGCTATTCACGTGAAAAAATTGAAGGAAAATGTTAACATGGTGGTTACTAGCTAAAGATAGTCTGTAAAGGCCCATACTGAGTGTAGCATGAAGACAGTAAGAGAGATTACCAATTAAAAAAAAAAAAGTTTGAGATGTGCAGTCCCTATGTTAAGACACATTTGAATAATGCTCTTTTCCAATTACACGTTTGATTTTAAAAAGATTTTCAACATTATTCAATGAATATTCATGCTAGTCTGTGAAACTATATGTAGATATATTCATATTTATCTCAGTGTGTGTATACATTAAGCATTTAAAGTTGGAAAGAAAACCACAAGGAAAAATGCTAAGTCTTCATTCTCAGACTTTTTCAACTCAGATGCTGTTGAACACTCTTCAGGTCTACCCAAAGATTCTGGAGCCCCCATTATAAGAAACACATAGACCTGCTAGAGCAAGTCCAGAGGAGGGCCATGAGGATGCCCAGAGGGCTGGAGCACCTCCCCTATGGGAACAGGCTGAGAAAGTTGGGGTTGTTCAGCCTGGAGAAGAAAAGGCTCCAGCAGCAGCTTTCCAGTACTTAAAGGGGGCTTACAAGAAAACTGGAGAGGGACTCTTTGTCAGGGAGTGTAGTGATAGGACAAGGGATGACATTTAAAAATAAAAGAGGGGAGATTTAGATTAGGCATTAGGAAGAAATTCTTCACTCAGAGGGAGGTGAGGCACTGGCACAGGCTGCCCAGAGAAGCTGCAGATGCCCGATCCCTGGAGGTGTTCAAGCCAGGCTGGATGGGGCTTTGGGCAACCTGGGCTGGTGGAAAGTGTCTCTGCCCGTGGCAGTGGGGGTGGAACTGGGTAATATTTAAGTTTTTTTCCAACCCATACCATTCTATGATTCTGTGAATGAAATGCAAAGTTTTGAGGAAAGGTCTTTGTGCGGCATGGTTGTTACTCACAAATTTTCATCTGCTGGCCTCTGTACAGTTAGATGACTTTTTGCTGATGATTCTTTGATTGCTGAAATATGTCTGATTACTACACAATAATCACAGGTGAAAAATGACTTCAAATAATCTTGATTTCTATCCTGGAGATTTTTTAAATATTTATGAATTTTCTTTACCAAATATGGCTTCTTTCTGCTAGCAGATATTGATGTTCAGTCATTTCTTTAATGCAGCAAAAGTCAACCTGATTCCACGTACTTTCGTTTCTCATTCACCAGTATTATCCATTAAGCAAGTCAGACTCCACATAGCTTTAAGATATTTTTTCTTTAAGTTATGCAGTATGAGGAGACAAAGTGAAAGTCTGGCTTGGAGGAGTAGGGAAAAGAGGTTAATCAATACCACCAAGTATTTTTCCCATAATCTACTTATCAGTGCAGTCTTTTAGATTTTATAATAGTTTCTTTCATTGCATAGCACAATATTATTTATAGCCATTGGTAATTTGTCTATGACATGCATTTTTTCAGCAAGTTTCTGTTTTCAGTTGCTGTCATTACATGTATAATACCACATACAATTTCTGCAACAACTGTGTATTTAATACCAATAGTTTCTCTCAGTTTGTGAAGGGAACCTTTGTGGAGAATACTGTAAAATAATGGTAACACATAAATTGGTAGGCATGTAGCACTGGATAAGAAATATGCCTTTATTTTTTTTTGGTCCTTTTATTGTCAACAGCTGCTAAGGACACTCAGCACATTCCATGATCGAGGATAAGATGTTTATTCATCAGTTTTGGAGACTTTAAATGAAATTTTCAACTAAGCTTATTGGTGCTATCTGCACTCCACTCAGTTAAGAGCCCTCTTAGAATAATCAAGCACATTTCAGTTAGCTGGAACCTCTTGCCATGAATGATAGAGTTTGAAGAATGATTATTGAGTATTCTAGTCAGGGTAGGGTACAAGAGATTTCAGATATAAACTGGTGCCTTAAGTAATTAGAAACCTCTGGCACAGATGTTAATTGACCGACTTACGAAATTCTTCAGAGTTACATTAGGAACCTTCTGTTTTCAAAGTTTACCTAAACATTTCTGAAAGCTATTTCATTAAAAAAAAAAAAAAAAAAACACCTCTGATGTTCCCAGTATATGACAAGTGAAATGAAGACTTCTGTTGCTTTCTTGGCAAGAGAAGTGATTTTGGTCAAGGGTAGTAAAGGAAGACATTCATCATGGCTAGTCTATCTGAAACAAATTGTGTTTGTAGATGTCATGACTTTGAGACAAACCTTTAGGGAGCATGAAGGACATGGTAAATTACAAACCAATTCTGCTGATGTTTGCTATGGGGTCTTTAAAGCAATTATGTTGGTAGCAGGTTGCTCCAATTCATTTGCTTCTTAAAATGTAGTTTCTTCATTACACTCAACAACCCTTCTCCTTCCACTTCTGTGACTCTTCCATATGCATTTGCCTTAGACTCACAGTTTGGAAATAGTTTTCATTTATATACGGTAATGGCATTAAATTGTGCACATTGGCATAAGGTTGAGAGCAGACTCAAAATTATGTAGTTTCTAAAGCTTCAGAAGTCTATTTATTTTACAGTTCTGTTAGCTTCCAGATAACGTTTCTAATAGCATACTTTTACCTTTCCCTGCTCAAATCAATGAGGGACATCTGTTTGCTATCTTCATATTCAGATAAATATGTTACGTACTTAAGTGTTTTATCACCATTGTAAAATTTATAGTGGATCACTGAAAAACTCACATAAAAATAAAGTTTGTTCCTCTGAAAATATTATAGTAGCCAGGATATGTACATTTAATATTTAGTTTAGAAATTTATATTGCCTTTCACTATGCAGTCATCAGTCAGACTTCACGTTCCAGTCAGAATCCCAGTCTGAAAGAGATGGGGAGGGAGGGTGAAAATCGGTGTCAAGATTGGTCAGTGTATTGGTAGGCAGGAAACAAAAGAAGGGAAAAAAAGACACTCTTAATCTCTAAAATCTTATTTCTATCTAGCATGCAATCTCTGGTTCCCACTGAGAAGTGGGTTTTGCGTATTAAGTATGTATCTTTTTCTTTATCCTCTCTTAAGACTTCCCTAAAAACTTCTTACAAGCAGAAATATTGCCAGATACTCAAAATGTGGCTACAGATTCTAGAGCAGATTTTTCCAATAATACAGTTTCACACTTCATTGGTCCTCTGGAGTGAGCACAACTAATTCTGTGTTGGACTAGCTATTCAGAGTGTTTTGTCTCTGTTGTTTTCACTTACTAAAGTGACCTGGAAGTTAGCAAAAAGTGTATCAGATAAAAGTGCTTGAGCTTCTTGTCTGCGTGTGGAGTCATTATGATAGCCCAAAGGAGAAGGAAGGTGATATGCATGGGCATTCCCAGGGAATACATGAATGAAAGGAAGAAGCATGTGAATGAAATAATTTAGAATATAAAAATAAACCAAACTAAATAAATTAAATAAAATATATTTAAGAAGGAATGCCTTCAGCGATCTAGACCAATTTGTTGATGGTTTCTTTCTTGCAATAACAATGTCATTTTGTACACTCAGTATTTGAAAATTCTAAACCAAATACAAGAAATTATATAATTGCAAAATTAGGTCTAATGTCCCAAAGCTGTTTCACTAGAAGTCAGGTACAGATGTCCCGTTGAATGAAATGGAAGGGACATCTGGCTCAGCTAATGTTTTCATGACATTAAAACACATTGCTTGTTTTCTACTCTAGTTTTGCTTAATTCTTTTGCCTTCATCCACAGCACTCAGATAACTAGGCACAACTTTTCCGCTGAAGTTAATGGCAAAACCCTAAAAATTGCTCTGGTATTAATTAAATCCCATTCTCCATTGAATTAAGGTATATTTGCAAGAATGATTTTTGTGCTCATTCTGTCTGAATATAAAGTAATATTTTTAAGTCTGTCTTCTCCATATCATTTTAAATAACACATGCAGTGGCTTTTAAATCATGTGCTTTATCCTTATTTGTATTGAAGGGTTTAGAAATTAACGTGCATTATCTAATTGATTCATAAATTTTAACTTGTTATTCATTGCAGACAGCTAATATATGATCCTGTAAGTTCCTAACAAGTTGTTGAGCCAGTTTCCAACACTGTATTTTACAGTTTAAAAATAAATGATTATTTGATTGTATTCACTCAAGTAAGTCTGGAAAACAAATTGTATAATTCCAGCAACTGGCTCACACACACATATATAGTAATATTAAACTCTAGGCTTCATTTTTTAAAATTAGATTGTTCTCCTAAAATTATTTAGCACTTCCTTTTTTTCTATAATTAAGAGTCAATAAGGACTAAAAAAATAAATTACAGGGTAGGGTAATAGAGTAATGGGATTCAGGAAGTTCTGTCTGTAGTTCAAGGATGATGGGCTACAGTCTATCAACAATAGAAAAGATACAAGATTGCCACTTCCCTGTCAAACTAGAAATGTCATTTACTAATTAGACTTGAGGTGACTTGCCAATATGTCAATTCCAATTGTTCATAGATATGATTTATTCTAATAAAGGGAAAATATTTAAACTGATAGTTAGCATCCCTCTTAGCTAATTTACAGAAAGTATTGATTTCAGTTTATAAATAATGCAAGTCTGACTAGAATCTTTGGAGAAAAGAAATAGAGAAAATCATATTTTTCTAATGTGAGAAATACTATTTGTCTTGAAAATGCTTGCTTGTATTTGGAAGTGAATTTTGCATGGTCAAGGAAACAAGTTGACAGCATGGAAGATTAAAGTCTGTACCTTTTCAGAAAACATGTGTGACTGTGGAGCTGTATTAACTTAGTGTACTGGTATATTTTATTTTGATGCCAGCTGATTAAAAGAGGAGCGTAGCTTTATCTACATACGTCTCCCTGACCTGTTCCTGTATTAATCATGTTCAGTGGTGCCAGTTTCAGTGGGAACTTTTGGTATATAAAACAGACTGTAATACTAAAAAACTATAATCTCAGATGAACAAAGTTTTTTTGGGGGAGATTTTTGAAGCTAAATTTCACTGTGAATAGTCTCTCATGTTACAGCCCATAGGAGCTGATGTAAAAAGAATTAAGTTGTGTCCTGAAAACTCCACCCCTTGGCAGATACAGCTCCTGTATCCCATTTAGCCACCTGCACCTACACTGTTAAGGGATTAACATGATATTGTAATGTCTTTACACCATATTCCAAAGTATGTATCTGTGCAATTTTGTGGAGGTTCAGGGACATACAGCAGGGCATAGTTATCTATTTTCTGAGTTATCTATCACATTTGCTTCATTATCTCCACCTCCAAAACTCTAGCTTTTCTGCTACGATCATTAATCTATGACACGGCTGGTTCATAACGATGGCCTGACATTTTTAGGTAAGCACCCACGGTGTTAGCTGCAATACTGGGTGGTGAACAATTCCATAAGCCAGATATGTGCATGGAAAATAGATTCAGATCTTGTTTTTCAATGTTCATATATACAGTTGCATTCTGGATAAACTCTCTAGATAACCTTTACATTCTTATAAACATAATAAATCTAAACTCTTTTAAACAGCAGTGGGAATAAATATTCTTCATTTTTCTATTTTCCATTTTAATATGATGGTTATAATGTCAGACATTGAAAATATGGTTTTCTTGTGCAGTTTTAGGGAGAATAAGACTGTAACATCTTAAAAAATAATTTGAGTGGGTGGAATGAGCAAATCAGTATTCTTCAGTCTCAGTCGATGCAGGATTAAAAATAATTAAAATCTCAATCTGGAATTTATTCTATAATTGAATATAATGTAAAGGGTAAATATATATCATATTTGCTATATATAGATTTATTTCTATATAAGTATATATTATGCAAAACTGTCAGTATTTGTATAAATAGCATGCAAATAGTGATTCGCCGCTGATTTATTAGTCTATCTAGTATAAAATACATGATGGTATGTTAAGATCTTTGTTTGATCAGAAAATTTTACTTTGTTGAAATATTTTAATATAATTTTTTAATATTTTAGTCTTTGCCAGATTGATACATGAGTTACATTTCCACATAGCACTAAAATTTTATTTCCATTAAAACTGTCCAAAACTTCCAAAAACGTGTTTAGATGCAATGCAATCCATTCTCTACTGTCTACATTACTCTATATTTAAACTGTCTTCCCATATTTCTAAGACTTTGCTTTGACAGGTAACATTTTAAGTACCTGATGTGCGTATAATCTATTTCCTGAGTATTGTGAATTAAGCAGTGATATGACCAACACTGAAAAGCTGTTATGTCAGGTTACAAAATAAAGTGGGATAAAGTAATGGGAAGTGGAATTCCTGTTACACAGCTCCTGATACACACTGTGGGTATTCCACCGAGTGGGAAAGTACTCACAGAGTAAGGACAGGGTGTGCATGTTTTCTGCAGGACTGACAGGTGAGTGGCAGCTTTTTGCAGGAACTCAAGTCTCATCAGGCACCTCAGTGAAAGCAAAGCACTGAGAGATGCAGTTCACTGAGCACTTTTGAAAATGCTGCCCCATCACTGAGATGCTTAATGGAAACTGGCTTGTTTTATAAACCAAGCCATTAGTACCGTCTCAATCGATAAAATGCACTGCAAGTGTTATATTTATTTCAGAAGGATAGGGGTCACATATTATCTCCTACACCGATAGAAGTGTGGAGTAACTGTGAAAGCAAATGGTTTAAACACAGTGTGCCATTTAAGCACTTCTGATCTCTGATATAAGGTGGAACACCTGAAACTGCAAGGTTAGTACACCTAGCCTTACTACTAGGTGGCCAGTGGTATGACCAACCAGCTTTTTCAGTTTCTTAAAGAATTGAAAATTCTTTTGAAAATTCTGCTTATAAATTATTATATATATTTTTTGTACTACTTCTATTTTGCTCTTTTTTTTTTCTTTTTCTTTTTTTTTTTCCTGGATATTTCTGCTTATCTATTGAGTTTGTTTAAATACCTTTGCCGTAATCAAAGATGTTGTAAGTGTATTAGCTGTGCTCTTTGGACTTTTAAGCGTGAAGAGATCCCATTATTCTGAGTTAAAGCAATGCGAAATAGTCCTTGTAGCAACTGCAATATTTGCAACAAAAAATAATAGTATCACAGATTTATTGGCAGCAATACAAATACTCCAGAATTTAATCAAGGAGATTGTATTACTTATGGTGACTTCTCACAGCCATTTTTATGCAACATCATGTATTCATTTCTTTGATAAATTATTTTTAAGTAGCTATAAAGCATCAAATATTAAATATATATACTTAAGTTACTACTGGTAACTTCATTTTAAAAAAAATGAAGGTTCCAAGGTCACTGGAAATTATCTCAAGTAACTTTTATTATGAGTCATGTTTTATGTTTTACTATGCTGTCTTTAATTATGTAAATCTCCTACACTTTTTTGGTCAGGCCTCCATGATAACAGGTCAGTGTTATTCCACATCACCTTCATCTGTCCTTTGTCCCTTTTGTCCTGTTTACCACGGTTTTCCAAAGCTTAACCTCGATGTGCCTTTTTCTCTGTTGTAGGTTTTCTGCTGCATTCATAGTCTCTAGTGTGTGGTTGCTTTTATTCACATTGCAAGCATGACACCACTGGTCCTTGAAGGCAAGTAGGGAGAACTGCTCAAATTTTAGGAGGTAGGGGATAAGACTTGGCACATAAAACCATGTATGGCATAACTATCCACAAGGCTCGCATGCCTCTGCTGAGATGCAGATGTCCTCTTTTTTCAGACCTAGGAGAACTTGAAGCTTCCTGTAGCCTTCACTGACAGTTGAATGTACTCAGCATTTGTACAAGCCAAGTATACAAAAATGATGGAAAAAAAAAAAAAAAAAAGCTTAGACCTAACCCAGTAAAAGTGAATACTTAAACATTTTTTTGTATTATTTTGAAAATTAATCTTTTTTTTTTTTTTATGAGGAAAGAACTTTATTTTATTTTATTTTTAGTGACTCCTGTAATAAGTACTGCTTTGCTTCCTTTTTTTTCTTTTCTCGAAGTATATTTCCTGTATGGGAAATTTGACTACAAAGCACAGCATGCTACTTCAATGAATGAAAATTTGGGAAGGTAAGCAACTCAAAGTAGCAGAGTAGGAGCTGATACTCCTGTAAATCCAAGGAACTATAGCAAGTCTGTTGAAAGAGAATTGCCCTCAAATCATCCTTGGCTTTTTCACAGCTAAGATGTGGAAAAAGCTTCGGTGTTTGAATGACACTAATGATCTCAAAACAAAAATATGGAAGATTGTTGAAGATTTTAAACCCTATAAAAGCTGTAACAGTCCCTTTGTGGATGGAAAAATATGATTGAGGAAAAGCTAATTTGAATAAATAAAACAAAACAAAAAATGAAAACATCCTTCTGAAATACTCAAGTTTGGTTTTTACTCTTGTTAAACATTCTCAAATGACTTCTTAGGTTCCACTGACCAACATGGTTCCCTGGTAGGATGTTTCTTGCTCTGTTATACATAGTATGGAAAAATATGTGAACTCATGCTTATCTCCTTCTCTGTATATTTTTCTTGCATGTGCATGCCAACATTATACACAAATACATGTATAGAGACTTTCTTTCATGAAATGAATGCGTTTATTTTATTAAACGTATTAACAAATAATAATAGTAGTATAAAATATGTATCAATTTATCTTTTTCAAGGGGTATTAAAGAACTCTAAATTATCTGCTAATTGTGAGATATTGCTCCAGATAATCCAGATTATTCACCCCCATAGAAGTCTAGAAACATAACTGACATTTATTTTGATGATAATAGGTTTAGTGCTGTTCTTCAATTTGCTAATTTCTCTTATGCTTTTGCTATTAATTTTTAATAAAGAAATAATACATAATGTCACTAGTCTTAAAAGAGAAAGACATACAGTAGTAACATTCAAACAGTCCATGGACTGCCATTTGGGTATTAGTACATGCTTGTTTAGGTTGATGCACCCACCTTTACTTGATTTACTGTATTGTCTGTGAATATATCAGCAGTCCAATTCTGTCAAGCCAGTGGTGGCTTACTGCTGCAATATAAAGGTATTCTGAGTATTTAAGTTGGTAAAGAACTGTTTGATACATTAAATACTTTCTGTCAGGCAGCTGGGATTTAACTGGAGCATACACAGTTATAAAACAGTTTTTCATTGATCTGAGTGGTTAAATTCTTAACTGTAGTTTATTTTCCCTTTGATTTTGAAATCCATAAGTGCCAGTCATAGCTTTAAGAACTAAAATCATTGGCATGGGAGTTTAAATTAAAAGTGATAAATTGAGATTGCTAGTGACCACTACCTCAGCCAAACACAAATGCCATGACTGTAGCTCTAAACATCACTGCATGCTTGATTTTAAATTAAGTGTGACAAATTAGTCAGGAAGTTAATTGTTAGTTTGGAATAAATACAGTGATGCTGATTGGAAAAGGCATCATAAAACATTTTTTTTTACTTTACAGCAATCCCATCTGACATATCAAAAAATAGAGAAACTAATAAAAATTAGTCCTATTGAAAAAGTGGGCATTTGCTGTGGGTGTGTGTATCTGTGGCAATGCCTACAAGTATCTGAAGGTGACTTTCCTTTGAGAACATGTTTGCCAGCTTAAAAATTTAGGAGCAAATTGAAAGATGCAAGAGACGTTCTTGTACCTAGCTTGTAGGTTGTTGGGAGTTAGGTACATATATCTCTATCACTACCGACTAGATATTAGAGTTGCTGTCAACTGTTTTAGTGGCAGCAAGTGCCAGGATGAACAATTATTCTCTTTAAGAGAGTGTGACCTTAAAGACCGAGCAGAGCTGTAAATCTTGTGTCTCTTTAAATAGACTCTCATTTATTTTACTCTATGTCCACTATACAGAGATATAAAAGTGGACACAACAATATTCAGGAATTTACTGGACAACAATTTCCTTTTTTTGAAGTTTCAAATTTAATTTTAGTTTTGGTATCAGTGGGACTGTTTCTCAACTAATGGGTTGTTCTTTCTAGCAACACATGAGTTATTCAGCAGTTGCTTGAAAAGGCCTTAAAAAAAAGTATACAAATTGATGAAATATTAATTCGCTTCAGGTGAAAAAAGCATTTAAAAAGAATCTGCAGAAGCTGAAGTCAATGCAAATGAATCTTTACCTCCTAAACCAAAGAAGTTTGTTGAGCATTTAAATTTCTCAAGGTTCTGTATTGCAGCCCGGCCAACACAACTTAATATGAATTACTATAGAGCTCTCATTGCAATGGTGAAAGTAGAAAGGACAGAGCACTGAACTCAGTTGTTTGTTTTGTTTTGTTTTGTTTTGTTTTTGTGTTTTTTTATTATCAAGCTTGATTTGTCAATGGTCAGTCACCATCATGTTCATTACCTTCTTCTGCCTCTAAACTTGCTTTGTACCACCCTACCCACCTCTATCAGTAGCTGAAGCTGCACACATTTCACTCACTGGAGTTTCTTTGCTCCAATCTCCAGTGTTCTTACCCCATCTTTTCTATCATCTTTCTTGGCTTCATTCTTCAGTAGCTCTCTGCTGCCTGTTTTCACTGGGCCCCCACAAACCCTCAGCTGAGTCAGTTCTTAAATGGCACCAGCTCAGGACACCGCCTGTAATACTCAGTCTTCCAGAGTTACTGCTTCTTGGATGAGTAGAAAATGTTTCACTGAACATTATGAAAGGTTCTGCAAGTTCACTTAGGTGATCAAGCCAAGTACGTAGAGCTTTTCATTCCTTTGGCAATGTAGGATATTGGAGGCCCCTGGTCTAATCTGCAGAGGAATTACTGATGTGCAGGAGTCTAAGAATGTAAAAACTCCTATCATGCACTTATCTCATTTGGCAATTAATTTGTTTTAATCCTGGAAATGCTGGAGAATGTGAAAAGAACAGTTTGTAATCAGTATATCTTGCAGTTTAAAGGTAATTGTCGTCTAAATGCATTAGTTTCAGGAGTTTGGTTACCACTGATACTGTTCCTCTTGATACGCCTGAGCAGCTCAATATAAGCAATTTTCTAGAAGAAATATATTCTCCTTACATTCTCTGAAGCCATCATAGATTCTGCTGTGGCTTCTTCAGTGAAGGTCTGCCTGTTTTTATTTAAAGGCATGCTTTTTAGCAAGGAGATTTAACTGAGGTGTAAGCTGTATGTCGTTTCTTTTTATGGCTTAACACTGATATCAGAATCACAATATTTTCTGTTGCTGGTGACTGAATGCTCTTGTCAGCTATAAAAAACAAGCTGCTGCTTAATAAAATAACTCAATTTATCTCTGGAAACTTTAATGATCTTTGTACTGTCCCCTCAGAAGTACAGGCCTTTAGTTTTAACTTGGTTAATTTAATAGGTTTTAGTTTTCTTTTGTAAGAATTTTTAAGAATTACTTTTTCCCACATAAAGCAAAGTCTCTGATAAAGGAAAGCAGTAAATAAAGACCTTAAAGTCTTTAAGTAAAGTTAGGCCTACCTAATTTCACCCTTTCATTTCTTAATAGATGCTATCCCGTGTTCTCATAAAAATAGCTTTATTTTTTTTATTCGTTAAGACCAAATGATTTGTAGTATGAGTAGTGTAACTTCATTTCCTTTAAATTTGTGCTTGGGATTGTTTCCGGTATTTCTTACCAATTTGGCTGGACAACTGAAAAGAGTTGATGCAACAAGCTTGCAGTAACACCTTTATTGGTAGGTCAGGTTTTTTGCATGTATTGATTCTCGTGAGAGCTGTAGAAATTTGTCTTTTGGCCATCTCTCTGTTTGTTTGAAATTAGCCGGCTATATCTGAAGTTGTAAAGAACTAGCAAAAAGGGGACAGATGATGAGCAGACTGCGTGCCCACATGAAGTGCTTTTGTGGAGGATGATTACTAAGCCATCCCACATAGCAAGAGTAAGAGAAGGAGCTGGAGCCTACAAGGGGGCAGGCAAAGGGCTGAAGGAGATGAGCTCCAGCTCCCATCCCAGCTCTCTGGGCTGGGGCACCCAGGCAGCTTGCCAGGGATGCAAGCCACCGGCAGCGCCTTTTCTCTGCATCCTCTCAAGCAAGGCTGATGCCAGCTCTTACTTCCTTCCTAGGCCAGAACAGTGTTGGCATAGATTTTTGTCTCATGCTTGATGGGTAGGGAGGAATGGTGAAAGCGTTTACAAATCGAGTTTTGCTTTTCAATCACTGATAAATCAACGTCTCAGGAAAGCTGCCGGATGCCATGCCTCGCAGCCATGCAGCTGACAGATCTGTCATGTCATGTCAGACCTCAGGGAGAACGGGAAGGGAGAGACCTTCCTTTGCACGGCCACTCTTCTGGAGAGGATTATGCATCAATCCGGAAGCCAAGGTTTCTGCACACCCTCTGACTTTGGTCATGCAGAGCCTCATGCCCTGGGCAGGAAGTATTATTTTACTCTGAAGGCTCCTGAAAAATTCAACAAGGTCATTTCCAGAAGGTCTGGCATCTTCAGCGTAACCTTCGGTCTGCCAAAATTAAGATTTCATCCTATAATCGCCCACGACTTAATGTGCAAATGAACTTGGTTTGGACTAACTTAATTAGGAATCAGTTAAAATTCAGTTGAGATAAGTCATTTGTAATCTGAAAAAAGAACTTCTGCATTACACTTGCTCTCCTTTCAGAAAGCCTTAAGTGATTTATATTAAATCAGAGGATGTTTTTCTCTCAGTAAGGGTCTTAGTTTCTATTCCCATACCCTTGTACGTTCTTATGCTGGTCACCAGTGACAAACAAGGTGAAATCCCACATCTAAGTGGGTCCTGAAAACTAAAAGTCCCCAGTGCAGAGCTAATACTTGAGAACATACTTATGCAAATAGGCGAATCTTATCTTTTTGCTGTACTGCAGATAAACAGAGAGCTTCATGAAGCAGCACTGGTGAGGCAGTTCCTTTCCCACCACAAAATCTGTGCCTTTGTTAAATTCTGAAGCTTTTTGCATACGCATGTGTGAATATGTAAATTAGATTATTAGAGCCAAAAGCTGTGGGCTTGGAAATTATCTTGGCCCATTTTCTGTACTCTTGAGTTACAAAAGAGTCATTTGTTGGTTTTTTTTTTGGAGCTCTGGAAACAACACTGTGAGAACAGATGCAGCCAGGGAAAACAGTGAATGACATCTTCATATTTCTACATGCAGAACAGAAGTAGAAATACCCCAAACAGGAAAGAGTTGAAGACTTTTTTATTATTATTATTATTTTTGGTGTGTACTATAGAGTGGAGATTGTGACAGTTCTGATAATCTTGGCATTTTCATGTTGATTTCTAGACCCGTGGGGTTCAGATAATTTTGAGTAAGCTCTCAATTGGTGGCTCAATAGCAGAACCCTCTGTAACCAGAATGCAGTACATCAATACCTGGTGGTGGTTTTTAATTGCTCTTCTTAATAATATACCAGTGATACTGCTGCTGCTGCTACTGTTCCTTTCAGCATCACCATCCTTCCTGTGATCCATATGAACAGCCAGGTGCTTGAATTTCCAAGGGAAAATTCTTGGTTGGGGCATGTATTTTCCTACCAGGCTGCAAGGTGCCGACTTTATTGTCAATGAAGTTTTTCAGTTAAGGCCAGGAATCCAGCTTGCATTTCAAATCGATGTTTTAAAAGAGCATTTTTATAGTGATTACTAAATTCTTGTTTTGGAAAGTGCTATACAGACATTTATGTAATGTTCTGGCTGAGCTAATTACCTATATCAGCCCATAGTCTTTAAAAGGCTTCTAGGAAGGGTCACTTCAGAAAAAAAGACCTTTGCCTGCCTGCAAGACAGTTTTGGTTGCTATAACAGGCTGTTACAGGTTTCCTTCTTCATATGTTCTGCATTAATGCTCATTAGCATTCATTTAATTTTTATTTAAGATTTTAATTGCCTCACCAATGAAAGGACAGAAGAGCAACTGAGGATAAGAAAAATAACCCTCTACAAACCACTACTTTCATAATTCTTCTGAAATACTTTATTATGTTTTCACAACATGCCCAATATCTCCCAAATGCAAAAGATGTATTTTTTGCTGTAAGAATCTTATGATAAAATAGAATTTCCTATTGGTTTCACAGTCCCAGTTGCAGTATTTACTAGCTTCTCCTGCACAAACCAAAAATGTATTGTTTTCTGAAAATCTGCTGTGTTTTTCACAAACCAATTTCCCTGGCGTAGTTCTCTTTTGAAGTCCTGGGTATGATTTTCATATACAGTACTAACTTCATTAGCTGGCAGTTATTTGCTGGGATGCAGTTTGTGTATACCTTGTAAGTACACCTTCAAAGCTCTGAGATTAAAGAATGTACTGAAAGAGTGCTGTGATCCATTGGTGCTGCTCGCGTAATTCCCTACATGAAGGTTCAGCCTGCTCCTCCTCGCCTCTAGTGAGGTCCTACTCAGCAGGCACCCCCTCACTAGCGTCTCACTGCTTTTTGGTTTGCCAGGCTGGTGAGAAGAGCTTCCTCCTGGACATGGAGCAGCAGCTCTTCAGGTCTCCTGTAGACAGTGGCCCTATACTTTTGCCAGAGCATTTGAAACTGGGGAAACCAAAATTTAGGTTTGTGGGAGCAGGTTTATTTTTAATATCCTTTTTAAGCAAATACTTTATAGACCATTAAATCAGGATGACAAGGGATAAGATGCAGGGAAACAGCCTCACGTTGTACCAGAGGATGTTTAGATTGGACAATAGGAAGAATTTCTTCACAGAGAGGGTGGTCAAGTGTGGAAACAGGCTGCCCAGGGAAGTGGCAGAGTCCCCGTCCCTGGAGGTGTTTAGGAGTGGGAACATGGCACTAAGGGATGTGGTTTAGTGGGAGGACTTGGTAGGTTAGGTTGATGGTTGGACCTATGATCATGAAGGGTGTTTTCCAACCTAGATGGTTAAATGATTCCATGAATGGTCACACTGTAATTTAGACAGAGACCTTTAGACTTTGTGTTCATGCCTGCAGTGAAACATGCCAAGGATGTACTTAGTTCAGAACTGAAATAATTCAAGAGATATTTGAAACAATAGAGAACAATTCTTGTCCTAAGAGGTGGCTTCCGTACTTTCAGTAAAGTGTAGTATGGAGTTGTTGCCTGGAGTCCAATTATTTGATTTTCTGATTTGAGGACATATAAAATAATGTGCAGACAACATAGCTTTATTGTAAATGCAAAGTGGTCAGCCGTCTGGCTCGTAAAGCACTACACCTGTGTAATGTTCATCACTTTCACTGGATTGTATTTAATTAAGGTATTGTGTGCCTAAAGGCAAAAGCATTCAAGTTTGAGGGATGGAATAGAGTGACTGGAGACGTGTACTTCTATTGGCATTTGCAACATAACTAGTCAGAAATCCGCTCTGAAATATGATTGATTCAGACAAATGTGCTGCTGAGGAAATTTTCAGTGCTTGTATTCTTGCTCCTATGTACTAGTTCTGATTTTCCACAAGGAAATGAAGGGTACAATTGATTTTCGTTAAGCTTTGTATGCTTACATATTCTTCTCCGAAGTTTAAAAACAGAGCTATAACAAATCTACGTGCCAAAATACCCATTTTGGAAGGTGCAGAGGATTGTGGTCCGAGAAGGGCAGAAAACTGATAAACGGTTGAAAATGCATACGATTTTAGAAGTGGGTAATTATACGAAATAGGAAACTATTGAAGCTTTAAGTACAAAGAAAATAATTTAATTTTGAGAGGGTACAAGT
Source organism: Anas acuta (assembly GCF_963932015.1). NCBI lineage: Eukaryota > Metazoa > Chordata > Aves > Anseriformes > Anatidae > Anas > Anas acuta. The sequence goes on along the minus strand of NC_088979.1, from coordinate 110,171,587 downwards.
TCAGATTATATCTCACAGCCCAAGTAAACACAGAAAGCCTTCAGAGTTTCTGCCTGTGTAACCTACAGCATTTTCATGGTTTTTCATGGTTACCTGGGCTTCACCACTTGTATGCTGAGCAAAGCTGTGTATCTAATTGACTTTTCATTTCACTGGCCAGAATAAATATTGAAAAGATTATTTTAATTGAGTATTAAAAAAAATCTAAAAACATGTTTAACTTAAGCATGCAGGTAGGAATCAAAGCTTTCTTCTTTCTTCAAATACAACCAGTTTTTGAACTTTTGAAATTCTCCAGCCTTCATGCTAATTGTTTATCTTTCTTGCCTGGCAAAACCACTTAGACAAGATAATTAGGTGTTAGACATGATGGAGGGCCTGCTTAATACTGCAGGTTTTGTTAATGACAGGTCTGAGAAGCTCTGTATACTATAGCTAGTGATTTCTGTCAAATGCCAATGATAAGGACTCAGATTTCTGTCTGATAAATAAATTTCTAAACATATTTGCCATTAAAAAAATAATGTGACATTAGCCGTAGCTATACCCTGTCATGGTTCTCTTCTTTGTTTACAGAGATTTTACATCATTCCCTAATAAAGGGTTCTCATTTTTAGCTATTATAAAACCTTTTAGTGTCAGTCATTAACCAAGCAGAAGATACAAGTTGATTGACTTATAGCACCTTTTTTTTTTTTTTTTAAATACTACGAACTGATTGTCAAAGAGTAACTTTGAAAATGTTTTAGAAATGCAGGATAACAGCATACAGTGAGACTGAAAGTTTCCAGTCACTGCTGAAGTCAAAGAGGTTTTTCCCTTTCACTTCCCCTGAAGATGTGTCCCAGATTTTTTTTTTTTTTCAGAACTTCCTGTAGCATAAGGTCCTGCCTACACTGAGAAATTAAGAAACGTATCTTGCCTTCTGGAAATTTCTCCTGATAAATGTGCTGTGTATATATGATAACAGAAGTAGATTTGTTGTGACATCATATATGCTGCACGGGGATAATTTTGTTTATGAAGTAACCATTCCTCTTCTGAAAGTTCTAAATTTCATGATTTCAAGGACATTTTTGAGTGGCTCTGAGGATAATTTTACTAGTATATAATATTTTTTTTCCAGTTTAAAATAAAAATGTGGTATACAAGGTTAAATCAATTACCTACTTAATCTGTTAATTTATTTTTGATCATTATCAATGCCAGATAATTCAGAGGAAAATTCGGGAACTTTCTGTCTTTTTACAAGATCATCATTTGAAGGGAAATGTCCTCTTCCATTTCACAGCATGTGTTAGATTTTATTCCTTGCAGAATGTTTATTTGCTTTAGAACTTATTCTTGTTTATATATCAACATCCAGTCTGGTTTTGATGTATTTGGTAAGCATTTACCCTCATCTAGTGATAATTTATAACAGACTGAGTTGAGTTGCTGTTATTTCAAATGACCATGTAAAGTCTATAAATTTAAACAAAAAAAAAATAGACTAATTTCTTTAACTTAATGATTATATGAAGGATTTCCACTGTCACAGGGATTAAATTCTGTAACTTGCTGTAAGAATACATAGGAAGAAAATATCAACCAGTTTCCAGGTGATTTTTGACAGATTTATTCACAGGGCTGTGAGATGCTGCTGCCCACAGCAGGCTTCCATTCCTGTATCTGTCTTTCTGCAGGGATTTCAGAAGGTTTTAGATCCCTTTGAGTTAATGTGGACATGTAAGTATCATTAGGAGACACTGTGAAATCTTCGCTGCCACTGAAATAAAATTTTAGGCTTTCCTTCTAGAAAGATAAATATTCCTTTATTCAATAAAGGGCTTCTCATCACCTTCGATTATTTGCAATAGACTTCAAAAAAAAGTCATACATTTATGATTTTTGGAAGCTTAGCCAGAAATCTGTTCACAGTCATAAAAATTCATAGTAAAGTTTGGGCCTTCAGAGACTGAAGGTGTGAATGACTTCCAGAGCTAGAAATGGTGTACTGAGAAGGTCTCGCTCACTGTCTTCAACAGCTCAGGCCCAGGGGATTGCAGGAGTGCCTGCATATGCAATCAGAACTACTGCAGGATGATACAGTAAAACACAAAATTGTGCGTAAAGTTGCAGGACCATTCTGTCCAGCCTTTTGCCTAGGCTACAGGGCTTCACTTTCTAATTGGTTTCTTGTTTAATTAAGCATTCTTTCATTTACTTTTCTAACTCCTTCACTACATCTTTACTTATAACATACTATTCCTCTTCCTTTTTTTTTAACTTTAATTTTGCTCTCTTTAATTATATGCAATTGGAGCATATCTGCATGGTCTGCTGAAAAAGTTGTCTTTTTTTTTTTTTTTTTAATGGCTCTTCTCTTGTTTGACTGCTGATATTATAAAATAGAAGGAACACAGCTGCCTGAGGTGCCAATTCATCACAGTGGGGTAGAAATAGCCCATAGTGGTAGGGTACTTTGCTGTGACAAGAAAAATAGTGGAAAATCTCAAAATTGCTTCATTTTACAAGTGATTTATCAAGTTACAAGACAAGTAGTCCATCACTATTTGTTTTGTGTGCATGTGTGTGAATGGTTTTGAGAATAAGAAATTCTTCACTTGCATAAAAATAATGGAAGTATTTTTTACTTCTTTCTATTATTTTAACTATTCCTTAAATGTATTCTGTTCCATTTTCTGCATTTTCACCTGAACTGTTTGCAGTTAGAAATTTTCCGATGACACTATCCTGAAAATGACTGAGATAATTTAAATGTCAACCTGATAAATGTAACAATCCTGCTGTCTGATAGATTTACCGAGTGCTTTATACAACATTTGTGAATATCTATTCTTACTGTGTTAGCACCCAGTGACCCAGAATAAGAATCAGAGTTCCTATACAGAAGGCACAGCATCAGCAAATGAAGAGAGTCCTTGATAGAGAGAGAGTTCATGAAACCACAATTTAATGTCTGAATAACGAAGAGCAAGTGGATAAGGAATTATAAGAAGGAAAGGGAGAGGGAAAGAAGACAATTATGATGAGCCAAAAAGAAAATTGTTACCCACCGACCAGTTGTTTTGGCTTCAGTTTTAGGGTTTTTCATTGTGGCAAGATGGCAGTTAGGGCCTGTATTTCTTAGCTCAAATGGGCAAACAAGGAGCAGAAAGCAGAATGATCAGACTGGTAATAATTGACCTTCTGGCTATTTTAACTTTCTTTTGTGTCCTCTTAATGTAAGAACAACAACAAATTAGAGGCATGTTTGTTGAGATAAAGAACTTTCAATTAATTACACATTGGTCAATGAATCATAATGTTTGTAGATGACTACATCAAAATATTTGTTGGACAGTATTTAGTATTATACTGCCAAAAAGACGTGTCATAGGAGCTGTAAGCATGGATTGAGATAGAAGTCAATAAATAGGATGCAGTTTCTAAGCTGCAATTAGAAAAACAAAATTTCAAAATAAATGACTTTATGAAATGTAAGATTTAGGATTAATCTCATCTGCATAAAACAAAAGCTGCTCAGAAGTCAGGTAACACTATCAGGAATTCTGCAGATGGCTTAAGCAAAGCAAAAACTCCAAAAACATTCCTATACATCAGTGAAACTGACAGCATTAACATCTCTTTAGTAAGTTCATTACTAGTATCTGGCTTGATGTTGCCACCCAGTAAACGTGTGACAGGAAAGATGACAGAAAATGCACTGCACCTCAACTTAATGCAAAAATAAACTGTGGCTAGAATATAAAGGAATTCAAAGGAGTAATAACAGACATGAGGGAAGTCAGGAAAGTGGAAAAAGATTGGCTGAAGTTTTCTCTAAAATATTTATAAAGGTTAAGATGGAGCCCTGTCTGTCTGTGCAAAATGCCTCTGTGTGACAGGGCCCTGATCCTGCTTGGGCAGCATTGTATAATAAATATCAATCTCAGAAAAGATAAATTTGATGATAGAAATTTAACAGAAAGTAAATCTGTTTTTCAGAGATGCACAACAGAAGAGTTATGGGCTACATAATATTTTTACAACAATCAACATGTAAATAGGTATCTCCTCATTAAATATGGTCATCAGGGAAATTGAGAAAACTATCCCTATCCCGCTGCTGTTGCCTCAAAGAAAATGCTGTCCTCTACAAGAGGCTGCTGGAAAGAAGAGATCGTTCTTTTGGAAGGAGTAGAGGAAAGTGATCAAGGGTGCAGGAAGGTGTAAAAATGGACCAAATATAATTTCCCCCAGCCCTGAGGTAGACTCTGTGCTTGCAGGGAGGTGTACTGGTCTGAGGACCACGGTAGTACATCCTAAATGCTGTATCTGTTGAGCAAGAACAGATTAGTTGCTGGGAGTTTTGTTGTTCTTATTTTAAATGCTCAGTCCTGTAGTCCTAAGTAGCTCTCACCACCTCTGCAAGCATGTTATTCCAGTTGTGGACAGGAAAGGATATACTGGCATATGACACAAAGCTTTCGAATACTAAGTAGATGCTCCACTTCATGTACTGCTGCTCTAACACGGAGGTCATCTCCAATATAGGTAGCTGGCTTCCTGATGGCCATTGGAAGCTGCTTTACTGATATTTCCTTACCAGTACCATATGTACAAAGCCATCAGCTGGATTTTATTTTTTCATTTTGTTTGAATATCAAGACAGCTCATTTTCTTGGCCTTTATTTTTATTTTTAATACAAAAATCATAAAGAAGCATCGTGATTATCCAATCTGTATGCGTATTGAACAGATGAATGAAAGCAATGACAATAGGGAGCAGATAAAAGAACTCAAAACAGAAAGACTGATCTCTGGAAAATAATGTTTCCTGTTCCCATAGAACTCAAGGGCTTATGAAAGATAAAACATTTGTAATAATCAATTGTGTAATGAAACAGTAACCTAGGATTATTTGCTACAGCACTCTCTTTTATATCTAATGCCATTATGCTGGCAAATTTCATTAATGACTTTGTGTTATTTTTATTTTTTTTTAATTATTTTTCCACTGTTATGTACGCAGTGAACGTATTTCTTAGTGAAACTCCAAAATAAGCATTTGACAGGTTTAGGTTTACCTGTGATGTGGCCTTCGGTATTACACTTCAGTGAAAATTTCCCTGGGTGGTTTCCTTTGTGCATGTGACCAAAGCGCTCTTCCAGCCATCGCCTCACCTTGGTTCTTCAGTGAGCCTCCCAGGGGGCTGTGCAGAAAGAGGACAAATGATTACAGGCCAGCTTTTGGCATCCTCTCTGTTTCTATATGGTAAATACCAGAGCAAACTGAAAATCTGGAAAACGTCCTCTGCTGCCAGCAGGCCAGAATACATGTAGGTGTTGGGAAGCAGCTGAACATTTCTGATGTTAATCTTTATGTTAGCATGGCTGGCATGTGGCTTATCTGATCAATATCAGTATTAGCTCTTCTATGCCTGACAGCGTTTGAGAGGAAAAGTTTCTATTGAACATCAAAATGACAAACCCTTGTGTATAGCAACTCTCAGACAGCTGTAACACAGGCTACAAAAGACTCTCTCAAGTCTCTCACAGCCATGCCTGATGTTCACTTGCAGAATGCACAGAAGAAAAAACACATGAAGTACTTGATCTTATTTTTTTTATTTAATTTTCATGTAATACTTTAAAGCTCATGAACAAGTGTTTAAATACCAAGGCTTATTATTTTTATTTTTCCTTGTGTACTTCTCAGTGATTACAAGGAAAAAAGAATCAAATGATTATGTTGTTTCTATAAAAAACTGCCTTTTATACAAATGACTAAATATTATGTTTCAAGTGCTATATTTATGGTGAAAAATATAATAGTTCTTAAGTGATTTAGAGAATCAGAATTAAAAGATTCTGTGCATAAAGGCAAATAGAAACTCATTAGCTGCAATTCATAGCGGAAGACATTTTTTATCCTGAAATCCATAATGAGATAATAGAATTGTATCTGTTCTCTGACAAATAACAAAATGACAGGTAAAGGACAAGTTATGTCTATCTGTGAAAATGTTTGAATTGTTTGTAGTATACTGACCATCGCATTTATTGAGGCAGGATTATCAGGTAGAAATGATTAACAAAGGCAGTAATCAGTTCAAAAGAATGTATTTATACGGCTATATTGCAGGAAGTATCAGCCCCCTAGTGTCCTTTGACATTAAGTTAAGAATACGAAGACCCGTATGTCAGTCATAACATGTCAAAAAAAAAAAACACAAAAAAACATACCAACAATACAAATGTACTATGATACATGCTCAAAATAGTAACTTTTGATTCATTTTCTCTCCAGTCAAACTTAAATCACTTGTACTATCATTTTGAAGGTAAAACTCAATTTCCTGTAACTCATGAAAATATGTAGGTTTTCTGAGTGCCTGTTATTCTAAGTCCTGTATTGCTGTTAAATTTCATTTATCAGTCTCAAGCTCTATGGCTTTGGTCCTTGTGCGTGATACGGACATGCACAGCTAATGTGGCCTATTTCATGGCCCTCCTTCCGTCCTCCAGGAATTTCTGCAGGAAAACATTGTGCACACTGATGCAGGAATTGGAGGGAGAGAGTTTGGCTGCCCTTCATGAATAAAAATCTATTTTTCCAGAATAACTCACCTAATAGTATTCAGCCCATCACTTCGTACACCCACAATGAAGTAAGGAGGCAGCTAGTAAGGACAGCATAGACTTGGCAGAGATGCCTTTGCCTTACTTGTTTAGGTATCTGAATCAGTGAGTGGCAAAAGATGAGGGATCTCTTAAGACGCCATTGGGTACATGGTAAAAGGCGATTTAGAAGGTACTCAGTAATCTGTAAAGTATTACATGGCAAAATGAAGATAATTTAGTAGTATTGAGAGCTCTACTAGTGCAGAGCTTCACGATCTGCTTCAGACATAGTTGTTTTATTTAGTAATGTCAAAAAAGCACCAAAAGAGGTAACCGTTAGCTTTTTACATTAATTTTTCATCTGTTTGGTCACAAAACCTTACATTCTCAACATATTTAATTTACTAGTTAACATACTACAGATTAAATGATGTAAAGTATGGTTTGCTTGCCTTTTTTTTTAGCATTGTTCTATGTAAAGTAGGAAATATTTGCATTTTCTTTTCATTTATAAGGAAGTCTCTTGGTAACAAATGGAACCTTCAATACAATAAAATTTACATGAAAAAAGCTGTCGTTTGAGAGCTATGTGGTTGGAATGATGCCAGTCAATAATAGATTGCATACCTCTGGTTAATTTATTAGCCACCTGTTCCAGAATCCATTACAAGAACACATTAAGATGCTATCAGGTTAGGGTAGTATCTTGAGCTTCAGGCCTTGGAGGGTGTTTTTCATGTAAAATGATGCTAATAGAAAACTGAAGTGAATAGTAGTACATACACCTCGCCACACAGAATAGGGGGAATATTCCATAGGTTACAAACTCTGCTTCCATCCTCTTTAAGAAACAGTATTTTGTCATGAAGAGAAAACATTTTCTCACTTAATTAAAATGGCAGCTAATAAAGAAAGCTTGATAATGCACACACAGAGATTGCAAATATGACTGCAACTGATGGCCTCTGTAGACGTGGGAATTGTTACAAAATTATGAGGTATTGTAGGCTAATTCATTTGTTTACTGCCTTTCATGAGAGAGGTGTCATTTTCTGTGTGCATGTTTCTGCACTTCAAAGCTTAATTTTTCATAACCTAATTCCCCAGAGTGTATCAATGTCACATACAGAGTTACATAGTAGAATTACAAAATCAGAAACTAAGATAGAAGTTAAATGGAGAAGTATTGTGGGCCAGTTAAGGAAAAGAGATTTTAAGAATATGCATGGATAGATCAGGAGATGCCTTCTCAGTGTGCACCACTGTGGCCATAAGCAAGTAAGACCATCAGAAAGCACTTTTTTGCTTTCAATACTGAGAAGTAATGCTGCCATAATTAACATGGAGATCTCATGAAAAGTACCACAAAAGAAAGTCAAAGTTAATGTAGCAGGGTCCAGGAAGGAGCTACCATACCATTTTTTAGAAAACAAGAGAGAAAAAACAGCAGAAATGGGAAGAGCACACATTCTTAAATTAAGTGCATTTCCAGTAGCACTAATGGAAAATATTAATGTGAACTGAGTGGCCCTCATTGCTCAGAAGCTTGGATATATACCTCATTACTGATTAGGGAGTAGTGACTGCTACTGTCTAATTTGTTACACAGTTTGTTGCAGGGGAATCTCATTCAGATTCTTACCGGCCTGATATGACAAGATGATAGCCTGAGGGGTATTGCGGCAGGCATGAAGGTAAAGAAGGAAGAGTAAAAGCTGAAGGTGAGAATCCAAATTCAGCATCTCATCAATAAGATTGTCAGAAAAATAAAACATCTGTGATTAATGCAGTATACCACAGTCACCGGAATTGATTGTTTAATCTTAGATGAGACAGCAAGGGTTCTCCTGACATTTCAGCCCTATAAGTGGTAGATAGCATTAAGAAGTTTTTAACCACAGATTACTTAAAGCTGAAGGAAGAATATATTTTTAAGACAGGAATGCGTATTCTCAAAACTGCTTTACCCTTACCACTTTTTTTCTGTGTCTAAGATGGAGTGATACTGCTAGAAGAGTCTTTTTGGATATTTTAATCAATCTCTAATGTTACTCCAGGATATTCTCAAGTGATAGAGAATGATTCAGGTTCTGTACTTATGGCTGCATTTAGTTTCAGCCAGAAGGAAAAGTAGCAATAAGTAGTATGGAAATTAGGGCCTGATCCTTTATTGCTTTTCGTCCTGTGTAGACATGTATAGTTTTGCAGAGTTAAATGAAAATACTGTTATTCTGAGCTGGTATCTTTTAGCTCTCATACTGTGTGAATGTAAGTACTTACAGAAGATACATTGCACTAATAAATAAGTCCCAACATTTCCGCTAGCTACAGCCTCGCTAATATGCTGTTCTTTTAAAAAAATGATACAGCTACCTGATACAGACTCGAACAAGTCTTGCACGTTTCTCCAAGCCATCCATGTATACGGCTTTCCTTCAAAGAAACTAATGCTGAGAAGTGCAAAGTAAATAGATTTAAGAGTAATTGTGTGGGGCAGGATTGATACCCTGTGGATCGCACAGTTGTAGTTAAGAGCATTCTCTGCTTGTACAACCAAAGCAGAAATTGTGTTAGTAACTTGTATTAGTGTCTCTAAAGCAGTGTCTCTGGTGTTGTAAGGTTTAAATCTTAAAATGACCAACACAAGTGGCATTTGCCTGTCAGTGTAAGTGCAGTGGGGCTGATTTCTCTCATTCCTGTTCTCCCTGCTGTTGCAATATAGTGTAGCAGAACAACTCCTGTGGGAAGCTCCTTTTAGGAGCCCTGTGACCACACTGTTCCCCAGCCAGCCAGAAATACGGGGCAGACACAGGATGTTTGAGGCCATGCCGACCCTGAACAGCCCTCGAGATTGCTCTTAGCTGTGCTGGGGCTAAACACATCCAGACCCCAACTGCCCCACTGACACGAAGCCAGCCTTTGTTCCCACTTAGCAGATCTTGAGATCTCAGTAACTGCAGCACAGGTTCTCACTTGCTGTCTGTTGTTTGAACAGAGGAGGAGGATAAATTTGTTCAGACCAAACAGTTCGAAAAAGTTCCAAAGAGTCAATGCACATATTTTCATGTTCCCTGCAATGTAGATGTTATTTTATTCTAAAATTTTAATCCATTATTAAAGTGGCACCTATCTTGCATATGGTTATTCATTTTAACACAATCATAAGTAGTGAAAGGAGAACAAAAGATTAAAAGATCACTTCTGAGTTATTTTTGTCAAAACATCTCATAATTCCTACTGGATTCAAAATTAAACTAAATTAATTTAAAACAGTAATGCTGTACTGTTTTCTCTGTTGAACTGTTACCAAGATCAGAGGTGGAAAGCCTAATTCTGAAAAAAATGTATTCCTGTCAGAAGAGAATCTTTGTGTTTCAGTTTCTGAAAAGAACTAAGTTTTATCTCACTATTCATTATTAAATGGTACTCATTTATTAAACAATACACAGGCTATAAAAAGTCTGGATAAATTTAGGGCTTTTTGGAGAAATGATATCTGAGCCTTTACATCTGGGAACATTCATTGGAAGCTGAATGGTTTGATATCGGCTCCCAAGCAAGGTGTATTTCAGGGCTTAAAAAATGCAGCTATAAGTGAAAGGCTTTATCAGCCAGGCTTTCTAAGCAACTCACCTATGGACAGTACCACTGGGACAAAGTTTCTTCCATAGCTGTTAGCAAAAGTGACTTTCTCAAAGTGAACAGAGCAAAATTTTGTATGTGTCTTTGCAACAGAGAGGTCTGCTACAAACAACTGTTCAAAACCTAGAGAGAAGCTAAAAAGAGGCTAAGGAAAATACAGCCACTGACAAACTGCCTCTCAGTAGTGAGAAACTAGGGGAAGTCTGGCATAGCAAAGGCAGCTGGAAGAGACCTAAAAATGAAGAAAAACCTGAATGGCTGAGAAGCCCTCAGATTATTGCCAGGAAGCTCACCAGAGGGAGGGTGAAGAACCACTTCAACAGGACATGTTACTGAAGGCTTCCTGTTGCTGAAGGCTTTCACTTCTTAGAGTGCTTAGATAGATCTCACCTTGCTTCTCTTTTCCTCTCTATCTAGTGGGTGATCATTGCATCCCTTCAAAAATATAGCACATATTTTAAAAGACTTTGAGTTGCACAAGAATATTAACAATCAGCACAGGAGAGAGCATCAGACCTCCAAAGCCCATTTTGCTGTTCAGTACATTACAGGACACACTCCATTGCCCGGGGAGTGTGAAAGCACATGGAGCACTTCTGTGCTTCCCAGAGGAAGCCCAGTCTGTACTGTAGGTAGATGAGTTCCTTTTCAGAACAATCCTTAATTAGTAGGTTTCTCTTTCTAACTCTTAAATGACTGTAATGTTATAGTTAGGCAGGACTAAATGCATGTATGGAGCAGGACAGATTGAGCGATACTGAGAAAAAAAATGAAAACGATCTGAAGGGATTAAATGCTGCAGAACAGAGAGGAAGATAAGGAGACAGTAAGGGACTTACTGTAGGATGAGAGTGTTGAGAAAGAGGAGGGAGACACTTTTTGGTGAGAGGTTTCATGTGCATTTTGTGCTGGTCAGTAGGCTTAGCTGTCAGTGTAGCCATTGCTGGGGAAAATTTTCAAGTTTTATTTTCCTTTATGATAATGGTGTGTCTGGATTTTGTAAATTCTTACAAAATTGCTGAGGAAAAGTGTATAAACTTATCCATATTTATACTTTTAATTTAGTTGCCTTTATATGAATGCATTTGTACTATAAGTTCATTCAGAAGTAATCTTTCCATTATATGAATTAAGGGCTTCACACAATGGGACACTAATAGTGGGATCTAATCATTAGTCCAGAACTCATAACTCTTTAGATATTAAAAACGATAAGTATTTCTCTTCGATTCCATGCACACACTCATTTAGACTTAGGAAGCCCATGGTTCAAACCCAACAGTTTCACTTGTCTGAATGCTTAGTGTAGCCCTGTGTCTGCATGTTAAAAATCTCCATGGTTCGCTTTACCAAGTAAGTGAAGAGGCTCTGCATGTGTAATAGAAAAATGACAGTAATAACCTGTACCTTTGTAAGTATTGAAAGCAGCATGTTCTCTCCTGCCATCTAAGCTCAAATTATCCTGCATTTCAGGTGTGAGTGCTTATAATCTTTGCAGAGGAGTTAAGGCTGGGAAAATCCGCTTTTGTTTGCCAAGATCCCAGCTGGCATCTGTCCTGTGCTGAAATCCTTTTGGTGTATCACCTGGCCAAGTAAATAATGAGCGCTGGACAGCAACTCACTGTAGTTCTCAAATCTGGTGAAGTACCAGCGTTAAGGGAATGCATGCTGTCTTCTGAGCAGGCAAGGCAATGAGTAGTCCAGAATATGTGAAAAAAAACCTGCCAGTTAAAGTGCAGTTAGCAAGCTCTTTTCCTGTGAAGTACTGCCACAGGTAGTGATATACTTCAGAGAGCTGAGAGAGTTGGCACTACAGGAGACTCTTTGGGTTGATAGATCCTCCTCAGGTAAAGCAGCAAATGAGCAGTTCACAGGAAAGAAGGTGACAGGACAAAAAACAACTCCCTGCAAGGCTTATGGGGTGATTCCTCTCCTCTCTCTCAAGATGCAAATTACATAAACATGCATCCGATTTATTACAGAAATACATATCTACAACTGGTGCTAAATTAAAGGCCAATACATACAGCTAGCACCTTTTCTTTATTACTGAGTAAACTTTTGTCTTCTCAAAGTGTTCTTTTCCCCTAGCTTTGCTTTTGATCACCATGAAAGTAGCAGTTTACAAAGCACCTGGAAACAAAAGGTCCAGGGAGATCCATGGAAACTGCTCCATCTCTTGCTGTCATGGTTCCCCAGTTCGGAGATTCTTCAGATTTCCTCTTGTGAGTGACTCATGAAGGTCTGGGAGACAAGTGAGATGTGCCTTTGTCCCCCTGAAAGGAAGAATATGTAATAGCTTGTCTGCATTTGGAAATTAACTGAATCACTGTTGCACAATAAATTAGTCCACAGTAGCTGTCTTTATATGCACACCATGGTGAAATATTTATTGTATTTTCTGACTTAATTATTCAAAGAATGTATTTATTTTTTCTGAGATAGAATGTCCACACAGGGAATTGAATAACTAGTCCCTTAATAATCATTCTTGTGAGCTGATCTGTACAGACAGCTTTTCATCATTATTCCTAGTGAAGACAAATGTTTCACTTTTGCCACCAGTTGTGTAAAGGACATACCAAGTTTTCCTCACCCAGTAAAGAGTATTATCAATATGCATATTATTTTAGTGATCCAACACTGCTTGATGTTTAAATTCCATAACAATTCAAGGAAATAAACATGTTTTGTGATCAGTGGCGCTGAGTAACTCAGAATAAAATATAAACAAAAACACTTGTGAAAGGTTTGCAGATGTTCAATAATTAGAACATAGGCATCATCTTCTTTTATTCAATTAATTCTGGTTTTTCCCTTCTAGCAGAAGTAAATGGATGGGAGGAAAGCAAGTGGTATCTTGCTGCAAAAACGCACACCTGTCAGTTTTGCTCTGTTATACATAGGTGATACTGATGGAGTTAATTGGGCTGCAACGTGTAATGGAGATAGAATGTTGCTTGCCCCATGTTTATTTTCCACTCACTCTGTGCTTCTCATTTATTAGTAATTTAGTTCAAAATCCATGTCCCTGCTTCTTTTCTATTCATACTAATTATACAGATTTCTTGCAAGCAAAAATCTTTCAAGTTTAATAGTACTGTGTTTGGACTTATTTGTCTTACATGAGTTAAAATGTAAGGCCTTAAAAATGCACATTTGGGAAATGAATGGGGGCCAAATGAGTCATCAAAGCTCATTCTCACTCTCTTTTAGTAGTTTGTTCTCTTCAGGATACAGTATAATGATGCTTAAATTATTATCTGCGTTTGCTAAGTTAAGATAGGCTGTTCTGTAGGAAGAAAAATAAATTCAGATTTATAGTACCTGAAGGGAGGGTGTGAAGATGATGGAGCCATGTCCTCTTCAGTGGTGCCCAGTGACAGGACAAGGGGCAATGGGCACAAACACAACATAGGAGATTTTGTGTGAACATTTTCTTACTGTGTGGATGACTGAGGCACTGAACAGGAAACCTAGACAGTTGTAGAGTCTCCCTCCTTGGAGATCTTCAGAAGCCACCTGGACATGAGCATGGGAAGCCTGCTCTGGGTGGCCCTGCTTGAGCAGAGGTTGAGACCAGGTGGCCTCCAAAATAGCCTTTTTTCCACATGTAGTACTTTTCCCATTTTCACTGTTTCTCACACTGTCATCTGTAACAAGTGAAGACAGGAGTGCTCTTTAGTAACCCTCCATCTACAGTGCTTCAGAACTGGCCATAAGGGAGGGTCCAGGAAAAATTCTGGCCCACTAGTTCTATAAATTATCTGTGTCATTTCTGATAATCTGTGCTGTCTGTAGTTTGCATTGTTTTCCTGTGTGTTATAGATTTTTTCCACTGCATATGACATATGAGTTTTTGGGGGGTTAGGGGAGTTGAAATAATCCTGAAACCTTCTCAAGAAACAGCCCAACTTGTACCAGACTTTGCTACCTACTAAACAGAATGACAACTACCTTCTTCCCAGATACCTTTCAGCTACTGAAATGTTATCTTTTAAGTAGCTCTATTGCTATTACTCTGTTTCACCTTGCCTCAGTACATCTCCATAAAATGCTTCAATGATTCTTGGCTTCTTCATGTGGATGTTCTCTATTACAACATGCAAAATAAATAAGTACTTAAATAAGCGTACAGGAGCTGAATGTCCTGGAGTAGAGCTGCTCAATCCTCTTCTGTCCATCCACTCTGACCTGCTCAGAGATTTGAGTGTCTCTTTTAGCTGTTCCTGGGCAGCCTTCTGCCATCTCATCCACCACAACCACATTGCTGCATGAGTGAGAGGAGTTCTCTGGGATGGGAGAGTAGTTGTCTGTCCTGGAGAAGTGCACTCTCAAGCAATGGATAGGGACAGGAGGAAGACCGAAATAAGAGAAAAGATTTGACCTTTGTATGTTTGAGCAGAAAGCTTCAGAAGCTCTGTGAAGGGAGTTTGTGTCTCAAAATATACAGGAACACTTCTCATAACACAGGGAAAAGACCGAGAAACAGCTAGAACACCTGGACTTTCCCCACACTATTGGGATGATGTAGGCCCCTGTCTCATTAGCAGATTGTAATGTCAGTGGAAAAATAACTAGAGCGTTTTAGGGAGGAGGGAGAAAGAAAGATCAAAAGGTTGGCATGTCCACATGTCCTTGAAGCATGGTCCGGAATGGTTTAGTGGTTGTTTCACACTTGAATTACTTACAAAAAGAGAGAGGGACATTTGTTGTCCATCCCCAAAGAAGGAATGGTTTATAATCTGATTTTTCAGTTTTGTTGGCAGATATAAATATGAGAAAATAAGCAGACATACCTAGCCAGCAGGATGGGCAGGTGATGATCTTTTGAGCCAGAGGGCATTTGCAGAGATGGAGGACTATGCTCACTTAGTACTCCTCTTTATGTCATATGCTTTAAGAGATCCTAGATCGTATGGCAGTGTCCTAATAGTATCAGGGTGCCTTTGCAGTGTATTATTGGTCCAGTTTGCAACATACTGCATATGTTACAGCATGCCCTTCACGAGGTGGAGATACAGGCTGGCAGGCACGTCATCTCAGGATGCAGAGGGAAAAGCAGCCAGTGGGAGAGGGTTTCTGTGGGCACCCGTTTTCCATGCTGACAAAATATGTAGCTTGCAGGAATAATTCCTAGTATCTGGCAGGTCTGAGGTTTTTAAATTAGTTTTCATAAGACAGCAGATTGCTATATAGCCAGAATTTGTTTTTCTCACTATTGCTGGTTAATTTTCACCTTCCATAGCAGGACCTGCTTTGCAGTTCCCCTTTGAGCACTGAGAGTCAGTCCTGTCACCAGACCCAGGCAAAGAAGTCAGGAGTGTATTCAGCAGAGGCTCTTTCCCAGGAGCCATGTGAAACAATATTAGGTCCACAGTTTCTAAGTGCTTGGAAGTTCATCAAGAATAATTTGTTTTATAAGTTCCATTCTTTTAAACAGACAAAACTGTACCAAAAAACAGAAGCATAGTTGCAAAAGTAAAATAATATTTTTTCCATTTTCTTCCTTGCAGTATGAGTTTATGAGTTTGTATCTGTTTGCTTCAAGGGTGTAGAAGAATATAAATTTTAATAGGATTTAGACTTGTTTGAGATTCTACCTTTCTTACTTCATTATTTCTTCATATGTAATCAGGTTTATTTCCTGTAATCCTGTAAGATTAAATTTCAACTGAAAAAGCCTTGTTCTTTCACATTCATAGACAGTCACTTTGATGGAGAATCTTCTTTTGGGACATGAAGCAATGATACACGTCTCATTAAAATAATAATAATAGATAAATTAATATCTATTGATAATAATAGATAAATTATAATAATAGATACATTAATTTTCATGTTTCTTCAACATAGTAACTGAATGACTGCTGATATCTCTGTTCAGATTAAAACTGAGTTAGCTACTTATGTCAGCAAAAAGGAAATAATTTGATTTACACTTGACTATTTGACCCAACTCAGTGTGCATATATCTGCCATAAAAGAAAGCTAGTGATCTTAAGAAATCAGGACATGTGCACAGTGCTTCACCACATAAACCAAGAAGTGTATCTGCTGTTAGCTTCAGTTGGACATAGCACAACAGGCAAAAGCCAGTCACAGTCCAAAAAAGAAGATTTGCATGTCAGCAATACCAGATCATGCCCGATACCATTTAAAGTCAGTACTTCATGTGAAGTTGTTCATGCTATTTTTAAAAGTGCTGCGGGTTATGGATCAGTCTAGTCAAAGACGGAAATTCTCTGCCTTGGAAAAGATGAAGAGTACTGGACTCCAGCTTAAGTCTGTCGCTGAGAGCAATTTTATGTTACTTGACCTTGAATAATATTTTTTTTTATTATTGAGAGAGAGAACTAGGGCTGCTGTAAGCTCCAGTTTTTGCAGACTACACGAAAATCTGCCCATATTTAACCTGCGTAAATATCCAGGTACCTGTGAGTGCCCAGCACTTATGAAAAGCTATTTATTTAGAGGACAGGTTGAGCTCTTAAAATTTAAAAAAAAATAATAAAATTTAAAAAAAGTCTCTGCACAGGCTTTAAAACATAGGCTTCAATTATTTAGTTTAAAACCAGACAGAGACAAGTTCCCAAACTGGGAATTTATTTATTAAAAAAAAAAAAAAGAGGATTTTATAGTCTTTTTTCTGTCCAGCCCCTGAGAGAATATACATAGAGCAAATGGAGCAAATGCTGCATGCGTGATATATATCCCTATGTTGTTCACTTATCAGTTTCCATTCAGTTCTGAATTTTTGTATTGGAAATTGCCCTTGTGTCAGTTTTACAGACAGATAGAAAAGTTAAGGCACAGAGGTATGAGGCAGGTAAGATTTCAGACGAACAGCAACACCACAAACCTCAGGGAGACAGTTTAAAATCTGGCTGCGTGTTGCTCTCTTCCCCTCTCCAGTAACTAAGGCTGTGTTTTAGTGCTTGACTGAAGCCTGTTACAGTGAAGCAGTTAACATTTTAAAATTCCTCTTGCTTTCTAAGAGTCCAAAAAATTAAATGTTAAGAATTATAGCGAAGCATTAACTGATGAGTCTGACCAGTTTGCATTATATAGATGCATTTTAAGACTTTAGTAATAAAAGGAACTGTACATTAATGTAGAAGCAGAGAAAACAGCTATACATATAATGGTGTATGCAACATAAACTGAACTGACCATTTGGTATTGCCATAAAGAAATAAAGACTGATAAATAATACTGTGATAGCATCCATATTTCCTTTTACATCAATAATAAAATGGCTGAAGACACCAGATTAACTGCAGAAAAGAATTTCATCTGTCCATCTTCTGCTAAAGATGAGTCCAAATGCTGATGTGGGAGATCTTGGCCAAACCCACTACTCCAGCACAGGGCTTGTACTGTCTGGATAAATTAATTCAGGAGAAACTCCAATACTAATGTCAGTGAGAAGTGTGACAAAGCAACAGTGTTGGCAAACTTTGAAGCCCTTGTGATAAAACATATTTCAGTCATTATAATGTGGCTTCTTGATTTTTTTTCCTATGTCAAGTACAATACAAATTAAGTAAATTGGTTGGATGTTGCTGACAACGAATGAATGGCGTTTACACTTATAGACATTTCAGTGCTGGTTTGGTATTTAACTGGTAGTAGAAGCAATTTATTGTTTTGTATATTGCTTTGCTATTAATGCCATTTCCAGGACAATTTCTCAAGTAATTCTGATTAAGGAAAATTGAAAATACGTACTGCTATCATGCCCATAGGATGATACTCAGCGAAGATGCAGTGCAAAAATAATGAGAAAAATGGCAAGAGCTAAGTTGCCTAAAACAGAAGTCTAAAAAGATATATATGTATATATATTTGTATTATCCCTCAACCCTTTAGATAGAATTTCTAATATATATCTTCAAATGTTTCAGGGGATGTATATATATATATATATTTAAATGCAGAGTTGGTGTTTCAGGAAGATCGTCTTCAGCAACTCCGAGCACTACCTTAACTTTCAGATGTTTATTTTGATATGCCGTTAATCAATACTGCAATCATGACATTTTATGTTGGAAGCTGGTATGTCAATAAGCCCCT
Source organism: Anas acuta (assembly GCF_963932015.1). Lineage (NCBI taxonomy): Eukaryota > Metazoa > Chordata > Aves > Anseriformes > Anatidae > Anas > Anas acuta. The sequence continues at coordinate 110,153,260 of NC_088979.1, read as the reverse complement.
TATTCTCTACAGGCAGTGCAGTGGCATTTAGTAACATTTTGTTTAAGTTTTTCATTGAGCTGTTAGTGTGTGAATGTCACTAACTGAAGGAAATTTTAAAAGAAAAACAGAAAGGCAAATTTCATTTTTATGTCTGCATTGTATGACTTAGGATATCTCTGATTTCTGGAGACTATTTTCTTGAAGCAATCTTCTAATTCGAAATGTGTTCTTAATTAAATACACACCAAATGCCTTGCAAAGGTGAAACTAATGTAGAGCCATATCCTCCTTGGCTTGCAAACCATTTTCTTTTATCTTAGGGACTTGCACTGGCTGAGGAATAGTGTGCTATCTTGACTTACAGAGGCTTGATCCTTGCTTAATGCTTTGTCCATTTAAAACAAAAGAAATGTTGTAAGTGCTTTCTTCATCTAGGTCTTATTCTTACATGTCATGCAAATAGCGTTTTCTGTCATTTTCATCCTGTAGTTTTCAACAGCTAAAAAATTGCTGTCTTCAGCTGCCTTTGAGTCCTTTCCATTCAAATCAGCCTACCACATATCTTCCCTCCCAGCTAGATCTACTCCTGTGTGTTGTCTCCACTTTTTTCTTCTGCTTATTTTCTCTTTGTCTGGAGTTTCCCTCCCTGCTCTTCCTCTTTCATCTCAGCATGTGCTGTGTCTGCGTTTCATGCTTTCGCCCAAAAGCTTCATCCCTTAACTCGTAGTAGCTAAATCATTGAAGAATAGACGTGTCCTTCTATGGCCACATTTCTGTTTGGGGTTCTCTTAGATATGTAGTTCTGGAGACTGTGTGTGCTTCTGCCTTAACAAAGGAGATGGGATATTAAGGCATGTTGAAAGCAGCATATTCTGCTGTAATACCCAGTATCACATGCTCCTGGGTCATTCTACCAGTTTGGTTAAGTTATATCAGTCATGAATTAAGGCTCTGGTGCTGAACTACTATTTTCAGAACCTAGGAAGAGCGTAAGAGGTACACTACTGGCTAGTTAGTTCTCAGCATGCCATAAAAATGAATTATGATTACTTTTTCTGGTATAATCTGTAGTGCAAATTTGCAGTATATCCTATTGCAACGTGGATTCTGCTATGTCAAAAGCAGTACACACACATTTCAAGAAACATTGTTTTAAATCCTGTCCTTCTTTTCTTTTTTTGTGAAATATATGCAGTAGTAGCAAGTCACATGACAGATAATTGTGGCATTGTATTTTGGTATTGCATTTACAAAATCCTGGAATGGGAGCATAACTTTTTGGAGACACAGCAAATATGATCTGGGAGCATGCTGGTTTAAGATGAGAAATATTGAATGACTTCCTGTTCAGTGAATGTGATTCATCCGATTCTGTAACTGAGGTGGTAGAATTCATGCAAGTAATTAAGAATGGTATCATGGTTTAAACGCATAGAGTTTAATTAGGTTGATGGCCAGCCATAATTTTGAACTCTTCTAATTTTTGAATGCTTAACTCTGCAGTGTCACCTTCTAAACATAATTTAATATATGGATAATCTGATAGCAAGATGAATACAACAATATGAGTTCTTTCAGTTTTATCATAATTCTTAAATTCATAGTATCACAGAATATATATATGTATATATACATATACACATAAATTTTCTGGTATCTCCCCCTTTTCTCTGCTACTGGTTTCACCCTTCCACTGTCCCTCTGGGTTGATGGCTTCAGTCCAAAGGCTGATTGAGAGGAAGGAGATTGGTAGCATTTTCCTGGGAAGAGTATGATATTGATATTAATTCATTTTCCACATTCTTGGGTCTGGCTGGGGCTGTTTTCATGTGTTTGCTCACATACGGTATAACTTGCTCATTCTTCATTGGTTCACAGTTCCATGCTACATCAGAATTTTCTGTGTATGATGCATTTTAGATGTGTTAGATACTTTTTTTTTCTTTTCTTTTCTTTTTTTTTTCCCTAAAGCCTCTAAAACTGGTTTTATCCAGCTCCAAAAGCAGCCTTTCTTTGTGGGTGATAACTGATGATTGCTGAGTTGCTTATAGCTCTGGGCCTTCTGGTATCACCCTGTGACTGCACTTTGAAGGTGTATGCTATCCTCCTGTGCCTGTACTCCTTTATGCTGCAGTTAATTCTATAGTTCGTAGTAGTTCATTCGTCATACAATAACTCCTTGTCATTACTGTCTGTTAGTAACGCAAAATATATATATACATGACATTATGCCACTTCAGAAACAAAGCTAAAGCAAATGAAAAGAGGAGCAGTCACCTAGTCTTGAGGTAGCTGCTGTGATTATTTGCATTAGTTGCAGCTCGCCAGGCTGAATCAGAGCCTCAGGCAGGCCAGGAGAAGTCCAGAGGCCTGCGTTGTTAGCTTAACCCAAAGTTTGGCCAGTTACAGTCTGTGGCAACGTCATGCTTACTGAAGGCTACACACAGTAGTAGGCTTGCTAGACATGCTTGGACCTAGACTTGGACACTATATATTATATGTATATGTATTTATTTTCCCTCAAAATTATTCCCAATTAAGTATTTTAGTTAGTAGAGGTTTTCAATCACACGCAGTTAATCAGCCAGATGAAATTTTTCTTCTGGCTGTTTCTCTGTGGTGAAGAGTACATTGTATGCATCATAGGGAAAAGATTTTAGGCAACTCCGTGACATCTAGGATGACACATAATCAGAAACTCAAGCTCTCCAGGCTGTGGCTACGTGTCTGGATTGCCTCAACTCTCAAATCGAAGAAGGGCGATGTTGTTGGCATAAGGAATATACGAGGCTGAAACAGCCAGCAGGTCTGGAGATGAAAGGCAGTGCAAATCAACTACCTTCATCAATGTCCACAGATCTAATCAAATCCTTGTGCTGCCATCTGAAAGGTTCAGGTTTGTTTTTTATAAAGATGCATTATTCAATTCGAGTTGATTTGTGATTTGTTGGATAATAAGTTTAGCAATGCTGAATTCACTTACTCAGATGGGCATTCAAGGTCCTTGTAAACTTTAAGACTGAACTAGAATTTTTTGCGTGGCAGATCTATAGAGAAATAGACCTCATGTATGTGTTAATTTTCTTACTGAGACTGAGATCTCTGATAATCTCAATTGTTTAAGTACTTTTTTTTTCCATTGAGAAATAGGATAGAAGAGTCATAAGCAGAGAGCACAGATCTGGGAGATCATATGGAAGAATTAAACCTCATGGTTTGAACTACTTAGTTATTTTCCCTACATACAGTGATAGAAAACTTAGGTTCGTTTCATGTGTTTTCCAGGTAAAATCTATATTTTAATTTAATTAACAATCAGTCAATTGTTTACCAATGCATTTATAAGTTTAACATAATTTATCATTCCCAGTTAAACTGATGCTTTAGCGCTTAATATATTATTACCATTGACTACAGAGTAGACTGAAAGTTTTTTAGAAAGCTTTGTCAGCCTTTCATGAAGTTTTGTTCTGCAGGCAGAACACCTGGTTCTGCAAGCAATAAACCCACTGAAGCCTCATATGCTTTGGTTTCAAGTCTCAGGCACTCTCAAGTGGATAGTGTGGCATTTCATAAGGGTTGAGAGCAGCCTTTCATTCAGTGAAGGATGTTAATAAAAGCTTTCTACTCTGCTGAACTGCTTACTTGTAGAAATTTGGTACCTTGAAGTCTTCTACCCCATCTTTGGAAATATTCAAAACTTTACTGGATAAAGTCCTGAAACCCTTGACCTAACTGGGCCCTGTTTTGAGCAAATGTGCAAACCATTGCTGGAAGTCCCTTCCAAAATGAATTATTCTCTGATTCCATGTCCAGCTTGACTGGGATTGATGAGCAACTTAAAAACCTTTGAGGAATTGCTGACAAGCGTGTATACAGCAGGGCATGACGCTCTTTTTCTCTATAGTCCTAAACTAACAGTAAATACTTTAAGGAGGGATATACTTATAAATAAATACTTTAAATTTAAGCAGATGTAACAAGACTTTGCAAGAGATATTTTTATATTACAATAAAAAAAAGAGTTTTATGAGCTTTTTGCTTGCATTTGAATTTTGGCTCATGTAATTAGCATTTGCAGTTTGATTTTACAGAATACTAATGAAATGCAAATATATGCAATAAAATGTATTGGTTTAATTAGACTGATTAACAGGATTTTTTCCACAAACAGCTGGTACATACTCATACTGCAGGAATAGCAAGATCCCAAAAGATACTAATCTATAAGCAAAAAAGGAATGAATAGTCCTCTGCAACAGTAATTCTAAAATATTTTCGCTTTCAGATCTTTGTGTAAATGAGTTTAGATAGGGAAAGTTAAGATTTCTGTAGTTGAAATGTGAAATCTTACAAGTTAAAGCAAGCTGCATACCTGAAAAAATGCTTGCTGAATTACAAGACCCTTATGTATTTGTCTTTTATGTAGAAAGGAAGAGATAATGTACAAAAGTAATTCAGAGCTGAAGTTGGTAAAAACATCATTTCTCCAGGACTGCTTGCGAGTTCACCCATAGGACCATGCAGTTGTTTTGACATTTTGATTTTTCTCATCTGTCTCTTTCATGGTTTGTCCCCAGATATAATTCAGTAGCTAGTTCTTATTGGGTAAGAAAGTAAATAGTTGCTACCTGAGGGAGGCTATCTATTTTGATTTTTTTTTTTCTTTTTCTATAAACATCAGAAAACTTAATGTTGGTAGAAATTTATCAAAATGTTTTTATACATTTCTGTTGTAGCGGTAACGCATTGGTTATTTTTTCAAAGAGGGTACTTTGTTATATGGACCAGCAATGTTGTGGACATTGTGGATGTTGTGGCCAAAGCAAAGTGTCCTTTCCTTGATGTACTGTAAAACTAGCTAGGAGAATGTAGGCTTTGTTTTCCATAGCATTTTTGTAAGAACTGGATAGATAAAGAGGATTTTTTGTATTTGAGCAAAGAAAAAAAAATCTTACAAGCATAAAATGATTTTTAAGAGATTCTTCTGAGCTCTGAGAAAGCATCATTCTCTCTCTTCAGTCACTTTGTGATTTCTAATCATCAATGTTTGTAAGTGCAAGACTAAATTCCAGGTCATCTTTTGCATTTCACTGTCGGCATAATTTTCTATCATATAGATGTCCTACATCAGAGCCATATTCCTGAATTTCAGCTTTTTTGAATAAAACAGTTCATATTTGCATCTCCATATACTAAGTAATGATGGAAAGAGAAGCTGGGAGGGGTGTCTTCCCTTTTTTCAAAGATGTGTTTCTGCATGTATCGCCTTGGCAAATGCCAAGAGATTTTTAAAGAAGTTATTTAACCATCCAATCATCAAAGACAATAAATTTTTCACATTTATTGCCCACATTCAGCTCAGAAAGATTCCTACCAAATTTTGGGAAACAACAATCCTTCGGTCATACTCTGGAATGCCCTTGTCTGCTCAGTAGTTGCAGAGAGAACTGATACAGTCTGGTGTGGTTTGACACCACAATTACGTTAGCTCTACAGTGGGTGGTTGAGTGAAAAATCTCATTTCAAAAGCCGGCTGATTTTTTTTCTAGCTGTAAAAAAGTCTTAAAATGAAGACCATTTTTGATATAATGCACTCATATCCTTTTAAGTGAGGTTCTTTCCCCCACTTTCTCTTTAAACAGCAATAAAAGATATCGATAATAACTATTGTAGAAAAACTTAAAACCTTCACATACAGCTTTATTTTACTAGCACTAACTGTATTTTATAAAATAGTTTAGTTTCCATTTTTGTCTCCATCTTAAAGTTGTAAAGCAGCTCATGCTATAAAAAATAACTTCTTATGCAGAAGCACTGGAGAGGTTTAGGGATGGTATTGTGAATTAATACCATTTATCTTAGGAGTGAGAAGTTAGCTTTAGGAGGTTATATGTAGTTTACACCATTATGAGTCTATCCCTGATATAATTTCAAACATACTCTTTCATCTGAAATTTCTTCTTTTTTTTTTTTTCTTTCTTTTCAAATAAATGTTCTGTCTCACTGATCAGATACAAATGAAGAAAATTGTTCTCTGTGCTCAGTCCCCTCTTAAGGAATTTTCCAGGAATTATCCAGTTCCGTGACACTTACATTAGTCTCTCAGATGTAAATAGAGCTGTTACAAACACTTCTGCTAATATTCCACATCTAGGTTGTATGTTCACTGAGAAACCTCTTAAACCTAAATTAAAACAGTGATTTTGGGTTAACAGTAAAATCATTATGTTACACTGCTCTAGAAAAATGTGTGTTTTTCCCACTTGATGATTATTCTTCAGTACTTACAGGTACATTTCTGTATTCAGCAGCTCCTCTGGCTGTTCCAAAGGCATTACCAGCTAGCTCAGCTTCTCATCCATCTTTCCCAGTGTATTAGCAATCACATCATCAATTTGATTGCATTTAGGCCTATAAAACCCCACTACAATGGAGTGAAAGCTGCCTATGCACATGCCAAGTACATGGTCAACTCACTGCAAATGTAGCTCAGACCCAGACTAGCCAAAAATAATCAATGTTCATCTTCAAAACTAGAAGTTTGAAAGATTTTACCTTTTAGTACATGAAAGAAAATTAAATGCACCAGATCTCCTTCTTAACCACACACACTGAAGTACAGCGGGGGGAGTTGTCTGCATTTGGGCCCAAGACAGCCAGCTTGGGTGTCCACCTCGGGCAGCCCTCCTGGCCTGGGGTGGGAGGCATGTGCTCCATCAGCACACGTGCCCAGGCAGTATGATAGGAGCGCCCGTGTCGCGCTCTCTGGCATGCCTGTGCCACACCTTTGGCTTTCACAGGAAAATCCTGGTTTTGTCACAAAAGAGTTAGCAGGCTCGGGACATGTTTCAGAAGCAGTGTTGATTTCTAAGCCCTTCTTTTCTTCTTCTCTGAATAAAGCTTTTGGTTACCCAGCAGGAAAAACATCCCAGACTCAAAGGGAGATGCTAATGTAACATGAAATGTTGAGGATAACATTGGTGAACTAATCCTAAGGATGCAATAAAAACTTTTTTGGACGTGTTTTATTATGCCTCTACTCCAGTCTCTAAAACCAAAATGCTTAATAATGTTGTTGTTAAGAAGGGATTCAGTCTTGAAACTTTTTCAGTGGTGTCTTGCAGTTACCGTGCAAAAATGGTGCTATTAAAAAGACATGGGTGGCCTGGCACTGGCTGTATAGTACGATTGACCTCACATTGCTTCATCTGCACAGCTATTGATTTTTCTTTTTCTCTTCATTTTGACATTTCACATGATTTAATCCAAGATTCATCATTTTGGAAATGTCAAGTTTAAGGTATTTTTTTTTATTGTTTGGGAAGAGTTATCTTTGAAATGGTTTGCTACTTATCTTTTTTGAGACAGTCGGCTAAACACGTCAGCACTGAATCAACTTGGAATTGACTCGGTGAATTTTTTATTTCTTTCATAGTGTATTCCAATGTGTCTTTTTACTGAGCAGCTAATTGTATCAAAGTCAAAGATAGCAGCAGTGTTCTGAATAGATTTCCAGCGTCTCAGCACATTTCATGAAAAAAAGCTCTCTGGGGATAAAAGCCTTTATGCAACATCACACTATGTGATGGGAAAGCAACAGAAAGCAAGCATGGAACATACTAACGGGTGCAAAATAAATTACAGAAATAACAGCATTTCTTGAAATGTATACAGCACCTAATAATTAGAATTATAGTCAACAAATGCATGGGACACAACAGGAGCAGGAACCCATCTGAGCTCAATAGAAAAATGTAACCTGCACTGTGAACTTGACGCTGATGCTATGGAGCTGGTGCAACCTACTTCGTTCCCGTTTGCTCTTGGGATATGCTATCTAACCAAAAGCCAGAGTTTCTGAAACACAGTGAAGCCTGGAGTGTCCTTCAGAGGTGAGCCAACACACATTTGAAGTGCTGAATGGCTGCTAACAATAAAACTTAAAGTGCTTGTTTGGTCTCCCAGCAAAACCTCAGGGCCACATGCCAAATGGTGTGACCTATCAAGAGGTCTAAGGTATGCACCACACTTCAGAGAGCAGAGGGGAGCTGGCCACCAGGAAATGAGAGGTGCTCTCTGCAGCTTTAGGATTTTGTTTTTAGCACAGGGCTGGGTTCATATCATCTAGTAGGGCTGGTAACAGCCCTGCTGTGCTGCCAGGCAGGAGATAGAGGTGCCCACGAACTATGTGGGAGCTGCTCATATGGCTCCTCAAACAGCCTAGGAACCCAACCAGTCACTCCCATGGAAACCTACCTGCACCTTGGTGCGGCTCCAGTCACTGCAGGCTGTGGTTGGTCTCTGGGCTATGGAAGTTTTATTTCTATACAGATCTGATCTGAAAAGAGCTTTTAATTTCCCCACCATACACCCACTTTCTTATCTCTTTTTACTGTTTATTTCCTGTATCTGACAGAGTTTATCTGTTTAGTCTACTCAGTTTTTACATTGCTGTTCCCTGTAATATAGCACCACATTGTTGTCCTACCCCACAACACAGCATCTTGCCCCAGGCTATGCTTACCCTCAGCATCTGCTGAAGTGCTCTTGAGAAATGCATTGAAATGCTGAAATGCTCAGTGTCGCTCCCAGGGTGTTACTTCCTAATGAGGAACATTACCTGGAAAGTCTTCCATCAGAGCTAAGGAGGAGAGATGCTTCTCACACAGAACAGCCCTATGGTTTAAGTGTTTTGGTGGAAAGTATGCAGGTAAGATGATAAACAGGGCATGGGGCATGTCTGTTGAAACAGTAAGGTGTGCAGGGTTTACCTCTGCTATAGGGAGAGCTGAAGTTAAGGTGGTGATTTATGTGAGGAGAAGCTGTCAAAAAACCCTGCAAAAACACATTACAAAGAAGGCATTACCTCAGTGGAATGAAGGTTGATTAATTAATTTTTGAAAGGCTTCTCTGTTCCTTGTCTCTTCTGCATCTAGCATTATCTGGGCATGGTGGTAGCTGCATAAAAGCTTTGTCCAGTTCCTGTGTCCTCTTCATCATATTATTATTCAATACACTTGCTAGGATCCAATTTTCTTCACTGTTGATGATACAAAATTTCTTCTATTAACTCCTACTAACATTCTCGTGACATTAAAGGGATGCCCCTAAGCAAATAAAAATTTAATATTCTGTAAAAGAAGTTAATCTAAATTTGAAATACAAGATTTTATGAACTGCTGGCTCCAGTACACCTAACATTCAGTCCTTCGATGAGATTATTCAGTTTCTTTCCTTGAGGTTTCATAGTTATAAAGTGATGTGTTTCTTTACTCTGTAAAAGTGCACTCATTGTAGTCATATTTGCATCAGATTATGTCAAGCCGTATAGACCTTCATTTAATAATTTTCTATATAGAAGTTGAGCTACCTCATTGTCTGTTGCACTGTTCCATTTTTATTAGCAGTATTCTCATTTCTCAGTACTTTGTGAGTTAATGTAGAAACAAAAGTTATAGATAGCCAGCTGAATAACCTGTGTACAATTTATAACCGAAAATATGTATTTTTAAGAATAATGTAATGGCAGTAAAACCATTGCAGTAGTAAGGTTTCTTTGTAAAAGAACATCCTTCTTGGAAGAATGTTCTGCAGTTCTGTATACTTGATGAAAGACTAGATAGTGAGTTCATTCAAAATGAGACTTTGAACATGATACATTTTTTCATAAACTATCAATGTCTTCATAAGTTGAAATGGGCGCAGCAAAGTGAAAATTCAAGAACAATGGGAGCTAATAAATGTCTAGTAGAAAGGAATATCTTATTTACTCGCTTGCTAGGAAAGTGTTCTCTGTAAAAATTGTTTTAGTGACTGTAGTGCTTTTGTAGGCAGAATTTGAGGGTGAACTCAGATTAATCTGGAAAACAAGATCAGTGCAAGCAGCAGTACTTTGAGTTCCAACTGTGACAGTGATCGGTATAATTTGACTCCAATATAAATGGAGCACTTCAGAAAGTTTGTCCTCATCCATAACACTTAAGTCAGAACTGCTACTTTACTAGTAGCGACTACTCAGTGTGCCTACCTGTTTATCAGGAAATAAAATGACACCACCAACCTCTACCATGTTATTTATTTTTGTCTTTGCGGTAATTCCATTAATTTCCTTCCATTAGAGAAAAGTTTGATTTATTTTTTTTAAGTGCACAGGGAGCATCCTCTGAAAAAACAAAACAAAACAAATGCTTCTGTGTGTTATTATATAATTTTATAACTTGCTTTTGAAGAAACACTGGCAATGCTCATAGACTCAAAATGTTTCTCTTTCACATAATGGTTTCTTCTTGCAGTATTTTGATACAGCTACTACTGTTTCTAGCCATTTCTTGATCAGAGTGCATCTTACAAACCACAAGACATGGCATTGCAGTGTGATACACTTGATTGGATGCCTTTTGAGTGGTATATCAGTCAGATGTATGGGAAAAATGAAAAAAAAATGGAATTACTTTGGTGCTCTTAACATTTTGCAGAAAGTCATATTACTATTAGGAACTGTATTTGTCCACTAGAAAAACTAAGTATTGCAAAACAGAGATAAACAGTGACAAAGAATGAGGGAAGAAAAACAAAATAAGGCTGCATGTGTCTAGCACTGACTTGAGCTCTTATCAGTTGTGACAGCCATGCAGTCCATAGACTAACTAAGCATTGTGTGTCATTTTAAAGAACCATAAAGCCTCCAGAGAGTGTATCTGCTGACTGATTGATACTCTTGAAGACCTTGTAGTACTTGAATATAGTAAAAATGGTTCATCACAGTGATGTACACAGCACACAGATAAAAATACCTTCTTGAATGAGCATGTTATCTTGGGCCTTTGGGTTGTAAGAAACAGTTCTTATCATGAGATTTATAGGTGACCACTCATAAATAAATGTAGTTGATGCCAGGTCTTGAAGAAATGGGATGACATGAAAATGAGAAAGAAAAATTTACTCCACTCTTCGTAATTACTGGGTGTTCTGCAACCATGCAGGATAAGTGTTATCAGTTACATTATGAAATGTACCCAGTAAATCATTTTCTTACACTTTCTCTTTTGCATTTTGAAAACAAATATATATATACATATATATATATATATATATGTTCAGTTTTCAGGAAAATTAGTTAGCATGTTTTGGAAGATATTAGCCAATATTTCAAAGTACAGCTACTTAAGTCAGTTATCTTGAAAAAGGTTGACATTTTTCTGCAGAAAAAGTGTTTGCAAATAACACTATTCCTACTGATGCCCAGTTCTTTTTCATTCAGTGGCATTTGTTAGATCAGCAGTTCTGAATATGTAGATTGAAGGTGATATGAATAGGAGCCATCATTCTCCTATAAGTAAACATGGTATTTATCGTATTCTTTTGTCAGCATCCCTAGACTAAATTCTAGCACAAAAATACAAGGTTAAGGATTATGTAGCTTACATACTTCCTGAGATTTGTCTTGACCAATACAAGTAGTAAATCTTAAGTTATGCCCTAGGTTTTCACCGTTCTCTTTTGCTTTTAACATTTTCTGTCCAACTTGAAGTTCTTCAGAGAAAGGTTGAAGACTTTTTACATGCTTACTTGAAGGCACCTCTGCTGTGTCTTCAAAAATAAACAGTAAAAAGTTTCTTGATGTCATGACATACACCATCACAGCATTCATTTGTTAAACAAAAAGGCTTGCTGTGTAGAAGACAACAGTCTAAAAAGCCAACAGGGAAAGGAAACATAAAGTATTTTCTTTAAAGGTCCTGCCGAGAAAGAAGACTGTGATTTGGAAAGGGGTTTGGAGGGGCCAGAAAAGCATCCGCTGAAGGGATGGACAGGACATGTAACCTATTGCTCCCTGTGAGAAGGCAGTGAGGCTGTGTGCCATCGGTGCAAAGTAGTGCTGCAGAAGGCGAGAAATCAGCTGATGAGGTGATTTCCATAGGTCCCACAGGCAAGCAGCCACATCCCCTGAAGGCAAAACTCCTTAGCCTGTGCATTGGCAGGGCAAAGCAGCTGGACTGTAAATACAGCAGCACTCATCTTTGCAAAAGTAGGTACAGCCGCCTAAAATCAGCTTTGTTCATATATACAATAATCATCTGGGACTTCAAGGCATCTTTTTTATTTAATCTAGATACAGAAAGATTTAGTGGAAAACTAAGACTGCTTTCCTCAAGCAGCTGTGAGAATCATCACTGTGAGATGGCCATGTTACCATAGGTCAGTAAATCCAGAAGATGTGTAGAAGTACACGAAGTACATCTGACAGTAATTTCCCACCACAAACATCAGAAACAGTACTGAGGAAAATGCACTTCTTTTTTTCTCATATTAGAGAGAGAACTGATTAGTATAGAGGGACATAACTATGGGCTGAGCTAATTGCTGTCACTTCCTTCTGCTTCTGGCCAGTACTCCTTCGATAGGAAATCTGACTTTCTGCTAAATGAAATTGGAAGAAGTCTTGGAAAGAGCATTCTTTATATAATGCCTCATTGACTCCATCTCACCTAAATTTACATCTCTCCTACATGGAAAGAGCAATGCTTCCCTTCTAGCTCACTGGGAAATGCTTGAAAAGTATGAAAGCTGTGATGGCTGCTCTTTGGGAAGCAGCAGTTGTTGCAAAAAGATGATGAATTATCTTGTGTAGTATACTGTTGATTCCAGAAGAATTGAAAAAGTGGTGTAGTTAATGGTGTCCGGGTAATTAATACCTGTCTTTGTTCATGAATGCCAAGTAAGTCGAAGCAAAAATTCCAAAGCTGTCAAACCCTGTAAGCTGTTGAGCTAGTTATGTTCTTTTCTGACAAATTTGGTCGGACTATAATTCAATGAGGAGTTATGAAAGTAAAAGGTAAATGAAAATAGAACACTAATGTGATTTAAAACTGAGCAAGGCGTCTGTCTGTCATCATTGCCAAATGGGTCAGAAACAGGTCTGTGAACATACGAACGCACTGTATGCAACTTCTAGCAACTTATTTCTTAAAATGAATGGAAGCAGTAGTAGCATACTTCACATACCTGAATTATACTAGAAATGGCCATCGAGTCATTGCAATTTAAGGTAGCACATTCTAATTGGGAAACGTTATCTGTGAGACAACAAAGATGGCCTTTGGGATGGAACAGAAATATGAGGTGTTAGAGCGCAAGCCTCCATCCTGGCATATACTACAATTTCTCCTCAAGGGTGGTAATTTGAAGTAATGAGTAGTCCTTGTTGAATGACCTTGTACATCTGCTGCACTGCCTATTCAATCTGTAGCTCACTTTCCATCAATTGCACTTTCAGTACAATTAAATGTGCCTTCATAAAACCGTAAAAATGAACAACACACTCTGCATATGTTCATAGCTATTTAGCTTGGGACTGGGAGGGTGGCAGAAGTCCATCTTCAACCTTCTGTTCGTGCCAAAGTGCAATTTGTTGATTGAAAGATGCTAGCTGGTAGAGCTGGAAGAGGATGGCAGGATTTGCTTAGCATGCCACAGAAGCACACACACAACAATTTGAGACTGGAGCGTGTGCTTGAGCCAACTTGCTGCTAAAGAGGCCACCTGGATGGTGGCGTGAAGAACAAACTGCCCACCCCCACCGCCCCTTCATAGGCAATTTAAAATCCTTTACAGCGTAGCATGAATAAAAATATGCTCTCATGTTGATAACCAAGAAATATACCTGTTTTGTCAGAACAATGATATCAAAGTGAGAATATTTCGGACAGATTTTTTTTCAGTTGGGTTCTGATGGAGCCAGAGCCTTTTGCTTATGCATGTTTATCATTTGACACACATTAAAAATAACTTAAATCCCTTCTGAGTAGAAGTGGACAACACCATCCTGCAAGAGGATCTCTGAGGAGTGGAGCCTCCTGCCACAGAAGTATATGGAGAAACTCTGCTGGTGCTGCTGGGTAGAACTGCAGAAAAACACTTTGCTGGCTGAGGTGCTGTTCCTCCTGGAGACACTTCCCAGCTCGCTGTCACCACATTGCCACCAGTGGTTTGCCCACAGTGGAGAGCAAGTACCCATGTCCTCCTGGTCCCCTTTCAAACTCCCTGTCCTTGCTACAGTCATGCATTGAAAACAGAAAAATTCACCTACCTGGAGAGTCTTGCAAGATCCAGGGAAGAAGCTGTGATAGCAAAGTAGAAACAGTAACACATTTGAACAATGAATCAATGAACAGCATTTAGAAATTTGTATTCCTACTCAAAAATAGAAACCAAATAAAAGGAGGAAAATAGATCATCACTGGTGCAGCAATTACTAAGAAATTTAGAGTTTTAAACCTTTAGCTGTAGGGGAGAAAACTCCGATTTGTACACAACCCTATGGAGTTTAGACAATGGATAGCTTTTTTGGAGCTACCACTAAACAGATATAAAAGGCATGGATGTTGGTGATTTCCAAGTTATTCTTAATATTTTCTAAGTATTAAATTTAGGAATGGTTTCAGCATTTTGCAGAGACAAATAAAAGAGCAGTATGAATTTCCTCCACTGAATCCTGTATCAAAATTTCTCTATGTCCCTTCATTTTGGCTGCAGTTCATTGTTCAGAATGAGCAATGAATGTGTTTGCAAAAAGATTTAAATGTAAAGTAACAGATTTTGATTACATTGAAGTCAAATTCAAAGGACACAATGGAGTGCCTTTATTTAGTAATGTATTTTGGATCAGTGGGTAAACAAATGTAACTAAGTAAAATATTTCTGCTAATTGCAATGTACAGTGAAGAAATTACATATATCTTTTTAATTTTATTTGAAATATCTGTCCTTTTTTCTACATTTTGATATATTTTTATATATTTTAAATTGCTATTTTGCAGAAGTTTTTTGTTATTCTTGTTTTTTTCCCTACATTTATATTTGCTCGAAGCAGAAAACGAATTTCTAAGTACCTATATCATTTTCTTAATTATTGTAGGAACCCATGAAGATTTCAGGTACTGGAGAAGGATGTATTCAACATCATCTTTCAGAAGAATGGCTGTTAGGATTACATTGTCCACTTCAGTAACGGTGGTCTTAGAATCTTGACTTGGTATAACTGGTGAGGTGCTCTGGAAAGATTAATTTAAAGATCATATATACTTATTTCTATAGGTAGCTTTAATGAAAGCTTACCCTGGGTAGTCAGTGTAAACATGCAGAGGCTACTGTCGTTGTTCCAAATTCTAATTAGTGCCCGTGGCCTGCGCTGCAGAGGAGCTGGGCAGCTGTAACTCCATCTGGATGTTGTAAGAGCTTAGTACACTTGGAAATCCAGGTTGCATGATCAAATACGTACATTTGAAAATTAGTATTAATTTACATTTAATCTTCAGATGTAATAGATTATACCTTCAGTTATCAGGCTCTCCAGCTGCTATTAAAACTTCTGTGACTGTAATGAAGGGCTACTGGACCCAAACCAATGTACATGCAAGGCAGCTTCAGTATATTGTGCAGAGTCCAATATCCTGCTGATTCTGGTTAGAGTAATTTTTCTGACACTGAATTAGTCCAAAATAAGCCCAACAGTAATGAGCACTCCTTATGCATTATTTAGGATACAAATAATTTTATGCAAAGCAATTTTAATAATGTTGTTACACATTCCAAATGTTGGGATTGCTTGCTAGAAGTGCGAGGAAAAGACAATTTATGCCCTCTCTCAGGAAATCATCTGTTCCTTTCTTTAATTCCTCATCTCTTGGATTCAAGCTTTTGAGAAAGGGACTCTGTCCTCCTATCCACACTTTTATTGCTAGATCATAAATAATGGATCATAATTGAGGACTTCAAAGTACTTATATCAGCTGCTAGTGTCATCTCCAGTATTTATCTTGTCTATACTTCACATCAGTGTTTCCAAATGCAATAAATCTGTGACTCAGGCCTGGTAACAGTCTAATCTTCATGGTCTCATTGATTAAGAATTCAGATGTACAATACCAGTCTTTCCTTCTGTCACATTTTAAAAGCTTCCTTTTATCATGTCATAAATAGCGCGAGACTAGATCTGTACTGTCTCAGGAATAAGATTCTTAGTTTATGTCTGATTTTGAAAATTCCCCTTGCTCTTCAAATGTCTCATTTGCAATGCTTGTGGTGAAGCCAACATGTGGAGTTCTGGGATTAATTTGAATTCAGCAAGCTAGATGTAATCAGCCATCCCTGATCATTGTGGTGTATAAGTTCTGTAGGATTTTAGTACATCATTTTGATCAGAGTTTCTTCTTAATTCTTCAGAAACTGTACTCTGCCTGTGTCTCAAATATACATTTAAAAAAAAAAAAATGTGCTTGCTCCCAGGTGAACCTATGTGTTCATCAACATTGAAATCTTCTGTCATCTTGACATTTAGATATATATCATACAGGAACAAAGTGGAATATTTAGAGATGTAAATATAGCTGAGATGGTTAAAGATTTTCAATTAAAATTATAATTACTGTTGATTTTTATCTATATGGCATCTGTTTGCTTAGAAAGCCTTTGCTTTCCATCTGAGAATCAAAAAGTTTGAAAACTGAAGTTTGGCTATCATCAGAGTAGAAATTTTTTGGTCTCCATCAAACAGTATCTCACATCAATCACAGTTGCCTGATGTCCCAGGGATTAGTTTCCTCCTCTAAAACTAGAGAAGGAAACTGGCGCACGTGGGGACTAAAAAATCTAACATTTAGAAAGGAACAGAGTCATGAGCTACATGAAAGCCTATAGACATTCCCAAATAAAAATGTTGAAGGTTATGGATTAAGTTATATGACTATTCTTTTTTGTTCGTTTCTTGGTTTGTTTTTTACCCAAAGATTTCAATGGATAATTGTGATTAAAAAAAAAAATCCTACTGACATTGTCTCTGGGTAGGAAGACACGCTTTTTTGAGGGATGTTAAAAGACTGAAAGTGACTGAGATGAATTCTGGGTATGTACAGAAAAGGAAACCTAATGATAGGAGTACTTTCTGTGCACTGTTAGTGGCCACTTTGACACCATGGCGTACCCTTAAAAGGTTTGAAATAAAACAAATGAAAAGAGAAATAATCAGGGTTTTGTGGCTAAATCCATTACATTTCCTTTGGTTGCTCACCTGGTTAATACTGCCAGTAGCATATACGTGTTTGCAAGGTTAAGCCATGCAGTTTTGTACTTTAAGTGGGTATAAATAAGCACCGATTCTTACATAGGAGTAGACTCTATTTTATATCCATTTATAATATTTTTTCATTATTCATTCATTTCTGGTAGCCAAAAATGTTTCAAGAAATAACCATTAATGAGTTTCCACAAGTGTTACGGATAGATATATTTGTAATAAAAATAACCAAAATGAATGCAAAAGTTGCAAAAAAAAGTACTAGGGGGTGGCAAGCAGAAGTGAAAATATGTCCTTAAAATAAAGAGCTATAAAAATGTTCTCTGTGAAAAGCTGTATATTTTAATATTTCTCATCAGAAGTCTGTTTTGCACCTTTTTTTTTTTTTCTTGTATCACTGTGGTTGCTTCTCACCTCTTAAATAATGCGTACAGACTTTCACAAGTAGACACTGGGCTTCGCATTCAGACCTTACGTGTTCTCTGCCTAACAGCTTTTCAGTAAATCAGTGGAACGTGACTCAGTCATCTTGTATATCTCTGTATTCACACTGTTATTTCTTAACTAACCTTGGATAAGAGAACTCAATTTAAACTTAGAAATTAAAAAAAATAAAAAAGAAAAAGAAAAAAAAAAAAGAAAAAAAAAAAGAAAAGAAAGAAGAAAGTATATTTTCCATTGCAGGATAGTAGTGTAATCATGAATTGCTGAGGTTTTAGTTTGGTTGTTCCTTTACATGCTAAGAGCCATCTCTTATTTTAGAAACAGTTCGCAATAAATGTGTGTGTAGCCGTGAAGACACAAAATGTCATGCATTGTAAAGCCACCCAGGAGTTGCCTATTCTTAGGCATTTCTAAGTTCACATGCCAGGCAGACTTAAAAACAATCACTATGGAGCCTTGTTTTCTAGAGAGTTGAGACAAAAAGTCAGTTCCTACATAGGTGATCCATTGGGCTGGTGTCAGTACAGCACATAAAGGGCTGTAGGCAGTGACACGCCAGCCAGTGATGCGGCTGACAGCCTGATGTGCCACCTTTGCTGCTCAGCCCACAGATGCTTTCTCACCTGCAGGGAAAGTGATTGTAGGTGGTTTTCAGTGCCGAGATGAGGCCGGTCTCAAGCTCATGTCTCTGATTCAGTTATCAAGATGCCTCAGCCACTTTGCTGCCAGAACACAGATGGGGCAGCTTCAATCTCTACATATTTTTTGTTTGATCAGTAGCCAAAATGCAGTTATTATTTTTTGACCTGTGGAACGGGACTAGATATACCTTATTTTATGTGCTGCAGGATATAGATGGTGAACATCAAGGTTTTATAATTCACATCCAGACTAAATGTGCTAAGCAATCTTTATTAAGTAATAAATCTTTTCACGTGAGTTTTTCAACCCAGTCACATCTTTATTCAATGAAATGCTTGCTGTAGTGATGATACTTAAGATAGTGCTGAGTTCCTTAATCAAGTAAATCACGTTAAGAAGTATAGCTCATATTTTAAGCAAAGTAATGTCTCATCTGCTGTGAGACTCAAAAAGAAAGATAAGTCCAGTGGTGTATTAATTTCAGCACCTACTTCAGATTTGTGTGATTATAAAAATCCATGGTTAATGCAGATCTCTCTTGGATGACACCCTCAAACAGATGGGCTAATATTGCTGTTTACCCCTTTTTGGTACAACTATCTCCCTGCAAATATTCCATAAGTTTTATTGCAGTGCTTCATTTGTGGTTAGCAGTTCTTCAGTTTATTGTAAACCTGCTGACTCCATACAAAAAAATGAAGAGTATATGCAAGTGGACTCCATGCTGAATGAATCTAGTGCATCTGAGATATGCCGGTGATGCCACATACATGTATTGTGCAGATCCTGTACAATATGCAATATGCAAGCAGTTTCTCCATTCACATGCAGTAGATTCATTGAGAAGAGACCAGACCTGTCACCAGCACAACACACACAGGATCACCCACACACAGTGAAAAAAATATAATAATAAAAAAAATATAGATAAACTCTTCATCAAACTATTAGGTAGACAAACAAGCTAGGCAGCAACCCTACTCTCCTCATCCGTTCACTTTCTGTTCCTGTTGATTACACAGAAAAGCAGCTGTCCTGCATCACACACTGTTGGTCCATCTGGTCTCATATTCTCTCTCACAGAAGCTAAAACCTAAAGATAAGAGATGAGTAAGAGAAAGAAGTTTACAGGATGCGTTCCCTGAGTACTCAACTAATCTCTGACGAGTTGTACCTTGAGGACTTCCTTGCCCAGTAGCAATTTAATAATTTTTTATTGAGTACATGGAATCTAAATAGGAATCTATAACATCCATTGCCAAGAAATTCTGCAGCTTAATTTCACATTTTACTGAGAATCACTTCCTTTAACTTCATGTGATGCTGTCTAGTTTCTGTGCTGGAAGCAGCAATGAACGATCACCCCTTACATTCTCCATGTCATTCATGATTTAACCTTCTGTTGTCTCCTCCTTTTCAGATTTGAAAGCCCTAATCTTTTCTGGAGTCACTTGCATGTAATTCACTTGGCTTCTCTGATATGCTAACTATTACATCTCTTTTCTGAAGCCCATGCTGTTCTGCTATATCATTTTTGAGATGAGGGGGCCAAAATCACATACAATATTCAAAATGCTTTTGAAATGCGAACTGGTGCTGTGGCACTATGAAGTTCAGTTTTGTTCTCTTTTCCTTTCTTTGTAGTCTCTAACATTTCACTTGATCTTTTTACATAAATAAACACAGAGCTGGCATTTTCATAGATCTGTTTAATACAACTCCAGAATCTTGTTCTTAGATGGGAATGGTTAGCTCAGAGCTTATTTTACTTAGGAAATTAGGGTATTTTTTGGCATGTGCATTGCTGTTTCAAATTTCATCTGCCATTTTATTAACCAGTAATTCAGTCTCATAAAGTCTTTCCATAGTTCTTCACAGTTAGTACTCCTTTCTTACTACTCTGATGAGTTTAGCAGACTTTGTCATCTCATCAGATCATTTATGAGCAACTTGAACGGCACAGTGTAGGCAAAATGTATTGCAGGAGGCTCCTGATAAACTTTTCCCACTGTAAACAAAAAGACCATTTACTCCTACCCATTGTTTTCTGTCTTCATTTATTTATCCATCCATGCAAAGACCATTCTTCTTTTAAGAGACTCTGGTGAGGGACTTTGTCAAGAACTTTTAAGAAATCTATGTCGTCTATATTAAATGCATTCCCCTTAACCATACGTTTGTTGACACTTTCAAAAAACTCCAGCAGGTTATAAAGCATGCCTTCCCTTTATACAAACTCGTATTTACTCATGCCTAGTAGATCCCAGGAATCTGGGAAGCCACAAACCCAAACACCACCAAGCAGCTCAACGCCAGTGCTCACACAGCTGCAGGGAGCGAGATTGAGAGCTGGGTCAGGACTGGGGCAAACAGGGGGATCCTCAGCCTTAGGCCACCCCCAGGGCTGGAAGATGATAATATCAGTGAGGGTTAACTGCGACTAAAGCCCCTCAGGCTGCCCATCAGCAATGACAGGAGCATGGGAGTCTGCAGGACTGGCATCCTTGAGGCCGCACCGCACTCTCCTGCAGGGCTGGAAGTCAGCTGGGGGATCAGGGGGCTGGCGGTAGCCCTGCTGTGCTCAGCATGAGAGAACAAGTGTAGATAGCTTGCTAACAAGATACATATAAGAACTCTTTAAACTTGTGAATTGATTGTGTAGCATATGAATGCTTCAGACGCTGAGAATAGTGCATATATGCCACTTGAACTGGAATTATAAGAACTGAGTATTTCAATTATATATTTAGCATAACAGCAAATACATTTACAAGTGATTATTCTGAATGCCACATACAAATCACTCTTAAAGATACAAAATTTTCATAATTATTTCATCAAGCAGTATAAGCATCGAAATATATCAACTATTGTCCTCCTTGCTATAAGATTCTCTAGTTGCAATTACTTAAGGATGCCAATAAATGCCTCTTATCAGCTGTTCTTATCAGCTGTAGTAGTTTTGTATTCAGGACTGTGTTTACTAAAACGTGAGGTAATAGTGATTGTTTTTATCTTGAAATCTCTAGTACCACGCTCATGTTTCTACCTATTTTAAAAGGAAGCAAGCAGTGTCTCTTCGAATTGGTGTAGAGATGTTACAACAGGACTTATTTGAATATCTGATGGGAGGTTCTGATGCAAAAGATTACATCATGAAATCGTAAAGCATTTTTTTTAAAGATATTACATGGGGATGTCAAATGGACCAGGGTACTGTGTTTTTTAGCTTAAAAAAAAAAAAAAAAAAAAAAAAAAAAAAAAAAAGTAAGGTAGTTTTGTGAACTTGTTTTAGAGGAGAGTTAGAGGAGAGGAATTCCTACTGGTTGAGGAAAGATAATTCAGTATTTTAGAAGTCTTGCCATATTTGCATACTTTTATAAGCAAAATTCATTAGCTTTTATGTCAGTGCAGTTCTGTGTGTGGATTTGCTTTTATAGAAGATGTAGCTTTAAGTAAAATGCATGCATGAGTGTAGAGATGGGCAGTACATTTTAAACATACAAGTGTATGCATCATGGCTATATTCCTTCCACTGTTCTGTTGTGTGGCTTCACTGAGTTCAGTGCTTGAGGTACAAATTAGGACCACACAGCACATGAGATGCTTCCAGCAGAAGAGGTGCATTAGCAGATATGGAGAGTATGTCTGAGAAAGCACAAAGCGTTCTGGAGGTCCTGGATGGGAGAAGAGTAACGTCAGTCTCACTCATTCTCATCTCTGCAGAAAGAACTAGGAGACACCTTGTGGCTCAGCTCTGTCTTCCCAGTCCAGATGCTGAGAAGAGATGCAGGGCACAGACCTGACAGCCTGAGATCATAACGCTTTTAAGATGGGCTGTTTTATAATCTTCAGATTATAAATAGAGAATGGGCTTAGTTGTGTTTTCTAAGGTCTTGTTTAACTGTGTGAAGTTGGAAGAAGGGAACATTGTTTCTGGACAAGCAGCACTAAGAGACGAAATCCCATTTAGCTCATGGAGGTATGTTTGTGAACCTCAGTTGCTTGGTGAGGCACCAAAGAAGGCATGGGGTGCTTATTTATTTCAGAAATCTAAGATCAGTGCTCTGCCTGTCCATCTGGAGGCACTGTCTGCCTGCACTATTTGTACATGGTCTTGGTGCTCCTAACTTTGGGTATCCCATTTGAATCAGATTCCTAAAGTAACTGTGGTGTAAATATAAAAGGAACTGATCAGAAAGTGAGGACTGATAATGAAACGCCATCAAACTTAAAGCGGTTGCAGGAAGAGGAATGCATTCTGAGATCAACCAAATCCTCTCTTGTCAGCCAGAGCCAATGAATTAATTATCCAACAGGCTTTCTTCCTCAAGTCTTTATACATTCAGTCGAAGTGGAAATTTTTGGAAAGACAATTCAGGGGAAGGTCAACTTGCATTACATGAAAGTTATAAACCCAATCACAGTCCCTCTGACCACCCATGGCTGGAGTAGCTAAACCAACAGCACTAATAGTTCGTGATCACAATCATTATTTTGCCGAGGCGATCGGCTCCGGGGCAGACGCGTTCTGCAGCGGAGCGGGGATCGGGCCAGTCGGGGCTAATTTTTCCGGCATCGAGCCTACTTGAGGGAGCCGCCACGACCCGGCAGCTCTCGTGAGGGAGGCTGACGAGGCGTAGGCGGAGCCAGCAGCGGCCCCTGCCCGGCCGTTCAAAAGCTGCCCCTAGGGAGCGCGGCGACCAGGACGGGCAAACAGGGCGTAGCGCGGCAGTTAGTCAGCGGGGGCAGGGCGAGCAGGAAGGGCAGAGCTCTCCCCACGGCCATACGAACACCTCCTTAACGACAGCTGTTAGCTAGGTGATAATGGTCTCCACCAGGCACGGTGCACCCTCCAGGAAGTCGGTACACACCCAGACCGACTGCCCGTTAAAAAATACAGCAGTTCAGGTCACCGGATGCAGGGAGTGTCTGAGCCTGTTCCTGCCATCGGCGGGAGGCAGAGACACTGCGTGCATGAGGTGCGAGCCGGTGGATGACCTGGTCCGCATGGTGGCAGAGCTCAAGGAGGAGGTGTAGAGGTTGAGGGATATCAGGGAGTGTGAGCGGGAGATAGACTTGTGGAGTAACTCCCTGCAGGGCCTCAAGGAGAGGTACCGGGATGAGACACCCCAAATGGGGGTGGACCCCCTGCCCTGTCGCCATCGGGTAGAGGGAGGGGACCTAGGAGTTGAGGAGGAATGGAAACAGGTCCCTGCTCGACATCGGAGGCGATGCCTTCCCCTTCCGTCCCCACCTTCCCAGGTGCCCTTACACAACAGGTTTGAGGCCCTGGAGCTTGAGAGACCGGTAGCTGAGGAAGAGGTAGCAAGTGTACCCAGGAGGATGCTTAGGGTGAGGAGGTCAACTCCACGCCTCAGGACTGCCTCCACCAAGAAAGACAGGAGGGTGATTGTTGTGGGAGACTCCCTTCTCAGGGGAACAGAGGGCCCTATTTGTCGGCCTGACCCTACCCGTAGGGAAGTCTGCTGCCTCCCTGGGGCCAGGGTCAGGGACACTGCCAGAAAGCTTCCCAACCTGGTTCGTCCCTGTGACTATTATCCTCGTTTGATAGTCTTTATAGTCCAGGCAGGTAGTGATGACACTGAAGAGAGAAGCCTGAAGGCCATCAAAAGAGACTTTAGGGGACTGGGACGGTTAGTGGATGGAGCGGGAGTGCAGCTGGTGTTTTCGTCCATCCCTACGGTGGCAGGGAGGGGTACAGCGAGGACACGGAAAGCCCACCTGATAAACACGTGGCTCAGGGGCTGGTGCCAACACAGAAATCTTGGGTTTTTCGTCCATGGGGCACTTTACTCAGCACCCAGCCTGATGGCCGCAGACGGGTCCCTATCTTTTAGGGGAAAACGGATCCTGGGCCAGGAGCTGGCAGGGCTCATTGAGAGGGCTTTAAAGTAGGTAAGAAGGGGGATGGGGCTGAAGCAAGGATTGTTGGAGCTGGGCCAGGGGGAACAATGGCAAGGCCAGGGGATAAGGCAGTGGCCCAGCTGAAGTGCATCTACACCAATGCACGCAGCATGGGTAACAAACAGGAAGAGCTGGAAGCCATCGTGCAGTAGGCAGGCTATGACTTGGTTGCCATCACGGAGACGTGGTGGGACCACTTTCATAACCGGAGTGCTGCAATGGCTGGCTATAAGCTCTTCAGAAGGGACAGGCAGCACAGAAGGGGTGGTGGTATGGCTCTCTCTATTAGAGAGTCTTTCGATGTTGTAGAACTCAAGGCTGGGAATGACAAGGTCAAGTCCCTTTGGGTTAGGATTAGTGGGGCCAACAAGGCTAGAGTCTTGATGGGGGTCTGTTATAGACCGCCGAACCAGGATGAGGAGACGGATGAGGAGTTCTACAGGCAACTGACAGAAGTTGCAAAATCTTCAGCGCTTGTACTCGTGGGGGACTTCAACTTCCCTGACATATCCTGGAAGCACAACACAGCCCAGACAAAGCAGTCTAGGAGGTTTCTGGAGAGAGTGGAAGATAGCTTCCTGACGCAGCTGATTAGTGAACCTACCAGGGGTGGTGCCCCGCTAGACCTTCTCTTCACAAACAGAGAAGGACTGGTGGAGGATGTGATTGCCGGGAGCTGTCTTGGGCAGAGTGACCACCAAATGGTGGAGTTCACTATTCTTGGCGAGGCCAGGAAGGGGACCAGTAAAACCACTGTATTGGACTTTCAGAGGGCTGACTTCGGGCTGCTCAGGACACTAGTTGGTGGAGTTCCTTGGGAGGCGGTTCTGAAGGGCAGAGGGGTCCAGGAAGGCTGGGCGCTCTTCAAGAGGGAAATCCTAATGGCGCAGGAGCGGTCTGTCCCCATGTGCCCAAAGATGAGCCATCGGGGAAGAAGACCAGCCTGGCTGAACAGAGAATTGTGGCTTGAGCTTAGGAGAAAAAAGAGGGTTTATAATCTTTGGAAAAGTGGGCAGGCCACTAGGGAGTACTATAAGGATGTTGCGAGGCTGTGCAGGGCCAAAATTAGAAAGGCCAAAGCTCATCTGGAGCTCAATCTGGCTACTGCCGTTAAAGATAACAAAAAACGTTTTTATAAATACATCAACACAAAAAGGAGGACTAAGGAGAATCTCCATCCTTTACTGGATGCGGGGGGAAACTTAGTTACAAGAGATGAGGAAAAGGAGGTGCTTAATGCCTTCTTCGCCTCAGTCTTTAGCGGCAATACCAGTTGCTCTCTGGATACCCAGTACCCTGAGCTGGTGGAAGGGGATGGGGAGCAGGATGTGGCCCTCACTATCCACGAAAAACTGGTTGGTGACCTGGTACGGCACTTGGATGTGCACAAGTCAATGGGGCCGGGTGGGATCCACCCAAGGGTACTGAGAGAACTAGCAGAGGAGCTGGCCAAGCCGCTTACCATCATTTATCAACAGTCCTGGCTATCGGGGGAGGTCCTAGTGGACTGGCGGCTAGCAAACGTGACGCCCATCTACAAGAAGGGCCGGAGGGCAGACCCGGGTAACTACAGGCCTGTCAGTTTGACCTCAGTGCCAGGGAAGCTCATGGAGCAGAACCTCTTGAGAGTCATCATGCGGCACTTGCAGGCGGTCAGGCCCAGTCAGCATGGGTTTATGAAAGGCAGGTCCTGCTTGACGAACCTGATCTCCTTATATGACAAAGTGACGAGCTTGGTGGATGTCGGAAAGGCTGTGGATGTGGTCTACCTTGACTTCAGCAAGGCATTTGACACCATCTCCCACAGCATTCTCCTCAAGAAACTGGCTGCTAGTGGCTTGGACTGGCACATGCTTTGTTGGGTTAGAAACTGGCTGGATGGCCGGGCCCAAAGAGTCGTGGTGAATGGAGTCAAGTCCAGTTGGAGGCCAGTCACTAGTGGCATTCCCCAGGGCTCGGTGCTGGGGCCAGTCCTCTTTAATATCTTCATCAATGATCTGGACGAGGGCATTGAGTGCACCCTCAGTAAGTTTGCAGACGACACCAAGCTAGGTGCGTGTGTTGATCTGCTTGAGGGTAGGAAGGCTCTGCAGGAGGATCTGGATAGGCTGCACCGATGGGCTGAGGTCAACTGCATGAAGTTCAACAAGGCCAAGTGCCGGGTCCTGCACCTGGGGCGCAATAACCCCAAGCAGAGCTACAGGCTGGGAGACGAGTGGTTGGAGAGCTGCCAGGCAGAGAAGGACCTGGGAGTGATGGTTGATAGTCGGCTGAATATGAGCCAGCAGTGTGCTCAGGTGGCCAAGAAGGCCAAGAGCATCCAGGCTTGTATAAGAAACAGTGTGACCAGCAGGGCTAGGCAGGTGATCGTCCCCCTGTACTCGGCTCTGGTGAGGCCGCACCTCGAGTACTGTGTTCAGTTTTGGGTCCCTTGCTACAAGAAGGACATGGAGGTGCTTGAGCGGGTCCAGAGAAGGGCGACGAAGCTGGTGAGGGGCCTGGAGAACAAGTCCAGAAGCAGATATCATTGCCAACTACTGAGGAACATATATCTGAATTAGGCCAATTCTTGGGCCTGGTACATACGGACACAGTTTAGTGGGTGACATTGGTGGCAGGGCGATGGTAGGACCAGATGACCTTGGAGGTCTTTTCCAACATTACTGTTTCTAGGATGTGAGCATATCCTATCATGTAATTACCACATCTTGGGCACGGTCTTGGGCAGCCTGCTCTAAGTGGCCTTGCTTGAGCAGGGGGAATGTCCACATTCTCCCACAAAGTGCTGCACAGACAAATGCGGGCAGAGTGTACGTTAACACGAGCAAATTATTGGCCTCTGCATAGGCTGAAGCTCCTGGATGGAATGGCGTCTCTCCAAGGGTCTGGGTGGTCACTGCCCGCTGCTGACAGTGTCTCTGTTGCGCTGCTGGAGAAACTGATGCTGTGCAGTGGTGCCGTGCTGCTGGTGAAGCCTTCCGCGGCTTACTCCAGGCTCAGGAAGGAGTCCGAGTCGTCTATCTGCACCCCAAGCGTGATCTCGATGGAGAGGGTGCTCTTGGAGGCGCTGGCCAGCCTGATCTTGCAGGAGCGGCAGGAGGGCAGCACCGTCAGGCGGCAGTGGCGCGACTGCGGCAGAAGCTCCCAGGCTGCTTTCACCAAGGCCTGGAACCAGCAGGTGGTTTTCTCCACATCCAGGTAGGAGCTGCTGCAGAGGGTGCGCAGCAGGCTGGGCTCCTGTCTTCTCCTCAGCTCATCCTCGGAGTGGTGGAGGAAGCACAGCATGTCCCCCACCAGACACTCCCTCGCGCAGGCGCACTCCAGCTCCACGCGCAGGCCGGGCTTCCTTGCTGGCGTCTCCCCCTCGGCGCCCAGCTCCGGGTGGAAGGCGTGCCCGGGGGGAGGCCTCAGGGGCACGAGCAGGCGGTATAGGACGTTGTCTTCCCGGGCACTCCAGCCTTCGTAGAGGCAGCCTATGCCGATGGCCGGCTGCAGCCGTGGGTTGAAGAGACAGTTCCCGGAGAGTCTTCGGCAGGCACCAAGAAGTTCCTCCACCAGCTCCTCCACCATCTGGCACTTGTCAGCCATGCCCAGCGCCGGCCACTGGGTGCTATCTGCCCAAACTCTGCCCAGATCCCAGCTGTCATCAGAGTCACCGTCTTCGTCTGTGTCATCACCATCATCGTTGTTCTCCTCCTCTCTTGTAGAGCTGCCGTGTTCGCTGTTGCTGCTGCCTGGTTCACAGCTCCGTTTCCTGAGCCAGCGGCAGAGCCCAAAGACCAGGACAAGGAGCTCGACCAAGGCCCAGAACTGCCACTGCTTCAATGCGCTGAAGAGCAGAGCTCCCAGGGCCACCCAGATCTGCTGCTGGTTCGTCTCCTCCATCTCTTGCACCAGCCGAGCCATGCCCTCAATCAGCTGCTCCGCGTACTGCTGCATTCTCTCACAGTCATCTCTATCCAGTGGATCGTTCACCAGCCATGGCTTCTGGGCAATGCCCAGCACAGCCAGGGCGAGGAAGATCAGCCGAGCCATGGCTTGCAGGAGGTGCTGGCTTGCAGGAGGTGCGATCTGCACTCACCGACGGCCAAGGCCACAGTGTGGTGGTGCTGCTGCTGCTGGCCCTTATAACAGCTGCCCCATTGTGACTCATCCTTTGTGATGTCACGGGCACCACAGCCGCATCACACCAATCCCCCTCGCCTCACCTCCCTGCAAGCTTGTGGGAAGGTCCTTGCAATCTCCTTCTCTGGAGATACTCAAAACCCTTCTGGATGCCATCCTGCACAGTGTGCTATAGGTGATCCTGGTTTGCCGGGGGTTTGACTAGATGAGCTTCAGAGGTCCCTGCGAACGCCAGCCGTTCTGAGATTCTATTCTTCTGTGATTCTTTGACAAGAAATTGAACACCTAACATACATTTGATAGCAACAGTGCTTTTCAGTGATTCATGTGCCTCAAGTACAAGCCAGTAACATACTGGTCTTCTGGAAGTACTTCACATTGTCAGTCCTGTGAGTCTATATGCCAGGGTTTAAAAGGGTGTGCTTTTCTGTACATAGGTATGCACACTAAAGATTTAAAGGATGCACATAAACCATGCACATAAAACTGTTTGCAGAGGCATATTAAATGATAGCTATTATCATTTCTAATTATTTTTTGTAAAGAGCAGGTAGCAACATACCTTTGGAGTGGTTTTAGCATTTATGTATGTAATATTTTTTTTTGTAATGTCACTGGGAAAATCAGTTTATGAGGGCATATCTATTGTACATCACTGTTGAAGGAAATGCTCTGTAAGAACCAACATTTGTGGGAGAATTGTTGGAAGATGTACATTTTAAGTCAGTATCAGATGTATCTGCATCTGCATGCACTTACATTAACTGTGAATATTAAAGTACAGTAGCTCTGACATTCTCTGCACATGCCAACAAACAGCTTTTACAGAAGGTTCAGAGAAGGTGTTCAAATAAAATATTTATGATTTTCTTGCTAATATAAAAACCTCTTTCAGACCTGTAAAGTACTGTTTGACAGAAAATGACCTACAATCTGTAGTTTCATATTTTGACATAAACAAGAGCAGGGAAGATTTCCTCAAACTATTGTACATTTTAGGCTTGTCTGTTACATCCCAGGATGACTAGCAATTAATGGAGTGAAAAGATCGCAGATTTCCTAGTGCTTTTTAACCTGCTTATTTCATTTTCAAACTTCTGTGATCAATTTAGCAGCAGGAAGTTCTGCAGAGCAATTTGGTTCCACTTGACCCTGGAGGGGTTGTTGCTGAATGAGACTTACTTACAGCTCTGTCTCCATAATGACATCTTGCTGCAATAAATGACGCCTTCTTAACCTCAAGTTGTATTTCCAATAAATATATACCAATTCCCAGGTTACATTAGGCATCTGAAAACAAGGTTCTTTGGACAAATGTGTCACCACGGGTTGTCCCCGCATCATAGGGCACCTAGCAGTGCTGGCACAATATTTATAACTCACATAACACATTGGCTGCAGCACATCTTTTTTCATGCTGATTAACAGCATTATAGTTGCAATCTGATTCTGCTGGTAAACCAATTTCTTCCACCTCCTTCTCTTTTAACACAAATTTCCTAGAAAGGAAACTTTATAAGCGACCCTGACATCATTTTTAGGAGGAATCCTGCATGTCAGGAGTGGTTCCCCAGAAGCATGCACACTGATTTGAAATGGTATACAGCAAAAAGAGGCAACATCTGAGTCAGGAGGAATTGTGAGCAATGCAGCACGTAACATTTGAGTTTGCAAAAGCAGAAAAATTTCTGCTTGTGAACACGTATCCTGTTACTTTTGCTGCAGGGTTTACAGTCATTATAACAGGTGATGGGAAGGAAAGTGATCTACTTGGGGCAAGGGGGCCTCTTACACATTTCCTGGTGCCATCAAGCAGCCCATCACCTGATCCAGAACAAAATGCCTGGGAGAAGGAGATGAAATGAAGGGTATTATGGTACCTGATACCATGTTCTTGCTTGTTGTCGACGGAAGGAAGACACAGACGCTCAGTATGAGTGAACAGTGAACTTCAACTTTAATGGATAGCTCAGTCGCCTTTTATCTAGTTCGAACATAATCAACTCATACATATTGCGAAAACTAAACTCAGGATTGGCTAACACTTTCCGGGCTTTTCAGACAGTTCCTCCTTCTTTTAGCTACCCTCCCGCCTTAGGGACTTTCCCGATCGCCCAAGGGCATCGTGTCCTTGAGCCTGATTGGCTCTCAGCCAGCTGCGTGCATGCCCAGGCTCATAGGAGTTAAGTACGGTACTTCACTAGCCCATTGCCTCCTAACTGCTCAACATCCACATGCCCTACTTCACTTAACCATTCCTCCACACTTGCTGTGTGATTCAGCTATATATGCTGCTACCTGACTTGAGCTCATATGCCGGTGCCACACAACCATAATGTTGTCTTCTGCCAAGCAAGGACAGCGAACCTCTAATTTTGGGGGAGCTGGCCCCTCAGCAGGATTCCCAGTGATCTATTACATCTTTAAACCACATATTGGCAGCTCCAGCAATAAAAGGCAATGGAAAGGAGCCAAGAATTTGATTATTATGGTGCAAATCCCTTTGATTGTGGGAGAGCATTGATTTGACATTATTTCCATTTATATGGCAGGGGACTCTTTCCAGTTTTACAGGTTTTTTGGTTTGCATACGATTCCTGAAAGTTTACATTTCCACTGAGCTTTTTTGAACTGAAGTTATCCTGCATGGTTCAGAAATACAGAGCATATAAAGTAACTCCTTAAAACATACATTTTTGGAACAGATTTGTGTGATTATTTTAGCTAATGTAATTTAAAGAAACATCATTAAAATATTTTAAATTGTTTACTGTAGTAGTAATTATGCAAAATATTTAAAAAATATATAAAATAAAAATAAAAACTTTGAGGGTGTGTTTCACACATACACCTCATCAGACAGAACAGAACGGCCATACAGGCTGACAGGTGGTAAGATTTATTTTAAAGAATTTCTTTTAAACATCTACTGATATAATCCGTTTTGAAGAAACAGGGACTGAGCAAGTCCTGTTAGTAGTAAAGATCTAGGAGTGCTTCTGTCTCAAGCTTGTAAAATAATGAATGGCAGCATGTTCTGCAAGTGAAAGAAAATCTGTAGTGTTGAAAAATTGTATGGGTGAATAATTATTGTCTTCATATGTAAGACCAACAACAGATTAGAGAGAAACTCAGCAGCAAGGTGGATGAGGGAAAGGCTGTGGATGTGGTCTACCTTGACTTCAGCAAGGCATTTGACACCATCTCCCACAGCATTCTCCTCAAGAAACTGGCTGCCCTAGTCTTGGATTGGCGTATCCTTCGTTGGGTTAGAAACTGGCTGGATAGCCGGGCCCAAAGAGTCGTGGTGAATGGAGTCAAGTCCAGTTGGAGGCCAGTCACTAGTGGCGTTCCCCAGGGCTCGGTGCTGGGGCCAGTCCTCTTTAATATCTTCATCGATGATCTGGATGAGGGCATTGAGTGCACCCTCAGTAAGTTTGCAGATGACACCAACGTATGCGCGTGTGTCGATCTGCTCGAGGGTAGGAAGGCTCTGCAGGAGGATCTGGATAGGCTGCACCGATGGGCTGAGGTCAACTGTATGAAGTTCAACAAGGCCAAGTGCCGGGTCCTGCACCTGGGGCGCAATAACCCCAAGCAGAGCTACAGGCTGGGAGACGAGTGGTTGGAGAGCTGCCAGGCAGAGAAGGACCTGGGAGTGATGGTGGACAGTCGGCTGAATATGAGCCAGCAGTGTGCTCAAGTGGCCAAGAAGGCCAAGAGCATCCAGGCTTGTATCAGAAACAGTGTGACCAGCAGGGCTAGGGAGGTGATCGTCCCCCTGTACTCGGCTCTGGTGAGGCCGCACCTCGAGTACTGTGTTCAGTTTTGGGCCCCTCGCTACAAGAAGGACATCGAGGTGCTTGAGCGGGTCCAGAGAAGGGCGACGAAGCTGCTGAGGGGCCTGGAGAACAAGTCCTACGAGGAGCGGCTGAAGGAGCTGGGCTTGTTCAGCCTGGAGAAGAGGAGGCTCAGGGGTGACCTTATTGCTCTTTACAGATACCTTAAAGGAGGCTGTAGTGAGGTGGGGGTTGGGCTGTTCTCCCACGTGCCTGGTGACAGGACAAGGGGGAATGGGCTTAACTTGCGCCAGGGGAGTTTTAGGCTGGATGTTAGGAAGAACTTCTTTACCGAAAGGGTTGTTAGACATTGGAACGGGCTGCCCAGGGAAGTGGTGGAGTCACCATCCCTGGAAGTCTTTAGATATAGACGTTTAGATGTAGAGCTTAGGGATATGGTTTAGTGGGGACTGTTAGTGTTAGGTTAGAGGTTGGACTCAATGATCTTGCGGTCTCTTCCAACATAGAAATTCTGTAAAATTCTGTGATTCTGTGAAAGAATTGTGTTACGGAACGTAGTAGAAAAAAATGATGTTGAATCTGCATTTAGCCTGGAAGAGATTTGGGGGTTACATCTGCCATAACCTTTAGCCCAGAACACTGTAGCAGAATCTGTTTTTTAATAATGGGATTAAGTTCACTTGGCTTCTTTCCACCATTTCTGAGCAAGCAAAGAAAATATGCAAGGGGAAAGAATTTAAAATGGAGGGAAAGATAGTAATTATAGCTTGCTGGAGGCATATTTTTTCAGTAAATGAAGTGCTTCAAAAGAAGTGTACTGGTATGCTGTCTTTTGAATGCAAACCTTTAGGGAACTAGTGTAAGAATATAAACTAAAAACATTATTTTACACCCCAGGTTGTTAATTTGCTAATGCCTTGTCAGGAAAAGTCCATATTCAACTTTGAACTCCAAAGTTCGAGCCAGTAATAGTATACCCTCCAAGCATTATAACTGTAAATTACCACTGAAGTGATTAGGAAGATAAGAAACTCTATTATGTGAAGAATCAAGTATCTTATCTAGTCCCTGTACTAATTGGAAGCAGCCTTGTATGATAAGAAAGGTAATTATTACCGAATTAAGGATAAACACAAAGATGTTTCAGCCATGTACACATCTTTAAAATATAGTGATTCATTAGAGACTACATTTTTTATTAAAAAAAAAAAAAATATGTTCATACTTACTGGAGATTTTCTATGTGAACTTGTGCTTAATCTAAAAATTCTTAGCCTTTATACAGCCCCCCATATAAACACTTATATAGAAGTGCTTTCATACTGGAAGTAATGGAAGTATTGACATTCCTGTTGTAGGTTAGGATATCTCAGTCACAGATATTAAAGAAAATCTCTAAAGTGTGACCAGAAAAGATACAAACGTAGGTCTCCTGAACCCCTATCACATTCCTCACTCATAAAATAGTCTCTTCCCTTATCCTACAAAGATAGAAATATTAACAAACAAACACAAAAGAAAGAAAGAATGAAATGAATTCTGCTGGAGGGCTAATAATCATAGTGTAGGAACGAAGGCTGCTGGAGACAATTGGCAGCACTACTGTATACTTGTCATTTGACCAAGAATATGTATCACAGGTAGCATTAGTGATGAAGGCTGAAGGGTTTTGGCCTCAGCTTCCCTGGTAAATCCTTCCTTGGTAAATAGCACAAATGCTAATAATACAGAAGACATTATCATTGATCAGGAAATGTTATTTCATTACTTCCAGTTCTGCTACTGGAGTAATATGTCTCCCCTAAGAAAAAAAATCTTTTTATTGCTTATTATCTCCCTTACAGACTTTCCAGAATCAGAAGTAAAATCAATATTTTTTTCCTTTTTTGTCCTGAAATAACAATTTTTCCAAGTGTGGGATCACGAATAAAAACCCAGAGTTCATTTATTGCTATGTATAATATAAAATCATACTCAGCATCAAATAGTATAGAAATTCTAATATAGTTACAGAATCTAGGCTAGAGAAATAATGAGTAAATATAATAGCATTTTCTGGTATAGAAAGAAGTGGAAAGGTTTTTAGTACCCAGAATAATACTGGACCTTGGTACATCTCTATGATTAACAGTTATAAATAGTCCATACTGTTTGAAATAGTCCATATGGTTTGAAAAAAAAAAGACACTTTTTATTTATAAATACAGTATGGCTGTATTTATAATGAGAAATACAAATCTAGACAATTTTTAGCCTTATAATGTAATACTATTGGTGCTTTACTAAATAACTTTATAGCATCGTAATTAAGCAATAGGACAAAACATTAGAAAGTTAATGTACTTACACCATAATCTGTTTCATTAATTTCCTAAAATTTCTGTTGAATGGCGTTTGGATAATTAGGTACCCATAGCTTTTGTAGTGTTATGCATAGTTTCATGTGTAAATTAATTGATACCATTTACCTGTTATATATTATAAGCTTGAAAATGTTTTTTTTTTCTTTTAAAGAACAGTAAACCCATCTTCTTTAGCTTTCTGACCAACACAGACATGAAACCATGTCTTCATGAAACCAAAGTCAACTTAAATTAGTCCTCACAGCACTGATATTTCTTCTTGTCGATCTGCCAGAGGGTATGGAGGCACTGCAGAGGGACCTGGACAGGTTGGGTCGATGAACAGAGGCCAATGGGATGAGGTTCAGCATGGCTAAGTGCTGGCTCCTGCACTGTGGCCACAACAACCCCATGCAGCACTACAGGCTTGGGGGAGAGTGGCTGAAAAGCTTTTGCAGAGGAAAAGGATCTGGGGGTGCTGGTTGATACTCACCTGAACACAACCTGGTAGTGTGCCCAGGTGGTCAAGAAGGCCAACAGCATCCTCACTTGTATCAAGAATAGTGTAGTCATGGACCACGGAGGTGATCGTCCCCCTGTACTCTGCTCTGGTGAGGCCGCACCTCGAGTACTGTATTCAGTTTTGGGCCCCTCACTACAAGAAAGACATCGAGGTGCTTGAGTGTGTCCAGAGAAAGGCTATGAAGCTGGTGAAGGGCCTGGATCACAAGTCCTACGAGGAGCGGCTGAGGGAACTGGAGTTGTTTAATCTGGAGAAGAGGAGGCTCAGGGGTAACCTTATTGCTTTCTACAACTACCTGAAAGGAAGGTGTGGGGAGCTGGGGGTTGGCCTCTTCTCGCAGGTAACTAATGATAGGACTAGAGGGAGTGGCCTCAAGTTTAGCCAGAGGAGGTTTAGGTTAGAAATTAGGAGACATTTCTTCTCAGAAAGAGTAGTCAAGCTTTGGAATGGGTTGCCCAGGGAGATGGTGGTGTCACTGTCCCTGGGGGTGTTCAAGGAGAGGTTGGACGTGGTGCTTAGGGTCATGATTTAGCAGGTGACATTGGTGGCAGGGTGATGGTTGGAACAAATGACCGTGGAGGTCTTTCCCAACCTTAATGATTCTGTGACTCTTCCACCTGCAACGGTCCTTCCCTTAATGTAATGACAAGAGGAAAGCAGGCTCCATGGAGGATGCTAAAGTATGTTTCTTCCTCTGTGTCATAGGAAACTAGGAGGATTCAATTAATGAGTTTGCAAAAAAAAGACTGGTTGCTGAGAGGGCCTCAGTCAGTGTTCTCTCTCAACTTCAGTTGGGAAGTAGCCAAGGAAGGAGAGAAAGAACAGGTAGGGTGAAGGCCAGATTCCTTCCTTTGCTGGGAAAGCTTTATTCAGAAAATGTGATAAAGCTCTATATTTCAGTGAGTATAGTCTTTCCTGTGTCTTGAAGCAGGCAGGGGTCTCAAGGAAAGAATAACCTGTATTTATTGCAATTCTGATTATTATTGGTAATGGTGATGGTATAGAAACGCGTAAGTAAATTAAACCACATTATTCCCAATAGCAGTATTTTACACATGAAGCTCATTAGCCTTCCTGTGAGGATGGTGTCTAAATGACCTGAGTTGCAGTCCTCACCACACCACGTGTGCACTTCACATCCCTTTGCAGCCCCAGATTTGTGTGTGCTGACACTTCATTCACCTTGGCAAAACAGACGCAGTGCAGGGAGGAAAGGAGGAAAGGGGAGAATGATGATGTAGCTTATCTTGTTTGTTTGATGGTAGTTTTTTAACACAAATGTGTTTACACATTCCTAGTAGGGCCTGTTCCGACAGCCAGTAAAATGCCAGTGCGCTGACATGGTTTCTCTTTGCTAGAGAAATAAGATTTGAAATGAGATACTAGAGAGGTAGAGTAGTCCAAATAAAGACAGACATCAGGTTAGCTTTTGCTATCAGCAACTGCTGGGTCTAAGGCTTCTTTATAATGAGTGGGCAATATATCAAATTCGTTTAGCCCCAGAAACCAGGTAAGAAATGTTGGAAATTCTGTGCCTACTTTTAACAATATGAAACAAGAAATTTGAAAATTAGAACATGGACTCAAGGATAAAAGCTTCTCCTACAGATCACTGTTTTGAAATCAGTTACAGATAATGGAAGTCAATCTAGGAAGAAGAGAAACTCTCTAGAGAAACGATACTGAATTCCAACCATCGTTTGAAATACACATTTTCTGCCTTCTATGTAGTGTATGAGAAAAGGGATTCTGAAAAGGAGAGAAGCCAAAGGCATTTAGAATAAAAAAAGCTCGCTCTGAATTAAAGAATGAACTTTCAATTCAATTCTGAAAAAACAAAGGAACTTATCAGACTAAATTAAATGAGGAGCTGACAGAACTGTAGATGACTCATTGCAATTCAAGAAATTTATAACAGTGTAGAGGAAAACATAGAGAGCAGATGGTGCAAAGAATCCTCAGTACGAAACAGAGATCAACACTGAGCTCAAGAGCCAGAAACCATCCTTCAGCTTAGTACCAATGGCAAGAAAATGCTGCCATTAAAGTGATTAAAAGCCATGCTGGGCTTCTAAGCATTTTTTTTTTTCCAAATGGTTTCATTGGGTAACCAAATTAGAGCTCTCCTGCAGCTTCTGGATTTGAAACAACTAATTATAAGAACGTCCCATTGATTCATCATAGGAACATTAGAGAAATCTTTATAAATGAGCAAATAGGATTTACCTATCTTACAATTTCACAGTTAGAGAGCTCAAGCAATAAATGGGTAGGATCTTTAGGGTCTAAATAACTTCTGCTCTAGTGAGCAACTCATATAAGAAGCTGAAATTTCTTCACAGAAAGTACTGTTTAAAAACACTTCACAAGAACTAAAGAAATAGAAACTGAGCTAGCTGCGGCTTTTAATTACTTAGTCTTATTTGCCCATTTCTTCAAACAATAACTTTCTGACTGGAATCCTTTTCTTTTTCTAAGTAATTATTTCCTCTGAGATTTGAATAGATAATCTGTGTGTGACAAATAGTAGGATCATCCTTCTGAACAATTAAGAAATAGTTAATGATAAGTCTTTTGAGGCTTCAAAAAAAAAAGCCTTAAAAAAGAAAAAGTCCTAATTTTTACTCGGTACCCTAGTACAAACAAAATTATTCTTCTTGTATTCGGAGCCTTATGTAAGTACCTTCACATTTTGATGGTGCTTTGGTACGGGTGTGACATGAGCCTTGCTGCATAGGATTTTCGGTTTCAAGTGCAGGTCAAGCAGAGCTGGTTTACAGGAGGGCTGAAGTAATCTTTTCTTTTCTTCCATTACTTTGCTACTGAGTTGTTTCCTGGGAAGAAGACATGGGCTGCTTCTGATACTGAGTGTTTGAGCTGATCTTCTGTTACACCAAGACTGTGTTATGAGCCCCAGGGCTCGGTACTGGGGCCAGTCCTCTTTAATATCTTTATTGATGATCTGGATGAGGGGATCGAGTGCACCCTCAGTAAGTTCACAGATGACACCAAGCTAGGTGCGTGTGTCGATCTGCTTGAGGGTAGGAAGGCTCTGCAGGAGGATCTGGATAGGCTGCACCGATGGGCTGAGGTCAGCTGCATGAAGTTCAACAAGGCCAAGTGCCGGGTCCTGCACCTGGGGCACAATAACCCCAAGCAGAGCTACAGGCTGGGAGATGAGTGGTTGGAAAGCTGCCTGGCGGAGAAGGACCTGGGAGTATTGGTGGATAGTCACAGAATCACAGAATCACAGAATTTCTAGGTTGGAAGAGACCTCAAGGTCATCGAGTCCAACCTCTGACCTAACACTAACAGTATGAACCAGCAGTGTGCTCAGGTGGCCAAGAAGGCCAATGGCATCCTGGCAGTGTGGCCAGCAGGGCTAAGGAAATGATTGTCCCCCTATACTCGGCTCTGGTGAAGCCGCACCTCGAGTACTGTGTTCAGTTTTGGGCCCCTCGCTACAAGAAGGACATCGAGGTGCTCGAGCGGGTCCAGAGAAGGGCGACGAAGCTGCTGAGGGGCCTGGAGAACAAGTCCTACGAGGAGCGGCTGAGGGAGCTGGGCTTGTTCAGCCTGGAGAAGAGGAGGCTCAGGGGTGACCTTATTGCTCTCCACAGGTACCTTAAAGGAGGCTGTAGCAAGGTGGGGGTTGGTCTATTCTCCCACGTGCCTGGTGACAGGACAAGGGGGAACAGGCTAAAGTTGTGCCAGGGGTGTTTTAGGTTGGATATTAGGAAGAACTTCTTGACCGAGAGGGTTGTGAGGCATTGGAATGGGCTGCCTAGGGAAGTGGTGGAGTCACCATCCCTGGAGGTCTTTAAAAGACGTTTAGATGTTGAACTTAGCGATATGGTTTAGTGGAGGACTTGTTAGTGTTAGGTCAGAGGTTGGACTCGATGATCTTGAGGTCTCTTCCAATCTACACAATTCTGTGATTCTGTGACATGCACTTGCTCAAATGGAAGAGTCACTGCAGTGAACTCAGGCTGAATACAAACTTAAATTGTCATATTAGTTTTTAAATCAGAACTCAAAGAAAAATGCACCACATGCAGTGTGTATGAAAAGCATACAAAGGTTAGGTCATAATATGAAGAAGTGTAATACCAGTGGTTTGTATTTTGAAAAGCCCAGAAAGACCGTGCGTATAATTATATTTGCATTTTAACCTGGTGTTTTCTCTAATCAAACTGGATTTTTTTGCAAGGATTTGGTTATTAGATTAATAAACCCACAACACAGTGTGATGAAGCCACAGTGTGCTGAGGAAGGTGGCCCAGCTGAGGAGGTCCATCAGGCATGAACAGGCACACAGGGTGTATCAGACAAATCTGCAAAGCTCCCATAGACTCCACCTCTAAATCACATCTTGATGCCAGTGAATGACTGAAAACAACAAACAGTAAACAACTGTATATGAGGAATTGCCCTCATAGGCCCTTGATCAGTGTTTCACAAATACAAATCCGTTTTTGCTACCTCGTGATTTCCTTTAAACAGACTGGTCTGTGTTCCCTGCTTGGAGTAGCTGATTTTACCCCAGAGTAAAATTACGAGAGCTCAGCTTCACCCTCAATTTTCAAGAACAAAAATATCATTTTAACTGGGGGAGTATTTATATGTACCCAGGGATAACATTTTTGCCCAAAATTTATGAATGCCTTTTATTTATTTGTACTTCCATTATACTGTTTAAGGGCTTCCTGAAAAATACGTTAATCCTTTATTCAGCAAGGCAGGAATTCTTTTTCTTTTCTTTTTTCTTTTTTTTTTTTTTTTTTCACTCATTCCCTTCGTTAACCTGTGGTTAAATGGCATAATTACAGGTGTGGAAAAGTTTCTTGTGTAAGCTATTTTATACACTTAATATCATTGTTGGTATGTGTATTTTTTTTTTTTTTTTAATTCAGTATCATGTGTTGGGCTGTTGGCTTTTTTTACATGAAAGTGGACTGGATTGTTATACTACACTATAGTTATCCACAGGGAGGACTGAAAGTGGATAGAAGTTTATTTTCTCTCACTGTCACAGAGAAGGAGATTGTTATATGCATGTCTGTGTGTAGAGCTTCCCTTCTTTCAAAGGAAAACAATCGGTTTTGTTTTCTTTAGTGTTTGTTTGCTTTCTAGAGTTTATTGATTGTTTTCATCTCTTAAACATCCTGAAATATTTACAAGAAAGAAAACAAAGGCACAGAATTTTGTGACTAGATGCAGATTCTTGTTTTATTTTCCTAGGGAGACTCCTTCACCCAAAAGATAAAACCTGAAGTCATAAAAGCGTGTTATTTGTAGGAGACAGCTCCTTAGAAGCTTAGAAGAGGTTAAGTAAGATTCATAAAAGAGAGGAGTGGGGGAGGGTGTGTAATAAAGTGGTATATGTTACTTGAATGACAAATAGGGTAAGCTGTGAACCACTGGAAGCACGTGTTTTGTGGGAGACAACCTCAGGAAGTTGTCAGGACCCAGATGTGCTGCTTGGGAGCTGGTTTGTTCAACCTTCTCGGTTGTCTTCAAGACTGTTGAACAATGTGATTGGTTTTGTTGTGACATTTGGGAAAGCTGCACGTCAATACAAGTAAAGCAGCTTTAGTGTCAGGAGAATACTAGGCTTTCTTTGCCATACTCGACCAGATTAATAAAATAAGCAAAGAGTTTTCCAGAATTGAATTTTTGCACCATTTGACATTATTACATAGTAGGCACTGATCCTTCTTCTCCAAAAGGGCAGCAAATCCAATTCTTAAAATCACTTAGCCCCACAGTGAGATAGTTTGGCTCTTGGGTGCATCCACCCATGTTAGGCCCCTTCCATAAACTGCTGGAAACGGTTCCTGCTCACTGCACTGCCACAGACCTACACTGTCAAGTGCTTCAGGTAGGCTTCGGGCACCTTTGCTGCCATGGCTTGCCCATAACCCTGTCCCTGCCCTTGGCCTCCTCAAACAAGCTGGGTATTACATACACACAGCCACCTCCCTGACGGGCTGAAACACTCTTGTTTCTGTCAGCCCAGCTAGCAGAAACAGAACGTATTACATCTGTTTTAAGTTGTGTCACGTTATTTTACCCCTAGGGGTAAATCAAATGTACATTTTACACAGCTGAACTATGACATTTAAAGCAGAGTATCCTGAGTTTTGAATTTACTGTTTCTGAAACATGGCTCTGCTCTGGATGCGATGTCCTCAGAGCCAGCAGCGCATCCTGGTTGTGCACAGCCAGCGGTGGGGACTGGCACGGGCCCCTTTTTCTGGGAGACACAGAAAAGACATTTCTGTATTTTTGTATATAGCTATTTTTCAGAAGCTGGTCTGCACTTTAATGAAGGAGTTACTGGTGTGTACTTGCAATGTTAATTCCAGGTTATATGGTTTCCCTGAGAATTGCCATCTGTCATGCTTTTCTGCCTGGAGGTCAGTCAAAGTTACCACGGGTTGGTATCCTAAGACAGTGGGATGAAAGGATAAACCGTGTGCTTCGTCTTTAACCCTTAGTTATCCTTTTCCCTTTCAGCACCCTCCTTGATAGGTATGGTAAGGAAGGACTGGGCTTCCCAAAACAGCATTGCCCTCTCCTGGCAAGAGCCGGACTTTCCCCATGGAGCCATTCTGGACTACGAGATCAAGTACTATGAGAAAGTAGGTCACACTTACAGCATCACCCCAACTCAGTTCCTAAAGATCAATATGTTTTGTTATTTTTGTATTTAAAAAAATAGTATTTTAAACCTTTCACTCAATCCCATATACAATGCTTTATAAGCAGACATTTTTTGTTGGATTTTTTACAGATTTTTTGTTGTTGCACTTCTGACTTGTTAATGACTGTCTTGTTTCATGTCAGAACCAAATAGAGCAGCAGGCAGGCAGTAGATATACCTGTCTCATAGTAGCAGCAATTATGAACACGGATAAATGGATTGTATAATTGAGCATATTTTGATGCATAGACTGTAAAAGCTTTACATTGAAGTGGCACTGAAACAATATATCTAAGGAGAACATCAATGTAATTTCATTTTGTGCTATTATTTAGCAATAATCTGTGCTTAAATGATAGAGTTCATTAGCCTCATTTAGGGGGTTACAAGAGATAGAAACTGCATGGCAGTGGGCAACAACATGCATTACAGGAAAAGGTACGAGGTGACAGACAGCATGTCCTACAAAAGCATAATCTGAAGCCTGCTTTTTCCAAAGCATACATGTAGAACATTTAATTGTTCCCAGTTAGCTACAGGGCCTAGCACTAGTGTAAAAATTTAGTGCAAATCAATGTCTTTATTCCTTGAAACATAGGAAAGAATTTCTTGATGTGCATATCTTAAAGAATAATCTGCTAAATCAGTTCTTGCTGTTTCTTTGTCCCCATCTAAAAGTCACAATGGAACTAATGGATAAGTGAGAAGACCACGAAGAACAGTAATATAAGCCAAGGCATGAAAGACAGATTTAGGGATGATAGGCTCTGTAAATACCAGAATTTCCTTCCTTGGCTGCCCTTCTCTATTGAGATTATGCAGCTTTAATGATGCAGAAAAAAAGGGTAAACTGGGGAAAATCCAAGTAATTTTAATAGTATAGCTAGAGGGAGAAAACAGTTTGTTTAGAACATTTGGCAGTCAAGCAAGGAAACTTTATTTTCCTACAATGATGGAACTCTTTCAAGTTTTGATCCATTACCATAGGAAACTATACTATGACTAGCACTGCCCTTTTTTGTTTATTTATATTAAAATAACCAGGTGAATTAAAATAGATAAATAGCAAGTTTTTGTTCAATTATATGGGAACAAATATCCAAAACCATTCATATGGATGTTAAATTACAAAGCTCATATTTATAAAAATCTTATATCAATAGATCATCTGCCAATATCTGTCAATACTGAGTGACAAGGCAAATAGCTCTTCTTAGAGATCTACATATTGGTAAGTCCTGTCCATTATACAAGACTAGAGAAACAGGCTTTGTGGCCCTGTGATATATATAGTTTTAACTGCTCCTGTCCATTTCTACAAAAAAAAAAAAAAAGAACCATTTTCTATTTTCACCTTTTGTAATGCATAAGGAGTATTGTTTAACTATTAACTTCTCCTCCCTCTTAGGCGTGGGGAGATAAATGCACTGCTGGAATCTTCCAGTACTGTTGTTCAGGGATTATTTTCTCCCTAAGTAACTAACTGGACTACATGCATAGCTCTCCAGTAGACCTTTTGTTGTTAAGGTAGAACTTACACGCTCTCTGTCAGTGCTATGTAATAGATGGAATGAGAGACAAACACTCTAGCACCTAACAGTAACAAAGCCACTTATTTGAGCAGAACAGCTATGTGACAGATTTGCAAGAGCACATTCTTGAAGACCACATTCTAGAGAGATTAATAATCTCATACTGCAAAACACTCTGTTGATTTGCAGTATTAAATTACAAAATGTGATTCTTTACCACTTTAATTACATTTAAATATTGCTGAAGAAGCATACATTACAACTATACTCCTGGGTAAGTATAGTGGCCAAATGCAAATGGGATTTGTATGTTTAAAAAAAAAAAAAAAAAAAAAAAGGAGTGTCTACCTCAAAGTCGGAAAATATTAACATGAACTTTAACAAATTCCGTCTTCTTCACCTTGAAACTCCACATATTAAATAGCACAGTCTGTGTAATGTCAGGGGTAGATACAGCAAGTGTAATCTTTCAGGCTTCCTAATGACCCCAAAAGGGGAAAATATCACCAT
The DNA here is from genome assembly GCF_963932015.1 of Anas acuta. Taxonomy (NCBI): domain Eukaryota; kingdom Metazoa; phylum Chordata; class Aves; order Anseriformes; family Anatidae; genus Anas; species Anas acuta. The sequence continues at coordinate 110,109,649 of NC_088979.1, read as the reverse complement.
TCCTATTATCAGAAGTGACAAAAATAGGGATGGTGTTGCAAAATTACAAGAAATGTGATAAAAGGAAAATAATTTAACCAAATTTAGTATGAATTTACCACAAAGACGACCCTCCTCTGGAGAATAAAAAGTTGAGCTAAAGCTCAAAAACAAGTTAAATATTAAAAGCTCAGAAAATTTCTTAATGTCTTAAGGAAACAATAAAAATGAACAAACATGTGCATTTGTATTAGGTACTGTTATACAAAAGAATTAGTAAAAAGAAACAGAGTTTACAGTCCTTTCTCAATCCTTCATTACCTGTCATTTCTGTTAGAAAAGAGGTTTTGTTCTTACATACAATATAAGGAATTGAATGTTTCCATCAAATACAAACACTCAATATTCTGGTCTCAACAGGTTGTATCCATTTCTTAACTTTGAGAAACTTTGAAGAACCCTGCAGGATTTAAAATTTTTATAACTATGAACATCTATTTCTTATAAGACTCCTTGGTGACGTTTGCAAAATTATGAAGACACTGGGGACCCTAAGGGAGCATGCTTTCTTTTAATTATAACCAGTAGGAATTCTGCAACTTGTAAATGGAAGTCATTTCTTGACATGTGCTCCCATGGTTTAGTGAAAGATCTGTAAGCTTACAGAAATCCAGTAGCCATCTAACAAAATACCGTGGACAATTCACAAAATGGGACTGTTTCCAACGATTTTATAAGTAGGATAAATTAGTGGTGGTGAACTCAGAATACACAGAAGCATCCTCCCATGCATATCCACAACAAGCAGAACAAGGGAATAAGACTAGACTGTGCTAGATCTTCATGAAAGTTTTATTTGCAGTCTTGTGTGATACAATTTGTACGCCATGGAAACCATGGGATCAAGCCTCTTATCTCTTTGTGAAAAATAGTTTCTCATCTTCCGAGAAAGATGCTACCAAGTAATAGAGAAATAAAGTAGAAAAGTTATACAAAACTATCAACAAGCTTACAAGTATGGAAGCCATACATTCATTCAAAAATATAATAAAGCAGCTCAGTAATTTGACTGCTTTAAAGCACTCTCTTCCATATGACCTTCATTTCTTCAGTGAATTGCTGAAAAATACTCATAACTTTAACAAAATATTGTTTGCCTTTGTCAGTCCCTAAAAATGAAAATCTTGAGAAAATAGCAAAATTTAATTGTAAGCCAGTTCTATATGTATCCTACATATTTTTTGTTCTAGGAATACACTCACACATGTTTGCGGGGTTGGCTGACAAGGGGTCACTATTCTGCAGCTTTTCAGCCAGAAATGTAGGAAACATAAGGTGACCTAGGACATAATTTGAGAGCTGACTTGGCCTGCGAAGTAAACAAAAATTGTAAGAAATTTAGTCCAAGATGCTATGGGTTTCTGTCACAGTGAAGAGCAGAAGTTTTCTGTTGCATAGTTACATGGTATACCCAGAGAGAGAATATGATCCTAAAGTAATACTGCATGTTGGGGCTTTGTCGTTGAAATATCTTATTTCCAGTAGCTTTGGAATCATTCTGAAAAAGCTACAGTTAGCAACATTTGTCACTTTAGACAATAAGTGAGTCTTTACTGCAGCACACAAAGAATCCATTAAGTGTTTGACCTTAGAGATCTAAGATGTACTCTGTAAAGCATTTCTTCAAAGACCTTCTTTGTAGTCCTCACAGATACTAAACATTTGCAAGTTATCTCTCTTGCTACAGGATGTCTACCCTGTTCTACAGTCTGTTATTTATCCATTCTATTTTACAGTCCTTTAATATCTTCCACAAACAGCAAAGTACTTTTAGAAGAAAAGATTCTTTCATAGGCATTGTTGTCTTTCCCTTCAAAAATCAAACTCCAGATATCAATATAATCTCTGTTTCTTTGCTAAAAGAAATCAATTTTTTTCTTTATACTTTAACACTATTACTCAGACACTGACTAAAGCTTTTACAGTGTGAAAGATTCCAGGGCATCATAATCTGATCACCTTTACAAAGGTTGCATGCTCAAGTCAGATGAAGGCTGATATGACCTTGCCACAGCCTTGCAGTGAAGCTGAGTCCTTCTGTAGGAATTCTCTCATGGGAAAGGAAGCACAGTACACAGTGGTATAAACCATACCAGCTGCACTTCAGGTGGTGCGGCTGAACTGGAAAATGCTTATTCCTCCCCTTTTCCACCCAAACCCTCGAAGTTAATCATCAAAAATTAATGTTCCTTGAGAGCTGTGTTAAGCATACAAAGCTGTATACATATCAGAAACTATATTAAGTTTTAAGTTCTCCCATATGGCCTAAATACACCAGCTGGATTGTATTTTCCGTTACAAGATAATAAATAATTAGCTGATAAAGTTGGTCTATAGGGAAGAGATTTTATAGGATTCATCCAAGCAATATCCAAGGCATTGCAATGACATCTGCAAATAGAAAGCATCTTCTGGAGCAGGATGCAGGATGGAAAGACTGGCTGATGGTTCTTTGCTTTCTTGTCCATTGGTGAAATTTGCACTAAAGCCAAATCCCTTTGATAAAATGCTTCGTTTTGGTGGCAGATTCAATTCGTAACTTACAGGCAGTTTTCACATAAAAATTTTAACCCACCTCTACATGACAGTGATAAGACAAGATATGTAGGATGTCAGATCTGACTTTTCCTCCGCTCCACTATTATTTAGCATTGGATTAATAAGTAAAGGTGAGAAAATAACCAAGCAGTAGAGACAGGGGGAAAAATAGTTTCCCAATGAGAGTTTGAAAAGAGATGAAGAGCCAATGAAGCAGGTAGATAAAGTACCAGATTTAAAGAATTGGAAACAAATATGACCTTGTTAATTTTTCTATCAATCTACAGCTCTATTTAATTAACTTCTATGAGGAGTGATGCTCACTTAAATTCCAATATTAAAGCAAACACTGCTATTTGTTTGAATATTTATTAGTATGAATTAAAATGAAGCATCCTGAATTTGAGTATGAAAATATGTAAGAAAGCTTGAGGAAATTGACTTGGTAGGAATAATGTGAAGATTTGAGCACATCAAAGTGTAACAAATCTTAAAAGACAGAACTATTTTTACAAAAATTAATGTGGAAAATTTTAAATGAGGAATTAAATTACTCTTGCAGAATTGTATACCTACAATAATATTCTGTTGCTTAATGCAAATCTATCTGTCCAGAAATACATGCACCATATTATTTCAAAGCCATAAAACATATGTATCACATATTGCATACTATGTGTTCTGACAGCAAAAAGGTATGGCACTCAATGTATGTAGAAAGGTATGCAATGATATTGTTGCCATTTTTTCTACATTTTTTTGAGGAACAGAGAATCTGGTGTTCTGCTCAGTGCCACTCTGATGACTGGCACAGCAGTAACATGCTGCTGGGAGCCCTGGAGACGTGCCACGCTCACTTTTGCCCACGTGCCCAAGTTGGTTCATTTCTGTATTTTCTCCCATGTGAATTGCCAGTTTAGGGTGTGTGACTCATCACTGTTTAGGACAACAGATGTTGCTGTGTGGATTTAGCAAAGGAGACATTTTGTCATCCTTTTCTTTAGATGAATTCAGCACTGCTCAGGCAATATGTACATCATGCTTCTTTTCTCTCCTTTTTTCCTCTCTGCCCCCAAACCTGTCCCTACTCAAGTATCAGCTGGAGTCCTAACCTCAAGGAGAAGAAGCCACATATTTTCATTAGTCAAGACAGGCAGTATTTATAAGTACATCATGTAGTTAAGACAATCCTCTCAATTTCCAGGTGACGTTTTGGGAAGGTGAAACAAAATTAGCGGACTGTGTCACATTGTTCAGGAGCAGGCATATCTCAGTTGGTGCTGTTGTGTCAGCATTGCTAGCATGTACTGTTTCTTTCTCTAGGCATATCCTTTTATTATGGCTAGGCATGCCATACTGTGCTTGATGCTGTTGCAAGCTTCCTAAGTTTTGTAAATATCGGTGACAGGGTTAGGGAGCAGGAAAACAGCGATGAGCATATGATCCCTTCAGGTGTCTGACCAGTCAATTAGTTTTTTTTAATGTATACTCAGTAGGAAATGGTGAATACTACAGTGTTAGTATTGAATGATCAACTGAGCAGTTCTTAAACTTATGCTAATTGTTCTTTTTTAAAATGAAAAATCTGCTCCTGTAATTTTTAATTATTGTAATTAGTTGAGGGATAAGTAGCAATATGCTGCCTATAAGTAAAGTGTTCCAGAAATTAACAGAAGCAAGAAATGTAGGGGCCATTTTCGTTACATTTTCAGCACGTTCTTGTAAAAACGAGAGCCCTGAGTAATTTGGATATTAAGAGCTTTTGGACAGTAGTACTAAACAAACCCTACTGTTTGACCAAAGCAGCAGGAACAGATCAGCGTGTTGCTGTGAGCCCACAGAGCTCCATGGAGCACTTCTGGCATTCCTGGCTGTTCAGAGCTCCTGGGAAATGAACCATGTCTGGCAAATGTTTTTAAAAAATAATCACTACAAATGCGCTTTGGGAGATAATCATTAAAATGAAATCTCCTAGCTTATTTTAGCATAATAAGTGATGTTAAACAAGCTTCTCAGTTTTGCTATTCTGCTGTTATTAACCTAGTTTCCCAAGGGAAGAACTGTGAAAGGCTGAAGGATTCTAAAAAGAGAAAAAAATAGGTCTCCAAACTGTATAAAATGAGAGTGAATAATTAAGAGACTCTGCCCAGATATAATTTTTGCCTTTGGGAAGGAACCTAAAGACCTTGCAACAGCCATTATTAATGACACTGATATAATTACTATTAGGAGAAAAAGAAATCTTGCCTCTAAATATCAATTAGGTACCACAAAGGGTTTACCAAAGAAGTTGTAAGCTAGGCCAGCTCCATTAGGTGTCTGGTTTGACCAGTCTTCTAATAGTTTTCTTCAGTTACTTAGAGCTAGCTTCTCACTTGTATTTAATAATAAAGTAGCCTACAGAGCTATTACTATTGTCATTCCTGCTGAAACAAAAAATCTTGACAAGAAATAGGATGCTGTTTAAGCAACCCTTGCAGATTTGATTAAAAAAGCATAGTTCAGTCTCTTCTGATACTGTGTTTTTGTCTGTAGCCAATACCATCTTCCCCAAGGAAAACTGTGTGCACAATACATATTTCAGTAACTGCTATAGAAGAGCTGCACAAATGTAGAAGTGCATTAATGGTTTTGAATTAATCATTTTCAAACTCTTTCAAAGATACAGGCATGAGAGGTATGCAAACTATTGCATACAACCATTACAAACTATCAAGACAACAAACTTAATACCCTACTAGTTCCATACATCAGAGAAAGCTAAGGAGGCTAAATCCACCAATAGCAGAGGTTGGCTCCTGAGGAAAAAAGGTATTATTAAATGTTTTTTTCTAGCTATTCAGCAGTTGAAATTAAAAAAAAGTTGTAAAATAATTTATAGAATTTAAATAAATATTATTATCATTTAATTTATAACTTAAATAATTATTATTATTATTATTTAATTTTTACATAATAATGTAAATATCAATCAACAGTTAATTTTATACATGTGATTAAGTGAGCTCAAAATACCAGAAGATCCTCATATTTTATAGTGCGATAAAGTTCAGCTCACTCTGGAGATCAAACTTGAGATGATTTTGATGAATGTGTTGTAAAAAAGCAATGCTGTCTTTTCAGAGTCAACATACCAATTGCACAGAAGGAAATGGTAACACATATAGCATGTTTAATCTGGAAGTAACAAATAAGAGACTGCACTCAAAATATTACTGTTGTTGTATTATTACCCAGTTTCAGTGTGTTCACTTTTGAGTGTAGTTCCAGTAAGTTTTTTTAATACCTTAAGGTAATGAGAGTTTTAACTTTTTCAGGTACCTTCGCACACATTCAAGTATCAGACTTTGGGTTTGAAAGTTTGACTTATTTTTACAAATAGAAAGATGATTTTCATGAGCAGTGATCTAAGTGTATCTATTGTGACTGCTAAATGACTATCTAATCAATAATAATTCCCTTATATATAAGGTAAATATAATGCCCAGATACCCATTGCTTTAAAATATGTCAGAAAGTTTCCTTTAGACTTTCTTAAAATAAGACCTACCTCAAAAGTTCCTGAAAGTCTCCTTCTGTGAGCCCAAACTATTTTAAAAACTGAAGCTTGGTCAGCGTTTTAATAATACATAAAATATGTACTTTACCAAAATTGCTTGTTCCCAACCATAAACATGAATTCCCAGAATAAATCAAGGAGATATGTACTTTGAGACATGGTTAAGGTAATAACTTTATCTAAATGAAGGAATGTTCCAGTACAAGGTATTATTTCACTTATAGTTTTTTCCTGCTCTCCTTGATGCATTTAGGAGATATTTGGGGAAATAGAGCTGAAAAGGCATGTATTCTTTTTTGGAGATAATAGAGAATGTGACTTTCTTCTTCCTTTTTTTCTTCTAAAGCTGCATAGCAACTACACCCTACCCATGCAGAAGGAAAGATTGTTATTATTTTTCCACTTTTTTTTTCCCCCACACCAAAGCCACAGACTACATAATGTAGGCAAACTTTTTTATTTAAAGTAACAATGTCCCTGGATTAGTCAGGCTGGGAGAAGAGAGAAAAATCGAAAGAGTAAAAGGTAACTCTTTTAAGGAGACCCATTCTATTCTGATGGAATAAACCATATTATTTTCCGTATTTAATATTATTATAAGCTTTTTACAGTTGTCCTAAATAAAAGTTGTGCTAAATTGTTTTTGTTGTGACTGAAAATGCACATAAGCAGGCCTTTCATTCAGAAGTGTGATTTCTTTAGCCAACTCTTATTCTTAGAAAAGGTACATTATTTAGTAATTTGCACTTAGTTTTGTTAGTTTTGTACTCCAATAAAATCATGAATGTTTGTGGCTTTTTTTTTTTGACTTAAATGTAATGCAAAAATTATTTTTATTTTTTATTTTTAAAGTACTAGTATTAATAGTTTCAAAGTGCCCGTTCTTGACGTTCTTGTCAGGGAAGCTGAGTTAACAACCTATTATTATGTACTCCTTACCAAGCTGTTAATAGCTTTAGAGTATTTTGCAGGAATTCACCTGCTGCTCATAAAAACATTTATGTTGCTGTAGGAACTTCACCAGGTTAATACATCTTGTATTTGCAATGACCTTGCAAAAATCTGGTTTTCTTGTATATACTGCCAGAAGTACTAGTGTATTATATTATCAGAATAGCAATTCTTTAGTGATTGAGACTGTTCTTCTTTGAAAAGGTATTTATTGTCTGTCACCTGTCCTTACATTTTTTTCAGATTAAAAATTTGGGGTTTTACCAACTCAAAAAATACTGTTTTAGATGAAGTTAGTTAAATTGGAAATGGACACTTCTGTGATATAAAAATAGAAACAAATTTTTCTTTGTTTTGAAAGTGCAAAATCCGCATTTTAGTTTACCTGTTAGATTGTTTGCTTCATCCTTCAAAATTTATGTTAAACTAATCAGAAAAAGACTTCAGTATTTGCTCCTCTATTAACTCACTAAGGTGTTTGAAGAAAACATTAATTTAAATAATTTGTATATTAAGCAAATTATTACATGTTTAATATACAAATTATATTAATTAATATAACATGTAAATTACATTAATTTGTTAAATTATTAATTAAATAATAATGTTGATGTAATGCCAGCATGAGCAATATAGTCATGATTCCAGAGATGAATTCAACCCTTTTAAGTTAACATTAGGAGACAGATGTTTGCTGTCTACATGTGTACAGGTAAAAAAAAAATGCACATACACACTCACTAATACACAAAGAACATAATATTTCACTGAATTTCAGTATCTGTTGATAAATTCATATCTGAAGAGGTTTGCATAATGACACATGCTACACAATTTCAGGGTTGTCCTGATACAGAGATCAGCAGGTCTCCTCTTGCCTCTCATTTATTACATTTTTTGGAATGATTAAGTTCAAACTTTAGTTAGTGTCAGAGTTTGTATTTTAGAGTCAAAATTGATTTTGGTTGTGTGGTGTTGAAATATATATTACTGTTTTCAGCATTATTCTGAACTTGTGAGTCCTGATTTATCTGGGGAAGAAAACAGTTGATCCAAAGAACTTCATACACACACACATGCAAAGTTACCATGTGAAATGTAACATTCATGTGGATTTAAATTAATCCTATTGACTTCGGTCATTTACTCCATCTTCACAAAGCAATCTGAATCAATTCTATCTATAAAAGTAGGTTATTTGCTTACATAAATAAAAGGGATAGTATTATTAATACCACTGAACCGCAATTAATAGCTCTCTTTTGTGTGTCTGTAAAGCAAATCAACAGCTATGGATAGTTTTGCTTTAAATATGGCTTTTTTCAAGCTGTTATGTATCACTAGGACTCTTCTCTGTAGCTGCCTTTTTTTTCTTGTAGGTAGGAATATATACAGTAGCAAAGGGAAACAGAAGACTATACATTAGTCTGCTGTTCTAGGAATAAAAAATGATATTTATGTAGATGGTTCTACCTAGGCACAAAGCAGTCTTAAAAAAGCCCTGTCACTGTACTTGTCCTCTCACTCCGAGATGCTGAAATACATTTAAAAAGGAATTGGAAAGGCTTGTTGCTTCAAGAGGTTTTTAATACAGTATGCAGTCTTCACAAGGGCATTTGTAAAAATGTATACACTGCACAAAGCAATTAAAATTTTCCTGTGAAGGAAAATTCTTACAAACCTGAAAAAAATATACACCGTGTAACAGGAGCCCTAATCCAAACCCTGGACCTAACTACCTGTGGGCATTGTAAGGGTTCTGAAATTGGGTAAATTAAACATTTTTTGTCAACACCATTAAAGCTGGCTGAGTTTTGTGTAGCATGTAACACTATCAGTGTTATACTATATTTTTAGGCTTGCTAGACTGAATTGTATTTCACAGCTTTGAAAGTATGTTGGGCTTATTTTCTTTTTTTTTTTTGGTAAAAATAGGGCAATGGCAACATCATATTTTAGCAAGTCACCATCATCTTCTGAAAAAAATTGAATCATTGCCTTTGTACTGAACTTTCACTTCAGTTTTAAGATAATTCTTTACTCCAAAAATGTCTTCACGCTTTAATATGAGATATTGTTTGAGTACTGCCATGGGGCAATGCTGCAGTTTTGTGTGTACAGCATTACAGTAATTACACCAATGCTGATAATGCTAGAAGAATACCCGACATATGTCTCAGCAGCTTAGGGACCTGGAGGTGTCTGGACTGTTGCTTTTTACATTTCAGTTTTGAGGTGCTCTTTTTTTTGTATTTTATTTTGTATTACATAGGTTGTCCCTTTTTTTTTTTGTCTTTCCTCCAAGGTCTTGCATTTTCAATTTAAAAATTTCATCATATAGTCACCTACTTCCCATCTTTGTTAAAGAAGTACAATGCCTGTGATTTACAGAAGTATATTGGGTTTGACTGAAGAAATCATGGATATTCATGATTATTCACTATTTCTTATAGATGAGGAACTATACTATATTAACCAAAATCACCAGGAAGCAGACAACAAAACAAAACATAGTATTTTTTTAAAAACAGTTCACAATTATACTTGTTGCCTAAAGATGTTTTGGAAGCCTGTAGTAAAATAGGTTCAAAAACATAATTAAATTTGTGGAAGGAAAGTCTACCATGAGCTGTAAAATACAATGAAGCTTATTTAGCTAACTAAGAAACCCTCTAATCTGCAAATTACTGGACTTGGGGCAGGGGAGACGAGGTGGCAGTGTTGCAGGTAGGCATGGGGAGGGGGAACGTAGCTTTCTTGTATGTGTCTCAAATCTGCAGTGGCATATGCCAGTCCTGATTCAGAAACTTGAACTACAAATCTTACACACCAAATGAATGACTTGGCAGTTAGCCTACTGGCTGTATGTATGTGGTTCTGTGGGCTAGTTTCACAGCAGAGAAAGTCACAGAAGGCTTCCAATCTTAAAATTTTGAAGGATTGCATCTGTTTGCTGTTGAGCATTATTTGTCAGCTGGTTTATTATCTGATTACAAAGTAAACCTAAGCATTAGGTATCTCAGAGGACACTACTGTACTCTCCAAAGATGACAGCCACTCTTTGAACACTAGTTGAGTTGATTTTCACCATTAATAAGGTAGTTCATGCTTGCTTTTTCCAAACTGGAAAATATAGTGCAGAGAAATAAAATAAAATAAAATAAAATAAAATAAAATAAAATAAAATAAAATAAAATAAAATAAAATAAAATAAAATAAAAACTGGAGAGGCTGAAATCTTTATATGCTTAAGTTAAAAAGACTCCTGGAGACACTGTTGCAGAGGCTTTCACTGGTAAATATTTTTAATTAGAAAACAGGTGTTATCAAAGTTGCTCATAACTGCTGAAAAGATGGAACGTTAATGTTTGAGCTTATCTGACAGTTCAAGTCATGTAACCCAGCTCCTTTTATTATGTTCTGATTGCACCCTGTCCAACCACCAACTTAAGGCACAGACTTGTTTTCATTCCTCTCAATTTAATCCCCATGTCAGTATGATCAGCTGTGTCCTATCTGCTGCCTTCACAGCTGCTTTTCCTTTCCCTCCATGTAAGCCACATAGTTTTGCTCTCCCTACTTCTCACCTTACTGTGCTTGTGGGAGCGTTAACTGTAGCAGACTCACCCCGTCCTCATTGCTTCTCACTTAATTTTATCTTTTTTTGTGGTTCACCTCACATTAACTCATTTTTGCCTTTCCAGGTATACAATCCAATTAAAATGAGGTTTGGCTTGGTTTTGACCTTTCCATATTTTCTTTATGATTGGTTATCTGCTCTTCCCCTTTCCTAGTTGACAGCTTCACATTATGTATGGAGAAAGTGGTGAGCTGACTGACAGGCAATCAGAATATAAAATATTGAAAGGCCAAACAGATAAAGCAGACGTTAGTATTTTAGCTCCCTATACTGTTACGTCTCAGATTAATGACAAGGGAGGTTGAGAAGGGAAGGGAGAAGATTACAGCCTGAAGTGGCTGATGCTTTAAAATGCTACAGGTTTCCTCTCTGAAGCAAATACTATAGTCACCTGCAATTTTCTCTATGGCCCCACCTTTTCCTGTCAGAGTTTTCCTCTTAGGTCAGATTGGTTGTCACAGCCTTGTAATCACTTTTTTTAAATTTACCTTAAGTTTGTTAGACAGCTGGAACTGTTAAGGTACAACATTTTTAGCAAGCATTTTTTTAAGGTGAATGATATCTTTGACTATTATTCCTATTGTGTAACTTTTCTTATCTCTCTCTATTTCAATGAGGCTTTACCTAATCCTGCTGATCATACTGTAATCAGATACTAATTAGTGTTCAGAAGCACATGTTTGAACCTATGAATCTCTTCTCTAAAATCTTCCAAATATTGTTGTTGGCATTCATCTTAAGGGATACACTATAGGTCAAAATAGCCTAACAGAAAATCATGTACAAAATATTATAAAGATAAGCTTTCGAAGACAGATTTTGAGTTTCCCAGGTGTAGTTAATTTTCCTATTTTTAATGTGGGTACTCCTCTTTACAATGATATAAGTGAGGTAAGAAGCAATATATGATTAGGGGCAATAAACATTTCACAATTACATTATAGGAATAGTCACACTGCAAAGAAAGAACATATTTTGGGGGAATTACTGGAGACAAGTTTGTTGTGAGACAGATCACAGGCAATTTCCACAAATTAGAACTATGGAGGCTGTATTTGTCTTAGAAAACACAGACAGTAGTAACCAATTCCACAGTTTGCTATTATTTGACTGCAACAGATTCTGTTTGAATTGATTAATCACATTTGACCATACTTACTAGTCACCTACTGTTTTATTCTAATATGTATTGCAGCAGTAAAGTTCTGTTGAGCTCAGAGTAAATTAAGTGCCATCATGGTTTTTCCAAGGGAAAACTATGGAAGGAGTAGGAGTTTTCCTTTCACGATGGCCCAGAGCTACAACTAATAAAAGTTCCTGGCTTCCCGAATTGTGGCCATTCCTTTAAAATAATAATGCTTCCTCTGTAGGTTACATTGTGTATATCCTTCAAACTGATGTATCTAGGAAAGTGGGAAAGTGTGAACAAATGGTCTCATAAAAGATTCTTTTTTATTATTGGTGCTTTTATTTAAACATTCATAATGTCTGAATCACAGAATTCAGAATCTTCTTTACTTTAATGCAGTACTTATTCAGCTTTGACATTGTGCTTTAATGCACAGGAGAAAGACCTGCTCTCTGTGGCATATAGATTGAATCTCTATTAGTATTTCCTCCTTATAGATGATAGTGCTCCAAAAAGGCTAAGGAGGATTATATGGCTCAAGTACAGAATTTTATTGTTAGAGGACAATGGATATAATCCAGAAAATCTATTTGCAAACAGTTGATACTAAATTCAGTTGTTGTTTCTGTGGATTCTTTCTGCACACATGCATTTGGAAGTTGTAGGTAGGCAACAAGTGTGTTTTCAGCTGGCAGAGGCCTATGAAAACCTTATCACTAATGTCAACTTAAGAAGGCTTATCAGTTTCAGATTCAATGAACTGAATGCCTTGATTGTCATTCATAAAATTAGCTAGGCACAGAGTAAACTGCAAGAGAGTGGTAATTCCTGGAGCTCCCTTTATATATTTTATAAGATAGAAAATTTTATTTGGTTATCTTTTTCAGTTGCTAATTTAAGTACTGATATTATTTTGATTAGAGACATGTTTCTCTTTACTACTCAAATACTAATAGTGACAAATGTTAGACTAAAAGGGTCTGACTTTTTATCAGCACTTGACTGGTAAAGTTAATCTTTTAAAGGCTACTTGAACATGAAAAGTAAGATTCTACATTTCAGATTTCATTTCCATTAATTTTTCTTTGCAGTATATCTTTTCAGTACTATTTTTTCTCACCCATAAAATCATATATAAACTCTTTGATAGCAGTAGGAGTCTAAACTG